>NC_071668.1:67618218-68818218 GCF_028554725.1 Zeugodacus cucurbitae | reverse complement strand
TGACATTGGAAATTATGAAAAGTGTCCTAAAATCTGGGTAAATGCTAATAAAACAAGTAATTGGTAAAAGCCTAAGAATTCTCAGAGATTAACAGTTTCAAGGGGTGAGTTTAAACAATCAGGATTAAGAGGTTATATCAGTCAAGGAAAGGGCTTTGAAGGCATGACAAAGGAGAGTTTCTAAACTATTTGAAATATTTCATATTACAGAACAAAGGCATTTTGTGGTCGGGTTGTCATGATGGTGAACGAATTCAGGTCCTGGGAATTGATTACTCTTTTGGTTCATTTCTATAAATTTAAAGATAGTTTACTATTAGAGAACTCTCTACATAGAAACACATAACTTTTAGCTACCAGTTGAAAAATCTCTGCAAGTTTATATAGCTCTTAAAGTGAGTTCATCAAACAGGTTTTAAGCAAAAATTATACCAGCAATGTACTATCAGCTCATTAAAGTCATAAAATTTAAGTAAATTTTGTGTTAACTACACGACAACTGTCAGCGAGATGTAAATAACTCCCATAAGAATTTGCATAAACGCAAGTGATTGTCAAATAAGTCAACGTTTTCGCTTTCACTTGCCAACAAACGACTTCAGTTCATGCTACAGGAATACATATAAGCGACACCCTCATAATTAACGCCAAAGAAGGAAGTCAGAAGGGCAAAACATTTCTATATGTATGTGAGTGTGTGCGTGTGTGCGTGTGTCTGCCAAACAAATCAACGAAATCTACAAAATCATCAGCAACAGCAGCATCATCACCGCACAACCCCACCCATTACCTAGTAAGCACTTATAAGCGCATAGTTCGTGCTTGTCATCGGCACTACCCCACAGCCGCATCATCATCAGCAGCAGCAGTAACACAGCAATAAGCACCTCATCAGTCTTAGTTGCTCCCCAGGGACGAGCAAACGTGGCCATGAACTAAGCAAAGATAAATTTCCACAATTCGTATGTGTGTGTGAGTGCGTGTGTGTGCTTGGAGGAGTTTCAGTTGCTGACATGCAACCCCTTTAACTATAAATATGGATGATAGCTAGCAAATGACAGCAGCCGGAAGATGAAGTCGCAGTGAAATCAGCAAATTCGGCGACGCAGCAAGGTGATTTTCATTTGTTGTTGTAATTTTTTACTTATTGTTGTTGTAATTTTCAATGTTTTGGTTTTTGCAAATTTATATGCCACCATTTTCTTGAGTTTGTTCACTTAATGTTGTTGTAATATTCACTTATTGTTGTTGCAATTTTCATTTGTTGTTGTAGCCAGTAGTTGCTATGGATTTTAGTAAAGTATCTATCCAATAGTTCACACATTGCCTATCATTGTTGTTGTTGTAAGCATTCTTGTTGTCACTGCAATTGATGGCTATGGTGATGATAAGCATGCTCCTGCAATTCCATGAGTTACACACACCCGCTACCCTTCAACGTATAGCCAAATAGTATGTCTGTATAGCAGCCCCTCCCTACCCCTTAAAGAGTTGACAACAATAACAGGTTCTTCCTCAAATTCCAAACTCGTCGTTGCAACAAACCGACTACCTTCAGCTGCGCCAGCTTCCGCCTGACGCTAAGCTCCGCTGTCAGCGATGACTGAAAATTGTGGTAATCATATTTGCTGTGGCAAAGTCGGTGTTTTTCATATAATTTTATTATTTTGTTGTTTTTCTTGTCATGTCACATGACTAATATTTTTATGATATATTAAAATATGTGACGGAAGCATCTTAAATTGACATCAATGTCATTGCCGCCGAAAAATGCCATTTTTGTTGGCAAGTCATGTTGCTGCCGATGATGTGGCAGTTTCCATAAAGAGTGAGAGAATTGAATTTAAGAATGGAGGTGCAACGTGTCGCAGCTTATGGTATACTTTTAGGAAGATTATTAAATCGAGGTGATGTTTCCAAGAAGCGATTTAATTTCATTTGAGGTTAGATGCAGTCTTTTTTACATGTTTCCTTCACAGAGTGTGTGGGATTGTAATTGTCAATAGATTTATGAAAACAATTTAATGCCCTCAAATAAGATTTAAAGAATCGCGATATCTGAAAACCTACATTGAATATGTTTGATTACACAGCAAAACAAACAAAAGTGTTATGACCTTGTGGTCTTACCATGTATATTATACGTTTGGGGTCGCTGAGTCCGAATTTGAGGTCCATTTAACCCCATCAGATCTGGATTTTGAGATAACCCCAGAAAATCAATATGGCGGACAGCGATTTTTAAAATTCATCGGATTCGCTTGAAAATCGCTTGAATCTCGTTACACTGGGTTGCTGATTACGAATTTAATAGTACTTTTTAACAATTCAAAATGGTGAACCAATATTGGAGACATATTTTAAAAATTCGGCGTATTGCGTCCACTAATTTGAATTTTGAACAACAGACACCGGATTCGTAATTAACGATCCCGCCAACCCCAGAGTTACCCCCACGAAGGAATTTTTCAAAAAAGCGCCCGCCATATTGGAACCGACATTTTGAATTGAAAAAAAACCGACCGGATTCGGATTCAGCGACCTCAAAAACATACAATACACATAGTAAGACCCCTAGATCATGGCAACATTTTTTTGTGTGGTTGTGTTTTTAATCTCGTTTCCAAGAAGATCACGATTTTTTACTTATTTGTCAATTTGATCCATCTTTATTTTTGTTGTTTAACCAGTCTTAAGTATATGTTTCGGTGGAAGATGATGTAATAATTATATCTTTGTTAGATATAAAACCAATTCAGATTCTAACTATTAACCTCAAATTGGTATACGAAACAAAGAAAGTGAATGTTTCAGTAAAGAAGTTTACATCTTCGTAATTCAGAAAGAACAGTCCGCATATTGAGATCTAACTACTAATAGTACTAATTCAAGCATATAACTTTCCTCAGCTAAACTTGTAAGAATCGGTCGCGAGGACAGTCATTGATCGAATACAACTTTATAGTCGTTTTGAAATGTATCACGATCCTTACCATATAAGAAAAATATATTATAGTAAGATGCCATCGAACTTGGAGCTTTCGTGAGAATAAATTTCTGGATCTATCAGGAAATAACTACTTGGATTTCTTCAAGAGGTCTACAGGAAGTAAAACTCCGTGGTTGTGAAAATTTAGTATCGTACAATAGAGGTACTGGTATAAAGATGGATCTAGGTTGTAAGAAAAACCAGTTGTGGATGAACGGTACGGTCTCTATTAAAATTCTTAAGGAGTAATATCACTGATTGGAAAATAAAGTTCAACGTAGCTCTAGTCCATGTATTGTAAGACTATTTCCATCAATATAAATTATTTTCAGCTCTTAAATGTATGCTATAAAAATATCATTTATTGTATCTGAACATTCAAAGAAAACAAATTCATCTCTTTCGCACAATATGGCAGCGCCTTTTGCCTTTAAGCGCCATTGAGTATTTCGTAGGGTCAATAACGCGCAGAATCGCTCTTTTGTCTTCGGCTGGACTTTATTGTGCTTTTTGTTTTTGCTATTCACGAGTATATATCATATAAATATATAGTTTTGTATATAATATAGTTACGTATATGAAATTGTGTATATCGCGCCAGCAGCTGTTGGTCCGAAGTAGTTGCTACATTGCTATACATATTTTTTTGAATCTTAATAAACTTGCTTTTAGTTTTGTTTTTGTTAATATTATACATACATACTATATTGTCTACAAATGTATGTATACATATATAGTTCCTTCACTTTAATATAGCATCAATGACCTTATCGGCAGGAAATGACACTTAAGTATTTATGTAGTGTGGCAAGAGGCTGAAAAACGCACATTTTCGAGGAAAATTGTGCATAAATAAATTACAAATAATTTTTTTACTCAGAAGCTTTTATGTGCAATTTTGTATAATAGCTTTAAATTGAGTAGCTTGCAATTTCATATTAATTTTTCATACTTCTGTGTTGCAGTGTAAAGTAGAAATGGTGAGGACTTATATATTTAAGTAGCTTTTAGTGATGAGAACACTTATTTAAATGTTATAACGGTTAATAACTTGAACCAAACTTGACCTTTTGGGCCCACCCCACGAACAATTGATTTGAAAAACGAAGTCTCGACTCTTAAGCCCCGTCAATATTATAAATATAAGCATACTCATGCGCCTTGTAAAACAAGTCAAAGAAATTTGCCATTCTCTAATGCATAGATTAAATAAAGGTCAGGATTACATGTAAGCTTTTGGAAACGGATATGATTTTTAACTAACAGCCCAATGGGCTTTAGTTTTCGGAGATATTGTAAAACTATTTTGTTTTATAATATTTTAAGTACAGTGGAACTTCCATAACTCGAACTTATAAGAGTCGAAGATCTCCATAACTCGAACTCTTAAATTGGCAATAGAAGTCAAATTTCACACAAATTTCCTTCCATAAATCGAACTTTTCGACTACGGCATAATACAAAATTTTAAATTCTACTAAGGAACGACTTAATGAAGGTTTCAAGACCGGACCATCCTCATGTAGAGACCAAGGTGGTAATCTGGTAACCGATTTCCAGCGCATACTGAGATTATGGAGGGAACACTTCTCCGACCTGCTGAATGGAGATGGCGAACCCGATTCCCCAATCGATGACGATAGAACAGATGTTCCATTACCCGACCATGAAGAAATTCGAATAGCAATTACCCGCCTGAAGAACAACAAAGCGGCAGGGGCCGATAGATTACCGGCTGAGCTGTTCAAATACGGCGGCGAAGAACTGATAAAGTGCATGCATCAGCTTCTTTCCAAAATATGGTCGGAAGAAAACATGCCTGACCATTGGAATCTCAGTGTGCTCTGCCCAATCCATAAAAAGGGAGATCCCACAATCTGTGCCAATTATCGTGGGATAAGCCTCCTAAATATAGCCTATAAGGTTCTAACGAGCGTACTATGTGAAAGACTAAAGCCTACCGTCGAGAAATTGATTGGACCTTATCAGTGTGGCTTTAGACCTGAAAAATCGACAACTGACCAGATATTCACCATGCGCCAAATCTTGGAGAAGACCCGTGAAAAGAGGATTGACACACACCACCTTTTTGTTTTAAAGCTGCTTTCGTTATGTATTAGATTTTCAAAACCATTTCATCTTTTGTCAGAAATTTATTTATTTTTGTCGGTACATTTTGACAATATTGATCATTTTCAATGTATACAACATTTCTGGAAATTATTTGTGTACGATTTTGATTGTGTGTTTTAAGATTATTGTTCCAAGCTAAGTAAAAAACTTAAACAAGAAATCCATAATTATTTGAACATCCTTGAATAGGGTTTAAATGTATTGAATGATGATACAAAATAAATTGCCCATAAAACAGCAGAGTTTATGATTAATTATGTATATGTATGTTATTGTAAAATTGAAATCTGAAGTCAACCATGTCAAAAAATGTTACCAAAACAGTCAAAAACAAAAAAGATGCTAGTAAATCAGTTGAAAATTAAGAAATATTAAGATTTTCTATGCAAAACGGTTTCCTTCACGAACCCTAAATATTTTTCTCACTCATCAAGGCTCTTTTGACTAGAAGCAAGCTGAAATATAGTATGTATAACTGTAGCATGAAATCTGACGTGTATTAAAGGCTTCATAGATCCAATAATTTACTGAGAAAATAAGTATACTCAAAGTTATCCATAAATCGAACTCTTGAATTGGCAATAGAAGTCAAATTACATACAAATTACTCTCCGTAACTCGAAGTCTCTCCAACTCGAAGTTGTTTTTGTCGATTATGGTGATTCGAGTTAGGGAAGTTCAACTGTATATAATTTTGGAAGCACTCGTGTATTTTCAATTAAAAATCAAATACAAAATATTTTTGGTCTCACCCCCTAATATACTAATATCAAGGTCAACATTATCAGAGTCACATAGAGGTCAGAGTTTAAACTAATCTAAAAAGACAAAATAAAAATTTTTGTGGTGGATTTACAGCCCAGCTTTTTTCATTAACTTATGTAATCTACATATACCTACAGCACACAGCCACATAATACTTCGTTGAAGTGCCATTTGTAGTAGTAAAAATGCGTAAATCCCGATTGATTTCCACTTGAGTTGGGGGATGATAAGGGTGCAAAATTCTTTTGTTTCTTATTGGAGCACCGTCTCTACTACAATAAAACCAAAAACAGTGTCACCGTCAAAACGTTACAGTTATGTGGCAGGAAGGAAACCCCCAAATCGTTTATATCAAGTAAAAAAACAACAACAGCAACCACTTCAAGTTCGATGCGTACAAAATATCTCCCCATCATTATAACAACAATTTGCCAAAGTTGAAACAAAAAGAAGAAGAGGGATGTATCGAAACCATGCCACTGCTAGCATAAGTATGGGGGTCTTTTGTTTTGCGGCTGCGCACTTTGATTCGTGCTTCGTGTTCGCGACTATAATTTTAGTGGGTCGTTTATGCTACAGAGCTGCTAATGTTTGTTGCTTTAGTTTTAGCGCGAGTGTCTGGTATTATTTTACTATATTACTTTACACATACAAAGCTATAAGTGACTGTGGCACTTTGGCGGCGACAATGCACCATTTTGTTAATCAGTTTGGCGCTTACAACGCTCGCGCAGACAAGTGGATTTGCAATGAATGCAATTCATCCCCAAGTCAAGCAGCGGATTTTGCGATGTGTGTTGAAATGAGTGTGTAAATATATATAATAAATACTTATTGCAACTTGCAACATTTTGTGGTATGCAACATTTTGATATATATTTTTTTTCTGCATATAAAATTAATGACAAAATACAATAAACCGTTAAAAATATACTTTATTACAACTTACAACAATTTGTGGCATGCAACATTTTCAATTTTTTTCTATTTCGAAAATAAAATTATTAATTTGGTGTCCGAAAAAACTAAAAAAAAAATAATTTTGTACACATCCCTCGATACCTTTACAGCATCTACTCAAAAAATGTTCAATTAACTTTTGCTACCATTATTGCATGCGTCATTGCATACAATTTCCTTTACTAATCGATGACTAGTCGCATGTGCCACATGAGCACACCTTTATTTATAACCTGAACTATGAGTTCAATAATACAAAACATAAGTATGTATGCATCCAATAGTATGTGTTGTATACAAAACACGTGCAAGTTGCCACCAACGTTGCTCGGCAGAGAGTACAATACATAAATAAGCCGCCCACTTGCCACCTACACATGTGTCACATGCCACAAAACACCCAACTATTTTTTTATGAAAATAAAAAAAGAAAAAAGTAAGGCTGTACGTGGTGCCGCCCGGAAATGAAGATATAAAAGTAAAATTTGGAATAAAGGATTGTACTAGGAGGGGGCATATTTGGATGTAATTTTTTTGGGGAAGTGGGCGTGGCCCCGCGCACAAATCGGTTATTTGTATTTAACTCGCAAACTAATAAAGCTATATAAACCAAACTTTCTGCAGTCGGTTCTCTTACATACCCCACCACACACCATGAATATAGTTGAAACCGGATAATAACCACGCCCACCTCCCATACAAAGGTTAGGTTGAAAATTACTAAAAGTGGGTTAACTAACTAACGAAAAACTTCAGCAACACTAAATTTTGCAGAAGAAATAGCAGAAGGGGGCTGTACTCAGATTTTTTTACAAAATGGAAAATGGGCGTGGCATCGCCCACTTATGGGTCAAAAACCATATCTCTGGAACTACTCGACCGATTCGAATGAAATTCGGTATATAATATTTTCTTGACACCCTGATAACACGGACAAAAAATCGGTTCACAACCACTACTACTTTCCTTATAACTCAATTTTGAAATCCATCTTATTCCTTCACTTTATAATGTAAACATAAGGAACCAATGAAGATAACGGAATAAAACTTTACACAATTAGTGCATATCATCTCTGGCTTCACTTGTGAAAAAATTTTCGAAAACGGACCATAACTTTTCAAGGCCCCAGATATCGAACATGTTGAACTCAGCGCCTAAGGATAAATTTTAACCGCAATTATGGGTAAATCTCTCAGATATCTCAATTTAATTCAGAGGAAATTGTTTTCTTCTAATAGTGTGTCTCTGTTCCAAAAATTATTAAAATCGGGTCATAACATTTCCATATACCATTTCAAAAATATCTTCTCCTAGCTCCCATATACCTAATTATTATAATAATTTTTTTTTTTTAAAGTACGGTGAGCTTTATTCCGGATATATGTATTGGTTAAATTTCTTCAATAAATTGCGAGAGTATAAAATATTCGGTTGCACCCGAACTTAGCCTTTCCTTACTTGTTATAAATACAGTTATATGACAATTAAGTATGGTTTTGATGTATTAGCGTTCTCCACCTCCTCGAGAATTTCTAGGTTAAGAGAGGTATCATTGCCTCGTTAAATAGAGGTGAGTTTAGTAGAACCATCCCCTCGAATATCTCAAATCCTACAGAATTCATCATAAGGAGGTAGAGGAGAGAGGACTATATACTTCATTAAAATACTCAGTCCAAACCATGTTCAGTAAAATCCTACAAGTAGATCAAAGATAATTGGTGAGCTCTAGAAAAAATTTCATCTTTGGTATTAGGTGAGGAGACTGTTGGTATCTCTATTTCTATATGACTCGATCTCTCTATCTTTCTTTCTCTTTCTCGACAAATATTTATACTTTACAAAACTATTAAACTTTAGTGAGTGTGCGCTAGGGGTACAAAAATTAATTTTTGCCACTAGACTGGGTATGACTAAACGTCTGCCTAACACTTTGCGGTTGCAGAGGGTGGAGTTGCTATGTTTTGTTTGCCGATTGCGTAAAAAACCAACAGAAATTAATTCCACTTCATAAAAATGTCAGTTGCCGTGACGCTTTGGTTTATTACTCATTTTCCCCACTTTTTTGTTGCTACCGTTTGTTTGTTTGTTGGCTTGCGTGGCCTCTATTGAAATTGTCATTTTTTACATGTCCGACATCCGTTTGTGATTTTTGCTGCAAGATTGAATCACAGCATGACCACCGATCATCCGTTGAAATTAATGGACATGCACAGCATTTCACATCAGTATTGTGTGTTGAAGGACACGTGGTCGTGAGTGGGATATATTCGTGTATGAAAATATATGCGTCGTCTAATGATGTGTCTGTTGTCTATGAATATATAAGTATAGATAGATAAATATTAAAAAATTCTAGAGTCGTGTGTTTTGTGGATAAAAAATGTGAACTTCTTCATAGATCCACAAGGGATGATTAATATTAATTTTTTCGAACTCTAGTTATAGCTTATGTATGATAAAATATTCATAGTTCTTGTTAAGATCATAAATAATATTGTGACAGACAGCTTTACACATCTAAAGAGTTAAATTTTGACCTAGAAGATGCTGTTAAAGGATCGATGAATGATTTTATTTTAAAACCGCACAAAATGAGACATGGAGATCAAAGCAAGTCGATTTGAAAATTTTCGACTAACTAATAAAAAAGTTAGATTTATCTCAACCAAGGGTTTATGGTGGAGAAGATTCGACGCAAATTCACTGTAGGTAAGAGACTGATCGCTCAAAACATTTTCTGATCTTGATTATTCGGTTTAATTTTCTTTAGAAAAAAACTTTATTAACAGGATATATGTCCACAGTCCCACCTTAAATCAGAGTGGCCTAATAACTTGGGATACATTGTTGTCTATGTTTTCCGGTCGCTAAGCATTATATGATTCAGTCCGGAATACCTAGATACAAAGTTTTTCAATTAGAGCGCTAAATATAACAAAAACGTTTTGGGATATCAGTGAAATTCTTTATTCCTGATAAAGTACATTCGATGCCAATATGTATTGAACACGATGTCTTTTGCATGTTCACCATGGGCCCCCTTGCAGAAGTCCAGAATTCACTGAATTCAATTTTCGACAGTTTTCAATCTCAAATCGACCGATACTACTGCAATTTCCGTTCAATATTCGTATGAAGTTCATCAATCGTCACTGGCTTGTTGGCATAGACCATAGACTTGAATTAGCACCACAGGAAGTAGTCTAACGGCTTAAAATCACACGACCGAGGCGGCCAATTGACTGGGCCATTTCGTGAGATAACACCTTCACAAAACTTGGTTTTCAATAATTCGATTGTGACATTCGCTGTGTTGTTTGTGGCGCCGCGGCGTCCTGTTGAAACCACATATTGTCCATTTATATATCATCGAATTCGGGCCAAAATATTCGGTTATCATTGAGCGATAGCGATTCCCATTTACCGTAATTTTTTTTGGGATGCAATGGTGACTCATAGAGTACGTGTGGATTGCTGCCTGACTAATTACGCATATTTTGATGAAGGCATTTAGCCGGAAATGAGCCTTATCGCTGAAGATGATATTTCGATTAAAATCGGGATCATTTTCAAGTTGTTGCTCAGCACAATTTACGAACATACGACGATTCTGGTGGTCAAGGGCTTCAGTTTTGTGTCAATTTGATCTTGTAAGGATGTAGGCCAAGATCTTTTCGCAAAATTCCCCACAACGACGTCACAGAGCTGCCCAAAGCTTCAGAACCACATATGAGAGACTGATTTAGGTCTTCCTCAGTTGATGCGCTAGCGGCAGCAATATTCTCGACACTACGTGCACTTCTTTGTCTCACTGGTACGGGAACATTTTGTACTGTACCTGTGGATTCAAATTTTTCCACTAGACGCTCAATTGCTGATCTGACAGGACGATTATGACGATAATAAATTGGAAGTAGCGCTCTTAAAATTGAGGCCAATGACTCCGGATTTCGGTAGTAAATTTTAATAATATCGACTCGTTGTTGGAACGTATATCTTTTCGTGATGAAATGGCAAACCTTATTGAAGAGAAATGCCAAAAAGGCGGATAAAATATGACGTCGTTTGCAGTCCCTAATGGCCTACCCTTTTGAAAAACCCTCTATGTATATGCTTTAAATTAGTTTCTGTGCCTATAAGTTTAATATTTAAGATAATTAGACCTCTAGGATAATACATTAATAATTATTTATTTGTGGGAACTGTTTTGACGTTTAATGAGTTGTATATAGCTTTGTTGTTCTCAATACCCTTTTTAACATACACTTGCTTGGATTGCCGAAGCGGACTGGTCATTTTAATTGTGATCTTGTTTGGAACTTCATTTAAAACTATTCAAAGATTTTTCTAGATCATAGGCGCCGTCTTCAGTAGGCTACATTATACTTTCTTGAGGCATCAATCAACTTCTGATTATCTCATTAGTTTGTAACTAGTTCGGTGAGGGCTAAAAACTGAAAATACGCTAAATTTTGTGGTCGAATATCGAAAAAGCTCGTATAAATATGTGTTTTTAGAGTCCAAGCGTACATGCCATATTGCAAGATGGATTTAACGATGATAATCTGTGAAGCATCCGTTTATTGATACGGTACATTATTATGATGAAAATAGTATACCCTGAAAAGTATTGCCGCAGTGTGAAGTATTCTGGATTTGAAGTATGCATACGAAATCGTTCATTCAATTTTATTCAATTAAAAGTAAACTGTAAAGTGCCTGAACAACAACTGTATGTACCGGAAATTAAACGACAGGATCTTAATTGCTATACAATTAGTGATACAAAAGCAGAGACGGATCATGCTTAAATTCATATTTTGGGTACCATGAGGAAAAAAATACAAAATAAAAATATTTTTCATGCACAATTGCACTTTTGACAATATTATTTTTTATATACAATGGAAAAATTCTGTGTGCTTTATCTTGTTTAGAGGCGCCTAAAATCTCAAAAAATAAACTAAACAAAGACACGACAAAATCATGTTTATCAATAACTGCGATCTGATAAATTAAAATACAATTAAATGGAAAAAAATCTCAAAAATATTTCTTTTACGACAATTTTCACTTTTCCTTTCACTATTCATGCTTGCTTTGTGAATTTCCACAAATTTTCACAGCGTCCCCCCTCCTTGAGTTTATCTAATTAATCATTTAATTGCAGACATTAAATTGCATAAATAACGGTTTGGCAGCAAACAAAAGACGCTGTGTGGCAGCAACATGAGGTCAGAGGCGAGCAATAACAACAATGGTAGAAGTTTAGGTCTTGCAACACGGAACGCTACCAAGTTGTAGTTAGTTTGCGGCAGGCCAAAGGACAACACATTAAGTTGCCGCAAAGCAGAGCGGACCAAACTGAGCTGAGCAGCAGTTGAAATTTTCCCAAGAAATCCCATGAAATCTGTGCATTTTCTCAGGGCAATCGACGTGTGGATTAAATGATTGTAATTGCAGGGCAGCAAATACATATGTGATATTTATATGTGTGGTTGCAAGTACGTACATATGTTGCACGCAAACCGCCTGCGGTTTAAACGTCCGTTTTGCCCCTCAACGAAAGTGAGAATGTGGCACGCAGGGCAGCAGAGGGGCGCAGATCTTAAGCAACAAAGCGTAGTTTGCCACTTTTGTCTATATACAAATGGTGAATGAATGAATGAATGCAGCATGCTCGTATTGTATGAATGGAATTCGCTTAATGGGACTTCACAGTTTCAGTTTCGTTTTCATTTTCACAATCTCCGTCTCAGTTGCGACTTGGTGTATGTAATCTGTGGCATTTGCAACACCACCACAATGGCACAATAATCTGTCATTCACATTTAATTGCATTTAATGCTTCCTTATAAACGAATTTATCATGCTATGCCAATGCAACAACAACAACAACAAAGTGGAAAAGTGACAGCAAAGCCGCAGCTTAGCTTAAGGCGCATGCGAAGAAATCGCTGCTGTTGCGCTTAGCTACTAATTTATAACGGATAAATAGGCAAATGACCAGGCGGCAATGAAAATTATCGTAAATTCAACAACTAATTGTGGCGGAAATGCGCTGAGACACATACATATGAACATAGTTTTGCATGTGTGGCATGTTGCATATGCAACAAAGTCAACAAAAATGGTTGGAGGGTTGTTTTTGGTATTGTTAATTGTTTGTTATTGTTGTTGCTATTAATTTTGGTTATTTGTAAACAATCAAAATATGCAGCAGCCGAAATTAACTGTGATTATGTGTGTTGCATATGTGCGTGTTGCAACAAAAAGGTTGACATTTATTTCGTTTTCAGTTTAAGTGGAGTGTGTTAGGTCAGTCTGTCGATGCTGATGATGAGCCTTTGTGGTATCTTTGCGGCTAAACATTATTACTGTGGCACAAACACATGCAACAAACAGCGTAAATGCAACAAATTAAATGTGTGTTTGTTTGTAACTGTGTGAATCTGCTTTTCGTTGCCGCTTGACCTTTGTGGCACATATTTACAACAAACACACACCGAAACTAACAACTACTTTGAACTGAAAAACTATTTTCGTTTCACAAATGCTGTGGGATAATTCCATGTAAATATGTCATGCTAATGATAATGATGCCGAAAATCTTTTGTAAATACAGGAAATTAACATAAATTGACTTAGTTTACTTGCAATTAAGTTCGATATTGTCATATTTATTATATGCTTACATTTGTTGCAAGCACTCCTCTTGGTGTTGCACAGCTGTGCTAGGCGTAATTAATGTCACTATAGCGTTCGGCAGTATTTGGCAATAAATTGTGGTTTTCTTTGTCAAGGTTAAGTTGTGGTTAGCGCATTTACTTTTGTGGAAATATTTAATAAATTTTATGTAGTAAATAAAATGGAATATCAATAATTAAATGAAATGAAATGAGAAAATGCAATTTGCTTATTTGTAAGTCATAAAATAATAATAATTTACTTGCAGCAGTTTGTATGTTGCAATTGAAAGCGATTTATAGTATAAAAGTTGTATGTTAACAGCAAAAAGCTCATAAGCCAAGATAACGGAATTTTGATTTTTTGCATGAGTACTTATTTTTAGTGTTTATATAAACACCGCCAACTTTTAATAAACACCTCATAACCTAAACGCTGTTTGACAAATTTTGTACTTAAGATTTTCGTAATGTCCTGTTGACATTTTTTAGCATAAATCACTCAGAACGTTTTGTCATTTAATCGTGAATTGTTTTATTTACAGGGAATTAAAAAATTCATCTCGGCCAAAAAATGGAATTAACTCGTGAACATTTTCGTGCAATCATTTTTCACAACTTTCGACGTGGATTATCGCGACAAGAGTGCATCGATGAACTAAAATCTTTGTATGGCTATGAAGCACCATCCTATAGCACTGTGAAAAACTGGTACAACGAATTCAATCGTGGCCGACGCTCGCTCAAAGACGAACTCCGTGAAGGTCGTCCAAAAACAGCCGTTGTGCAAGAAAACATCGATGCCGTACGTGAACTGATAATGCAAGACCGTCATGTAACATACCTTCAGATAGAGGCATGCCTATGCATTTCTCCCATCAGCATACATTCGATATTGCATGAACACCTGGTCGTAAAAAAGACTTGTTCTCGTTGGATCCCGCACAATTTGACAATCGCTCAAAAAAAGGCTCAAAAAAAGTGCTTCGAAAATTGGTTTGAGCGCATGCAAAAGTGTATAAATCTTAATGGAGAATATTTTTAAAAACAATAAAACCATTTTCGTTGATAAATATTCCTATTTTCATTATTAGGCCAGAAATATATATAGCAGCTCTCGTATAACCAATAACTTGGTAAATTTATAAAAACTAGAATTGGTAAAAAATAAAAAAACAATTGGCAACTCTCATACAAAAATAATTTGTCTATCCATATATTCCTATAGACCTTATGCATCTTATGTGTAAAAGCCACATTATAGAGTATATTGAGAAATAAAACCATTGTCATATGATAACTATCTAACGAAAATTTAAAAAAATATTTTCAATCTAGCCCTTAAGAGCCTAATATAATCTTCCTTCTCTTTAATTTTCCTCTAAAATTAATTATTTTAAATTTTAAATAAAAAATAGTTAAATTGGCTCTGTACTGTACCCAATAAAAAATACGTCTCAATAAAGATCTCTCCCGCTTTTCAGAATTTTGTTGGAAACATTTTGCCATTCAATTATATTATATGAACAGTAGTCGATTGATCACCTCTCTTATCGCTTTTCAAAAATTTTACATTTGAAAGCAACAACAAGGTTATCCAGTTGAATTCGTGCAAGAAAGTATGCGGATAGCCCATTAAAAATTCTATAACGCTTAGTGAATCGATGACCAGAGCTAATATACCACATAGCCAAATACTTTCCCATTATTATAAATAGAATTGTTGAAATGAAATTTTATGAAAAAATAGGGTAACCTACTTATTTGTTATTCGCCATGACATTAATGCTAGGCTTAAACTATTATTATTTTATTTATTACGATTAAAAACAAATATGTATATTGACCTCCAATAGAAGACGACGAATTTACCGTTCCTTTAGTGAATCTAGCGGAAAACCGAGAGATAGTTCGATAAGGACCATATCTTTGTCAACTTTAATGCCTTCGTAGAACATACGTTTATATGTTGGCTATATATGAAAAGACTCTATGAACCATTTGATTCCAAACAACTTTGATTTATGTTTTCAAAAATATGCTGTGAAAGTGGTATGGTCGTATCTTGAATTGTTTTTGAATGACAGCGTTCTAAAGAGCGACCGCTCGCAGGTATAAGGCACTATAGTCAAAACTACAAACGTTTTTTTTCTCGAAACGACTTTTTTTCAAAATTGCTGACATATATTTACTATATAATATACTCTTATATATATTTTGTATGCAATGACCCACGATCTACGATTGGTTGGAGATTGTAATTTTGACATAAAAAACCTAATTTTTTTCAGAGCTACGCCATATTGTTAATTTTTGATATTTTTCAAAAATCATAGACCAGTATAGAAAATACTTTCAATAGCCGGAATGATGTCCGCAGTTGGGGAACATTTTTTTTGACACTTTCGCTAATAACTCCGTAAATTTTCAATATTTTTGTAAAAAATATCGTAAAATATAGTATAATATTTTATAATATATGTATATAAAAATCTTCGAAACATTCGATAGAATGTTTTCTTCTTAATAAAAATCACGAAAATCGCCTAATTTATTTACTAGTATAGCCCCTTAATCTCAATGTAGATATAATAACTCGACTAAACAATCTTTCGACATTATGATTTACGAGTTCTATAATAATGTTTTCAATAACCACTTGAACTTCCATAACTCGAACTTCTCCATAACTCGTACTCTTGAGTTGGCAATAGAAGTCAAAATTCATACAAGTTACCTTCCGAAACTCGGAAGTCTCTCCAACTCGAAATTTTTATGTGGATTATGGTGATTCAAGTTAGGGAAGTTCAACTGTAGTTCAGCAGATTAAAAATCAGTGGCTATTCCAGTTATGTCGTCGTTTGAATGCATTCAGAGTCTCCAGCTTAGAAAATTTTCAATGTGGTGTTACAGAGGAGTACTTTCTTCTCCTTCCATTCAATTCTTCTTCCATTCCCATTCTTAAAATCATTTCGAGCATATTTTCTGCCGCTACAAGAACAAGTGGATATGAACTTGGACTCACATGGTGTTTCGAATAGGCGTCAGTTGCAGTAAGAACGGGTTGATATGACATTTTAGTTCCGACCAGATCGCTTAGCTGAAGACGGCGTCATCCAGGAATTGAAAAAAACTGGAATTCTCGATAAAAAGTTTTGCATCCTAAATGTATGCAATACTTTATATTTATTTCATTGCATAAAACGCCGTCTTGTCTACATTTAGGCGCACTAATCGATATTCATAACTTATATTTTAGTAGAGCCACATACCAAGAACAGAGTTAAGATCAAATTATTTAAAAATTTTGCCAGATTAACAACTAAAAAAATGGTCTAGAAAAAGAAATTCAAGAAATGAAACATAATATGTTAACCAAAATTTAGATTTCAAACAATTTTATATTTTTAGTTATTTTTTATATTTTTTGGATATTTGTTTTAATTTAAATTTTATTATTTTTAAAAGATCTGTTATGTCTTTTTGGATCTAAAATTATTTGTAAAAATTATTATCAATACTATTTTCAAAAATCTTTCATTCACAACTCCACTCTGTAGAAACCCTAAAAAAAAGAAACTAAAGCGCTCCTTGGAATCCAATTGAAATATAATAATTTCTTTTTTTTGATCAACACACTGCAATTTTGCTATCCGCTTATCTTTTAACAATTAGTTGTTGTCATTTATTTTTCCGTTTGCGACAATTTTTCATTGTACACGGACTGCCATGGAGCAAAAAAAGAAAAAAGAAGAGACCAAAAGCGTAATAAGGCCAAGGACAGCAGAATCTGTGATTTCACTGTGCAAACTCCAGCCAATGATTAAGGAAGGAAGTTGTTGTGGATACTTAAAGGCAGAATGATAGCACAGTTCTGATTGTATGCTGTTCACAACGGTTAGTACTTGAGGAGAGGAAAGTATATAGCGACAGATATTTGTTGCGTGGCGGCTGGTCGTGTGGTCTGTTTTTTGGTGGCATTGATTATCTCGGCCGGGACATCTTGTACAGCAACTTTTCATGGAACTTTTTGGTAGGTAATTTTGCTATGTTTTTATTTTTATTTTTTGTTTTTTTTTTGCTTTCAACCGAATTTCCACGTCTATTAAGCAGAGACAAATGCTGTTTCGAGTGCGCAATGTACAAATGAAATGTGTGGGTTAGCAGACACGCGATGGGTAATTTGTTGCGCCAGCGGAAATGAAGATGGCGTTGAGTGCTGGGAGATTACCTATACAAATATGTATGTATATTAATCTATTTGGGGGGTGTTATTGGCAGTTCAGTGCATTTTTTACTGTACTTAGCACTGTACAACTGATAAATGATTTTTCGACTGGCAAGTGAAGGTTAGCGAAATTGATTGAAATGAAAATTTATATACAAATCAACATATCTTCTTTATACATTTATTAAAAAATGTTGCTTCCAACTCACGCACTCACCAGCACTCACATATTACTTGCGTGAGCACCCTTGTCAAAGTAAAAAAGGTATTTTGCTTACAATATAGCATACCTTTAGGCGCCAAACAGTAATATCTGCCATTTCTAAGTTCCAACTTCGGCAGTCGGAAAAAATTTAATAACCAAAAAGTGGGCGTTACCGCAATAACTGTTCGATGTTCGTGAAATTTATGTGCCACACATATTAATGTTGCTTGAAATAAGAATGGAGAGACGGAACTAATAAAAAGCAATATAGTTGTGTGCTTCTTGGTATGTCTTGTCTGGGAAAAGATACATAAAAATACATAACCTTTTTGTTTTTTTATATAAGAACACTGTGATAAATTGGAATAAAAAACGCAATTATCGAGAACGTAAAAATGGATCTCGGTTGTATGAGAAGCTTAAGCTCTGCTATTGAAATAGTTGAGGTAACATAAGCAACTGTTACTTTAAGTATTGTTTTTTTAATGTTTTAAGCAGCATAACGGAATATGGATGAGAGATTTTCACCTACTTTTAGTTAACAAAGAGCTCTTAACTCTTAAATCAAATAACTTCATGGCGTCTTCATTACATTTAAGTATTTTTAAAGAGGTTAAATTTCATTTAAATTTTTATTATTTTCATTATGGAAATATTTAAAATTTGTTTTTAAAACGACAGCTTCTAGCTTCATTTCTTACAATTACAAATTTTCGATAACAGCCTAGATGTAGGCAACATTTCATCTGAGATATGAAAAGCTGAAAAACAGAAACGTTGCCTACAATTAGGCGCAAAATTAAACAGTTAAAAATGATATAAATACCTGAATTACTGGTTTAGAGAATAAATCAATGATGTCCCAATTAATTAAAGACATTTTACCATTAAAAAAAACTTTAATTCCTTTGAGAATCCCTATATGACTACAAATTCGTCTTAAACTACCGAGAATAAGTTGTGCCACAACTTACAACAACACTTTTTAAATTTATTTTTTATTAAAACAAAACCAAAAAAACGCTAAATTACGGTAATTTGCCGTCGAAAAAATATCCAAAGAACAAAAAAGCAGACAAATTGCGAAAAAAAAAACAAAACATAATAACAAAAAGATGCAACTGATAGCAGAATCTCGCTGTTTAATGAAAAGATAAATTAGAACGAGTGTAGCCAACCGTAAGGCATAGAGACGATTCCGAGTGGCGATTCTCATTTGTGACGGGGTCAAATAAGTCAACACTGATATTTTGGGGTAGATACGAGTGTACAAATATACTATAAGTATGAATTTAGAGTTGAAGATAGGTATACGAATTAGGGTGTGTTTGTGTTTTTTTGTTGGAATGGTCCAATATGGAATATAATGAGATCAAATCGAACTAAAGAAAACTGAAATTAGTATTTGTTAGTCGCGATACTTGTAGTTTACGATTGAAAGAGAAAATATAAATATGATTAATGAGTAACCTAATCTCCGAGGTCGGTTTGTTTAAAAGTGTAAAACAGGTCGGAGGAAAATGTTCTAGATTTATTTTAGACGAGTTTGTGATCTCAACCGGACGGAACGTTTCAATAGAATAACTCGAAAGTAAGCTTTCAAAAGTTGTAGACTTTTTAGAAGCGATATCCTTTGATACATAACCTTCGATATAACCTTCAATATCCACAAATATTATGGAGTTCGAATACTTTTCAAAAGTCTCAAAGATTTTGGAAGAAATATGAGATTTTAGAGGTTAGGTAAGAGATTTTGGAAAAAGTAAGAGGTTATCGAAAAAACTAGAAACTCAAAAAAAAAATGTTTTTAAAAAAATACTTAATTTTCAAAAAATTAAGAATTTTAGAAGTAGTAAGAGATTTTCCAAAGCAGTAGAGGATCTTCGAAATAATAAGATATTTCCGAAATATATGAGATTTTAGAAGTTAGTTAAGAGATTTCCGAAAAAGTAATAGATTTTCGAAAAAAACTAATAGTTTTCAAAAAAAGTAGAGGTTTTCGAAAAAATAAATAATTTTCAAAAAAATAAAAGATTTTTGAAAAAGTAAGGGATTTCCCAAAAAAGTAGAGTATATTCGACAAAATAAAAGATTTCCGAAAAAAAATTAACAATTTCCGTAAATATTGGAAATTTTCGAAAACATAAATAATTTTTGAATAATAAAATAATTTTCAAAAAAATAAAGAATTTTCGAAAAGGTAAGATGTTTTCCAAAAATGATTTTCGAAAATATGCATAAGCGGAGAATTTCGTAAATGTATTGTTTCGATTTAGATTATTTTCTCAAAAAAATTAAAGGCCTTTTCAATTGTTCAGCAATCTGTAAAAAATTGCACCACCCTAATGAAGACACGTTTGACTGTCCCAAACTAAAAACTCGCGCAGACAAACTTTGTTGACATGTTTGTTGTAATTGTTGTGTATAAATCGTTGTTGTTAAGAATGTTGTTTACAAATGTTGCGGATATCTCTAGATCCATTAGATATGGTTGAAATGAAAATGAAAAACAACAACACAAACAACAATAAAAAGCTGAGTATAAATAGGTATGTGTGGATGTGTGGCAATGTTTATATGCGGCAGCCACAATTTGGCCAGTTGGTAGGCACTTTAGGGTTGGCAGCCTCAAGGATACATTTATAAGGAATATATACATATATGTGTGTTGTGTAAGCGAGCGAGTTTCGGTAATCGCCTGCTGATAAAATTTGCTAAAAAACAGACTTTCAAGTGTTTGCTTGGCCAATGCTGCAAGGGCGGTACAGATGTACTGTGTATATTGCGGTACAGATGTAATCCTTGGGCGAGTAGTTGCGCATATATATGTAAGTAAGTTTGTTTGTATGTTTCTCAGTTGTTGTATTTGCTAAAACTTTGATTGCCACTCGAGTTTTTGGCACAGCTTGTGAAGTGCTCAGCGTTGTGACATTGTGGCAACTTGCGAGCGAAACGGCTGTGCAACAAACACACAATACAACAACAAATAAGCAATAACAATAACAACAATATTATGTTTTTTATGTTTATAGCGAAAATTTGTTGCTAGTATCGATGACATTGCGCAATGTGGCATGTGACAGTGCGCCCTTTGGGAAACACGCTAGCGAATACAACAATATTTTTACAAAAAAAAAAAAATAAAAAAAGATAGCCTTATGTCCACACGTTATGTTGTTGTAAATTAAGTTTAATTTTTTGTTGTTGTTGCCACTGCTGTTTTTGTTGTTCTTGTAATTTTGTTATTTTTTTGTCGTTGTTGTTATAAAACTCAAACCACTTCACTGCAGCTTGCGCTTAGTCCGTATTTTGCCCATAAAGCGTGCAACTCTTTGAAGTTGCCACAAGCAAATGTCCAAATTTTCATTTGACACACACACACATACAAACACATATGTATATGTATATGCTCAGATATGTACATAAAAAATGTCATTTATACCCACTCGGATGCTTGTCTATCGTTTAAATGTGATGTTATCCGTCGTTGCACAGCTGTTCCGTGCATCAAATTGTCCACCGTATGCAATACTACTGAGTACCCTAACCGCTCAACTACCCTTTAGCTGATGCTATCACTCTTTGCAACTCGCTGTGATTGTCCAGTGCGTGTATATACACCTTTAGTCTCGGGATTATGCTTGTTAACTTGATTGCTGCCACACGCTCACACATACATACACACTGACAGTATGCGCTTTGCATCGCTTTCAATTCAATTTATTTTTTTCACAATTTTAAATATCAACTTTTCTCTTCCATACAAAAAAAAAAACAAATCTTAATTCCTTGCTTTAGTGTTGTAAAGCAACACTTTAAAGGCGATTACCACGCAAGTATTTGCCGCTAGTAAACACCCACCAACATATTGCCACATATTTTTTAACTCCCACCCCATCCCTCAACGCTCGACAACAACAAACATCAAATTAGGCGGCTAAGTTTGCGGTTGCTGTGGTTTTACCGCACGGCATTAGCATCTAAAGATACACATACAAACATACATATATACATCTCTGTGTCAACTTAGTTACCAACAACCACATATACCACTCAACCAAAAAACAACGTCCGTCCAACTACTCATAAATATGCATAAATATATGTCTACTTCCATAGCTATGCGCCCCTCATCATCACCTCACTCGCATCGCTTGCCTCCTCATCTCGCGCGGCTTGGCTTCTCCGCCTCCTGCACTGTCTGACAATGTTTAGCATTTGGTTGGGCATGAAAAATTAATTTGATTTGGTGGTTGAAAATAATTATGTCGCATTAATAATCATAATAATAATGCTGGAAATATGCGTTGCGATTTGGGGGGAGGGGGTGTGGTGTAGCAATAACCACCCTTTCGTGGTTAGGAAGGACTGAGTCACTGTTGGCGGTGAGTATGAGTCTGGTACACGGTAAAAGTTGTCAAGTCATACAGCGTTGAATTTTCTTCAATATTGAGACTATGGAGGTGTCTCTGAGTGCATATAGGTTTAAAAGCAAGATCATGTATAACTTTTAGTTGATTTACTTTATTAAACTCATAGATATTTTATTGACTAGGGCTCACAAACTCGAGTTTATCGGACATTTTAGAGTTTATTAATTAATACCACTAAAAATAACAAGAAATTTACTTCCTATAACTTGCCTCAAATACCATTTTTTGGATGCTGTTTATCCTAAATCGAGAATTAGGAGCAAATTATTGGTGGAATCTCAGATCAATTAAACTCAAAAACAGAACACAGTCGACTTAGGGTCAGTTTCCGGTTGCCTTACATCTAAAAACTCAAAGATCTATTATTTACTGGGATTCACAAACTCGAGTTTATTGATCACTTTGGAGTTTAACATTAAATGAGAAAACATTTCTTTTAACTCGGGCTGAATACCACATTAAGAATTATTATGCAGATATAACCCAATTGTATCGTTAAATTCAGGATTTCTTGGGAATTTAAATGAGAACACTTGATAGTTGTTCATAAACTAAGATCTTAAACTCGGAGTTTACCTTTGCAAACTTTAAACTAAAGTTTGTAATACAAAGCAACGTACTGATAGCCACAGTCATAGATATTTAAGGGCTTTGAGCTCAGAATCCCACTTAATCCTATACAGTGTTCACTTAACTTCTTTAATTTCAAATAAATTTCTGGGAACACGGAGTTAATATGTCTCAGAAATTAGCATATAAAGAATGTTAGGGAACTATAACAAAATAATTGCTGTAGTAGTCCACCTATTGTGGAATTTTAATAATTGATCAACAGACTCCAAATAAATCTTGGTACAAGAAAATCAGCTTTACTGGAACCAACTTTGGTTTAGGGTTACACTTAAATTCAATGCGAATCTGAAAATATCTAAAATATTTAGAAACGTCGCTTGTTTTGAGATCTAATTTCTGAAAAGACAACTCTAATGAACAATTAGGTGTTTTTTCGCATTAGAAAAATATTGTTGAACTCAGCCAAATACCGTTTAAAAAGGCGAGTCCAGCTCAAATTATTTAAGATTGGTTTGAAGAGACTCACTCATCATGAGTTCTAATAAGCGATTAGTAGTTTATAACAAACGGCTTTGTGTTGGAATTATACAAATTGAAAAGAACTCCTTTCTGTTCCAAAAATTAATTCAAAACAATTTTTTAAGTGTTTTTTCATTTTTTCTGTTTCTGTTTTTGCAATACTTTATCGCCATCCGAATCAGTCCAACCAGATTTAATTTTTTGTCCTTTTGGTTTTGCAACGATAACTTTTCAGGTCGCCTACGTTGACAACAACAACAACACATTTCAGCGTTAATTGCTGCTCGTTTACAGCACATTCAACGAAGCATTTTGCTAACGAGCCGTTGGGCAAACCCAGCTGGCCGACAAGCTGGGCTGGTATCCTCGCAGCCACACAGGCACCCTTGGCAATCGTCACAACTCTTCAAGTCCAGTTCGAACGACTTTTTGCGACCCTTAAGTAATAAAATAAAAAGGGTGGTCGTACGTTATACAAAAAAATATGATTTTTGTTTTAATATGATGATTAAAATTATGATAGAAGGAGAACTGCTAGATTGTCATCTAGAAAACCTAATTTTATAAAGCTTCATATTATTGGCACCAATATATAGTTCTATATTAAATATACTCTCTATAAATGACAGTTTTGATTCCAAATAGTTCACATAGTTTGAAGTCACCGAAGAGAGCAAAAAGTTTAGTTTCCGGATCGAAAAGCTCTATGTGAAGTTGACAGTAGAGGGTATTGTCTGTGCTTAATATGATGATATGATATGCTTCTGATAAGCACAGGGAAGACTAACTAAAGATTGATACGCTTATACTCTAGGAGACAGTATATTCCCATTGAACTAAGAATTCCATCCGTTGAAATTTATTACATATTCCGTTATAAATTAAATTACCTAACCTCCTCCTAAATAGAGATGTTCCGATAAGTTATTTATACTCTTTTAGACACTCGGAAGAAGAAAATTATAATACAAACAAATACTATATAATAAATTGTCTAAGGAATACTTCACGAGATTCGATTCCGACTATGTGAGAAACCAAGCAGAGAGAGTATACATATTCTCTAAGAGCTCTAATGGAGGCAAGATAAGCTATCGTCTAAATTAGGAATGCTTTTTTAACATAATAAAATAGTAGCATGTCCGGAAATGACTTGTATCTTCGAGATCTTCTTGTAATATTAAAGAAGACCCCAACTATAGGACGAATCGAGCGAATAGATATAGAGACCATATAAACCTGAGCTTTGTCTCTGCAATAAACTGGGTATGAGTTCTGCAAAAAGCTTCCCCCTCGGCATTAACCTAAGAATTCTCGATTAAATTGATTGAAAGGATTTTCATCATAATCTCTCTTCAGTTCGGGTGTTCTCATCAGAAAAAGCTAACATTAAGAAGCCCTCAATAAGACTCTCAAGAAGCCTCACGAACCGCCCATAAATCCGTTTCATTTTTATGATATCACTTCTCCAACACAGCAGCCAAGTTCAATCATGTTATAACTACAATGACACGTGGCCTCCACAACACTGCGATTGCAAGGTCTGCTCTTAGACTATTTTCAGCAACACCTTGACATCTCTCCTCTCCCCTCCCCTCATCCGTGTGCAATATTAGCGACGCGGCTAACGGAAGCCTTTTCGAATTTGTTTGATTGGATTTCTTTGTATTTGTTGAAAGTCTACGCATTTTGCAATTTAATTTCCGAGCGCGTCCTGACAATCTGCCTACACACCCCCACCCTCCATACATCTCACCTTGCAGCTGCGCTATTAATACCAGCAGCACCAGCGGTGACAGCCGTCCAAGCGTGCAACTTCATTCACATTTACCAAATATAGACGACCTTTCAAATGAGTAGCAGGTGGACAGCTGTTGTTGTTGTAGTAGCAGCAACAGCGCTGTCAACAGGCGTTTCAGCAATGTAGATTGATTTTGCTTTATTTTATTACTATTATTATTAATATTATTATTGCTTTTATTTCCTTGGAGACCTGTTCGATGACTTCAAAGCGCTCTTACTCACCAGCATCATCAGCAATACCACCATAATGACCGTGCCACAAGGCAGTGTGGAGGCTTCAATGTGTCGCTTAATTTGTTGTTGTTGTTGTCGGTTATACAACGACAGTTTTTTAAGCTGGATACACAGACTCCCCTGACACCTGCCAAGTCCGCCTTTGTGTGTGTGTGTTTTGCCTTCGAGCTTTTGGAGGGCTTCCCAATTGCCACGCTTTTTTGAAGTATATATGAAAATTGTGACATAATGATGGGGCACTCAGAGGCCTACACACCTCATCTGCCACACCCTCAATCACCGCTCAACGTTTATCCGCCTACTTGCGCATTTGTGCGGCTGCTTGTTTTTCACTTTGATATGAATTTGTTGAGGCGGCAATTTATGAAGTTTATTTGCCACATTTCAGCAGTCGTCCCCCCACATCAGCGCCCCCTGTTGCATTAATGCAACATCTGATAAGAATTTCAATCATTAAAGGCAACTTATGTTGAATATAGACTTCAAATATGTTTTTGTTGTTGTTGTTTAACTAAAAAATTGTTGTTGTTGTACTTAAGTAGATCACGTGTGCTACCGCTTTTCATGTATTTCTTAAAAAAAGTTGACCATTTTAATACACCGTTGTCACTTCAAAGGAAGTGGACATTCAAAATCGTTTAGCCTTAAATGACCGCTGTGCTTAATGCTCTTTTATGCTTTTTGTATGCATATTTTAATTGCATATTAGGAATGACTTGGCAATTTGCTGACCATGAAAAAGAGGTTAAGCGTTGCAATATTAATTTTTTTCGAATGTCGCATTCGAAAACGCTTATGCACTTCAAGATATGTCCACATACCGTTAACTCTTTAATCTATTGTTGTGATGCACAATAAATCTTATTTTAATTGCAATTTCAACCTCTAGATTGAGATGTGGCACGTTCATTAAGTGAAAAGGGCTCTAACTTTTTATATAAAAGATATGAATTTGTTGGTGTGGAAAACACTTATGTTATATAATAACTCGTTCTTCTCACACTTAAGAGCTAAATTTATCACAAAACCGTTACTAGGAGTTAGTATTACATTAACTATTTGTTATTTTACAGATTCGTATTCCTTCTCTTTGACTATCAGGCTATTGCAGACACTTGCAACAATCAGTAATGATATGTAGAACTATAACGGTTGTATGAAATACCCTAAAATATATCGAAATAGATAAAGAATAAAATTGTGTGTTGAAAAGCCCTTCCAATGAAAGAACTCTTTTTGTATGAAAATGTGATATTATTCTTCAACGTAATCTCCACCAAGATTTCGATAGTCTCAAGCATTGAGGCCTTAAAAAAGGTGTTTGTCTCCATCGAGGTTTCCTTATTTGTATGAAAAATTTGTCCAGCTTTTGAGCTTGCGAAGAAAAAGGCATAATTGGGAACAAATCTTGTGAATACGATGAGCGTGGGACGAGTTCATAGAGTCCAGATTTTTCTTTGAAAAAATATTTGATTGATGTTCAAAATTATCAACCATTAGCACTATCGTCTTATAATTGGAATTCGATTGAAATTCAGTTGACTTGAACATTGGTACCAAAAATAGATTACATAAATATGTACTTTCCATATACAAAATATATTGATTTAATTTTCTACTGACTGAATTTTAGATGGCTTCATAAAACTAGACAGGAATGTTATACTAAATATAATGAGATTTTGTGCGAAAAACAACATAAATTAGTTCTTTGAATTTCCAGGAATTCCCTAACGATTGCAAAGACGCCTAAAGACTAAATAGATAAAGATATATAAGATAGACTAAATCTTTATATATCTTGTTGTGATGAGTTCGAAGCGGAAGAAGATAAACAGATGTTTTATAAAAAATTCAGATATAGATCAGCCACTTACTCTACTTTAACTGGAAATAACATCATCTTTGATTTTGGTTAGTACATCCTTAAAGTAAAGAATATTGGAAAAAGAGAGAATGTGGTTAAAGTCGAAGATAAATAACAGCATATTTTGAACAGAACTCATCGGAGTTAAAGATGAACGCCAATATTGTAATATATTTCTTGTTATTGGTATCAACTCATCAGGGTGCAAATTTTTGTCACTTCGAGTGTTTCTACATATTTTCAGACCTCATTAACATTATTTGACTATAAAAATTAATTAGCAATTTTCTATTTGTTCTGTAGTCTATGGCAAATCTGCGGAACCATAGAACTAATTTATCTTGTGTTGTCTTTACAACTTCAAGGTAGGTATGTTAAACATTATATACTTTGAGAGGAAAGTTAATGTTTTGTTAAAAGACCTCGACTTATAATAATTAAGTTTATTGGACCCAACTATATTAATGTTATTGTTGAGTGATCCCACTATGATACTATGTATCTGTGATTTTTTAATCTATATAGGTTCAGAATGCTCAGGGCCGTATCTTACCCCCCATATTAGGATGGTTCTGATGGGTTCTGATGGTTACTACATTTAAATTTTTTCTCGATAAGTGAGAACCATAGAGCTCTATTTTGTAGAGTGTGGTTCTCTTCAACTAAGACTTGTCCTAATCAGCAATGAAATTAGTATCGGCTTCAAGAGAACATACCTGGTTTGTTTCTAGAACATCCCTCGAAATGAAGCCTAGCTATTAAGCTATTAGCCATGAGAAATTATACGATTGAACCTAACTAACTCGAGTCACACAAAAGTCACAAAAAACCTCGAGTTAGAGAGACGTCGAGTTATAGAATTTTCATTAAAACATAAATTTTTTTAGTCTGTATCCCATGTCTTTGTTACATGTTTTATGAAATCCATAAGCGTAATATCATATTTTTTGTTAGCCTCCTCCTCTTTTAAAATACTGCCTCGATAGTAAAATTTTAAATTTTGTATGTGTCCGCCATTTTGAATTTTGAAAAACCGACACCAGAGTCGTAATCAGCGACCCCGAAAACCATCGAAAAAAAAATTTTCGAGTGAATCCGATTAATTTTCAAAATCGCTGTCCGCCATATTTGTTTTCTGGGGTTTTCTTAAAACCTTGATCTGATGCAGTTAAATGGATTCGGATTCAGCGACCCTAAAAACATATAGTACACATAGTAAATCCCCAGGTCATAAAAAATATTGTTTAGTGTGGCTGTGTAATTTATATAAAATTTCACTTCTATTGAAAATTCATGAGTTCGAGTTATGGAGAACAGCGAGTTAAGGTAGTTTGAAATATGGAAGGAAATTTGTAAAAAATGTGGCTTCTAATAGCGTTTAGCCAATCCATTAGTTCGCGTTATGGGGATCATCGAGTTAAGGTAGTTTGAGTTATGGAAGTTCTACTGTATATTATACTCCTAAGATATAGCAAAGGAAATTAAATATTTACGAGCAAAAACTCGAAGAAACATCAACTAGTGCTAAAAGCTTTAGCACAACATATTATAAACATCTCAAAACCAACCCCAGCAATCAGCCAGTCCAAGAATGCCACCGGAAGTTGGGAAATTGCAACAAATAATTTGGAAAATATGCCATAAGAATGTCGGGCTATAAATTACACAACACAAAAAAGAGGAAAGAACAAAAAAAAATTGCGATTGATATACATAAATGCCTTTTTATTTGCAAAACTCAGCGAAAGATTTGGGAGAGCGGTGGTTTTGGAACGCAATGTGGATGCGTCTGTCTTTGAATGTTGTTTTTATTGCGCAATTTTACTGTTATTTTTTCCACTCTCCACACTATAACATTACAAATGCGACGATGCTGCATTGGCGATGACGTTGTGAACGACGGTCGAATCGAGTGCCGGATGCAATTCCTACAAAATGATAATTTATGATAATGACATTTCCGCTTACATAGCTCATGGCTGACCCGTCCGACGCGGCGCGCAACGCAACGCAACTATTTACGCCATTGTACTCGTATGCATGCGTCTAACCGACCCGCGCGCGCACAACCGATGATGCGTAACCAATGTGCGTGGCCACAGTGCAACTCCACAATTTGTCTCATTTTCAAATTTATACGAAATTTCACTTGTTGGTTATTATGCCAATGAGGCGAGCGATTGGTGATATTTTTGGGCGCGAACGGGCGCGCGCACATGCAATCGAGCCGCGTCGGGTATTTATTGATAATTTCCGCAGGACGCGCGCTGGATGGCGATGATGGGAGTAGGTGGTTGCACAAAGCAGGAGCGTACCATAGCGCGCGTTTGGAAATAAAAGCGGAAGTGCTGTCATTTTGTGTATCGGCGGCTAGCTATCGATTGTTATTGTTATTGCTATTGCTGTAGTTATTATTGTTGCATTTTCGTAATGATAATAGTTGAACATAAAGCAAAGCTGTAGCATACAATAAATGCTTTTGCAAGCCGCGCCGCCACCAACACCGCCAGCGCGCCGCTCTTGCTAGCGCCCATTGTTGCGCGGCTTTTTGTTTCACGCGCCATAGCGCACTTGTGTGCCTACTCAATTGTTTACGGCAATTTATGAGATACGCGGATGTTGGTCATCACCATAGTGCGTATTGCGCGCATTGGGGCGCCGCTTGACATTCAGGCGCGCGCTCACGCTCTTATAGTTATAGTTTGCATTTATAAGGATATACGCGGCGCTGTAGTGTACAGTGCATAGTTGGCGCGGCGCTTATTGTTATTCATTGTTCTTGTAAGCGCAATATTATGGCGTCAATCTCTAATGACCTTGAAAATTAGTTCCTTGCAAAAAGCTGGCAAAACGCTCACTTTGCAAATAAAAGCGCGTTCATATGGTATTTGTTAGTAATCGTATACACAACTATTTAATGTCAATTGTTGTTGTTTTTTTGTTAATTTTTATATGTAATTATTTGCTCATTGAATCGCCAAGCACGTGCCGCGCATCCAACAACAAATAGGCGCAATACAAATAGTGAATGCTGAGCGCGCCTGCAATTATTTATTGCACACACACATATAATGTATAATAATTTATGTAAATATTTAATTGTTTAAAATAACTAATAGCTTGTGACATTAATTGCGTATGCCGAACGCATTACGGCGACCATATTTGTTGTGCATCCGTTAGATGGGACAGGCCGGTTGACAGGCGGCATGTGGCGGCGAGATTTGTGGCATTGGCGGAATTTACGCACAAATACTCATTTTGGCGCAGTGTTATTTGTTGGAGTTGGTGGAGTGAAATTTAAAAAAAAAAAAAATTGAAATATGTAATATTTACGAATTTTTATTTAAAAATATATATATACATTTTTTAATATATATTTTTTTAATTTATAAAAATTTATTTATATAAAGAAAAAATTCTACATTAATGAAAAAATATGTAATGCCTTTTCTGATGCATAAATTTAGCTCATTTGTTGCGTTGACAATCCTTGACCACTTAACAAAAGTGCTAATGTAGACCCAACTGTCTACGAAACGGTTCTTAGAATCCTCCATATCCAATCCATAGACGCTCAAATTAACTATACAATTCAAATTTATCAACACAGAATACAGTTTTCAGACATTGAAGTAAGATTTTCCGATCGGAGGTTATTCGGAAACTTATGCTTACAGAGAACACATATCTCTTGCACTGGCCAATAGCTTAGAATAATATAAGTATAACAATCTTATATTTAGTCTAAGCAGCAAATGTTTTATTGTCGAACAAATTACAATATAATCCTACTTCCTTCCGTAATGTCGGGTTTTGAGCATATTCAATACTTAGAACCTTGTAGAAGGTTCTATAGACCAAATATTCATTTTGACTCTCATTATGTCTCTGACCGACATATGTAAATTTGTTTTTGAATTCTATTTCAAGACCGTTCCTGAAAGGTTTTGGGTGATTGTGATAGCCAGATGGTATTAATTTCACCAGGTCCATCATTTTGTTCTATAAAAACTGTATCATAGTATCAAATTTAAATAATGAAGAAATGAAATGAGCTTTAGGTATAGTCATTACAGAAGAATATTATATGTATCGCTACTTTCACCGAAGCCGAAGAATTATTACAATAGAGTGTACACAGGACTAGAGTGGTCAGATCATATTAACCATTTTAGCGATGGTTTCTCAATAAAGTCGCTTCCATTATTGCTTCTTACGAAGAGTTCATGATAAAACAAGAGCATGTAAATCCTTCGATATACATAGATGGGATTGATGATGCAATAATAAATGAAAGGCCGATCCCAAAAATTGTATATTGGCGGGTGTCCGCAAACGACTGTTATCGTCAAATAAGATAAAGCGAAAGAGTAAAAGTTAGACTTCGAAATGCAATTAGGAAATGCCGGCTCTACTTCTTTTGTGCTTGGAAAGAAAGGAGGCACTGTTGATGTTTTTATGCAATCACCTTCTTCAATCTTCGAATACTAATTAAGGATTAACATGATTTTTCATCGGCTGAGGATGAGGGCTCAGTTGTTGTTTTTGGTGAATTCCAGTCTTCTTTTTCCCAAATAGGAGGAGATCAAGTGGAGAAATTCGAGGGTGATTCTGATTTAATATAGGGGTTCCAGCTTGTTTTTCCGACTTCTCTTCTTCTTGACTAGCGTAGACACCGCTTATGCGTTTACAGCCGAGTCCACAACAGCGCATCATTCATTCCTTCTTTTGGCCAATTGGTAATACCTAGTGAAGGTATAGGCCCTGCTCCACCTGGTCCTTCCAACGGAGTGGAGTTCTTCTACTTCCTCAGATTCCACCAGCGGGTACTGCACCGAACACTGTCAGAGCTGAAGCACTTTCGTCCATTCGAACAACATGACTTTCCAGCGAAGCCGTATGTCTATAGCGTCGAATAACACATACAGCTCATAATTCCATCGTCTGTGGATGTCCCTTACCAATGTTTAAGGGACTGTAAATCTCCGCAAAACCTTTCTATCGAAAACTTCTAGTGTCGTCTCATCGGATGTTGATATCGTCCACGCTTCTGCACCATAACGTAGGACGGGAATGATGAGGGACTTGCAGAGTTTGGTTTTTGTTCGTCGAGATAGAACTTTACTTTTCAATTACCTACTCAGTCCAAAGTAGCACCTGTTGGCAAGAGTGATTCTGCGTTGGATTTCAAGGCTGACATTATTATTGCTGTTAACACTGGTATTGTGAAAGGTATTTTAGAACGAACGGAATCTAGCGGGTTCTGATCTTACCTAAACATAACGGAAGTTCTAAAACATAACTGATATTTATATGGTATGTGCTTTTAAATACAGTTTTAGCCTTCGAAATCCTTTAAACTCTAAATTCGAATGAATGATCAGAAGTCAAGGAGTATAATGTATACCAAAGTAAAGGCTTCTAATAGTATAATCTTAATTGGACGAAGTGAGACGCAGTAAAGTAATTAAAATAAACGCATATAAGAAAAAATTCAAATTTCCAACTTACCAACAATTTTGTGAATAATCCCGCAGTGTTGCACAAATTCGTAATTAAATGTTTAACGAAAATCACGCGTCCGGAAAACTTGCAACAACTCATGCAATGGCCTCAGTGCCAGCGGCAGCAAGATGCAACAGCAAAATGCCTGCAAAGAATAAGGAAAATTACATGCATCGCAGGAAGAACGCCAGCGCCCAGTACAGACAGGCAACATAAATAACTTAGAAAGCAGCAAAGCGAAAGAAAAGTTAAATGAGAAGAAGTAGAAGAAGAAAAAAACGAAAAAAAGCGAAAAAGTTAAAGAAAGCAGCTTTGCGTAGAGCAGTAATGCAATTTTTTGCTTGTTAACATTTTTAGCATTCAGAATTTTTAGCCATTATTTCGGTTGCCTTAATGGCTTACAACGCCGCACTAATATGCGGCCAGCAAAGCGGAAGGGTCCCCTAGCAATGTGCAAACACGCGGATTGTTGTTGGCGTGCACACTACTACTACCAGCACAGCCTGCAGGTGACCGTTGTGGTTATCATCTTTTAATAAGTTTTTAAAAAGCATAAAATTTATTTTAACTAGCGCTTACGAATTTCTAAAGCAACGCGCGCGCGCTCACTCACCAGCGCAACAAAAATATTAACAACAATAACAAAAGTGTCGTAAGAAAATACAAAAATATTATGCGGTGAGAAAAGTTTTTATCAACGCGCTTGCATGAATTGCACAAAGCGCGCTGTGCGCTGCAGTGTCAAAAGCGGTAAAGGTGCGCGCACAAAAAAGTTTGCCTGCAATGCATATATATTTTTACAGCGCAGTGACGCGCTTGCAGTATGACGTTCAATTTACAAAACGCGCCGCGCTAAGTTACATTATTTGCTAGGCGCTTTTGTAGCAGACGCGTTAATTTTCATAACGCGCGCGCTCTAAGTGATTCACCGCACGGCATAGCGTCCAATGCGCGCGTCTTAACTTTGTTGTTTCTTGCTTTGTATAGACGCGCGCTCACACTTACTTTGTGCGGCACTGTCGTGGAGCGTACCGCCATTTTGCAATAACTTTACTTTGTCGTGCACAGTTTTTGGTGACGCCATTTTATAGAAAATGAATTCATAATTAGATGACACCATCGGCGCGTAAATAATTTTCGCTTGCCGCAAACCCACACTCAACGGCGCCTGGCAGAAGTTGGTCGAGTGATTGGTTGGTTGGCTGGTTAGCTGCTTAAAGCGCGCCACATTAGCGCGTTTTACTGTGTATACTTTGGGAGCGCTGTAAAGCATCAAACCGCGCCACGCTCCTTTGCTGTACCCCAACGCGCGTCTTAAATAGTTGCTGTATGCCTTGCCGCATTCGCTTGCGCGCGTATTTATTTCATTTTTATTCTGCTAACTTTCTCTTGCCGTCTCCGCCGCCAACTTCTAGTTTTGATTTGCACATCTCCAGGAAATCTTGGTAAACTTTTCTTTAGCAGTGCGCGCGAAGGTTGAAAAGTTTGCTGCCACATAGCCGCCAACGGAGCGGCAACCAACAACATCGTTTGCATTTTACCAACCCACACCAAAAGTTACTCCTGCGTATTTCTTTCCCGCCAGTAGCGCGTTGCTCTACGCGCGCGCCCCCATTTTTCTTAGCGCATTGTTAGCGCTTTGCTGTTGTCTTGCTTGCTCTTATTTCTTACTTTTTCTTTGTTGCCCTTGTTACTGTTGTAGCGGTAATGTTTGTATGTGTGCGCGTGTGCGCTTCTTTATCGCGCATTTACCAAGTGGCAAAGTTTTCTCGTTATAAGTTTCAGCGTAGCCTTTGTGCGCGCGCGTTTTCTAGTTTGCGAAAACATTTCGATATTCTTGTCGCATTTGTTGTTGTTGTCCAAAACTTCTTTCCCGCATCCTTCTCGCTAGCCTGCATCCGTTATGTATCGAGCGCACAGAGTTGCGCTGTTTTTCTAATATTGCGCGCATTGCCATCATATTACCACGCGCGCGTTACGTCGCGCCGCCTAGTAGCTTACATAAAACAGCAGCCACTTTACCTATCTGGCGAAAACTTCTTTGCATTATTTTTGCTTTCATATAAATATATAATTGTTGTTGCTATTGATGGTATTATCATATTTGCTACTGCTGCTGCTATTTTCACTGTTTTTATTGTTGTAAAGCACCCTCATACATGCTAGTTCGCGTTGTATTTACCACCGCGCGCATTTGTCGCTTGTGCCGCTTTACCGTTATATAATAAGCGCGCAAGTTTATTTCTTAAGCAAAAGTTTGCGAAAAAGTTTGGCGCTACGTTTCGTCCTATGTGCTGACAGCGTTGCGCTTCCGTTAGTATTTGTACTGTTTCACTTGCCACAGCGCTACTCTTTCCGCGCCTATATATTATCTCTTGCCACCTGCTACACTGTCCCCGCGAAAAAACTTGTAAAACTTCAACTTGAAAGTGTACTTTAAATTCTTGCAAATGAGCGCATCACCAAAAAATAACTTTTGAACAACTTCAATATGTACGACGCCGTTGAAATAGACAATTGAGGCGCTGCGCTTATGCGGTGATTGAGAAAAAATTAACGCGATTAAAAGGAAAGGAGTTGAAATATAATATTTCCTTATTACCAATTGTGATTTTCAAGTGCGGAACGTTTATAAAAACTCGAAAGCCAGAAAAATTCTCAATATTTTCTTATCGATAAGTATGGCTATCGAATTGAAATAAATGATTGTGAATGGAGTAAACGAATGAGTGCGAAAAACAGTTAATCACCGTTCGATGGCGCTCGACATGATATACCTATTTTCATAAAAAATAGGCTAAGTAAGAATAGTAATGCGAAAAGAACAGCAACAATGGCTCAAATATGTAAAACAATCGCCAAACTAAGTGAACAAAAGTCAGAAAAGCCGAACAAATTCGATGATCAGACGAGAGGGTCTTCCTGAAAATTATTTCGACTTACTTGAGTTATACTTTCCCCATAGACTTAAATCAACGGAGCGACAGCGCAGTCTTATATAATATATATATTCGCTGGATATCTGAAGTTGAAGTTCAGAATAGTATTTAAGATACTGGAACTAACAGTCGTGCTTTTATAAGACTAGGTACTAGAGATTAATTAATCGAAAATACTGAGCTTAAGAACTTCAACATGAACTATGGGGGAAACTCTGCCCTAAAAAGGAAGCAGGAAGCGTTAAACCCAATGAGTATACTAACTTATTCATTCTCTTTAACTTAAACAGCTCTTATCTGGCGAAATAGATTTTTGGATAGACTGGAGTAGCGGAAATAACTCAATTGCTGTCGACATCGATAGTCTTCAAAGTAACTGTCGCATATAATTAGGGGTTCTTTCTGATAAGTGCGAAATGTCTGGAAATATTTCGCTCTTGCTCCCTCTCTCTTTCGATTAAATAACCGTGGAAATATACTTGATAACGAAAGTTTCGCCTAAGCAAGAATATTAATCAAAAACAAGTAAGGAAGGGCTAAGTTCGGGTGTAACCGAACATTTTATACTCTCGCAATTTATTTATTTAACTTTATTTACATTATATAATACACAATTTGACCCACATATTCGTCATATATATTGCATAAAGTCCATTTGAAGTTGGAAGCCATAATATTAGGTTAGAAGCACCGAGGTCCTCGTGTTCGATGTATGGGGCCTTAAAAACCTATGGTCCAATTCGGCGATTTTTAGAATGGGGCAGCCACACTATAAACATAGTATTTGTGCAAAGTTCTGCACCGATATCTTCACTAGTGTTTACTTTATACATTGTAAAGTAAACGATTCAGATCGTCTTCAAAGTTCTGGTATGTGGGAAGTAGGCGTGGTTGTGAAGTGATTTGGCCTATTTTCACAACATATCATTGGGATGTAAGGAAACTATTACAAACCAAGTTTCATTGAAATCGGTCGAGTAGTTCCTGAGATATGGTTTTTGACCCATAAGTGAGCAATGCCACGCCCATTTTCCATTTTGTAAAAAAATCTGAGTGCAGCTTCCATCTGCCATTTCTTATGTGAAATTTTGAGTTTCTGACGTTTTTCGTTAGTGAGTTAACCCACTTTTAGTAATTTTCAACCTAACCTTTGTATGGGAGGTGGACGTGGTTATTATCCGATTTCTTTAATTTTTGGACTGTATTGTGGCTAGAAAAAACGACTGCAGAAAGTTTGGTTTATATAGCTCTATTGGTTTCCGAGATATGTACAAAAAACCTATTTGGGGGCAGAGCTACGCCCACCTCCCCAAAAAAAATACATCTAAATATGCCCCTTCATAGTGCGATCCTTTATACCAAATTTTATTTCCATAACTTTATTTATGGCTTAGTTATGGCACTTTATGTGTTTTCGGTTTTCGCCATTTTGTGGGCGTGGCAGTGGTCCGATTTTGCTCATTTTCGGAAGCAACCTCCTATGGTGCCAAGAAATAAGTGTGCCAAGTTTCATTAAGATATCTTAATTTTTAGTCAAGTTACAGCTTGCACGGACGGACGGACGGACGGACGGACGGACGGGCGGACAGACAGACATTCGGATTTGAACTTCACTCTTCACCCTGATCACTTTGGTATATATAACCCTATATCTAACCCGTTTAGTTTTGGGTGTTACAAACAACCGTTATGTGAACAAAACTATAATACTCTCTAGCAACCTTGTTGCTAGCAACTTTGTTGCGAGAGTATAAAAATTATATTTAGTTCACTTAGAACCATTGGAAATGTACTCTTCTTCTCTCTTAATCAACTGAGATGGTATGGATACGGTAGAAAGCTCTGAAACTTAATAACAGATTACGCTATTAACAAAATTTTCGTGGTTGATATTCAAAATCTTTATTAGAGTCCAGAATTCAATTTGGTACTGTTTTCAAAAGCAGAGTTCTTAAACATGTTCTTAAAAAAACCAGAGAATCTGAGAACTTGATATAATAAGTGATCGGGAGAACTCCACTTGTTCAGATCTTGGATCTTTCTGTAGCAGTAGTATTGCTTCCAACCATTCCTTGAAGATAAAAGATTTGGAAAAGAGAACTTTCAAGAATTTTGGACAACTTATTTTTGGAAAACTTTAATTACATATAAACTTGCATGAGAAGCTTTTTCTAGGCAGAAATGTATTTAAAAGTTTAAAATGCATGACGAGGACCGACCGTCCTTGTTGTGGATAGAACTTAAATCCAAGACTCTCATGGTGTTACGACGCACTCTCTCTGGTTTCTCAGCTGACGAAAGCCTGAACTATAGATAGTGACATTGGAAGGCAAAATTTATATGTCAGGGTTTGGAAGTGCTAAGGTGTCGCGAATAAAACGTTCTCGAACATTACCTAGAGATGTTAAATATGTTACACAGTTGCATTTTGAAGATTATGGAAAAGTCAAATTCAGAAATAAGGATATATATAACAATAAATCAGACGAAAGAAAGGCTGTCTCTTCTTTGTATTGAAGGAACCTCAAGTTGGATATGACCATTCATCAACCCCTGAAGATTTAAAGAAAGTATTAATTCCATGACGAGGTTTCGAAGATCTTTGCATCTGTAGAAGCACTAACCGAAATATAAAGCGCTCAAAAAATAAAAATTTTTGCGACTTTTTTAAAAAAATATAAACCGAAAAGTCCACTTTTATAGCTCATCACTCACTGAGTGTCATTCCAATTAACAATAAAAATGATGCATGAAATAATTTATGTGTTCTGCGAATACTTATAGTCAAATTTAACGTTGAAATCGATGAGCTACCGGACTTTTTGTTTTGCACCAGCCACAGAGTACTTCACCTGACTGTTTACATATTAACAACAACAACAATAATTCATTTCATGAATAATTTCTCCCCGAAAATGACAATGAGTGCGCCAATAACGCCGATGACGGGACGAATGATGTCGTTGATTACAATGAAGATGATGAGGATGTGTGAAACCATGAATCATCATCTCGTTGCAATGCTAAGTCAAGCCGCAAATGGGCAACACTTCATTTGGCAGACGTGCGAGCACGCGAGGCCTGCATATACGCCATAAATAATAAATAATTCCAATAAAAATTGTGCGCACGCGCTGAATGCTAATATGTGGATATACTCATAACGCACACAAAGTGGCAGTGAAGGCGGCAAAAAACAAAAACAAAACATATGGCATTTCTTTAGAGACGCCAGGCAGCCTCGATCACGTCGTATTTGACTCAGAATGCTGGAGATATAAATGCAAAAAAAATGAAATAAAATTGGAAAAAGTAATGATTTGCGGATTGGGTGTAAATATGAATTGCTTGAGGTGTTGTTGTAGATTATTATTATTATTAGAAGAGGTGATTTGAAAAAAAAATAATGAAATAGTAATAATATTTAAAAATTAATACTTTCAAAGCAAATATTTAAAAATTACACTGAAATCGATTGAGTGCAACGAAATTGTGTTACGCAACAAAAAACCGTCACACTCGTAATAGTTTTTATTTTAGTTGGGTTTTTGTAATAACCAGATAATTTAAAGAAAAAATTAAATTTAAGACAAAAGATGTTGCCACCCGTTCTAAAATTATAAGTACAGTAAAGTAATAAAAATAGGATAAAGAAGTACAATGTATAGGTAATAATAAGAAGAAAGCGTGTAAAATATTTTTTTAAATTTTTGTTGTAATATTCAGAAAGTTAAAGATGAGGTTGCCACCCGTTTCAAAATTTGTAAGTAAGAAATTATCAGAAAAAGAAACACTATATTGTGTGTAATAAAGAGGATTTTTTTAGGAACGATAAGAGTTAAAATTATAATGTGTGGAAGGTTGCCACCTATTAAAAAGTTTATATATTTTAAAACTTATAAAATAAATGGGGTTGTATAACGAGCTTAAAAGCTTAAAAAAGTTGATAGTTTAAAATTTTTGACTAGAGACTATAACGATATATACAATAACGAAAATCTTCATATACATATAATATATGAGGACTGAGGTAATTCCTGAATCGATTTCACTAACACTACACACTATATTGAAGACTATACGATCACTTAATTTTGCTGAGATATCTCACATATTAACCGATTTATAAGTATTGAGCCCATCGTATTTTTGAAATTAGGGGAAGTTATGACCCGCTTTTAACCATTTTTGGTACAGAGACACATATTAGAAGAAAAAGATTTCCTCTGAATTCAATAAAGATATCTGAGATATTTACCGATATTTTCGGTGAAAAATTACCATAAGGCATTGGGTTCTTCATGTTCGATAATCGGGGCATTTATGGTCCGATTTCGGTAATTTTTCCACAAGTGATGCTACAGCTCAAATATAGTATTTGTGTAAAGTTGTATTCCGCTATCTTCATTGTTTCCTAATGAATATATTATAAGGCAAACGAATCAGATGGAATTCGAAACTGAGTTATTTGGGAAGTAGTCGTGGTTGTGAATCTATTTTTCTCATTTTCCATCCGTTTGATCAGGGTGATAAGAAAATATAATGCTCCGAATTTTATTGAAATCGGTCTAGAATTTTCTGAGATATGGGTTTTGACCCTTAAGTGGGTGACGCCACGCCCATTTTTTGTAAATCTGAGTGTAGCTTCTTTCTGCTAAATTTAGTATTTCTGGTGTGTTTCATTAATGAGTTAACGCACTGTTAGTAATTTTCAACATGACCTTTGTATTGGATGTGGGCGTGGTTATTATCCGATTTCCCACATTTTCATGGTGAGTGATGTGGTACTAAAAGGAAATGTAGTAAGTTTTAACCGTTATGTGAGCAAAACTAGTATACTCTGTGCAACATGTTGCGAGAGTATGAAAAGGAGCGTTGCCACCTATTTAATATTTTCGGTTCAATAAAAGTTATAATAAATAATTTTGGGCATCAAACTACTCATAAAATGGTTTATGAAAACTTACAGTTGACAATGGTTCTGAACAGGGTTGCCATGAACAAAAAAATTGAATTTTTTTACAAATTCGCAATTTTATCAAACATATGTTGGTCTTCATTAAACTAAAAATAATTTTTTGATTTTATTTCACATATCATGAGCCATCGACCAGAGAAGTCCTCTTGAAAAAAGTAATTTGGAAAATAAAACCGATGGACGCCATTTTATATGACAATTTCTATGTAATATAATACTAAAAGAGATAAATTAAATTATTTTTCCTTACCATAAATTGTCGAGGTTAGATCATTTTCGAGAACTCTGCACTGGTAAAATCCTTTAAAATTTTATTTCCAATTTTTTTTTTGGTCTTACTCTATAATTACCACCATTTATTATCAGTTGTAATAAATACTTCAACGCTTTTACAGTATTTGACATATTTTACGGAAAGCTCTTCGATGAAATGGTTCTGCAATTATAAAACACTATCTATTACTATATAAAAAATCGTTTAAGTAATCGAGACAATTTAACAGTTATTATTATAGCGTTTACTACTTCACAGACAAAATGGAGTATAAGCATTAATGCGCATCGCGCGAGCAAAAACAACACCAACTAGCACTTCAGCAGTTGGATTGCTCCAATTCCGGTCACACAGAGACTCACACACACACTTACACAGACAATATATGCATAATAATTTTCCACTCTTAAACCGTTTTGCATTAACGGTACTCGTGTGATTTACGCGCCCACACCACACTTATGTACATGCATATACGAGTATATAATTTTTTGTTTCGCCGCTAATTCGAGCAGCTGCAATTATCCACATCCAACTGAGCGTGCATTATTTTTTCACACACAGAAATCCATCAAGAGTGATGAGTCGTTAAATACGAGTATGTGTGTGTGCAATCAGTACGCGCTAACGGTATCAACAGCAGTGGCAGCGGCAGCAACGAAGGTGGTGACGGCGGCGGACGGTACTTCACCATCATCATCCTTGCCATGGCTAAACGTTGCGCCGATTCGCCGGTACGCAGTCGTGCTGCATCGACAACAACAAAGACAAATACAACAAATATAAAAACAACAACAAGAACAGCAACAGCAGTGGTAGTAGTCGCAGCGCTGCCAGCTCGAACAACATGAAATCCATTAGTGCATGGCTCATTAAATCAGGAATAGCCTCCATTTTGCTAATGGAAAATTCTCATCATCTTCTTCGGCTTGTGCCGCGCGCGTTCGCTCAGCATTTTTCGTCCTGTTTTTTTGTTATTTTTTTTGCATATTTTTGCTCTTCTGCTTCTCAGCAGAGTGAAGGCGATGGCGATGTCGGCGGCCACATTGCCAGGCTGACGACACACTGGTTGATTTGTTCTTGGCTGGGCGGCTGGCTATAGCAGCCTTCAGCGCTTAACTAATTCGGCAGAAAATAAGCTAAGCACTCAAATACAACAACAACAACAACAACATGCATGCTGATATAAGTAAATTTGTTGTTGTAGTGTGAGTGGGTGTTTAGGAGGTTGGGCGTTTAGTTAGGTGGAAGGGCTCATTGGACCGCGTGCCGCTGTTTAGCAAATACACATGCCACATTATTGTGGCACAAACACACACACGCACCTGAATGGTGGTTGTCATAGCCGCACATTCTACCGCCCACATGAGACATTCCACTCTGCGCCACCCACAACTACATTACGCCATCTACCATCATGACTGGTGTGTAGCAGCTAGCCTCAGGTCCTCCACCTGCCTGCTGCTGCTGTTAGGCGCCATAGCAGCTAATAAGAAGAAATGCACTGAGTTCTAAAATTGGAAATAGCACACAATTTCCCTAATTGGTGAGTGGATGCTTAAGCCGGTGTTATATTAGTGTTGTTGTTGTTATTTTCAGTTTCTGTTGCCGCTGTAGCACCTGCCAGTCAGTGTAGTTGTTGTGTTTTTATTTACAAAAATGGAGTGTATAGTGGCCAGTGGCGCTGAGCTGCAGTTGTTGGTCGTCCCAAGGTGGAGAGTTTGAACCTCTTCTTGCGGTAGTAACAGTTATACTAGTTTAAAATTTTTGGGATGAGTGGTATCGGGGGTTTTCGAGTCTCTTAACCGCAATATTACAAATCTTAGCAGTACATCCCGTTTTTGATCTGGATCTGAAATTCTGTATATCCAATACAATTTCCACCGAAGCGGAACAAAATATCGAAAAAATCCGGTAAAAATCAACAACTTTCTAATGATCGATGCTATTTAGCGAGTTTTTTGCATTCGCCTACATCCAGTGAGAGAATTTCTCACATCATTATCATCATATATAGGGTCTCAATACCGATTTCTTTCTCTCGTTAAAGGCTTTAAACATAGAAAGTAAAAGTTGGTAAATGAAATAGAAAGTCCGACTCGTCTCTCGCTAAGTGAAGAAAGTGATCTTTTGGAAACATTACATATGTGAGATCTTTCAGACATGCCGATGTTCCATCATCTATCCTGATATGAATGCGATATTGCTATTTTGGCTTTGTTAATCCGAACCCCTCTATCCTCTATCCTCTCGCTTCGCTACTAATTGATCATTATCACAGTTTAAAAATTTAAAGACTCAAATATCAATTGAAATTTTATGAGGATATATAATCTTACGGACCTAACCTTTCTAATTATTCATTAAGTCTTTTATCACTTTAAAATAAAAAATTTCTATCTTAATATCTTATTTCAAGCTAAGATTGACGGACTAAGGGAAGGCGCTAGTTGGGCCTTCGTCTAAACAAACAGGTCCATCAACTTTTTTGTGGATAGCCAAGCCACAATTAATGGTATCCGCTGCGCCAACACGAAGTCTCAATGCGTCAGATCGTGCAAAGAGGCAATTAATAGACTAGCGGAAGAAAACTCAGTTAAAACTATTTGGGTACCCGGTCATATAGGTATAGTAGAAAACGAAAAGGCAGATGAGTTGGCTCCCTCCGGGGCAGCTGGGAACGCAGCCTTTCAGTTCTGCCTAAAGCAATGGATGCTAGGGGAACATCTCACGTCCTGGAACATGTGCAACGCGGGTCGTACCACAAAGCTACTATGGGGTAGTAGTGACACCGGACAGACCAAAAAACTTCTTTCTTTAAGCAAAAGAGAACTAAGCTGTATCACAGGGGTCATCACGGGGTACCTACCTCTAAGAGACCACCAGCAGATACTTAGTAGAGTAGAATCGGCAGAATGCAGGACGTGCGCGGTGAAAAGAGATAAATGGCTCAGTGAACTAGACTTTGGGGTTCTGTTCATATTGGACCAGATATCAAGTTATGCGAATCCGAGGCATACTTTAAGGCGTTCAAAACTATAAATAAGTATTTTTTGGAAACAAATTCGAAGATGTTTGAGATTTCAGTAATTTACTTTAGTCTGCAATTAGAAGTGTGCAAAGCTGCACTTAATAAAAAAAATTAATTGAACAAATAAAAGAATCAAACTTCCTGCCACCGCAGGCCTTGCAATATGCAACGTGCAACATGCCACAAGCTCGCAGCACTTGTGAACTCGTCTACACTTGCCACGCACACGCACTTAGGCATAATTAGTCGTTGCCGCATGTATGTCTGTGTGGCATGCCACGCCTCATGCACTGCGGTGCGCAACTAAATAGTAACCTTGTAAATTTAACGAATGCCTCGAGTGCAAAAACCACATAAATTGCAACTGACTAACTTACATATATACTCATTGGTGTACATATACATCTGTATATCTACTGCTGGCAATGTTGCCCCATGCACTTGTGTGTTTGTGCGCCTGTGTCAGCACTTCAAAAATTTAATTAGCTCACGAAAATGTTACGTTGCATGTTGAATGCATCATGTTGCATGAAGTGTGGCCTGAGGCGCTAGAAATTTATTGAGTTAGTTTTGAGTGTTGTTGGTTATGGTTTATTAATTTCAAGTGCCACATAAAGTCAGCTAACTTTTCGTTTTTGGTATGTGAGTGTTTATATATATTTTTTTTTTGTTGAGGAAAGAGTTTTTGATTAATTTTTAGCTAATTAGCGTTTTGCGGAGAGCTAAATAATTTTTAAGTTTATAGAACAAGCACATCGTTCAAAAAATTGTGTATTTTATTTAAGTGTCGAAGGACTCGAAATTTAATTTCTCGCCAAGAATAACAACTTCTCTGGGGTTATGCTTCGACTTTTCGTCTCCAGGTGTTGGCTGGTCTCGCACGTATTCGACTTCTTTGAGGATTCCAATCTATCGTTGTTCTACTAATGACATCGTGAGACTTTCGCATTGTGCAGCCGATCCACTTCAATTTACACCATCGATTTTCGATATGGATCGGTAGCTGTTTGGTTACGATCTTTACCTTTAAAATAAATAAGAAAACATTCAGATTCCTGAAAATGATTTTGAACCCTTGAAGCCACCAGAAGTTCTGAATGTGACTATAGTAGACCATTAGTTCTAAGAACCATCAACTAGAGAATCTGAGCTTTCTAAGCCTCAAAAAGTCAGAATATAGTTCGCATTGGAACCTCTTTCTGATGCCCAGCTTAAACGGTAGAAAGCAGCAAAAGCATCGGAGTTTTCTAAGGCTAAATTTTAGAATCCGTTATCATTTTGAAAATACAAAACACTCCGTTTCTTTTTAAAAGCTTTGAGCTCCTGAAGTTTCCACACATTTTAAGTGGTACAGGAATCGATTATTAGTTCTAGAAATCGGCAAAAGCAAGAAATTCGAATTCCTCCCCCAAAAAATCCGACCGAACTCGGATCGCATGGAATCCGCTTCCAGTCAAGCCGGTTGAAAGCAAGCCAATTTTATTTTCATGGATTACTTGAAAGACTAACTAGAATGAATGTCTCAATTACAGTCCCATTATGAGAGACCAACTCACTGAGCAATGCTGAAATCATCATCGTTAGTATCAAAAGCGGAGCTGAAAAAAGCTGTGCTTTGATAAGCCTTAGAAAAGCTTTCGATCATTTTCTATTAAGCTTTCGCTAGTTTATGTTCGATAGGCGCAGCAAACTCTCGGCTATATAAAAGGACTAAATTGAAACTAATTGCTTCTGTTCTGGCCGTCTGAAGAAGGTTTAAATTGTTTAACGGGGTAACGTTTTTCAAAATAATAACAAAACGCTTCTATAGTATTTAAGTCGGCACTCAAGATTTAAACTTCTCTTCAATCCTTTGGAGATAAATCAATCTGTTTACAGTGCAAGTTACTAATCAGTGAATTCCTACAAACTCTTTCGAACACACTTTTCATTCGGCAATCAACGACACTTCACAATATGTGCAATACATACGTATGGAATTTTTGTCAGCTCAGATAACTTGCCCAAGCTGTCATTACGCTGTAAAACTCATCAATTTTCACTTTGGCTGTTACCACGGTAAACCACAACCACAAGAATTCCGAAGGCGGATATGACGCGAACAATAGATACGTAAATGCGGACAACTCAACAGCGACTCCGACCGATTAGCTAATGGTTGTGCAGCACGTTGACAGTCGAGGTCACCAAGCGTTGTCAGCCAGTCGACAGCCGACAAACAGCTTGCGGTTCACTTCACACCCATATTCATATCGACTCAAATGCCAAATCAGCGCAAATGTATCATTCATTTGACTCATTTTTCATTGGTTTCTCGAGCGATCGGCGGCGTGTGTCAATCGTGGAGGACGTAGTACGTGCAAATGAGCTTTAGCCATAATTCTAGCGGAGATATTTATGGCTTTAAGTCGACACTTATGTGTGGGTATCTGTGTGTGTGTGTGAAAGTCGTGCGCTAATAACTCACTCTTGGCCTTTTAGACGGCCGAAACATGAAGTCGTCAACTTGTCAAATCGTGTTGTTTACCAATCCAAGCTAAGAGAAGAATAATACAAAATAAGGTAAAATATGCTGGAAAGTCATTAATTTACATTAAAAGTTAATTAGTCGGTCATTTTGAGCACCAAGTGATTGTGCTGTATAGGCATAAGTGCCTGTATATGTATGCAGGAGGGAAAGGTATTTGGAAGTGGTGCCATTCACTGTATACATATCTATATATTTTAAGTACGGGAAATAACCGAACATTTTATACTTTCGCAAAGTTATAATAATAGTGGACCTATATATTCGGCATAAAGTCCCCTAGAATAACCAGAATCACTACATATAGTTTATTGGGGCTCGGATAATTCCTACACCTATTGTACTCATTTTCACCACCAACCAACATCATATCCCAGATTATATGGTACGGTATAAAGTCCAACGTATGTTGAAAACTCCGTATATTAGATGTATGGGGTTACAGGAAATATTGACCCGATTTTGAATATTTTGGCACAGAGGCACACACCAGTAGAAAAAACAGATCTTCTTTCAATTCCATTAGAATATCTAAGATATTTAAGTATATTTTCAGTAAAAAATAGGACACAAGCACTGAGGCCCTCATGTTCGGTATCTTGAGCCTTGTAATGTTAAAGTCCGATGTCGGTAATTTTGAGATGGGTGAAAGGTGTAATTAAGATTTATTTAAAAAAAATATATTCAACAAATTGAAAATCTTAAAACTGTTGGCAACTCTATTAAGAAAATACATTTAACGAATTCAAAGGTTCTTAATTTTTTTTTAATCACAGAATATTCATGATCATATAATTTCGATTTCTTAAAACCTTAACTTCTATTCCTAACTGTTTCTAAATCATAAATAAAAGTAATTGGCAATCTTGATGCCTAAACTTGATGTGTAAACATAAATAACTCAAGCTTCTGTGTTCTAAACCTTGATATCCTGATGCAATATTAGAATGTATAGGGTTATGACATTTTTCAAGCCCAATGCTAATACAAAACTATCTCTAGAGATTTTCCGTTAGTAAAAATCAAAACTTTCAACATTAGTTTAAGATTTTACCGCACAGATATCATCAGAAGACTAAATTTAATTACTTTGATAGATTGCAGCATTAGGGATCTTCGAAACCATTAAGCATGACATTCAATTGTATCAGAGAGCCAGTTCTGGAACTACATCCGCTTTTTTCTATAGCCAAGCGAGTGTATGTGTCTTTTGTTCTTTTCTCCATGAACATGGTTCCTATAAAGTATAAACCCAAGTAAAATTTTTTAATAACTAAAATAATTGAACCCCAAATAATATAAATATGTATGTATAAGGCCTTTCGTGAGAATTTTCCAACTTTCTCGCAGTGATGCCTGCACAATCATGCGTCTTAATAGGTCTATGGTTCATAGTTAGTCATCACCGAAGTTTTCAAGCTTTACGACTGACGACACGAGACAGATCTCATTAATTTAAAACTATTCATTTTATACTAAAGTCCGGTGAAATGATCTTTACGTTCGGTGAAATGATCCAATAATGATCTTCACTAGATGAGTTGTTTTCGAGTAGGAGTGCGAAACTCATAACATTTATAGTCACTAGGAACATTACTGGACCCTGTTAAACAAATTAACTTAAGAAACTTCGAAAGAAATCAAGCTCTAGCTAGAACTACTGAGTTTTCTTTTATAAAGAGACGGTTACCCCATGCCGGAGCAAGATTTTGAAGTTTGTATGCTATACGTTTCTCTAGTTCAGCTAATTTTCAGTCTGTCATTTTTTTCATATTCCCTGCGTCCATTAGCGGTATAATTGTATATTGAAGCAAGCATTGTTTATACACCATTACTGTATTGCTTACATGCTCCAATCATTGCTGTTGAAAGATAGAGGAAAGGATAAGAGGCAGAAGCAGCAGCTTCTTTTCTGCTGGCATAAATTTACCTCAAGTGAAAAATGACTTTGCATTCATTGGTTGTTGTCTTTCGCGGCACTTTTACACCTCGCCATTTATGGCATGCCACATGGCACATGTGGTGGATCACAGAAACACAGATACTATACACACACTTACATATATTTCGACAATTTTACGTACATCTTCGAAAGACTTTTTAGTCTTTATGCACCTACACATAAAGGTACGTTTATTTTTTTCGGCCGCGCTGACTCATTTACAAATTGTCATTTTTCTCACACATCCTTTGGCTAAACAAAAAAAAAATATCACTGTACAACAATAATAAGGCGACAAGCAATTATATTTATTGTAACACCTTCTATTTTTTTGCGAAGATGTGGTAGTGTGTGGTATGGGTGTGTTTGCCCCACCATTGAGTGGGCATTAACTCATATTTGTCATACGCCATTTTGTGTGTGCGTCGTTGTAGTGGCATGCAACGCATATCCAAGCGCACGCACTCACACACACATGCAGAGCACTCATCCACTTATGTTGGCGCTTTTCGCACAAAGGAAGCCATTAAATGTGCATCACATTCCGTTGGATTCTTGCATTATCATTTACATGCGCAGTGGCAGCGGTTGCTCAAGAGCAGTTTGCCATTTAGGTGTAAGTGGTGGATACTGAAAGGGTTTCTCATTTACTTCTTATCTCGCATAATCGCTGTGAGTATTTCTAACTGCCACACTACCGCATAATTTGGAAAAAAAATAATATATCAGGAGAATCAGTTAATATAAGCTATCTAGAGATCTAGAACTTAAGCCAAATCTAGTCTGATCTGAATTTATTATTGACTGATCGATCTTCCAATTATATTTTAATCATTTGTACTCAATACATATTGATTAATTCTTGGGACCAGACTCTAATGTTTAGAAGAAAGAGTTAGTGCTTTGTACCAAGAAAAACTTTATTTGATTAGCCTGTATGGCAATATAAAGTCCTTTAAGGGGTTATATACAGTTAGAATTTTCAAGAAATCGATTTTTTTTTATTTCATTTTCTTAATGTACATATATTTAAGAATACACACAGATCGTTCATATCGTTCTGGTGAATATTTTCAAAGTTACAAGCAAATGAAAAATTTGAAAAGGCGTTTCAGAGTGCTTGGAAGTACAAGGTCCAAACTTTAAACGCGTTTTTCTCAAAATGGTGTTTTCAAAGTCGGTGACCAACATTACTCGAAAACGGCTAGACCAATTAGTCTCAAATTTTAACACGACCTTCTTAAATATATGCTTTAGTAATTAATCGAAGATTTTTTTTCTCCGATAAATATTTTTTTAAAACAAATTAAGGCCGAAATTTCGGTGAAGAATCGATTTTTTTTTTTTGAGAAACCGCCATTTTGTCAAAAAATTTTATTTTGCTTATTCCTTCGATTAATTACTAGATTTAATATTATTTTAACGAAATCTGTTTGGTTTTTTAATTTCGGATGATCCAGTTCCGAGATATAGTGGTCACCGCAAAACGTCTTTTTTGAGAGGAGCTCCTGGAGATCAGCCGTAGCTCTTTTTCAAATAAATATTTTTACTAGTACTAAGTCTTAAAATACAGTTAAAAGATACCATAATATGTGTATAAATTTTTGGATCAATAAATTAAAAAGTTTTCTCAGAAAAAATTCTGGAAAATTCACTTTTTTTCGGCCGTATATAACCCCTTAAAGCTCATCCCCTGTATTTGTCTTTTGTATAGTCAGATTATTTTGTCATAAGCTGTTTCCCTCTTCTGCTATTCTAATATATTTGAATGTCGCTCCCTTCTTCAAAAATTTACGTCTAGAAACTACGAAGAATGTACCTGCATCTGATTTATTATTTGTTTATTATCTGTCAGTTTAATATATTTATACCAGTTGCTTGTTTGATTCACCAATCTCCAAACGTCTGACGAGTCAGAATCATCTTTTATGCCAGCACAAATACTATCACTAGAACTATGACCTCCTATGGTGCGTTTTTATAATACTGATACAACAATTACGGGATCCACGATGCAGCTTCTGTTATCGCAAATTCATCAAAGCAACATAAAACATGGTTTCTGATACATTTTTGGAACAAAGAGTATAGACTCTATTACCAGTGTTTCGCCATATCTGATGTGGCTTTATGTGTACAATCAGTTTTAGTACGTAAGAAAATCAAGCGCCTCTCCAATATGCAATTTCACGAAGTATATTCGACTTGAATTGAGCCAAATATTAAACCCGGAAATGCTCGAGAATTGTGGTTAGAAAACTATTTAACTTGTTATAAGTACCAAACTGTTTTTCAGTAAGAGCGCTACAAAATCGGTTTGGGTTATCAATGAAATTATTTATCGGTTGATACGTCTACAATTTAATGTTCGATATTCTTTCGAAGTTCGTCAATCGTCGCTGACTTCTTGGCATAGATAGTCTAACGACGTTAAACCGCACGACCGTAGCGGTCAATTGGCTGGGCTATTTCGTGACATAACACATTCACCAAACATGGTTTTCAATAAATCGATTGTGACATTCGCTGTGTTGTTTGTGGCGCCGTCCTTTTGGAGCCAGATATTGTCCAAGTCCATATCATCATATTCGGGCCAAAAATATTCGATTATCATTGAGCGGTAGCGATTCCCTTTCGCAGTAACGTGCCGGTCTTGATCATCACAGATGAAGTACGGCCCAATAAAATCGCCGGCCACACGTAATTTTTTCGGAATGCAATGGTGACTCATGGAGTACGTGTGAATTGCTGGATTGGACGAAGTCATTCAGCCAGAAATGAGCTGGCCATAAATTAGAAGTAGCGCTCTTGAAGTTGAGGCCACTGTCTTCGAATTTCGGTAGTAAATTTTTATAATTCCGACTCATTGTAGGATCGTATACCTTTCCATGATAAAATGGCAAACCTTACTGAGAGCGCGAAAAATATGGCTTTGTTTGCTTTATTGTTCGCTACTCTTGTAGCGTCCCTAAGGCGAAACCCTTTATAAGAAAATAATATTTGAAATATTTCAGGTTCCGATATATTGTTGTAATGACAGAACTTTTCTTGTCTTCCTTAATCAACCGATGCAAAAATGGAGCAAAAGTTATTGTAAAAACATTTTTAAGAACTATTGAGTACTGTGATGCCTACTATACTCTTTGGCTGATACTGTCAGCAGTTTGAGAATACAGTAATCCCCGCTTAAGTACCCCTTTTTAACATGCAAGACTTTTGAGACACTTAAGCGGAAAAGGCCTCGAATAAAAAAAAAACAATTTTGTGTTTGTGGCTTAAATTTTAGGCATCTAAGCGGGAAAGGCACTTAAGCGGGTAATTTTATGTGCAAATTGAGAGAAAAAAGAAAGATGGCGCAAAATGCGGTCACTTAAGCGGGGATCACTTTATTTCTAAAATACAAGTACTTCTACCGAATGTGTTTCGCGAACCAGCGATAGAGCACAAATCTGTTCAATTACTACGTCAGTCAGTACTCAGTCGAATTATTGGTCTGATTTGAAGATTATGAGAAAAAGACATACCGATGAAGAAGGTAGAAATATAGCAATCGGATAGTGAATTTTCGATGTTTATATACCAGACACTTTCAGATGAAGATATGGAACTTTCAGATGAAATAATGAAAATAAGTAAATGATAGAAACAAGGTTTGTGAGCCCAAATTCTCATGGTTTTATTTGCGATTTCACCATCCATTGAATTAAGAATGAAATCTGAAGATTCTTCTTAATTACTACTTCATTTTTTCTTCATGCCCTTCTCAAATATACGAAATTATGCGAAAACAATTTAATCGCCAATATTTTAGCATATTCCCAAGCTAAATCGACGCATTAAGTGGGATAATTGCGTCGGCATTGTTCCAAAAGTAATCAAGCTGGGTGCGCAATTTCGGGACGAAAACGCAGAAAACAAAAAATACGCGTAAAAATATTTATATTTCAGCGGGTGATTTGCATTTATAATTGAGGCAAATGAAAGATTGAATAATGAGAAAGGAATAGCGAGCGGTGTGAGTTGGTTTAAACGCTGCGGGATTAACGGGCGCCAAAGGTAAACAACATAATCAGACACAACAGGAAGTGCCACAAAATATATTTCACTAAATATGTGTGCGAGTGAGTGTGTTCATAGTATAAAAGGAAGCCAAAATAATGTGGTGAGACACAGCTATGATGGGAATTAAAACAAAATTAAATAAAAATGTAGACTGACGTAGCGGAAGAAGTTTGGCAATGAAAAAACTCGAAATATAAAAATGAGAGAAGAGGGCGAAAATTTTTGAAATAAAAGCAACTGAATGCTATTGGGACCTAACTGCTTATAACTAGAGCCCCGTGTGCGTTTGACGGCCAAACAAAATGGAGTTGTGAGTTGTTGCAACATAACCAGTGAAGTCAGTGAAGCTGTGGCGGCGCGAATGAGTAGAAAAACAAACAAAAAAGCCAAACAAATAAACGAAAATAAAATCAAGTAAGTAAAATAAACAAACAAACGCCTCATTACATGCGAAATTAAGTTTAAATGTTTGCTTAATGTGTTTATAAGCGAATGTGTTTGTGCGCCACTGGCAATATATCGAGCAGCACGGCACGGCATTCAAACCAGCAATGGCTGACTGGCTGACTGGCTGACTATTAGTATCCCTTCCAGCAGCTTTTGCCATCTACTATATACTACAATTATGCCGCCGCGCTCCTGGGTGGTATGTTGCATGTTTGTTGCTGCCACACTGCTGTGGCACTGACGAATGTCAAACGGCGGCTGTTGTGTTGTCATAGTAGTTGATGACGATGACGGTTAATGAAATCCCGGCACAAAAATGTGTCCTTCAATGGGATGGCGCAACAACAAAAAAAAACACAACAACAACAACACGCTGATGAGCGTCGTGTGCGATAACAACAATGACGGTCATAAAATGTAATTTCATTTTGATGCCTAAGGCTTCCTCATCAGCAGTGCGACCACAACGCCGCGTCTTTTGCTTCTCCGTTTGGCAGGAAGTTAGGTGGGATCGCAGCGCTGTGGTCATTTGAAGGGCTTCCAGCAGCATTCCGGTGTACTTATAAATATTTTATACGTATATACTTATTTTTTTTCTTATTTAACGGTTGACGGGTAGGCTTGGACTGTCTTAAATGCTCTTTAAAAACATGTCGAAGACGAGGAAGAAAGTCGAATGTTAAAATGTGGTTAGAACGCTTCATTTCTTGGAGTCTTTTGACTTTTAATTGTCACTTTCCATTTAAAATACACGTTAATATCACTAGACTCTAATTGCCGTTGATGTCGTGAGTTCCATAGCTCAATAGGATCGCCCGTCTACAGTAGCAATTTAACTAGAGCTCGGAAATCGAAGATAAACCTCTGAATGTAGTTTTAAAATGGAAAAGTATACCAAAATTTGAGAGTCTACATAAAAATAAGAACTCCACCAATACTCAACCAAGCTCCAGTGTATGTGTCGTCACACAGTCGTTTCCTACATGAGCTAAAGAACTGAGTGCTTTACAGAATATATTCCATTTTTAATATATTTCCACTTCGAACACTCTCATAGCTTCCGAGTGAGGATTAAAGGTTGCCGTCTGGATGATTTGACCAACTCGTTGAATATCGAGGTCAGTTCTTCCGATAAAAATAATCATCTAAGATCAAGTATTTCAATTTGAATGAAACGGTATGAAAGCTCAATTGACTCAGACGAGACTCATAATAATTATTATGCTTTATAATCTGGACTAACCGACCCAGGCTTATCTTAACCTGGACCTTCGTTAAAATATATTCTGTTGATTTACTCGGTCAGGCTTTTTAGCAAAAACGAAAAATCAAGAGGAATATAAATTACGATCCCTTCTCTTTCAAACAAACGTTTAAATATATATATATTCTGAACCAAAGTTTTAGGTCCCATCCTCTGAAGATGCATATTCTTGAAATGGATTTTATTTCGACATTGATAGTTATTTCCATCTCTGTCTTCTTCGATCTTCGAATTTGCGAAGATACGTTCATCGTTAACGGGAAGTTAAAGTGTGTCGGGAAGCCAAATTTCTGGAACTTATAAAACTAAATAGGACCTAGAAAGCGTAAGAAATGTTCTGAAAATATGAATTCAAGACATATTGACGCAAATTATTTGACGTGATTGTTTAGAATGTTCTATAAATCGGTAACTAGTTAGTGTGAGCTCGGATGAGGAAGAATTTAGTTTAGGATTTAACTATCGTGAAGTAGTTCGTCTTTTTGTGAAGAAAAAATGTTCCGCATTTGAAAAAAAGCAAACCTCTCACCAACTACTCCTGATACTTTCATCAACTGAAGTTCCATTGATGAAAGAGATAAGAGTTAAGTCGATGAAGGCATTAATCATCTTTGCTAATCTAAATGGGCTATTCTCACTACAACAACAATTTTAAAATTTAAATTGAGTGAAGATTTGGTAAAGAAGCATTGATTATGCCCATAAGCCTTAGAAATATATAAACGTTTCTCAAATGAACATCAAGTTGCTCACTTTTTTGGCCGGCAATATGATGAGTTGTTTTAACTACCAGTGATGACCCCTGGTGATTGTGTATAGAAACTGATTTGCTTGGACCGGCAAATACTATTTTTTATTTCAACCGCGCGCATAGGAAATGGGCAACCACACGATGTTGATAAGCATTCATTTGGCTTGCGGTAAGTGAACCCCTACTTCGCCGGCATTTTCCTGGATCCCCACCCACTGCTGCCGGTCGACAACATGAATTGCGCATTTTCGCTGCCAACGGTGACAGCGCAGAAAAAAGGCAAAAATTTAATAAAAATTTTCTTACAAATGCCACAGGAGAAAAAGAAAATCAGGTAAGTGGGAGGAAAAGGACTAAATGGAGACGCACACACATACTTATACATATATAAAGATAGTATATATGTATCTTGTGGTTATAATTTGAAAATGTCAACCACGCTGCTGTCACTTCATATACATATAGATAATGTGGCAGCTAAATAATCCGCTAACGTGGGTTGTCACACACACACAAGCTCACTGGTTTGGTTGCCACAACCAGCTTTTGATGCCACTGCTGTTGTGCTGGCTACAGCTTTGGCATTTTTATTTGACACTCGCACGCCACGTGGATTAGTGGCGCGTATATTCCAGTGTCTGTGGCACATTTAATGAAAAATCGCTAACTAAAATTAAAATCTGAAAATTCACAAAAATTTTAAAACTCACTCGTTATAATTTTTGTTCATTTTGTTTTTTTTTTTTTTGTAGCGCACAATAAATTTAAATAACGGAAGGAAATGTCGACAAACTCTCGCTGCTGCCAACCACCGCCTGAACTGGTGTGGTGCAACATTGCAACGCGGCAGCTCAATTAAAAAATAATTTCTCAATTTTGAATTGCCAACAGCCGACGGCTAAAAACAGCGCTAGTGGCATGTTAAAACACGTCTATGCATATATGCATGCATGCCACAAAATGTTGCATGCAACACCGCAGAGTAATTCGCTTCAGTTTTCAACTGTTTTTTTTGCTGTTGTTGTTGGTTTTGCTATATATTTTGCATGTTGGTTACCTTTTTTGGTGGAGTCGCCACTTTCAGCAGTACTACTACGAGTATGTGTTGCATGCCACATGGACGACCTTTTTTGCATTTCACATGGTCATAAATTAAAATTTTAATAACAGCGAGGACATTCGAACAAAACCAGGACAAGCCCAATACGTGTTTGTAGCAGCGGCGAAGTGCTGCGCTTTACCTCGATTGTGTGTGTGTGTGCTTTATTATAAATGTATGAGTATGCTTGCACGTACAGCAGCGGCCTGTAGCAATTGAAAACATATTTTTGTATACATATACATATATTTATGTACGTATGTATGTGTGCTTCGGTCCATTGCAGCGTTTGTACAGCAGCTCGCCCCGAGCGATGGCAATAAATCGCAACCAGCAAATAAATCAGCGCGCATAAATTCCAACGCGTTCGACTTTATTTACGATGCTGCAACCCCAAAAAGGACAGCGCAGAAATGGCAGCAGTGAAATTTACAAAAAATAAAAATCTCAAATTCATACATACAGCGAAGAGCTACTAGAGGAGCAGGCGTGCGTAGAAAGGATCAACCAAGCCAGTTCGCTAGTGAGCCACTAAAAAGGGATGCGCAACAGTAGGGAAGCAAATGGGGCGGATACACATGAACATAAGCGATTTCTTATATATATATATATGTGTGTGTGTGTGGCTACACCTTAGCAGATACTCTTAAAGGTACGCGTTCGTCTCTCGCTTGTTAAAAGTGGCTGGCAGCACGACCCTTGAAGATGCTTCAGCAACACAGCACTATCTACAACATCTCCATACACATTCTTATAAAACACAAACATCCTTACGTACATTAATACATACAAACACACACATATGCTTATTAGTAGTTGTTGTTGCATTTATTGCAGGACATTGTATGCTGTAAGGATCACGAATTTCTTATGGCAATTTGAGTTGCTGTGTGTATTTATGAATGAATTATTAGTTGGCGAGATGGAAATTTATTATTTATATGCATATTTTATGTGTTTGTTCGTATATACACGTCTATATGCATGTATGTATGTGACTGTAGTTTTTTAATTTGCCAAATGCTGCAAATGTATTTTGATTAATTCATATTTTATGGGAAAGTGTAAGATTGAAAAGGCATTAAAAGGGATAAAAATATGATTTTTTTTTTAATTTTTTACTCATATTTTTAATTAATTAAGTTTACTCAAATTACGCTTTGTTATATTCAGTGAAAGACTACTGATTGCTAATGCTTTGGAAATTATGGAAAATTTTAGGCTTTTCTTTAAAAAAAAAATGCAGCAGCAGTCTTCCGCCGAATTCAAGAAAGGTGTGAATGCTAAGGATAGTAGTCAATATTCGCTTTTGATCAGCCAAAGTCAGTTACTTACTCATATCTAATGGTTATGCTTAAGCTTTAAAAGGGACACTACAAAAGTAGACCGATAAGAGACAGCAAACGACGCCATACTTTTTTCCGCTCTTTTGCCATTTCTCTTCAATAAGGTTTGCCATTCCATCATGGAAAGCTATACGATCCAACAACGAGTCGAAATTATTAAAATTTACTACCGAAATGCTAGCGCATCAATTGAGGAAGACCCAAATCAATCTCTCACACGTCGTTATCAAGCTTTGGGCATCTCTGTAACGCCATTGTTGTACTTTCGAGATCATATTGACGCAAGAACTGAATCCGCTAGACCAACAGAATCGTAGTTTATCCATGAATTGGGCTCAGCAATAAATTGAAAATGATCCGGATTTTCTTAGAGAAATCAGAAGAGTAAAGAATTTCATTGATATCCCAAAAAAATTGCAGCGCTCTTATTGAAAAACCCTTTATAAATCATAATGAAACTAGAGCTACATTATATTGGATATATATAATTTTGAGATTATGAAATTATAAAACCTTAAAGCTTATGAGGTTACGGCTTCCAAAGCTTTCCGGAAACATAGAAATTGAAATATCCTTCGAAAATCCCAGACCACCACTTCATGGCATAAACTCACGTCCAGAAAAAACCAAAACGTTATAGACAAATAGACTTACTTACTTACATTACTTTATCTTCTGATAAACTTTTTCACTACTTTGAAGAGGACTTTAATCTTCAAAAATTCTAATTGCCGTAAAAATTTAAGACTCAAAAAAAGACTTAAAAAAACTGTAATCGTCGAAACAATATTGATCAGCTCATGTTTCATATCAATACTTGACTCTTCGAAACCTCAAATAAAGCGATAACTGTCTGAAATTTGCCTTTTTGAACTCTTCGGGAATCTCACTCATTCCCTCTGCTCTTATCGAATTGGACTGGAATCTGCATTCTTCGGGAAAGCTTGTATCAAGTGAATATCGGTTTAGTTGGAAGTAAGATGTTACAGAACATGACTTTCAACACTTATTAAGCTAAGTAAGTTGATAGCTGAATATAAAGTTGAATGCCAAAGCGATTGAAAATAGCTATGGACTTGAAATCTTGAAAAGGTTGGTCGATACTCACATAAAAATTGGGTTTAATTATTATATTATTGCTAAAATAAAAATAAATTATGTTTCAGACTCTCTAGTTACATAGTCATTTTGTGTCTAATATTATATCATGTGGAAATCTATCTAAGAACTCATGTTTTATGTCGATTGTAATATAGAGTTAAGAAGCACAGATGAGCTGGTGAGACGGGTTAAGGGGCTATACCAGTGTGACATTTAAAAAAAAAATCAATTTTTTTTCTTATTCGATAGTTTATACTTTCAAAAATATCCTGTGAATCGGCATTTAAAACCGTTTTCTCGAAACGACATTTTTCAAAATTGCTGACATCATAACTCAAAGAGAAATTGACCAATCGACTTCAAATTTAAACTGTATTCTTGAATATTTTTACTATACAATGACCTACAAAATATAAAAAAATTACAATTTTTTACCAAAAACAGACATTTTTTTTCAGAACTTGCCATTTTGTTAATTTTTGATATTTTTCAAAAATCGTATGTCATTGTATTGGAAATACCTTCAATTTTAATAACCTTATGAATTATTTTATTTCAGCTCCCCATTCGGTTGGAATCATGTCAGCAGTTGGGGAACGTTTTTTTTTGCACCTCCGAAGACAACACATAACTTCGTTAATTTTCAATATTATGGTTTAAAAAAAAATCTTAAGATTTAGCTGAAAATATGCCTTATTATGTCCAAAAAAACTTCGAAACCTTCTATCGAGTACTTTCTTTTAAAAACTTCACGAGAATCGCATAATTTTCCATGGGTTACACTGGTGTAGCCCCTTAAGGGGCACACCTAGTGTGGAATTTCAAAAAAATCAATTTTTTTGTTTCATATTTCGGTACACCTTTAAAAATAACATATTAAAATTTCAAATCGATATCTCAAATAGTTTTTGAGTTATAGCAATTTAAAGAGCAGCTCGAAACAGCATTTTCCGAATTTACTGCAGTGATTACTCAAAAACAAATGATCCGATCACTATCGAATTTTTTTACATGTTCTATATGCACTTCTCCGTACAATGACCTATCGATTTTTGATCTGTTCAAAAATCGAATTTTGGCAGGCCAAAAACGACCAAAATTTTGGCTAAAATTCTACTATTTTTTTTAAAACGCCGCCATATTCTCAATTTTTGATTATTTTTATCGTAGGTCATTGTACAGACAATATTATCTAGTTTAAGGTGATTTTTTTTTTTTAGATTTCATCCACGGAGAAGGCCGGAATCACTACAGCAGTGAAGGACCTTTTTTTCGCGCCGTTGGAGATCGACTATAACTTAAAAAATATTTAATTTTTTTCTTTAAAAATTTCACTGTATATTCTTGAAACATCTATAAATATATTCTCAAAATTTTGAAATAATTGATAAAGTATTTTTTTTAATAAAAATTCCCAAAAATCACCTTTTTTTTAGGCCATTACACTAGGTGTGCCCCTTAATGAGTTGTAAAGCCACTAGTGAAGTTGGTGAATGTTGGAACCCAAGGTTATAGCCAATAGGCAAAATATGTTACGGTTAACCTTAAATGTACATTATTGATGCAAAGGTTGGTGAATATGGCCCATTTAACCTTTAAACGGTCTCAAAAGGTATTTCAGACTGAAAACTATAATTTTCTTCATTATGATTTTTTGATCATTGAAGACTCTATGCGCGCCTAGATCTCTTTTCAAAACTAAAATGCATAAGAAGTCTCCTGTTCATAACCGAAAACCGCAATTCGAACTGTGACAGAGGTCACAATGAGCTATTCGATCTGGTTAAAAACCAAAGAAAGTGAAAGCCACAACCAAAGATAAGGTCTACAAGGTGACAACAAACAAGATGCGCGCGCTAAGTGAAATTAGTTGCGCCACTCAATGTGCTTCACCAATTAAAATAACAATAAAAATACGTAACAGTGATAACAACAACAACCACAACTACTACCGCTACTACAACTACTTCGTACACAAATTTGAAGGAAGTGCAATATTTTATTGGATTCACACGCTACAGTTGTAGCGTAGTTGTTGCTATTGCTGTAACTGCTATGCTCACTAAATTCATGAGTTGTTGTTGGGAATGCGTCGCGTTGAGAGTATAATTTATTTATGTATTTTTTGGGTTATGCGATAATTTATCGCCCATAGATCATCCATCGCGCAACGATGAGCAGCGAAACGGAAGGAGCCGGCGCAGCAGCAAAGAGGGAAGCGCTGCTAAGTACGCCTAAGAACAATAGTTTAAGAAAGTGAAGGGAGGTTGAAGCTGCCACGGCGATACGGGGCGGTGCTGTGAGGTGTGGAAGATGTTTGGAAATTATTAAACTCACACAAAGCACACACTCATACATATACATATATGTAGAAGCATATATAAAGAGATGTCAACAGTAAATCATCTCGCCAACCAGGATAAATGCGCGGAAAACACTAGCGTGAACAGGATACTCGCAATGCTGTTGTGGCATGCCACATAAGTGAGTTGCAGTAAGCAAGCGAGTAATATATATGACTGGATAGTTAGATTGAGTTTTTCGACTTTTTTTCTTTTGCCACACACACACACACACACATATATGTAAGACAAGAGCGCATGTCTTCTATAAGCAGATTTAGTTTCGCAGGATTTGCGTCATAAATTAATATTGTCGTCTTGTTAAGCACACATAGAAGAAGAAAAGAACAATGCGACGAAGGACATATTTGTATGATTTATATGTAGGACTCAGGCTGAGAAGACCACAAAAATATAAAATATCAAAAATAAAGTTAAAAAAAAATTAAATAAGGTAGCTTACTTACGTACGGAACCGAAAATTAGGTACACTCGTTATTTGTAAGAATAAATAGGATACGAGATTTTTCAGTATCACAAAAGTTGTTCCATAAAAATAGTGTTGTGTTTTTGGATATCAGTATGGTGTTAAGCGAAGCTTTGAAGAATTTATGAAAAGAGTTAGATAGAGATCAGTTTCAATAAAATAACACTTAATGTCAACAATTTAGAAAGAATTCCGTTACTATCACACAGTACCTAACCGTAATGGTCCCGAATTCCTATCCAGTCCAGTTCTTATCGAAAGCATTTATCAATATTAAAATAAATAAAATAAAATACTTGTTGCATACCATAGCTCCAGAACAATAACAATAACAGAACAACTACAACGGCATACCGTATTATATAGAGTACAGTTAACTGGAAGCTATGTGAAGTTATAGGACGATTCAAAATTCAAGTTAGACTAAATGTAATATTTTTACGCAATTTTATTGAGCTGTATGGGAACTGACAGATATTAGTGTTTAAAGTCAAACAGACCGATGTACGATAGTTATATGGGGGTTTAGTTTATATTAATATCAACCATTTTTGTACTAAATCAGAATAAGGCAATTGGAGCGTTCTCAGGTAGTTTCAATAAGATATCTGCTTTACAGAAGTATATATACCATGCTATACTATATATATATATATATATATATATATATATATATATATGCTCTACTATAATCCGAATATGACCGATTTTATCAATTTTTGGTACTTTAAACTTTTTAAACCAGACAAGGAAAATGTTGTAGAAAGTCAGCGGGAGATTCTCGTTTCCGATATATGAGAGTTAGGAACAGATATAGATAACTTTCATCCAATTTCTGAAACCAAATCTCACCTTTCAGGACTAATGTCCCACATTCTTATCACTAAATTGGAAAACAAAAGGTCATAAAACCCCTTAATCTAGAAGTGTACCGATTTTTAAACTTTTTTATTTCAACATTGAATGTATACTGAGTATCATATGTAAAATATTTGGTTTAAAAGGGTTAAGTGGTTATCACATGTGACGGCCAGTTTTTTAGTGATTTTTTAGAATTTTGTAGATAGAACCTTGAGTTAATTATCATTTATTGACATATATTTCGACATTATAAATATAAAGCTAACAATATTGTGTAGAACATGAGTTACAGCGTTCTGAACACCTCCACCTTGAAAAAATGGGTTCGCATTTCCTCCACGATTCCGGCTGTTTGACTAATCGGAAACGAAAAAAGTTAGCAACGTTTTAATCTGTAAGCTTAAATGCATGGAAAGCACTAAGATCTAAAAATTGGACTTTTGGTAGACATTTGAAAAAAAAATTGCGAACTTTTGGTTTATTTTTATTTTTTTGCTATAAAAAATCGAAGTTTTTGGAATTTTTAAATAATAAAGAGCATTCGATGCGTTTACATGTACTGAATGTACCCTACAAATACAAGTCATTCGGTCAAGCCGTTTTTAAGATACGATGGAGGAAAGTTTGAGAAAAACGCTTTCAAAGTATTCTGCTACCAACTGACCGCTTCGGGCAGCTCCGTTTTCTAACTGCTGTATCTTTAAAACGACTTTGAATTTCTGAAAATCACTTTACTACCGTATTCTAGACATGTTAAGCAAATAATTTATGGTAAAATAGTATGGTATGAACAATTGGAATGAAATTCTATTTCACATTCAAAGTTGAATTAAGGGGGTATTCTGGTCTAGGGTTGAAATCACGTCAACCAGGACGCACCGTTTTTTTTTAACCCCCACTCCACCGGTCCGTATCTCGACGAATTGTGGTTTTTTTTTCTTGCAATTTTATTTCATATTATTAAATTATTAGTCCATAAAAAAACATATAAAATATGGATAGTAAAAATGTTTTTCATTTTTTATCTTAGTTTAAAATACGCCTAAAATTCATGCGTCTAGAACAGAATACCCCGAAAAAATTTTGCTTAATACTTCTTATATATTAGTAAGTTATGGTATGTTTACAAGTTGGAAACCATGCCGTTATGTGGGAAGTGGGCATGGCTATAACTAGATTATGAGGAATGTCAGACTAGGGTAATATAGGTAATCAATTGCAATGGTTACAACAAGATTTCTTGAGGAGTTTTAACAGATTATGGGTTGGTAGACTCAACCATTTTAATATAGGGTTCTCTGCCCACTTTTCAAAAATTGTGATTATGTTTGGATCACCGTTCATTTTTCTATATTCTTGTTCTCTATTTTGGCATTTATTTTTCAAGATAGTTATAACATTTTTGAATCACATTACTCGTTGCAAGAACAAACGGACTACTACATTTAGGTACGGATAACACTTTCTTTTTAATATCTCATCAATTTTATTTGAATATCAACATCTTCCTGTCTGCAAACTTACGACGTTCGATGAACAATATAAATTTACTTTATGCCACATGTTACATTTACATAAAAATATATTGAACGTAGTATCTTCAGGTTAGCTACCTCAAAAGAAATTAATTCCGCAGACACGCCTACAGCGAAGCCATAACCTCTAAAAATTCTTAATTTAACATACTTTACATACTCATATCTCTCTCTCACCTCTATCCGAAATTCGCCAATATTAAACTTATTGCCACGCTAATGAAAACCGCCATTTCTTATGTTGTTGTGTTTTTGTAGGTTTGAGGCCAGGCTATACACCAATAATCCATACTCACACCAGTGCAGTCAGCGAGCGAATTCACACATATGGCAGACTTATTAAAATAGGCACAGCTTCCGGCTTTGCGTGCGCCGCGGGGGAGACACTCGATATGCTCTTATATGGGATATTTAAGTTTAATCTGCTGACGTTCAATAGCATCACTGACAAATGAAAATGAAGCGCTCGAGATAATACCGTGTCAAAAGGACAATTGTTAAGGCAACTGCTGTCAATATTGCCACCGCCGCCGCTCGCAATATTAGCAGCAAATCTGTTGTTGCATGCATATTGCTACCACTTTTGTTGTTGTTGCTTTCCCACTACTTCATCTTCTTCTTCTATTTTGTCGACTATTTACTGTTTGCTGCTGACTCGCTGCCTTCACCAAACTGCAAACGTGTTGTTTAGTTGCGGATTATCCGCGCCACATGCAACACAGCGACACATACAGTTATTGCTATTGTATGTGGTTGTTGCCACATCTATGCTTTCATATGCATCTATGTATGTGTGTGTTTGGTGTCATCCGTTGATGAAATGATTTGCACATTGTCATTGCGGTGCTTGCGCTCTTCTCTTCCATCGTCAACAGCAAATAACCGCCGACTGTCAGTGTTATAAGCCTCGGATCAAATCAACAGCAACAACAAATAGAACAGCAACGATGTCACCGCTTTCAACTAAATTCAAGCTGCTCTCAAAAACACTTGTCTATGCTGCTTCATTGCCAATATTTAGTTCGCACTTCACTCCTACGCCTTGAGTTAGGCCTTTAGTAGGTGGCAGTGAGGGTGGAGTGGGGCCTGCACTTTAGCTATTGTTTAACGTTTGCCACTCTTATTTAGCCATCGAGATTATTGTCATCACAGCGTAAATGTGAATTTATGTTGCATGCGGCAGCAAATAGGCCAAATCAAATTGCTTTTTTAAATCGGTTTTATAGTCCATTCTCAGTGGCAAAAAGCGATTAAAAACATAATTTAAACTTTAGAATTAGTGCTTTAACTCATGAGCTTTCACTCAAGCTTTTACTTATATTTAAACTTTCGATTTTTCTTTTCAGTCAGAATGTTTTGTTGATTTCAAGTATGTAGAAACAAAGCTTTGACTAATAAGCTTTTACCAAGCTTTTGCTGTTAATTTGAACTTTCACCTAAATTTTTGAAAGCCTTTTAGTAATTTTTAACCCGATTAAAAATAATTTTTAAACTTTAAAATTAAAGCTTTAACTCATGAGCTTTTACCGAGCTTACTATTAAATTAAGCTTTCAATTTAACTTTCGCAAGCTTTTCAGTCAACATTTTTTCTCTATTTAAAATTTGTAGAAGTAGAAGCTTTAACTCATGAGCTTTCGTCAAGCTTTTACTGTTAATTTAAACTTTCACCTAAATTTTCGAAAGACTTTTAGTCAAAATATTTTTTCCATTTAAAGTATTTACTTATATTCTTCCGCTTGGTAGTTGTTAAGACTTTTATAACGCATATTAATTCTTTAAGATATCCATTAAGAATACCCATTATCATAATTGACAAATAATTAAATAATTTTAGGTAACTTTACCATTACAAACGAAATTTTACTCTAGGGAAAGGTAAAAACAGCTCTTTTGCTCTGGTCCTTAGGTGGACTCTTTTGAGTTCAGCAAATGTGAGTTCTTTTTAGAGTTATTTGAGCGTTTAAACACCCGCACCGTTAGTTCTGCTTTTTCCAGACTGGATAAGGAAGCGAAGCGTATGGGTCTGGTGGTGAACGAGGACAAGACGAAATATCTCCTGTCGTCAAACAAATAGTCGGCGCACTCGCGTCTTGGCTCCCACGTCACTGTTGACAGTTATAACTTTGAAGTTGTAGATAATTTCGTCTACCTGGGAACCAGCATTAACAGCAATAACAATGTCAGCCTGGAAATCCAACGCAGAATCACTCTTGCCAATAGGTGCTACTATGAACTAAGTAGGCAATTGTAAAGTAAAGTCCTCTCTCGACGAACAAAAACCAAACTCTACAAGTCTCTCATCATTCCCGTCCCGAGAGAAAGGTTTTGCGGAACATTTATGGTCCCTTTAACATTGGCAACGGCGAATACCTCAGACGATGGAACGATGGATGAGCTGTATGTGTTATTCGACGACGTAGACATAGTCCAGCAAATAAAAAAGACAGCGGCTACGCTGGCTAGGTCATGTTGTTCGAATGGATGAAAGTGCTCCAGCTCTGAAAGTATTCGATGCAGTACCCGCTGGTGGAAGCCGAGGAAGAGGGAGACCTTCACTCCGATGGAAGGACCAGGTGGAGAGGGACCTGGCTTCGCTTGGTATAACCAATTGGCGCCAAACTGCCAGAAGAAGGGATACGTGGCGCGCTGTTGTGGACTCGGCTATAACCGCGTAAGCGCTATCTACGCCAGTCAATAAGAAGAGCGTTTCAGTAAACAATTGAACTAGATAATGCAAATTCAGATACCAATATATTGTCGGAAGATAGGTACATCTAAGCCAGGGTCGGTTTTTCTCATTTCTCCTTCGGGGTCCATGTTGAGTTTGGCTCCCTCACTCTCGGAACTTTTATAATGTAATATCACAAATTCAACAGTCGCGGCCGAAGATAACATAGTCCAAATATATCTAGCTTTATATTCTGAGTCATCTCGACTAATCTTCATCTCACAATATCGCGGTGTCCGCCTTAATATTTTCGAACACCGAGATCGCATTCCCGAAATCTGATGGTTACATGAAGTCAGCATCAGCTTGAATACTAACTTTTTCAGTTCAGTGTCGACATCTCATATCTTTAGCATTCAGCTTTCGATGAGATATACAAGGCCAGCCAACAGTTGTTAGACCGCTCTGCTAAGTCCATCTAAGGTATGCGTTTATTAAGTTCACAGCAGGAGTGCTTAATCTTCGCATGGCACAACAAAGTGTCAATGCTAAACGACTGCATTGAGCCGCAGGCGAGCAAGGTGATGGAAAAACTCAAGTGGAAAGTGCAAAGGCAAAGCCGAAAATGAGAGATTTTTAGCCCGTACTCAGCGCTGAGTTGGGAAAACAATGCACTTGACGCGACGGCTAGCCTAGTGCTAAGGCAGGGTTGGGCTGTGTTGGATTTATGGATTCCCAGCAGCGGTATCCGGAAGGATTTGGAGGATTGTGGAGTTGCATGTGTGTGCCACATAATGTGGCATGTGTGCAAGCGGAAAAATTATTTAATATTACAAACACATTCGGGTGGACTTTGGACCGAGCTTAGTTAAAACTACATATGTATGTATGTAAGGACTGAGGTGTCTGTGGAGTTGGGGTGCCATAAGTAGGCTTGGGGTTGCGTCAACTAATCCGCCTTGGTATTAGAAGCTACCGCAAATGCGAATTTAATTTAGTTGTGCGCAGTGCAACAACAACAAAATCAGGGAAGGAGTTTGTAAGCTTACAGTTAGAGCGCTGTCTCGTCCTCGGTCGCAGTTGCGGTTACGTTGTTGCTGTCTCGGTTTCGATCTCGGTCTCGTTGTAGTCTGTGCTGAAGACCAGGCGATGAGGTAATACCTTTGATTTCGGTTTAAGCGGCCTAACACATACTAATATGCCTAGATTCGAGAGCGAGCTTGACAAAAGCGACAGAACTTTGATGTTTGTGAACCGTAGACAACAGTTGACTTTTTGCACAACTCATGTGGCATGATGTTTACAGTTTTCGGCTATGGTCTTGCCGAGTTGGCACTTAATTCAAATGAGTTTTTCGAGACAAACACATATACATATATACATACAAATAAATAGCAATAAATGCAGGCAAATAATGTAACAACAACAATAACAACAATGACATGTAAACAATAAAAGACGAACTCACTTATTGCTTTCGGCATTCAGTGCATTTCAGAGACATTTTGGACCCGCAAGGCAGCATTGCGCAAGGGCGTTGACGCGGCAGAGGCGAGAGACGTTACGGATAATCCAACTTTGATTAAGTAATTTCCCGTCATAATGCGCTGGTGTTGAAATCCGAACTGATTTCGCAAAGAGAGGGTGGCACAAAACCGAACAGGTGGATGGTTGAATGGATGATGGGATGTTTGCGGACTCAAACGGAAGGGTGGAACTGATGCTGATTATAGTGATGAGGCAGGGAATTCATTGCAAATACAGGAGTAAGAAAGGTACGACAAAATGTGTGCTTGCAACATATGCAATCATGAAGAATTGCGGCAGCAATTGTTTGGTCAAGTCAGAGCGGGGGCGCAAGGGCGGGTCAAATAAATTAATGAGTGCAACGCAAAGACAAACGGGGATTATGGTTAAACAGTTGGGAGGAAAAGACAAGTTGGTTGCACGTATGCTATCAAATTGAGTCGCTGATGATATTATTTACGTTTTTCACTAATACGTTGTTGTTGCAAGTAATTAAAATAATTACAACTCAATTTCAATGAATTTTTTTCGCAATTAATGGCAACAGCTGTATAGCAAATTGTATGTGACACGCTTAATTGATGCGGCGTGCTTACTCTGGCGTGCGCTTTATTTGTTGCACAAATGAGTGGCAGTATTTTTGCCACTTTGTCCATTGCGCACTCGTTTTGACTTCGAATTGCATATATTTTTTCTCTAATTTAATATTAAAAAATATGCAAAAACGCCATTTTGTTGCGTTGTTGTTTTTATGTATTTTTTTTTTTTTGCTACTTGCAACTCATTAAAATTATGGCAAAAATAATTACTCGCGGCGCAAATTTTAAATCAAATAAATTGCAATCAGCGTGTTGCAAAAGCGCGATATACATATATGCACGCATACAAGCATGTGTTACTTATACATACACAGTTTGTACGAGGGTCGCAATAAAAGTTCGCTGAAACTCTTATATGCATACTTGACTAAAAGTCGCCTAATGACGAACAGCTATGGCTCAATTTTATTCTTAAACCAAACTAACTCTATAACTCATACTTTTTCGTCTACTCTATCTCTTTCTCTCAATTGTTTTCTATTCTCTTACTCTCTTCTCTCTATTATTTTCCCAACCAAAATTAGCGAATTTCAGTTCAGTTCGAGAAACCTTGGACGCCTATATCTATTAGACTCAATTAGACTCAGGGTCTCTAACCCCCGTTTTCGACACTAAACTGATTAAAATAGTATTTACTTATAAGCTTGGCCTCATAAACTCAGTTTTAACTAGAAGTGAGATCTCCAATAAGCTGTCGTCGTTGTTTTTTTGTAGGTTAGTTGACTTCTACTCAGATCAAAGTCTTTCTCTTGTCCTGTACGTAAGTTTGTGGTCGAACGGGACTTTTTCTGCTTTCTAAAATCTAAACCTGATCTAAGTTTGCAAATTCATAAACTCAGTTTTACACAAACAACCAGAAATGAAGACCTCGAGTATGGTTCCGGCAACTGTCTTCAATGTGGGCTGGAATCCCATTTCTCTCATTTAGAGGAAGAAATTTTCATGGACTTTTATATATAAATTTGCAAAGACACAGTCATTTCAGAACTCAGTTTGGATGTTGGAGAGCTTATCTATAAGTTTCTTCAATTTTATGTTATCAAAAGTATTACCCATCAACAATTCGAGAAAAACATAGCCCCAAACTGAAATTGAACCAGATACAAAGAAGGGATAGCTATCGTCTCATCGTTCGCCGAGTAAAAATTTCGGATAAATATTCGAATATGAATCATCTCGCAACTTTGTAGACATATACGTCATAAACTCGAGTTTTACAATAAACTTAGTGTTTCCCATCCCAAATCGAGTGTTTTAGAAACTGTAAGTTAATTTGACTTTTTTACTGGATACGAAAAAAAAGAGTGAGCTTAAACTCCACAGCGTGGTCCAATTGCAAATATGCATCTAATTTTGTTGGAAAGCAGGTCTCCGATAAAGGGCTAAAATAAACATCAAAGTTATCTATAAACTCGAGGTTATTGCAACATCAATCAACAAATGAGGAATACCACGGTCTCATAACAGGAAGAAGGCCGGTGAATATTCTTAATGAACAAACTAACATTTGTTGGTCCCCCTTGTATACGTATATGTAGATGCCTCAACACCCACATGCGGCATGTCATAGGTAGATCTAGCAGCAAAGTACATACGCCTGTGCCACATGCCTCATTAAGCTAGCCATTAATAATTGAAAAAACAATTTCATTTCAAGGATATGTTGTTGTTTTTGTTGCTTTGCTTGTGATATACAAGCTGCAGCTGCCGCTTTTACACAGCTATATGAATGTAAATATTTGTTTATTGTTGCTGGTGTTGTTGGAACGTTTGTTTGCACTGCGGTAAAAGTAATTACATGAGCGCACACACACATACATTTATGCAGATAAACACATGTACTTGTACGGATGCATTAAGATATATATTGCAAGTATGTCCTGCATGTTGCAAGTTGTAATTTGCAAACAAATCTGCAGCACTGATAATGCTTAAAAAATGAAAACTCCAACACACCGCTTAACCTGCCGCAAATACCTTATTATTCATATTTGTATGTTGCAAGTGAGGCATGCCACCATTCAACCGAGTTTGTTGATCAAAAAACGTTTAAGCAACATGATGCGGCCATTAAAAATGAATAGATAAGAATGCCTTAGTATGTTGGGGCAGCCTTCCTCCACTCTCCAACAACCACACCATCTCATGTGGCATGTGGCAAGCTCAAACATTTGACACGCTTAATTTGTCAGCACATTTACCTTCACCCTACATTGATTTCTTTGCCTTGTGCGAATCTTGCGCTTTGCATCTCTGCTGCAACGCCTGCATTTCATTTTCCTGCTTTTCGGCCATTTTGTTTGTGGCAACAGCGGCAGCAGTTCCCTTTTATGTTTGCCCCTCATTTGCTGCATGCAAACACTTGTAATTAATTGCAACACACACGTTATGTTGCCACTTTGCAGATTATTACAGTTACATAACTGTCTGCTTAGGTAGTTATGTACCGTTATAAGCCCTTAACTCGGTCCGGCTGTGGGCGTTTGGCTGTTAGCTCAGTGTAAATATTGTTCAAAAATGTCAATAAGTACTTGTGGAACCGGAAATTGGAAAAGGCGCTGCATCCTCAAATGCGAATCTGGAGCTTAGTTACGAATTTTATATGAATTTATATGACAAATTCACAGACGTAGGGTCACCACAAAGAGTCCATGACTCCAAAATCTAAACGGATATACAACTTAAGATGCTTCATAAGCCCACAAAGTAAGTCTTCCATAATGTTATTAACTCATCGTTGAGACTCTTACCTTCCAGAGGTCAGAAATAACATAACGTCACGCAGCATTATTTGGATCTAAGGCTCGAAATATCATATTTTTATACTCTCGCAACCTGTTGCACAGAGTATTATAGTTTTGTTCACATAACGGTTGTTTGTCTCACCAAGAAATATAAGAGTTAGATATGGGGTTATATATACATAAATGATCAGGATGACGAATGGATTTGAAATCCGGATGTCTGTCCGTCCGTCAGTCCGTCTGTCCGTGCAAGCAATTACTTGAGTAAAAATTAAGATATCTTAATGAAACTTGGAACACATGTTCCTTGGCACCCTGAGGAGTTTGCTTTCGGAAATGGGCAAAATCGGTCCACTGCCACGCCCACAAAATGGTGGAAACCGAAAACCTATACAGTGCCATAACTAAGCCATAAATAAAGTTATGAAAATGAAATTTGGAACATAGGATCCAATTAGTTAGGGGCACATTTGGATGTAATTTTTTTGGAAAAGTGGACGTGACCCCACCCCCAAATAGGTTTTTTGTATATAACTCGCAAACCAATAAAGCTATATAAACCAAACTTTCTGCAGTCATTTATTTTAGCCGTTTCCTTATACAGTCCAAAAATGAAAGAAATCGGATAATAACCACGCCCACCTCCCATACAAAGGTTAGGTTGAAAATTACTAAAAGTGCGTTAACTCACTAACGAAAAACGTCAGAAACACCAAATTTTACATAAGAAATGGCAGAAGGAAGCTGCACTGAGATCTTTTACAAAATGGAAAATGGGCGTGGCGTCGCCCACTTATGGTCAAAAACCATATCTCAGGAACTACTAGACAGATTTCAATGAAATTTGGTATATAATATTTTCTTGACACCCTGATGACACGTGTGAAAAATGGACGAAATTGGTTCACAACCACGACAACTTCCCATATAACTCAATTTTGAATTCTTTTGATTCGTTCTATAATATAACATATATAATACATATATACATTAGGAACAAATGAAGATAGCGGAATAAAACATTACACAAATACTGTATTTGAGCTGTGACATCACTTGTGGAAAAATTGTCAAAATCGAACCATGACTTTTCAAAGCCCCTGATATCGAACATGAAGAACTCAGTGCCTAAGGGTAATTTTTCACCGAAAATATAGGTAAATACCTCAGATATTTTTATGTAATTCATTCCCTATGAATTTTTTTCTTATAACAGTTTCTCTCTGTACCTGAAATGGTAAAAATCGGGTCATAACTTCCCCCAAATCCCATATACCTAATTATAAGTAATATTAAATTAAGGGAGCGTACAATACATTGTATCTTGGTGGTGAAAACGAGTGAAATCGGTTTAGGAATTACCTCAGTCCCAATATACTATTTATGAGGATTTTCGTTATTCTATTGAACTTTATACCGAATATATGGGTCGAATTGTGTTATCTTTATAAAATTACATCAATAAATTGCGAGAGTATAAAATGTTCGGTTACACCCGAACTTAGCCCTTCCTTACTTGTTTCCTATCCTCTAGAGTCAACTATAGTTCCGAAGGATAGTTAAAGCTCTGGGTTTTGAAGGATTTGACTAATATGCTCTTAACGGTATCGCACCTCTGGACCGGTGGTAGAATATAGTATGACAGTTGAACCATAAAATGTGTTGAATCCGATTAGTTATAAGTCCTGAAGCCTCATATCTTTTAAGCGAGGTGGGCATTTTATGCTGCTTTCTGTTTTCTAAAACTGGTTGGATCTTTTCGGCCTAGGTCGTAAGATTCCCTTAAGCACAGTCCTAAACTATAGACGAAATTTTCCAAAAATAAAGTTCGTTATAAATGTCCAGCTGGCAGAGTTGTTGATTATAGAGAATACGAACACGTGGATTCAAATTCACCAGGATCTGGAACTAGATGTGCTTTAACCACTGCCTGTTGAATAGCGTCCCCTTCTTTAGACGTTAGACTATTTTCTGTCTTACTTATACTACTTGGTACAACATGAGGAAATATATCGAGGAGTGATAAAGGCTTAGTGTAGGGGCATATGTGATCGGCAAGAATCTATCTTACATATATATTTGGACCCCATCTAACACATTTTGTCAAACCAAACTGCAAAATTCATTATTTTAACTGATTTTATTTTTTCTCTCGACTCGATCTGAGAAGATCCATAACAATTTCTGAGATCAATACTAACACAATCCCTCAACCAATTCAACTAACTATTCTTAAGATTTAAGTACGTTTTTAATGAGTAAATAATTCTTAACTCTAGTTAAGAAAAACAGTCTAAAGTACTTTCCTTTAATGCGTTCTTCAACTACTTGCTTAGTGTCACTTTTGTTGAAGACCGCCGCAGAAGACTAATAAAATGCACACAAAAAGTCGACAGACAGCGAGCTGCTTCCGCATTCGAAGGCCTTGAAGGCACATAGTCGTGGACATAAAGACTTCGAATAGCTCATTACCGCGCACGAGGCTGGAGCAATCATTGGCCACTTCCAACACTATTCGCATCTCAAAATATGCACCACACCCACTTGTCATATACACTTCGACCAAAAGCAGCTGTACTTCTGCAACAGCGCTCTCCAATTTCTGCTTGTGCTTATAACGAAGACCCATTTTCGTTTGTACTCGGCCCGGGCGGTGTGTGTGTGTTTGGACGCCATGTTTGCCCAGCACAAAGCATTGCAAGTGGCGTCTAGTGCAGATGATAATGATGACAACGAGGTTTACTCGCTTACTTATGACTTTTCTCAAAGCCAAAGTGAAATATCAAAGACAAAGACAAGAACTAACACTACTCCAGCGGCAAGTAAGTGTGGATCCTCTGCAGTAATAGAAGTTGAGAAGGCGAAGAGTGAAGGCGACGTTAAGTAAGCACTTGCTGGCGGCAGAGGTTGACGCAAAATTAGTTTACGCACAAAGTAAATGCGTCATTTGGAGAGAGGAGAGGAGAAGATATCATTTTTTGGTGGCACCGCATTGCGGTGTGGTGCGACGCTGTCAGGCGGAATTTTTAATACTATTTTAATTAAAAAACGATAAAAGCTGGTTTTCTTAAATAGTTAAAATGGTGGAGCATGCGTTGAAGTATTTGGTATACGAAAGGAAGCCTTGACCGAGTAACTGCCAAAATTCATAATATCTGCTATTTAAAGAACGCTAATTGCTTTACTAATTAAGTGGATTGAGTGAGGAACTCATTAAAATTGAGTAGAGCTTTCTTCAATTGAAATTTTTGAAGAGTTCGGATAAGAAAAATAAATTTTATGGATGCTTTTGGTTCAAAATTAACCACTGACACCTCGCTTTCTTGCACTGATGAATATTTTCTTTCAATTTGAATGTGAAGATTGACTTTGTCTGACAAAATTTTATTGCCTTACATGTCTTCAAGTAACCGCTAAAAAGCACTGGATAGGGCTCAACAGCTTTACGTAAGGTCCTAAGAACTTCTTAGATTCCCTCTCGATGCTATAAAACTACAACACTGAACTTGAAGTCTAAACCGGCTTCTTTCTATGAGGATAAGCATTAAGTATCTAAAATTATATCGAATTTCATCATATTCCATTTTATCCGAACTTATCCGGTTTTATCCGAAGTTAACCAACCTATCCTACTTAATTCGATAAGGATAAGCAATAAGTACCAAAAGGTATTTCGAATTTCATCATATCCCATGTTATCCGAAGTTATCCGTATTTATCCGAACTTATCCACTTTTATCCGAAGTTAACCAACCTATCCTATCAAGTCAAGTAATTCTTATTTTAGACTTTTTCATCTCATATAGCCTCATCCCAACCGTATTGCCCTTAAAAATACTTCATTAAGTTCTTAATTCGCAAATAAGCTTCTCAAACGAGGTGTCTGCCTTGATCATAAATCAACAAATTCCCTACGGCCATACGCCTACGACGCAGTGAACTTCAGCAGCAATACAAACAACAAATACACAGTAATAACAACAACAAAAGTGAAAATCAAATGATTAAGGCAACAATGCAGCCGACGGATAAACAGAAGAACAAGAGCGACAACTGAAGAAGAACAACCAAATGCTTTAACGCCTTTGAAGTTGCAACGAGTTGATGGAGACAACAACAACAGCTAGAATAACAGTAGCAATAAACAAGCAGGTACTTAGGTACTTCCTAGTGTCAACCAACAAGGACATTTAGAGCCAACAGGGAACGATTTGGTTTTATTGTTGCGCTACACTTTTTTAACGGGAGTTTCCTTTGATGTTAGCGCCTTTTAATTGTACTTTGTGATTTGTGGTGCGCGCGAAGTGCTGTACAAAGACAATTGGCGCGCGTTAGAGCAGGCATTCGCAATTTTCGTAGCATACCTTTAGGCGCTGAAGCTTTGTTAATTTAAAGGTGCGTACTTTAAGAGTGCAATAAATTGAAGAAAATTGGTAATAATGTTTAAATATTTGTCACACACTTAATTAGTTGCTTACTTGCCACAATTGGTGGCATGCAACACGGAAACAATTGTTGCCACATACGAAGACTTGGACTTTTCAGTTGTGAAATGCAAATTGTTATGACGCAATCATCTACGCCTTGGTGTTAAAGTATTTGCTGTTGCTGTTTGACAACACTCCCAAGTGGACACTTGCGACAATATGCGGCAAGTGCACTGCACTCATTTGTTGCAAGTAGTTGTGATGACAAACACTAGTAGCATAATGGCATAGCAGTCATAATGTGCAACATAAGCGCCAGACTTGCACATAACTGTGCACCCGTGTTGCATGTGGCATGCAGTCAAGCCAATGCCACATTAACGTCTCTCACGTGCATTTAATTACGTTGATGAGGTGTTTGTCAGTGTTGCAAGTAAGCATGCAAGCAAACAAACAAGCAGGCAAGTAATTGTGGCATGCGACATGTGGCAAGTGCAACGAAAAGAGGCGGTGCACTCAAATTTGTCGACTTGTGAAACAATAGCGACGCACCTGCACTACCGCCACGATAACAACGCAATTGTAGCAAGAACAACAACAACAACGAGTGCTACAACAACAAAAATAATAGCAATATGTGTAGCAGCAACAAACAGCTTAAAGCAAACAAGCAATCAACAAACTGCAAATGCATGGCCGGGCAACGCCTTAACTTGCCACGCGATGTGGCACATACACATATGTACATACTAATAAGAATATGTATATGACAGCTTTGTTGCTGCAACAACTGGTAAGCAACAGTCAAGTAGTCAACAGACATTTGCAGGCATTGCCAACAACTGCCACTTGCAGCACAGGCGACAATATTAAAAAGCTGCCTTGTTGTTGTTGTTACTTCATTTACTCATTTGTTGGTTTGTACGGGTATGTGGCTCCGCGCTTCTTGCAAAATTAAAAAAGGGCGGCGCAAAACAAAAACAACACAGAAAACTGTTTTATGCCACAGACACTTGCTGTTGCACAAACTTATACACCTACTAACATGCAACGTTGCTGCAAAAGCGTTGAAATTGTGAAAATGTTTTAATTACTCATTGGAGCGCTCACCGGCTTTTGATGCGCTCCACAAGCTGACTGCGCGTCTTTGCCACCATTTGCAGTTACTATGATTTCTACATACAACACTTGTGTGTGTGCGTGTTTGGTGGCAAAAGTTGCCACAAAGGCATTGCGCGCGCTATAAACAAAGTATTAAGAAGACATCAGCAATTCTTTAGGGAAACAAAATAGCAACAACAACACCTACTGTTGCAACAAATGCTGTAGTAGTAGCAGGCAAAGTCAGACGCCGGTGGTAATTTTTCGAAATTAGAAAAGTTTGTCCGCGAAAGTGCAATGCAGATTTGTAGGAAAGAAAAGATTTTCTTCTGCTTCTTCTTCTTCTTTTCATTCTTAGATAGCTATAATGAGCTTGAAAGGTGCGTTTGTGGCAAGCAAAATATTTACATCGCAGCTAATGTTGCACAAGTTTCTTGAAGTTGTGGAACCTGTGAATGTGTATTGCAGAGAGAGAGAGAGAGAGACAGAGTGAGTGAAATAGATATAGGAAAGGGGAGAGGAAAATAGTGTGAATTGGAAAAATTATGTTATTTAAGATTTTAAAGCTTCGACGTCGACGAAAAAATAACCGCGTCCAATTTTCCATGTTATGATTGGAAGTTAAAATAAGGTTTCAATCCAAAAGATATTGGTCATTCAGTAAGGACAAAAAAAAATTGGAAATTTATCAGAACTCTCTCGGGAGTACCCTGGGTCTGATGACGGCACAAGCACAACCGCATAAATATTTGGAGAATAATCGGAAATTCTTACAGAATAAGCTCGTCGTAATCATGGCGTTGTCCTAAGATATGCATTCAAAGGAAAATCCATTGATATCATGGCGCTAAGTAAAAAAGGACTATTTTAAATGATTTAAAATCAAAGTGGACACTCTAGATAAAAATATAAATGCTTTTTTTTGTCTGATTTTGAAACTTCGGACCCTTTGTTCCAATTGCAAGCTCCCGTAGAAAAATTGTGCCTTACTCATACAATTCTAAATACTACAACTCTAAGATTTATTCGATAGACACTTATATTTTCATTTATATTCATATTACGTTAGGTTATTCTGGTAGGCCAACAGACTCCACCTAGACCAGTTATGGTCCTTAGGATACCAATCACATATTCCCTGAGCAGTCGTCATCATTTAGGATGCCAGCGCATGACTCGAATTTTAAGAGATTTAAGAGGGCTCACAGATGATATCTCCTCCAACCTATCGGTTACACTGTGGTTATATTCATATTACTTTTATTTGAATTTGTTCTTACGAGGCTCTGATACTGTTTTCTGTATAACCGTCAGCATTTCGGCTGAATTAACCAAATATTAGTAATCATGAGTGGCTTGGATCAACACTGCAACAAGCTACTTGATGATGATGATGATTTTATCTAAAACTATGTGGTACCAGATCTTCACTTTACTTTACTAGCAGTATTCATTCTCTTACTGTTACTTTTGTGATAAGCCTGGACTGAAGAATAATTTGTATTATCAAGATTGTAGAGCTACTTCTTTATAATAAATGCAGTTGGACAATTAGAACATACGTTACAGTTGTGCCACAAGCTATGCAGAACAATTGTTTGCGGTTATGAGAGTCTTACAGATAGTACTAATAGCAGCCCAACATGCAAAATGACTTAAACTTATTTGAATAATTAATTTATAATAATGAAAAGGAGAGAGACAAACTCGAGTTTAGGGAACGACCACTAAGCACATTGACACTAGTTCCATCAATCGATTGACAAAAGATCTTGATACTAATCATAACAGAGTAATACCGAGTTTACCAACTCAATGTTCTTTAGTTTGAAATCCCTGTAAAAAAACAAAATTGTAGACCCTAAACTCACCTCTTAGAACTTTAATTATTTTTCATAACATTTATTATTTACTAGGCTTTATTTTATAATTTCTGTACAGAGTGGAAGTCTTGACTTCTAGGCCCAGACCAAAGTCCGCTCTGACCTTAAAATAAACGAATGTGTTCTAATAACCTTTGGTTTTTAGAGCTTTTAACAATGACTTCCTTCATAAAAGTCGTCCCTAACAGGTAGGGATTGCTACAATTTACAATCAGTCCATTCTTGAGACAATTTCCATTACAAACAGTTCACCTAAGAAGATCAAAAGTAAGAGAGGTGTCCAGTGTTGTCAGCTCCTGGAAGTGGTGCTTTAAAGGCAAATATTTCGATATGACTCAATCTCCTGGAAAAAAGATAGATTGGTTCAATACCCAGTCAAGTATTGTACAGTGTAATTAAACGTGAAATGTGGTTTAAAGTCATTATTCCTAGTCGGATATTTAGTAACTTTTGACTGAATATAGAGCCATAAAAATATAGTAGAGGACAAGGTGGTTCCTAACATATTTGAGTATGCGTAATTGAGACCATATATTTATGGATGATCTGGACAAAATTACATGGTATAAATATCGGTAAATGCAGATCTTAAGATGTGTCTATGTTAACAAGGTTCGATCTAAGAATGATATAATGAAGAGATCAGTGCCGAGGATGAGGACAATTTTGAGAACTTTTGGGAAAACTGATTATCTGGATAGAGTTTCTGATGTACAAAATTTTTCGGATTCTAGCGGTTTTGTAACTCATCATTGGTGAACCCCAGTATGTAGTTGCAGAATATTTTTTGTTCACTGGGTAACTGCAACAATTCGCCAAAGGTAATGAGAAGAACACATATGTATTTATGTACTGTACACAGTGTCACAGGCACAGCTCCAAGTGTGTTATTCCACTTGGCGTGCTAATGAGGGAGCCAGCCTTCACTTGAGTAACGTCAAAGCAGTCAAATTAGAATTTTTTTTTAACATTACGAACACACTCCTACAAATGGTGCAAATGGCCAAAGGTGCCACATGCCACTTGCAACATACACCTTTATGCTGTGTCTCAAACACTTAAAGCCCAAAGAATAACGCAACAACAAATACGCTGCACTTGCTGTTTATGACGCACAAGTGGCGCTACAAGCGCATTCATTAGCGCCAAAATAAAGTGTGCAACAACAATAAAAGCAACAAGCTGGTGCCGAGCGCGAAATGCGAAATGCTGTTGCAATTAATTATGCTAAATTCGTTTAGTTGCATTCGCAAGTAGGTGTGTGTGTATGTTGCAAGAATCACTTAGGCAGTATGGGTGTGTGTTGCAACAACAGTTAGATCTTAGCGCAGGCATTGCAAAGCTTAACAATGGCTTGCAGTTGTGAAGCGAGTCATTGCTGTTGCAAGTACAATGACAGACACACACACACGCTCACGCGGTGCGCATATCAAATGGCCGCGGGACAGCTTTTACTACATTAGCGCAACTGTAAATTAGGCACGACGCAGCCAGTGGACGCTGTGCTGCATATTGTTGGCGGGGTCAATGATTGCGAAACGCCGAAGGAGCGCCGCCAAAGCCACCCACTTGAACGAGCGCTTAGTTAGTATTTTCTAAGCGAATTTTAGCTGCATTGCGTCAAGCGAACTTCTGTTGTTAGTTGCACGCAAAATTGTTGTTGTTGTTGTTTTTGCTTGCAAAGTTGTTGTACGAAAAAACTACCCTAAAGGTTTCGCTAGTTTTGGCGAAAATTTTGTGGGTGTATAACGACGCTTTTGCTTTCATTGTTGTTGTTGTTGTTGCGAGTGCTGTTGTTGTTGTTGTTGCATACTTCAAGGGTGGTTGTGCGGAAATGAATTGGTATTTAATTAATAGTTTTGCGCTGATTAAGTTGCTGACAACGCCCTCTGAGGCAACCAACCTCCCCAACCATCAAACTAATTGCAGCGGCACTACCTCCCCCCTTTCTATGTGTTGCAAATATACACACTTACTCATATTTCTACCAATATCTGTATGTAAGCATACACAGCATGTTGCACACGTTTGCTGACCTAATGAAGTATGCCACAAGGGGGCAAATAAGCAGCAGCAAAAATCAACCACTCTGCCACCTTCCTCTCTTCAACGACGCGATGCGCAACAGTCTGCGTCCATTGTTGTTTTTGCAATTTTTTGTTGGCCAACTTCAACGCCACCGGAAATCAAATCGAAATTAATGTCTGCGGCAGCGCGTTGCGCAGCGCTACTTGTTAATTTGATTGGATTCTGATGAGGGGGCGTTGGTTGGAATACGCCCACGCACGAGGTAAATGAGCGGTGAAAATCGTGCAACGGAGCTTTGATTTAATGTGGCAGGCAGGCAACAACTCGTACATACACAAATACACAGCGACACAGTGGCAGCTGCAACCCTTGGTAGAGTTGTGGAAGAATGCGTCAAAAGCCGGAAAAATATTAAAAATATTACTTAAAATAATATTAATAAAGAGGGCGTCAGCGTCAATGGTAGCGCACATGATGACTTGTTACCGGTATTAAAAAAACTGTAAAAGTATATGTAGTATTTTATTAAGAATTTGCTTCAAGAGAGCATTGGACTACGGAAGTGGCCGTCCACTCTATAATCAAATAAGAAGGTGTCACATGGATCTTCAATGTTGCCCAGTTGAACCACAACCTTCTCACCGAATACAAAAATCTGATTTCCATTAGCCTATGTGGCTTCCAACAGGCCTTAGAATGATTCACAAATAGGTGAAATCTTTCTATATACATATAATCATCACTATTATAATGTAAACTATATTTCGTCGACCGATTAACTTGATCTTTATTTAAACTCTTTAATCACCAAGTTAGAGAATACCTTCACTTACGGACACTATATCGAATATTCTGATTTCCTTCCCCGACCCTTTTCGTCCGTTACTATATCCCATTTAATCTGAGCATAAATGTCTCTCATCATTCTGATCTAATGCGACATAAAACTCTCTTCAATTTTTCTCTTTTTCTTCTCTATCCATCCACAGATAATATTTTAATAACTGTATTTTCCAATGACTTTTGACACATCAATGTGGATTGATAATATTTCATTACGTCAACTTTACTGATATGGTTGATTAACCCTTCTAATAGTAGTCGAGACTCGAAATACTCTAGCCGATTGCGAGATTTCAAGATGTAAATCATACATGTACATAAAGGTTTGTTGGAAATAATGAAATGGAAATTATAATTTAGTCCAGTAGAATCTCCACCACCAGCTGTATTCTTTATCAGCTGACCATTACTGATATTTAGAATAGATTTTCGTTTGGATCTAAGTGCATTTAGTATAAAATAGTCACCAACCATAGTCGGTAAGCAAAAACAAAACTTATGAATATCTCTCTGTCTCATTTGCCTACTTAAGAAGCAAATGCTTTGCTGGAATATTCTGAGTGGTATCCTACTTATGCCCTCAAGATGTATCGTCAATTAAATTATTTGCACTATTAAAAGAGAACAATGTTCTCTCGCACTCATCAATGGCCTGAGACTGTAAGTTAAAAGAAGTATTATATCCAGGATCTTATTATAAAGAGACTAATATATATATATAATATTAGCGAAATCAAATTAAATGTGCTTGAGGTTTGTAGTAGATTTTTTCTTGTGTAAGTAAACTCTTTATAATGACTAGAGTGCAATATTCAATAGGTTTCGGTTCCTTGGGTATATCAAAATTAAAGGCATACAATAGTAAAAACCCGATTCTTGCTCCAATCTTTTAATATACATGAACATACATGGGATAAAAAATGTGATACAAGTATTAGGTGTTAGAAGATATGTATAAAATAGTTGCAATAAGGTAAGGTATGACAAAGAAACAGACGTGAAAAGAAACTATGGAAATACGGAGCGGTCGCAAAGTTTTGCCCTACTTATTTTCATCCACAGTTTGTTTTTTTGGGAAAAATTTCGAAATTATTTATTTATTGTGGCAACGTATTCTATATACATCGGATGAAGCAAAGAATACTATTATATTAGATATCTGTGAAGTAGGAAACCTAAGAGTTGGTCCGATATGCTAAAAAACTCTCCATATTAGAAGAGAGCAGAAATTGATGTTTGAAAAAAATTTTAAATCGAAGAAAATACGTGTATTCTTTCAGCATAATTTTTAAAGGCAATTTTAAATGGAAGAAACTTAAAAAGGGTTACCACATAGATTTATTTCTGAATAACTTAACCTCAAAAAGTAAAATTATGAAATATCAGTCTGAAAAGAGAGATGCAAATTTAGATAACCTAATTCTCGCCAGAGTCGATCTAGAATATACCATTACAATATTAAATGAATAAAAATATATATTAAAAACGTTTGAATTTTCGATTAGAATTTTTTTAGGGTTGCTATATGATTTTTATTTCGTAATAATTTAAAAGCTGTAAGAAATAATTATTTAACTTGACAGCTGTTAAAGAGCATACCATTTAGTAGAAAATGTTGAAACTAAGCGTGCATTTTTGAAAAAGGTTGCCATCGTTGTTTGGGGAAAATATTGAAAATTGATAAAATAAATATTCAAATTTATTAAGTCACACGACTCAACAATTAGAATTTATTTAATATACATTTAGCTTTTATTCATTCAATCTAATTTATTAATTTGATTTTTGGCTAGACTGCGACAAGTTGAAATTTCGTCATTCGCTTCATTGAATAAAGGTTATGAAATAAATATTTTCATTTGTTATCCGACTTTTCAGGAAAAGTATACAAAATACGGAGCCAAAATCTCTTAAAGCGGTATTTATTAATTTTATATTTAATATTTTTTTGTTATTTTTGTAGCAAAAAAGGGATTTGTTTTTGCAACACAAGCACGTCACAATTCTCATAAGAGTCCATTGCTGAATTTTAATTTTTGACAAAGCAAAGTCGCTTATACACCCCACACAACCCGAAGTAACCACCCACTACCTATCGCAACAAAATTAAAAGTTGCAGTTGTTGTTGTTGTGCGTAAAATCTCAAACAATGTGCGTAATCACACGTGATGACACGGATGAAGTAGTATATGGGAAGGATATGGATGTTGATGATGCGTGGCACAAGTTGAGCTGTTGCTTTGCTAACACACATGCAATTATTGTTGTTGTTGTGACGTATAGTATAGATATTATGCTTAAGCTCCTTGGCACTTCATCAAATTAATAAGGTGTGAGTTTTATGCGAATTGATTAATAAGCAGGCCCGGAGAGAAATCAGCAACAACAACGATATGTAGAAAAAAATTACAACAACTAACAATTACCAGTTATAATTTTTCAAAAAAAAAGAGAGTAGTAGACACCTTCAAAGTTTTATAGCTTTGCGATTTTTTTTTTGCACCGAATTTCCCAGGTGTTGCTTCCGTAGCAAAAATTGTCTGACGAATGTCTGCTGCTGTTGTTGTTGTAGTTGGTGCTTGTTGTTGCCGCAACCGGAAGTGCCATTGTTCTGTCAGCCGTTGACATTCATTTGCAGTAACTTTTATTTTTTTTTACTTTTTTTATATATTTTTTGCACTGATTGTTGCCTCCGCTCTCAGCGACACTCATCACGCGCAGCGGAAGGAAAATGTCAGGCGTCGCTCATTATTCCCGTGTGGCATGTAAAATTAAGTCGCGCATGGAGTGCGAGTAAGTTGTAGACTGTTGAAGACACACACATTCTCATTTATGTGTGTATGTTTGTTTGCCATTAAGTCTACAAATTTACAATCCAGCTCAAGTGCAGCGTTCTTCTGACTTATTCCTTCATTGGCGGTGACTTTAATGCGGCAGAGTTGCCATATTTTGGGGAAACATTTAAAGTTTGTACATTTGACTTAAAGGATCCTAGATATATTCTTAACTCAAGTTCTTTCCATATTCCATATTCAGAACCAAGATCCTAGATTCATGAACAGTTTATTTACTAGATATTATCTTATTTGCTTTAAGAGACTCGTAAACAATTGATTTTCTTAAGAGGTCTACTTATCCAGTTCCATAATTAATTCAGTTTATTTTTTCTCGAATATCCAGTCACCTTCGGCAAACCTAGCAAATTTGCTAGAGTTTTCATTTGTCGACTTAAGAAGTTTGTAACAGATTCCAAGCGCTTGGCCGAATCATAAGGGTCTTTCTGATCCAATTCTTATAGTTCCTACTAATGGTCAGTCAACTAGACCACACTATTTGAGGGTTCCATCTGACTGACCAAAAGTTATCAGCTTTATATGAGGTCTACAACTTTGCTCCGCCGTTACAAAAACGGTTACAAAAATGTTATTCAAAATATTGGCCATCGCTAGCTACTACTTTTGACTATATTTCTGTCAGCATGCGTATTCCGTGACGAAAGAACTCCTCATCTTTCGAGTCGATTCAAGTATCAATTCAATTTTTGACTTCTTCATAAGAACTGAAGTGCTCCTTAGCTAGACCGTGTGCCATCGAACGGAACAAGTGATAGTCAGATGGAGCAATGTCTGCAGAATACGGCGGGTGGGGTAAGATTTCCCATTTCAGCGTCTCCAAATATTTTTTGACTACCTTTGCGACGTGAGGCCGAGCATTGTTATGCTGAAGAATGACTTTATCGTGGCTTTCCTCGTACTGTGGCCGTTTTTCTTTTAGTGATCGGCTCAAACGAATCAATTGCGTTCGGTATCGATCTCCTGCGATGGTTTCACTTGGCTTTAGCAGCCCATAACATATCGCTCCCCAGCTGGTGCCACCAAATGCAGAGCAAACAGATCTCTACAAATATTTTGTTGGGCTAATGTTGAAACAAATGTCCAAGATGCGACCATTGCTTGACCCTAGAGACATCTATTGGAAAACGGCGGAAGCAAAGTAGACCTAATAATCTATCATTATGAATAGCAGGCTTTAAATTTATGTGATTTTCTGCGAACGACCGAAAGTTATATACAATTGATTTTATTAAGGTCTCTTCTACATCCTTCGGACGAGACGGCGAGATATCTGAGAATACGAGAACATGCGAATATTCCATACGAATTCAATAGACAACCCGATAACCTTTAGATATGTATATGTTTTTGAGGAAATTGATCGATAAAAATTTGGAAATCTATATCTTAGAATGCTCATTAATCAAGATTAATAGTTTTTCTCTGAAGTTCTTTTCCTATGTAGCGAATGCCAATCAGATTTGAGGACCACTACCCAACTACGAACTAGTTAAGATCGCTTAAGTTTTACCGAAAAAATTCTTCTATCTCAAGAATATATATTATCTAGTCAGAAACTTACAATGAAAAGCTCGTCTAAGAGACAATGTTTGTTAGAAATGAAGTTCCATTACGAATAAAAAGTTTCTGGGTTTCCCAGCTTTTACATATTTTTTTGCTTCTGTATATTAGTTTCAAAGAGTTCCAGAAAGATTATATGCCTACTGTTGTTGTCAAAAGGATTACTACTCGTGAGATACGTTAAAATTTTCATAGTAAAATAAATCATTTTGATATCTCTCCCACATAGCCTATCAATTGAACACTATCTCTAAAAGCAGACTTTGAGATAGGCATAGTTTCTGAGAAAAATAAAATGTCAGAGATCACTTTATTAATGAATAGATATGAAAAAGGTAGAAAACCTTGTGTGTGTTCTACGGCAATGATTTCAGAAATTAAAATTTTCAGACTCGAGTGAGAGCTTAAGATGTCACAAATAGTTCAAGATCGGGACTTCAGCTACTTTAATTTAAGAGTCTGTATTTCTTTAATATACTCACTCATTCGTCGTGGGCGTTCGGGAGCTTTTGGGCGATCTGCGACGTTTAATCCATCTTTAAATGACTGATGAATTGATTTCAAAATATATAACAGAACTTTGCGATTGCCAAGCTCTAACTTAATAAGACATTTTCTTAAGACAAGTTGGCAATCCTGTGACCTGTGTGTACTACGTCTCCTGGTCATATCCCAGTTGGGAAAGCCAGTCGGCCAGCAAATCTCACCGGATTTAATTAAAAATTGCATTGTTTCTGCACAACCAGACAATTACACATATAATCACACACACACATACAACAAGAAAAATAAATTACGGCGGAGGAGCGCAGCAAACAAAAAATACAAATGTCAAGTGACACACTGTCTGCGCTACTGATGACATAATTTCAGAGCGAATTTTCCACAATACCACACACAACAAATTCTTGCTAAACTGTGCATTTTGACAAAAAAAAAAAATAATAAAAAAGATTGCAAAAATTTCAAAAAAAAAAAATAAAAAATTTTAAATGGAAAAATAAACACTTAAATTGCTTAAGAAAGGGGAAATGTCATGTGAAAGAACATTATTAAATTACAGCTTGTCTGCTTATTGCTTACTACCCCCGCTGCCTTTTATGGCCAGCGACAACAGCGTGTGGCAAGTGCAAAAAAAAAAAAAAATTGCTTTGTCTATTGGTGCCGCATTGGCTGATCGTTTCCGTTTCTAAAGTCGCTTTGTTTTATTTTTGCAAGCAATTTTTTCCATTCTCTCCTTCTCTCCCTCCCTCTCATTCACTGCACGTTTCCCTTACCTTTTGATTACTTAATTCTTTTCTTCTTTTATCTTATATTTTTTTCCTCCTATTCAGTTTGCTTTTCCATGGAATGCTGCTTGACGTCACTTAGATTTATTGATTTTGATTTTTCAGGTTTTCCTTTTCGCCACTTGCTTTACCCCTCAATTGGCTTTTCTTGTTGATTTTTCTTATTAGTTCTTGGCCTGATTTTATTGCACATTCTCTCTTTTTTGATTGTTTGTTTGGTTTTTGGGTTTGCGTGTGTCACTCAAACAAAAAAGACAGCAAAAATTGCATTCTTTTTGAAACGAGGCTGCCGATTTGGTAGGTGGATACATGTTACCTAAGTGTATTGGTATATATGTATATAGTATATCGATATTTATTATAGTCCAAACAATGCCAGTTGACTCTTACGGCACCTTCTTCAGCGACTCTTGGAAATTATTGACATTTCTTCATTCTTTGTTGTACTCAGCTTGGTGTACTCATGTGTGTTCTGAGGTGGGTTCGGTTCGCATACTGGCTTACTGCTGATTTTTCTGCTTAAATTAATGAATTTTTGAATGGAATTTATTGTGGTGGTTGTCTTTAATAGAGGTCTTCAGAAAATTCTAGAGCTTATACAAAATCTATCGTCGTTATACTCTTCTGAAAAAAATATTTTGGTTTTGGGAGTCTGTTTGTAAATACCAGTTGTTATCGACAAATCGTCTGTCTTCTTCCTCAAAGTGCTTATTGAAATAATGGTATATATAAAATTGATATTTAAATGCCTTCAAATTTTGTTTCACAAGATCGCCTTAGGTCAGAGCTCTGTATCGCCATAGAACATTGCTGTTAAGCCAAGAACTGGTGTATTCTTAGGACAATATTTTTAGGAATTTTGAAACAAAGTGGGACTGCAGTGGAGTTATTGCTCTCAGTTCACTTGGCAATCACAAGAAAAGGACAACTGAATGGATCAGAATGAGATAAGGACCGAATGAGAGAGAGATCTCTAGACATATTCTAATAAATGACGGGTCTAAAAATACATTATTAATTGAATTCCGGATACCAGGTGAGCTGTTTTGAAGATTTTCGAGGTACTGTCAAAAAATTCCCGTTTTTATAATGTCGGAGCATACTTGATTCTGGATTTGAACATGAATTTCCGATTGTAGACCCTTTCTTCATCAATTGTTTGCTAATCTCTCATCACATTTTCTTTCTAAAATTTTCGAGTCTTGTTAAGATTATGGGCTAACCCATATTTATGGACCCTTTGGTTCTGTTTCTTTAGATATTATCTTCAACGATCTATTTTCATAAAGCGCTTTTCCAACCTACTATCAAACTTAATATTTTTGTTTTAAATTTTCGAGTTTTCTTACCAGACCCGTACAGTCCTTGTCCCACACTGCCACGTGGTCAACTATTTAATAATTAGCATTTAACTTGCTGGCAACTCTCTTTGCAATGACACCAGCAATAAAATGTTTGGCAAATATTATTTTATTTCACTAATATTTAACCCCTTTCTTCAAGCGCTATACCGCTAGCGCGCACACGCCGTCTACCTCCCTCTACCGCCCCTTCAAGCTAAATGCATGCTATATAGAAAACTTTATGCAAACAAGCTTTTAAATCTGCTTTCAACGCTTTCACTAGTGTTATTGTTGTGATTGTTTAACGCCAATGGCAGTGGCAGCACTAACGGCTGACAAGTAACCTGCAGCTTGTTGAAAGTTCATACAAAACATATTCGAGTATACGAGTTTGGCGGGAGAAAACTTTGTCTGCAGGTCGAAAAGTAATGCCACATGTTAGAAAAATAGACGAAACTGAAATAAATATTTGGAAAAGTTAATGCGCACACATGTGTGTGGTGTTTTGTGGCAATCAGCGCTTTTTTAGTTTCGTATGTGTGCCAAACGCTCAAAGTTTTCCGGCCAAAAAATTTGCGGTTCAACTTTTATGAGCAGCAATACTAGCAGTAACAAGCTTCGAGCATATGAGCATACACAATGCATGCACGAGCATTGTACAAGACAAAGGCGTGGCTGTAAGGGGAGCTGGTTTTTGGACTTAAAGATTAAGAACTCAAAAATTATTCATATGACGAAATTCTAAGAGTTCTCGCATATCGAGGATACTTAAGAGATTTAACAGAAAAGAGTCACAATAGGCTAATCTGACGCATGTACTTTCAGGAGATGGAGATCCTTTGTTATCGTCCCAGAAAGAGTAATTTAAATTAAATGGTGTCACTAAGAGGATCCGAAAGCACTACTAATTGCAGAGAAGGATAAGTTTATAATTTGTTGTTTATACAAGAAACAGGTCTTCTCCAAAATAAAACTCAGACGAATACCATACAAAGATAAAGAGATACATCAGCACAACCTTTCGAAATTTTCTGAAAATGCAGAGAAAAATTAGTCCTATTCCTATTGGTTCAGTTTCAACAATAGGGTACCTTTTTTGCCATGTTCCATTTCAGGAATTTTTAAACATTACACAAATTAAGTTTCCGCCGATTCCAAAATTGATCAATTTTATCTGAAAAATACAAGATTTCCGAGTTTCATTGGACGATTGTGAAGAGTGATATAAAATGTTTTCGAATTGAAACCATCGGGCATTAGATAGATCATATTTCAAATGTTTTCGAATGTGAAGACTTCTTTTTCTTTGTCCAAACTGACAAATGGGACTAAATAGAAGTCAGGTTATAAGCTTAGGAACTCGAAAAAGTGTCTACAAATCCAGAGGACATAACATAATTCTTGAGCATAATTTCAATTTAATCCGATTTACCGAGAAAATAGATTTCCGAGTTTCAAAGGATGGTTTTAGATAGTGATACAAAAATGTTCCATATTGAAAACATCTGGTATGACATGGATATGATTTCAGATGAATTCGGGTGTGAAGATTCATGGAGTGATGGATTTTGAAGGAATTGAAAGATAAGCAGGAGTTAATTATAAATAAAGACTAAGATAATGTCGTGATCTTCGTTGTCGAGATTGAGTTCTTCGAAAAAACTACTACTACTACTTCGTGTAACTTCGGGGCAATATAAGAGAATAGAAGAGGTCTAAAAATGTATTTCAAAGGAACTATGCAAAGGTTAGGGATGAGTTAAATATGAACAATGGCACTTCGAAGAACCTATTTGCGAAATTTAACAGACTTAGGAGCGTAGAGATGAATGCTTATAGCTTCTTCAATGGATTCAAATATCCTATTACCAGAATATTTCATCATATATACCTTCTTCCTTTCTTTTTATATAGCAATAGAAAAATAATTCCACAACTATTTACTCTAAGAATCAAGAATAGATTTAAGGATCTAAAAAATATATTAAGGACCTATAAATTATTTTTCTTTTTTGTATAAAAACAATTTCGAACTCAACTCTAGAAACCATTTAAAAGCTAAGAAAGAAGAAGGAATTTCAATATGATTTTATTGAAGTGGGGTCGCTGAACCCCTTTACCCCCAATAATAAATGTTGACACCGTCTATGTAAATTTTCTAATATACTAATATGAAAGTGGTATATATGTATCTAATAATATATGGGTATATTTCATGCATATATTTATAGCATGCCCCTCCATTGTATATACCTCGCACACTCTTGCCATGTGTTTGAACGCCTCTCGTAACAACAAAGCTAAGTGGGTGCGAAAATTCGGTACACTACAACTATTCTACAAATTTTTTATGAGCTGAACTGCGCACTTTTTTTTGCCATATTCGTTTCACACTTTGCACCATTTCAGGCGTATTATAAACCGATTTTGCATAAAGTTTTTCCTTTCGTCTCTAAATGCTTGCAACAAGCATTATTATTATTGTTTTGTGGCACACTTTTCACATTTATTATTGTTGTTGTTGTGTAGTTGAAGTACACGCTGCAGAGAGATAGAAGTCAATACTTGGCACAAATTGCTGGTAAAACAAGCGCAAACACCTCAATAATAATACATTGATTACCGATCAAGGAGGCGTTCAAGAGCAGACAACGGCGTAGCACTGAAGTGGCAAATAAGTTTGTGCAACAAAGTAAGCTCTGTTTGGCGGCAGCATCAATACCGCAAGAGTGATTAGACTATAATTTTTCCATTCAATGAATCAGAATTATAGACGATTTTCTTGTGGCAAAGTGCTGCCGTGGCATGCAACGCCACGCGCTGGTATCTCTTAGTGGCAGTGGCTGCCACAGTTTGATAGGGAAAAAACAGGCGAGCCGTTAATGAACTGCGATTGTTGTTGTTGTGAATTTTTTGTTGAGATTTTTTTTGCATTTCTTCTTGCTTCTTGTCTGCCTTTCAATTTTTTTCTCCCGCTTCTTTTACCGCTATTTTCTCTTTTCTCCATACTTTCCGCCTGTAATTTTCAATCTTCTCTTAAACGGAAATCTTCTTGCGCTGAAGACTTTGAAGTTTGTTACTGAAATTACTGTTGGTTTGTCTGCCGATGAGTCCTTGAACTGCTGCCATTTCCGTTTCAGTTGGCTCTGAAGTAGACGCAAGAATTAGAATTCTCGAAGTGTTGAGTTGTTGCAACTTGCCACATGCCTCTAAGTGCAGTATTTGCTTTATTTTGTATTTTTTGTTGGTGTTTGAACTCTACTTCGAAAAACATTTTTTTGAACTTCACTCTACCAAACACCTTTGAGGATTGTTGTTGTTATTTCGCGCCCTCCACCACCTTATTAACAACTTGCTACATATAAATGTACCACACGCGCCTTCCTCTCGCTGCAATGTTGCTACAATATAATCGAAAAATGAAAAAAAAAGATATCTCCATATCGGCATGTTTTCAGGCTTATTTCAATCAGTCAGGCATCAAAGCTGGGATGCGAGAAGTGTAGAGCGCACGGTTGCTTTCTGTGTGTGATGAAATAAAATACAACGTTGGGTTATGCCGTCAGTGGGGTGGGAAAAATTGAGAGTTTATCCAAACTGATTATGGTGCAACAGTTATCTCTATACCCGAAGTACAAGTATCATAGGAGACCCAAGGAGAGAGAGAGAGAGAATGATTTAAGAATCAGCTTTACTCTGATATATAAATCAAAACTATTCGAATAAGCAAGTAAGCTCACTGCAGCACTCTTCAAGATTACTACTGTTCATGAATATTGGGATGTGAATCAACTGTATCTAACGAATAAGCCTGACCTATGAGGTCTGGAGTTTAATATTATATTACCAGACAGGACTGATATGAACCGAACTCACACATATGGATGAACTTTCTCATTAAAAGAGTAGTTGAATCTAGAATCTCGAACTATTGAAAAGAACTGATTACATTATCTTCAGGATTGTATGGGGTTCTCTAGCATATTCTCAGAGTTCTTCTTTAGGTTCTTCAAATTGATTCAACGATGTATTTTCAGATCATCGACAGAAGTATTAGTGGAGATAGCAAAGCTGGAGCCGGAGTATCTCTAAAAGCTTTTTTTAAGCTTTCGAAGACCAAAATTTATCAATTAGAGCAATTAGCTCTTCTTAGTACATAATAATTAACGGCATTTAAAATGTATGAGTCAAGGATAGTCCAAAAAAGCGCTGAATGGAGAATCTATGAATTTTTGAAAGAGAATACAAGATCAATACCGTTATACCGTTATGGTCTCATATCGCTATACATATTAAGGAATCACATTGTATTTCACTTACTATAAAATACATCTGACTTTGCGAATATAAATTGAAGATTTGAGAGGAGCAATCTATTAGCAATATATTAAAGGCCTAAGAATTATTTTAGTACTCAGAAAAGCTCAAAACAGTGGATCTGAGTGGGCGTTTCTACTTTTCTAAAATATTTGTTTAATTATTTTCTAGGAAACCTTGAATTTTGGGCTTTCATATAATTTTCCCGAAGATTTGTAATATTTTTTTATCGTACGCTCCAAAATGTATGCTAATGTTTTAAACAAAGTAACCAACCTCCTATTACCTTCCTTCCTATTGCTATTTCGCACTGCGCCACAACGCACTCGTTACTTGACAACTACGATAAATCGCACAGGCGAAAATTAGCAAAACTCCGGAGATAATAAACGTTAAAATTTCCGACTTCGAAGTCATAGCCAAAAACCGTAAACAAAGTCAAATTCATACAAGTACCCGAGTACGCTTAAAAACTTATGGCATAAGCTTTGCAAGACTTTCTTCAAGGGGTGCCAGCTACTTGCAGCGTCAGCCAGGCAAATTGCGGCAATTAATAATTTGCTATTGCTACTTGCTGTCTGCCAATGGCATCAGCACACACACACGCCACCCCACGACTGTCGGTGGAATGGGTGCCGCCACTCAGTGAGTGCTAAGCTGAGTTGTGGCAACTTTATTGAGGAAGTTGTGCGCTTGGAAATTATGAAATTAGAAAAGGCAGCCGTAAATTTTCAACAGCTACACAGAATAGACACAGACGCAGAGTTGAGTTTTAGATTTTTTTTAATTACGTTTTTGTCTTGAAAGAGTAGTGAGGCGGAAGAAGACTTTTGTCGAGAGGTGTGAAGGAGTTAGAGCTGGTAGATAGGCGGGCGGATGGAAGTGAAGATTGGTATACATACTTTGAAGATACTGTTGGAGTGCTTTAAATTCGTGGCATTAACTTTAAAGCTTGAAGGTGTGTTCACAGCAGCTCGCTAGCAACTGCTGACAGTTTGCCATCCTTTCGAGAAACTTTAAGTATTAAATTTTCATGGCATGGTTAGCGCTTTCCAATTTTCATTAAAATAACAAGGCGACGCCATTATTGAGCTTCGGCTGTTGGTAGCGCCACTGCGCCGTTGGAGAGTTAGACGATTGGTGTGCTGGCTGGCTGTTTGGTTGGTTGGTTGGTGAGTCTGCAGCGCAGTTCATGCGACTACGACGTAGCGTTGGTGGAGGCGGCTCACATTCAACAGCACAGCGCGCGTCCTTCGACAACTCACGCGGGAGTATGATGAAATTAAATTGGGGAAACTTTTCTGATGGCAGCCATCAGCTACATTCAGACACACTTCCACAGCCAATCTCCGTTGGTGCTGAGGTAGTAACAGCACTGGAGCCAGTGCCGAAGCCAGCTAAGCTGCCAAACAAACCGTTGTCAGGCAGCGCAGAAGGTTGAGAGCTCCCTTCAACAGTAACGCCTCAACTGCCGGTGGTAGCGCTGCTCATGCGCCTGTATATGTGGCAAGGACTAAGCCATCCTGCCTCAGCGCACCGCCGCTCTCACCTTTCACTCATCAACGACTTTACGTGTAGTGGCCATGGACCGTAGCCGCACTGGGCTCTAGCTTGAGCTCATTCGTCCGTTGGTGCGCTGATTTTATTCATGCAACGTTGCATGGTTGCACGGTTGACTGGTCGAATTGGTAACGGTATACATACATTTTTAAATATATTTTAACTATATTCGAGTGTCGAATGATTCGACAAAATGGCTTAAGGAATGGGATTTGGCAACGCGAATGGTCGATAAGCAGGGCGCACCAAAGTTTATGCTTTAAGCGACTTTAATACAAACAAAATAAGGTAACGGATCGTTTAGGTACCGAAAATCTGTACATATAAACTCAACGACCTCGTCTAATTTACCCTCTACCCGCTCTTGCGACAACTAATTTTTCTGCGCTTGACTCGCGAAGCTCCTACGGTACACATTCTGCGTCTCTCTCTCTACTTCGCCCGTCCCACCATTCATCGGCACATTGTCGCAGCACAAGCAGAATTAATCAGTTGTCAAGTTTTGTAATTTTAATTAAATTTGAATACAATTTCGCCAACAACCCGAGCGAGTGTAGTCCCGCGCGTGCTGTAGTGGGAACCCACACAACAGCAAACGAACTCCACTGAAGCGCAGAGACACGAAAATTATCAAAGTCGCGCACTCATTAAATAGAACAAGAATAAGAGCGCGCAAAAAAACAAAAAAAAATACAAAAAAAAAAAATGAAGTATGCGAGTGAAATGAACAAAAACAAGAGAAACCTGAAGAACAAGAAGAAGAAAACAAATTAAATATAAATTGAAGAGCAGCGGAGCCGCCCAAGTTGCTGCATTAAATACAAAAAAATATTACAAAATATATAATGACGGACCTTAGCAGCGAAAATCACTCGGTAGAACAACGAGAGCGCTGCTGGTAATTGAAGAATCTTAAGTTACAAATATTTATGCTTGAAGCGAATATGAACGCAGGCGGCAGGTGGCGGTTGTGTGAGCAACGCTGATTAATTTGTTGCAGGAGCGAGCAAGGAGGGATAATGCTGGTAAGAGGGGAAAGCGCGGTGAGCTGAACATATTTAAAAATTGCTCAAATAAATTATACAAGCAAACTAAATAAGCGAGTGTGAGTTGGAGGGGCGCGTGTTGGCCACTTTCAATACCAAAAGTGCAATATCAAAATTTAATTTAACTAAATTGGGGTGTCAATAAGTCTAGTTAGGGACAAAATTTTGTCGGAAAATAAATTCAGTAAATAGAGGGGGAATTTTAAGAATTTAATTACAATTATCGTAGGGAGTGATATTAATCGGAGGACCTATTAGACTGATGTTTAAGTTTGTATGTTGTCTATGTCTATGTCTATGTTTATGTCTCTATGTCTATGTCTATGTTTATGTCTCTATGTCTATGTCTATGTCTATGTCTATGTCTATGTCTATGTCTATGTCTATGTCTATGTCTATGTCTATGTCTATATCTATGTCATTGTCAATGTCTATATCTATGTCTATGTCTATGTCTATGTCTATGTCTATGTCTATGTCTATGTCTATGCCTATGTCTATGTCTATGTCTATGTCTATGTCTATGTCTATGTCTATGTCTATGCTATGTTATGCTATGCTATGTCTATGTCTATGCTATGCTATGCTATGTCTGTGTTTATGTCTATGCCTATGTCAGTGCACAACGGAGATGTTCTTGGAGCGATTAGTTACGTAAAAAAGACGAATAAAGAGCTTAGTGAGTTGAAGTTGAAGTTCCTGTGATTTTCAGAGTCGCGAGTCGGACATGAACGGAAAAACGCTTTACTAAAAGGAGGCGGATATGGATATTTTCTTGGACTAGGTATTGAAGTCAATGGATCACAATATATGAAGGAAGATGGCCATATTTTCAACAAGTCATTTCGTAGGACCTTTTGCAGAGAGTTCTGGAACCTAAGTTGTTATATCCATAATTTGCTCTTGATTCACTGAAAGCATTACTGATTTACATTTCGTCAACTTATGGGTTCGTCCTTCCATTCTAACAGTAACTCAGACATCGGTTTTCGAAGATATTATTTAGAAGTATTGAAAATAAGGATTTCTTCTAAAAAGTTTGATTATTTATACACTTCACACATTCAAAAAATATCACCTTTCAAATAAATCAGCCGCTCACAACTTCTGGACAAACTGAAAATTTAAAATTTTTTGGCTCCCTTAAAAAAATTCCGCAAATAATTGAATTTGGACGAACGAGTTTGGAGGACGTTCAGCTAAGCTCAGCTTTAAAGACTGATACGATCGAAAATCTTCAACAATTTTCAAAAAAGGAAAAAGCAACAACAATATTTCAAACCCACTAGAACAGCACGCCCTTCAATTTGGACACTCCATAGCCCAAAGCTGGCAATACACCGTTACTGGTGGTAATTCTGTTGACATATGTTAATCAGGCGCACGTTCATGCCACATACTGCATGCGAATCCGTAACATACACTAACCAAATACACACACAACAAAAACAACAACAATGGTACAACACGTACAAGCTATTGCCCGGAGGGGGTCAATCGCATTAATTCGAATCTAATACTGAATCTGCAACGAGCAAGTCAAAGCAAAAGGAACTCTACGTGCCGAGATTGGTTGAGAGCAAAGTCGTCCCGGTAAGGTTGTGGCGTACGGCAAATACGAGTACAAGTTCAGTGGGCTAAAGCCTGTTTCATAAGTCGAACACAATCTGATTGGAATTAAAAACGTATGAGCCTGATTTCGTTGAACAAGGGGGGAGGAAAATGTAGCCTGTTGGAAGATAATTTAATTTGGTTATACCAACGATGTGCCGGAGTGACACACAGACAACAAAAACAAAAACAACAGCAAATACGAGTATACTGAACTGATTTGGAAAAACATAAGCCAAAGGGCTACCACATGCAACAACGAAGGGTGGTGCAAATGGCTTGTTGCCGATAATTTAGTTCAGTATGATGAGCTTAGTTAGTGGTGTTGTTGGCGGGCAGAGGGGAGGTGACTGTATAAAGTGATTCGTTGATAAGGATGAGTATATTGCAAATGCTGAGCATATTGACGCAATCAACTAATCTTCGCGCTTCCGTGAGTTGGCGATGATACTGACGGAGGGCAGAAGGGCGAGCGCTGTCAGTTGATGAGTGCAGGGAGAGGGCGATAAATGTGTTTGACTAAAAACTTAATGTATTTATTGAATTTGAATTTCTTATTTAAACATATTTTTGTTCAATTTATATAGAACGTAGGTAATTACAGTAATCATTACTTGTAATCCATTAAAAAAAGATTTGCAAATAATGAAAAATAACAAAAACAATAACTTAAAAAAATTAATTGTAAGTAATTCTAAGTAATTGTAATTTGTAATGAAGTATTGCAAAGTAATGAAAAGTAATCATCGATATATTCTACAATATTATATATAACATTCTAAAGAATAATTTAAATGCAAGTAAACGCAATGTAGTAATGCATGTGATCCATGTAATTCCGTTAAACATTACAAGTAATTCAATTGAAATTGATTTTGAACATTAATACTATATTAAATTTTCAACATTATAATAGTAAGTTCTTAAGTAATAATGTGAAATAATTAACTTTAAATAATTATACAAATTCACAGTTTAAGTATGTCTTCCCATAATATGTAATTAAAAGTAAATTGTAATCATTACATAGAAAAAAATTTATGAATAATATATGTTTTTAAATTAATGCAAGTATAGATATCAAACCTATTTTGTGCATTTGGTAAAGTAATCAAATGGTAATTAAATTGATTACACATTACCTCAAACTTTTTTAAATTTGTTGTATCGTTCAAAATCATTACAAATAACATGTTTTGAAGAAACTAGTTTATAAGTTTTATTATAAATAAAAATAATACATTTAAATTGCGATTCTTATGTAATGTAGTAATCATTACAAGTAATTAAAACCATGTAATCATTACAGATTAATTAAAAAATAGTTTAAAAACGTATTACTAACTAACATTCAATTATAAGTTTAGTAATTCCATGTAATGCATGAGTAATGGGAATCATTATTTGCCGAAATATTTATAAATACATATTTTGCGATAAATAATTATTAAAACAGCACAGAAATCTTCAATATATTTAAGCGCTTTCACAACCCTTCCGCTTTCACTCCGCCCGTACATCTCCCATCTTCTCCCATCCCACAAGTAAACTGATTACTCAGTTACTTACAAGCAACCGGGCACGCGTTTGTGCTGCTAACTCGCCCATAATCCGATCAGGCCAGCAGCCTTCTTGCTGCATGTGGCATGCCGCATGCGACATATTCGTTGCAGAACATGTGTTTCTATCAGCAAATCTTTGGCGTGCGTAACTTGCAACATCTAGGGAAGTGTACGAAAACAAATCTTGATCGAGTGGGTTTTGATTATTCATGCGGAAGGCGTGCTGGGCCATTGATTGTGGACTTAAAATCGGAAACGAAGTAAATGAAGTCAACGCCAACAACAACAATAACACATACAAATACGCGTAGTGTGACGGCAACTCACCTTCGGTCGTTCGTTGGCTGCTTGTTGCAAGCTAAATTTTGTGATTGAATCGATTTGATTTGAGTGCGTGCATTCAAGCGTATGTATGTGCAACAACAACAAGTTTACTTAAATAACAAAAACAATCGGGAAAATCAAAGGACGCTACTATTTTTACATCAACTTGTTGTTGCAACACGTACATTGCTACAACGCATTTAGTTGGCTTGCCACATTGGCATAGTTGCAATGTTGCAAACTTGCCTTCCACTTTTACTCCAACTCGCTGCCTTGAAATGAATGTGCGTGCGTGCCCCTTCCAAGGTTGTTGCAAACGAATCAGTTTAATTGAAAATTTTCTAAATACAAGTTGTAAGACTTGAAGTGCGCCCATCCGCAAGGACAACGAAAAGTACGCACACACACACATACACACATTTGCATATACATTAAAGCCACACGAATGCCAGTAGCACAGGTACAGTCATGCCACATACACCCAGACAGATATTCAAAAGCTGGATTTACTACTTATGCTAATGACAATTTCAATTTACGGACCACCATCTCTCCACCCACCTCATAGTGACCTTTTCAACTGCTGCCAGTCGCCATAGAACACCACTAAAGCGTATGCTCAGCAATTTGATTGGCGTTGTGGCCATTTTAAAGTCTGTTCATTCGTTATTGTTTATTGTTGTTGTTTTTTACTTTTGTTGTATTTTTAGTAACAACTGGCGAGTCATTAAAATGTATGCAACATGAAGTGGCACGTTGACTAAGTGTAGAAGCGCCGTTTTTAATGGGTCCAGCAACCTTTTGCAATTAATCACAATTGCTTAACGGTGTCTCTCTCTCTACCTCGCTCTTTTAGCATTTTGGAGCATCCGGGTGGATACTTGAAATAGTCACAGACAGGTTGTCGTTGTCGAAACTCTTCAGTTCTCATGAAAAAGTGACTAACATAAATGTAAAATACAAGTATATGAGTAGGTACTAAGGCAGAAAGTCTTGTGTTTCTTAAGCGTAACATCCAAGCCCCATTTTGGGCATAAAGACTTATGAAAATGTTAGAGACCCAGATCCCTACAAGATCCAAGCTGCAAGATATCCCAATTGGACAAATAAAGTCGCCAGTCCTTTATGTTGCGGTAAATCCAAATCCTCATAATGGATGCCTAAGACCCTCAAGAGCCGACAAAGCGCTTTGAACTTTTCACGAATTCGTTGAGGCAACTAATATGTATTCGGTACAGTTCAACGGATTCGTCAAAGTTTGTCCTGCCAAGACGTTTCAGCCGTAGTCTAGCGAAAGCTGAACGGTGAAGGAGAAAATTCTAAATATCCAACTACTTCCATGCATTTTTTGCAATTTGCATCCGATAGCTTATTTAGCCTATCGGGCAGTGTCCAGAAAAGACTCATAACATAACGGCGAGCTGAATATGGCTAAGAGCAAATAGCTCAGTAGATCTCCTGTGATTCACCAGAGGCCAGAGTGACCTTGCAGTCGCTCATTTGCAGAACATTAGCCAAGGTCTACCGAAGACCACTATCATAAGAGCAATGAAAGCTGATCGGCGCTACAGGAACCAGGAACCCAAACGAATCTGTAGGTTGTTGCTATTGATAGTGAAGCCAAGCAAGTCCTTGACTAGCTTCGAGCGAACAGTCAGCGAGCCAGTACTGCCGTTCTACTATACGAATGATAGCACACATCTCTAACAGAAGTAGCACTTTTGAGAAAGTTGGTAATAGCGACCACTTCCACTCAATAAAATGCAGTAGTGGTCTAATACCCTAGAGCTATTCTTGTCGCCGATTCCAGAGAAAAAACACTTTCATCAACTTTTCGTCTGAGCTTACATCCATCGTGTCACCGCCCCTCTACTCCACCGGCAACGTCCCCCGTCCTCGTCTCTTTCGTAGGTAGAGAAGGAACCACGAGGTGTAGGTGTAGGCTCCGTGATTTAGTCATCTCTCTTCAGCTTTATGTAAATGGCCCAGCTTTTTTAATTCTACACTACAAATCTTCCACTAGTGAATATTGATTTTATTCGTCGCATGCTCTAAGTATGTTTCCCAGGACTACAAACTGTACATAATCGACCTTGGGAAAATTGAACATATTCAAGCTGGTCCATCAAGTTTCCCTGAGGAGGATAAGGAGGAAAGTGAATGAAATTAAAGCCTTCAAATTCATATGCAGCTGTTCTGCCACAGCAATTATGGGTAATAATTTATAAAAAAATAATAATAATAACAACAGAACATTGAAATTAAGGTATTAAATGCGTAAATCTCCAAGAGTCCACGCAACCACACAGAATTTTTTGATGAACTGAAGCCTGCTAAGACTCTGACATAATATTAAGGCACAGCGCACGCTGACAGCGAAGGACGCTAAAATAATGACGCATCGCATGACAACGAAATGATAAACAGTAAAGAAAATATACGAGGAGATTTATTACGTCAAAGTAAAAGCGGCAGGAAAACTCAAATAAAAAACGCAGAAAGAAAGGGTGGACCAAGTAGGTGGGAAAAGGCGCCATAGAACGAAAGAGAGAAAGCAATGGAGAGGGAGGAAGGCAGAGAGAGTAGGTGTGTAATGACAAGGGGGAGGTGTAAGACAGAGCAAGCGGCCGCAGTTGGCAATGAAGTGGCAAAGCGCGCTGGAACCATCAATCATTTTGCATTGGCGAAAGGGGCAAGGCTACAAGGAAGTGCCAATATACACACAATTACATACACTGCTTTGCTCAAGCATTAATTCAAAGGCAATTTCGACATAATCAACGTCATCGACAAGCTCTGCGAGTATATCTAACTTTGGGTGGGTGTGCCATCTCCCTTTTCTGCTTAAATTGCTACAACAAGCGTGCCAACATAGCTATGATTATTAAATATCTGCTTGTGAAATAACAACAACAATGATTTAAGCAAATTTTACACCAACACCCGCACACATCACTCACCCATCAGTCACTTGCGCAGCTTCGCGCCGCCAACAGCCGAACACCATCAGCAACGTCAGCGAAGGCTTCAACGCTTCTTACATCATTTCATTATGCGACGCTTTATAAGCGTCATCTTCCAACCCCTTCCAGCTTTTAGTGAGCTAATCGATTTGTTATGGTGAAAGTACGTTGAATATATTGCTTTTGGACAAAAAAAAATAACGGAGCTCGAAAAGATGAAATGCAAATGAAGCGAAACCCAACGCCTGCAGTGCGACCGTTGATAAATATACTTAAATTAGGGTTGCCAGATTATTATTATTATTTAATAAAGGATATTTTTTATGACACCAAGAGCTATATTGCTTGGAGCTCCCAATGTCCGATTTTGGACAGATATCATCGGTTTAACAATTGTTTTATAGTTTACGAGTTTTCAAGCTCCCCAGAAATATAGCGGTCATATATCTAACTTTTTTAGCTTAATAGATGTCTGTAAGATTTTAAAAAGCATCTCATATTATAAAGATAATCCTCTGAGGGAGTAATTAAAATTAATCGCAAGAATCATTTTCTCTTTCTTGTGTAAAATTTTAGTATTAAGCTCAATAAGGATCAAATTCAGAAATTAAATCTGGCTGTATACAAAATATATGATAGACTGAGAAATAGAGAGAGATAACAATAAGGGTACGATAGATGTAACATACTGCAGACGCAATGAGAGCATGAGAGCGTTAAAAGATCCAGACAGAGTGTCTTTATCGGTATCCACAAGAATTTCTGGTGAAAATGGACAAAAGCGATCGGCATAACGAAATTTTAGTAAGAACCATATCTTTAGGTCAAAGAACTAACATTTTTCCATCTTTGAAACCAATGCTCTAAGACACCAAGACTAATTGACTTCAGAAAGGCAGTAAACAGTTCACATCACAAAAAGAAGCGATATTAATGTGATTTTGTGAAGAGATTTATATATGTAGTGCTGAAGTCCAAACAGGACTTAAGATATTAGGTTGGAAATATCTCTCTTCCGCCTTTTTGTCTTTTGAATTTTGAGGCTATGTAAAAAGCGCCATTAATGGAACTCAAAAGAGGCTTGTGAAAAGTGGCTATCCGAGTTCTTCGCAAATAAGGAGGGGGCTTCTACGAGGGTGGTAGAAGTTGCCGTCTAGATGGAAACAGATTATCGAACGAAACGGCGAACTAAATCCGATCAATGTAACACTTTTTATAAAGCATTGAAATAAGAGCAAAAAAACGGCAGGTATTTAGATATTTGCCAACCTAATATTAATATTTTTCACACCTCAGCTTTAATAATAATGGAAGAATCCATAAAAAAGATCTGCTCAGGATAGCCATCAATAAATAGCGACCTTAAGGATATAGACCAGATAGCAAATGTAAAAGTAAGTAAAAGGTGTCTAGCCATAGATCGGAATAGAAAAAAAATGATGAGCGTCAGACCCCGATCAAAGACATTGCTGATATCCAGTCGTGAAGAGTGAAAGCTTCTTCGGAAAACTTAACAAATCAGGGTTTCCTGTGAGTGCCTTAGAATAGTCAGTCATCCAACTGAGAGCCGAAATTCGAAGACGATAATAATTCATTCGACTCATTCGACTCTAAAAGTTGTAATATGCAAGACTACAGCTGCAGCTTGATCTCTGTTGCTTTACTAAATTTTTCTAAGGTCGTAAAATTCAGACATCGCTTTCCAAATCTTAGTCAACTGGCAACCCTAACACCGTCGCATCACAAAGTGTTTTTTAGGGGTTTGTTGGTGTAAATTAATGCAAATAAATTTAATATTCCTTTCATAACTGTTTTTGGCTGCTGACATAAGGTTTTTCTCATTTTTTAAAGCAATTTTTGTTTATTGTTGCTTTTATATTAAACATTCATGTGCGTTGTTGTTGTTGGTAGAATATTCTACAGCTTGCTTACTTACTCACTTGCTCTGCCCGTTTTAATTAACCCAAACCGTTGAGATGGCCATCTTCGTACCAAACCCACACAGTTACAATATTTGTGTAGCAAGCCGCACGCAACGCGCACGGATGTCCATCAAAGCGACTTAACGCAGTGACAGCGTCTGTCAAAACGACGGCGTGGCTATTGCGTGCGTACACATGCCACTAAATGCGTGCGAAACAGGCTGCTGTCGAAACAGGAAGAACAGCGTGAGACGGTGGCGCATTAGCGGTCACGTGGCAAGTTGCCAGCTTCTTGATGATGCCACTGACAAGCCAGGCGGTCTAGAGGAGGCAAGAGAGGGGGTCAGAGTAGCGGCGATAGTCGCATCAGTCAGCTAGTTCGTCGGCCAAGTCAAGCGCGCAAAATGAATGAGTGGCTATGCGACGATTACGTAAAACGCATGGGTGTGGCAAGTAGGGTGGTAATGTCCGAAATGCCACAGTTCGGTGAAATTGAGCGGGGCAACATTTATCAGCACGCAATGATTGTGCGTTAATGACCAACGCTCGGTTTGACTCGGTACGTCAAGTCGAGTCGCCACTCATATCGTTCCATAACATCTCCTCTCGACATGTCTTCTCGTGGTCTAGTGGTGTACTGGTCGAGCTCAGCGCCGGTTGTCTAACTGTGCATTGACGAATTTGTTGTTATTCAGAGTGACATGGCCTGTCAATCGATGGGGCAACAAACACATCACAGCACATTGACATCAAATGATTACAACAAAATCAATTTCTAAAATATTATCTCTGCTTATGCGACAGCTTTGGATGCGAGCTGAGCCGCGCTGCAGTCATCAAACGTGTACCCCCCTTTTACGGGCGCTCAATGCTCGTAGCTCTATCATCTTGGTTATTAATGTTAATCCTGTGTCTTCCACTTCGCTTAGCAAGTGTTCCGGGTTTTATGTTAATACTACGTAATATGCGGTTGGACGTAAGGACGGCTGACTGACTGGATAGCCTCGTTGATGCCGCGTTGTCTAAGTATTTGTGTGACAGCAATATGCAAACTGAAAGATTAGACGCTCGAGTGGATATGTGACTGAATATTGAAAATTAAAAAAAAAAAAATCTCCCAAATTTTGACTCACACCTTCAGAGTGCTACATGAAAATTTCATTGAAAATTCAATAATTTCTTTTTAACGATTTAATGAAAGAACAAATCGCAATATCAGCAATTTGCGTTGAAATGACGAATCGTCATTTTGTTGCAGTTTGTTGTTGTGAAAAAAAGTAGAAAAATCAATCAAAAATAATCTACTTACCACACGCTTCGACAGCTTGTAGCACAAAAACGTGAAAAGAAACTTCAAAAAGTGGCGAAAAAATCGAAATTGCCACACAAGCGCTGCAGCTGGTGAGGCTTTGAGGAGAGCCAAGCATAGTCTGTTGTGGGTGTCAGGTTGTAGAGTTTAAGTGAATATGTATGTTGGATTCAGTGGCAAGTGAAGAAACAAACAAAATTTGCTCCACATACTTACAACAAATGAGGAAATATGTTTGCTACTAAAATGGCAAGCAGAAGGCTAGTAGCACAGTGGGTGAATTCGATGAAATTAGGAAGAAAAATAATTTATTTCTTTTTTTTTATCAAAATATTTCAAAGTTTGTATCGCTGGAAGAGCATAAATACACAACTTATTTACTTATAAAATCACTACTATAATCCCCTTATCTTTTTAAGTTTAGGTACAATGCAAACCAAGAATACCTTATTCTATACCTTAGAATATTTCTAATAGGAACTCGAACTAACTTTTCCTTATTTAGAGAAAAGTATTATCGCAGTCATATGGAATTTTTCTCTTTTTAAGACTACGAGATTAAGCAAATAAAAGCCTCCACACTTTAAAACTATTCTCCAGTACTCGAGTCTGACTAGCTGTACAAATCAACTGCTGAACTACTGTGCTGCTGTGAACAACAACTACTGTGGAACCACTAAGGAGATTGCTTAATCCTTTCAAAGGTCTCATACACTCAAGCGGAGCCGTAACTCTAATGTGAATTTCTGAAAAAGCGATCTGAGCTCGAAACTTAAAAAATTACGACTTTCTTCTAAGTGTGTTTCACAAAAACTCTTAAACCAGTTCTAATAAAGGGTAATTTTAAACTCCCAAAACTATGAAGGAAAATTTGTGTTTATTCCACAAGACTGGGTGTTCCATCAATTAGATATCAATACCTTTAGCATGATTCCCAGTATGATTGCCTGTAAGGAGAAACTTTGTGGAAAAGCTCAAGTCAAAAATTAAAACTGCTCAAACTCATTATAACCGGTATATATTAAGGTTACCTAACTCTGATTCAACACCGATCTCAGCCCACTTTAACGTTCTTGGAAATACCCAAATGACTTTGTGTATAATTTTGTGACACGGCCCTAACTTTCTTCAAAACCTCCATCATTTAAGAAAGTAAATTGTGCAAAATTCAGTATGAATTTTTGTATATTTAGTAGATTCACGATATCTCTGTGACTCTGAAACAGATTTTATTACGGTTTCATCAGTTTGGTTCATGGAGCTTTCGTCGAACTTACAGTATTGTATATGGATTTTTCTATTTATGTTAAGAGAAGTGAACCTCCAAATTGAAAATTCCAAGCAGCTCACAACTTCCGGTTTTAGACCAAGTATCTTCTGGGTAGCCGACAGACATCCGTTTGAAGGCGAGCTAAAGTGAGAAGGCGAAGCCCGCTTCTGTGGTTGTGCGTAGAGTTTGGAACCTCCACATAAAAACGAAGTACCAATGAAAAATCGACGAAAGCCTCGGATGAGCACTATTGCCAACGGGTGCTACTTTGGACTGAGTAGGCAATTGAACAGTAAAGTCATCTCTCGACGAACCAAAATCAAACTCTATAAGTCGCTTATCATTCCTGTCCTGCTTTATGGTGCAGAAGCTTGGACGATGTCAACATCAGATGAGGCGACACTGGGAGTTTTCGAGATGAAAATTTATGGTCCTTAGAACATTAGCAACGGCGAATACCGCAGACGATGGAACGATGAGCTGTACGAGTTATACGACGACATTGACATAGTTCAGCGAATGAAAAGACTGCGGCTACGCTGGCTAGGTCATGCTGTCCGAATGGACGAAAACACTCCAGCCCTGAAAGTGTTCGATGCTGTACCCGCCGGAGGAACCCGAGGAAGGGGAAGGTCGCCACTCCGTTGGAGAGACCAGGTGGAGAGCGACCTGGTTACACTTGGGATCTCCAACTGGCGACGAACTGCGAAGGAGAGAGAGAATTGGCGCACTATCGTCGATTCGGCTATAACCGGCTAAACGGTTGCAACGCCAATCACATACAAACAAAGATCTTCAAGACGATCCTAACCCAAAACTTCGAAGTGAAATGGTCCTCTGCCATCTTTTTGTAAATCAGTATGGCATAAGACTCCCCTAATTACCTTCCGCAACACTGTATACCCCAACAGAAAAACAGAAGAAATTTCAACACGCGCTGAGATATAAATGGCAACCAACCACTCGACGCAAGCTTCACAACCACTGTTACCCACCAACCAAAAACAAAAAACGAACTATGTTGGCATATAAATATGTAAGTCTCGCGGTATCGGGGGGAAAAGCAATAGCAACAATATTGCTGCCGCAGGCGAGCTAGCTAGCAACGCCATGTAACAGCATCCCCAATACTTGGTGGCACGTCAGTCGAGTTGGCTGCTCGCCCGGCCGGGCTGAGTCACAGAGCGACTGGGGCAAAGCCGAGAACGTCGAGCACTTCGACGTGATATGAAAATATACACACACACACATTTGTATGTTCGTCCGCCATTTTGTGTTACGCCAACAACAACAACAGCAGGCCGTTATACTTAGGACCTGTCCAACGGGAAAAGCGGAAGTGCGATGAAGTAAAGTGGCATAGAGTACTTAAGTAACGTTGGTCTGTATGTATGTACGCGTGTGTAAGCACGTAGTAGTGGCAACCCGGCTGCCTAGTTGAGATTACTAATGGCTGCCACGCAGGATTACCAAGTGGCAACATAGTTACAGGATATGATTACGACTGGGGACTGGTGGGAGTGTGCAGATAAAGCGCACACAGAAATGGCTACACTTCCAGCAACTAACCGCCCAGTCGCCCCGCAGTAGACTCGCCATCAACTCCACGGCTTTGCAGCACACACAAACCGATATAGTGGGTTAGCTGGCCAGTGTGAAAGCTTATTCGTTGGCGATCAAGACTGGTCGATGCGTTCACGGTCGGTCGATTGCCAATCCTTCCTCAGCTGCGACTTCTTCCACCATTGCTGCCACAACCGCCTCCACTGCACGTTAGTTGACTGCGTGGCAATGGCGATGTGCAAAGTTTGTTGCACGAAAGTCCCAACAACAAAAAAGTGTAAGCAAACAAGTAACAAAAAAAAAAGCAAAAACAAAAAACGAAACGAGTGTGGAAATCCATCGGTGTACGAAGTTAGATAAACGGATTAAGCGCAACGAAGCGGTGAATGAATGCGCAACGTGGCAGCTAGCCAGTGTGCCATCCCGTCAGCCAGTCAGCTCGCACGTTGGCGTAACAGGCGTCTAGATTGCTGAAATACTGAAGCTTCGATGCTGTTCGAGTGCTGTGTGGGGTCAGATGTTTGTGTATCGAACGAGCTTTATCGGCTACTGCCCGCCATGGAGCTTTGCAAATGGAGTTTGTTTTTTTTGGTTAGCATGAGTACGAGTATGTTGTGCCACTGTTGTTGTAAAAGCACAACAAATCGATATCGCATTACGCGTACAAATTGATGGACTACCCAAACGTCGATGGCTGACACAATGGTTTAGAGTAAGAGAATTTGTAATATACCGATATATATGGTTAAGAAAGTAGAGACCAGTTGATTTTCACTTCCCATTGTCTAATATGAGGATTCGAAATACGAAAACGAATTTGTTGTTTTAAAAATATTTAATTTCAGGATGTATAATTTGAGTACGGAATATTTCAAAGCTTCGAAAAAGCTCTCTTGATGGGCTGGTCATAGTATACCAGTTATAAGAAGCTCTCATCCTCTATTCATTCATTGTTATTTGTTAAAGGTAATCCCAGGGTTTCTCAATGGTTCTCTTGGAAAATATATGAGTCCGCAATCACATTAAATACAGCCTGCTGTAAAAATGGTCCGGTAGAATTTCTGTAAGATCTTAAACATTTTTCGATTTTTCCATGAAGTTTTACTTCGAAAGATCCAGATTTCTTCAACTAATCTCAATATCACTAAGGAAAAGACTAGGGATTGTTAGAAAGCATTTAAGTCTAAAACACCATATCATACCAGATTATGTAAAATAGAGACAAGACGAAAGTGTAAAGTAGTGAAAGCTACTTCAAAATAAGCTTCCACAGTTTATGAGGAATTTTCTGATTGAACTATGTAAACTCTCTCACTCTCCTTCTTTCTCACTCTCTTCCTTTGTGCTCTGCTTACGTAACTATTTGAAGCTGCTACAAAGCCAAGTTGTGGCAATGGAATTTACGCAGACTGCCTTACGTAAGGTTAGGGTTTCTATACGTTCCTACAATGTGCTTAAATGTGATGAAAAGACCAGTTTCAATTAATTTATAGATGCCCCTCTGAGTATGTGGCAAGGTGCATACTGTATAAACCAATTGGCAATTGAAAACGTTTTATGGAGTTGGAAAATAAAGTGTACAAACCGATGGGATGCACAAAGCGGTGAAGGGCTGTAGGCGTATACAAGGTAGCGTCCACCAGCAAATCATTGGCACTTGAAGTCACGCCGTGGCATGGAACGCAAGTGCCACAAGTGCATTTGTTGCCGCACATCGGTCCATGCCACTAACTAACTGGACACGTGATTAAGCCTTTGATGCTGGCAAAAGAGCAATAATTGTTGTGGGTGGCTTGCAAGCTTCTTTTATGCTCTTCTTCTTTCAAACTATTGCCACAACGCAAGTCCGCATGCCCCCAACCTCGCTCAGTCGTCGGTCAGCAACCACAAATTCAATTCAATTCAATTGGCAAGTGTGTCTGAGCAATGTCGATATTTTCTTTGGAATTCTTTTCATTGCTGCGCCTACACAACAACAACAACAATTTGCTATGGCATGCAACAAGGCAGCCCTGAAGTTCAGTGCTAGTTAGTGTAGTGGGGTCAGACTCTGTCCGCTGACCGCTTACGCAAGTTCCTTACACAATTGTATTGCAATTGCAGTTTGCAATGTTGTTGGGGCAGACACTTGTGCGAATGCCACAACGTCTGCATTGCTTGCTTTTGTATTTGTTGTCGTTTTTATTTTATTGCTTCTACCCGCCTACTGCTCTAACCGCTCTTCATTGCGTTAATTGTGCTTTGAGTTGCGTTTTGAAGGGCGGCATATAAGTTGTTGCAACCGGCCAAACGGTCTGGTCTGCTAGTCTGTGGAACAACTCATAAATGACGAGTGGGGTTGTGGCATGATTATTTATAAATAAATTTCGAAATTGAGAGAAGATGAATAATTTTCGGTGTGCTAATTAGCAAACCGTAATATAAAAACAACAACAACAACAAAAAATTTACAACAAAAACAAATTTTGGTTGCTCCTTTTCTGTATAGCTGCCACAAAAAAATGCGCTGAGTGCACTTGCAACAAGGAAAAAAATACAAAAATCTGCTAAACCCTCTTCCTCACTCATATCTCTTGCCTTCGACAATCAGCAATATCGACCCCCAAAATAATATGCATACTACTTATAAATGTCGAATATATATATATATAGTAAGCATAAAAATATTCTGAAACACTTACCCAGTTTTTTCGCTATCAAATTCGAGCGGTCCTGTGGTAAGGCAGTTGGACGGCAAAACAATAGGCTGGTTGGCATGCAGGGAATGGCAGCCAGTGAAGTAGCAGCAAAAGTACTCCGACAAGTGCGCACTCGAGTGCCGAGTAGGTAGTAGTACATGCCACAAGCGAACGTCCGCACCAACCGCCAGCCACCATCACCAGACCGAAGAACACCAGTCGCATCCTTGCCACCATTTACTCCCGCACGGCTGGCATGTTGCACTCAAACCAAACGCAGAGGTCGCAAGGAATTCAATACTCGAATGCCAGATTGAAGGGTTCTTACGCTGTGCGCAATGGTATGCGTGTGGCAACAACATTTATGGTGGTGATGGTGTAGGTGTTGGTTTTACAGATTTCGTTGCTCTTCTCTTGGTTGCCACACATTTTTGTTGGAATTTATCTTACTTCTTCAACCGTATATATCACTGGTTGAACACTTGAATTTTTTGTTGTTGTTGTTTTCATTTGTGGCACAATCATCGTATCTGTGCGTTGGCACCAACATCCATCCACCCAAGTGAGTACTCCTTACAACCAACCATTTCGAGTATGTCATTCTGTCCGTCCGTGTCTGTTTTCTTCATATGTGTGGGTGTGCCGCGGATGCTGCAGTTGCCACTTCAAGTACTCGGCCACATCTCCAATGACGGAAGTTAGATTGTCAGGTAGTAGAATCTGAAATTAACGTGCACTTGAGTTGGGTGTGGAAAAATTAGTTAGATATTGATGCGAAAAATTAGCAAGCGGCCACGAGAGTGGTGCGGCAAGTATGTGGAAGTAATTAAAAAATCGAAAGTGGGGTTTCATACAAGCAGAATGCAAGTGAAATAAACTCATGATGAATATCATTGTTGCGTAATTCGAGCAACTTAAGCTGTAGAGAGATTTTGAAGAAAATAATGGAGAATCGGAGAATTTGAGGGATGAAGTAGACTTTTTGGAAAAAATAGTAATCCACAGATATTCAAAAATTCCCCTATCTAACCTCACACTTCCGATCTAATTTCTTCGAGACTAGGCGATCCAAATACATATTGACTCTTTGAAAAAAAATAACAATTTACCATTTTTTCAAAAAAATTGTCTCTTAACTCCAACCTTGAACTTACAATCTATTATCTTCGAGAGTAGGCAATCGAAATACTTTCATTTGTTCGCCATGTTTTTATTTACAGTCTCATAGGAAAGATAGCAATTACGCAAAACTTCTTCATATTATAATAATTCGAATTTTAGATTTCCTTGAAATTCTCCTCCTCTTTTGATATGTTCTAAAAATTTCCCGATACCTCCTACCCCCTACAATAATATTTTCTCTAAGCTCGAACTTCATAATTAGAGAGAAACTCAAGCTCAAATCTCAAATTTTCAATATTTCTTCGAGTCTTAGCGACAAGAAGGTCATCATACCTTCCTTTTGAACCCCAGAGCCCCACATGTAGTAGTCCTGAAAGAATATTTCACATTGCCACAATTTCAATCCCAGCTTTTACGTCCAAATTCCGTTTTAATGCAATTCCTCGTGACTTAGTGAGCTAACACTCTTAATTTATTGTACTCCTTCGAATCCCTTATCCCAAAAAAGCACATTCTGAAAATTTCGCCTAACCTCAACCAGTGATAATGTTTCGTCAACTTGCTCCAGAAACACTTATATTTTCCTCCTAAAGTATTTTTCTTCCTCAGATCAGAGCTTCTCTCGGAATAATCACCTGCATTCTTGAAATATCACTTAAAAATTTTGTAGAGGAATATAGTAGATTCCATATCACGTTAGTTTTGAATAAGCCCATTAGGACTTCTATCTAGAGGAAGCTGAATATATTAAGTAAATTGGAGATTTGTTGATCGAGATTCGAAAATTTAAAAACTACGGTCCAAATCGCAAAATATTTAATTGTCTTCTCATTAACTCGATAGGTCTCGCAGATTTAGTGAAGCTCTCCTCAAATGCCGAGTAAATTTTTCCTGAATATAGTAACATAAAATCTTATAGAATATAATTTATAGATACATATGTACATTCTTCCCCGCGATATGGACAGTGAAGCTTATACTAATAGCTACTGTTCTAATATAACCTTAAACTTCAAACGAAAGATCTTCGGAGAAACAAGTTTCGAGAGGTAGTCACGAGTTGTAATTCTCCACCCAGCACTTCACATTAAATTTACTAAACCTCTTTTTTAAACAATCTTTTATCAACTACAAATTCGGTTTCCATTTCAAAAAGGGACGAGTGATACCAGTCGCACATTCGTCTTCCCTAAACTGCCAGCTTAAACTTCTTAGCTTCTCACGTGCTCTAACAACTGCGGAACTCATGACAAATCTCCAACAAGAGAAGAAAAAAATAATATTTAATAGTCGCATGCGTTGGACTTATTTGCCTGCCGACAGAGGATGACAAATCGATGCCACTTACACGCATCTTACATGAAGCACTGTAAGCAATCCCACAATCGGTCTTGAGTGAGCCGGCCCTGTAGGGTGGGTAGACACGCAAGCCAGATGGTACTTTGCTGCGCCACAGGACACGCAAATGCGAGACACTTGAGTAGACGCATATTTCAGCAGAGGAAAAACTGCGAGCTTATACCGAGTGGAGATTGGTTGCGGTTCTCGTAAGGGTTTTCCTTTCCTTCTAAGAATTTTTGATTAAACGCACTTTTATGCGCTTTAAGCTTTATCTACCGTTTTTAAAGGCTTAAAAGCTGGTGTTGTTTTTGTTTGCGGGTTTGCGCTTTCAAATGCAAATCCGGCCAAAACATGCAAACTTCGCTGTAGCCATGAACGCCCCACCTTCGTGTCGCAAAAGGTTTTGTACTTTCATTTCACTTCGTCCGACATCTTTGTCTTGCTTCTTAGACACTTTTATTCCACAATTTTTCTTTCTTTCTTTTACTTTTTACTGTTTTATTTTTCTCTTTGCTTTCGCTCATAAATCATGGCGTCCGAGTCGTCGTCGGCGTCGTAAGTTTTGCCACATCTTTTATTTGTTCTCTCAGCTAGCGAACACCGCAGCTCGCTCGTCCTCTTACTAATTTCCGTTTACCACAGTACGCTTTCATTGTCTTGTTGTTGTTGGCGGCATTTCCGGCATTTTTTACCTGTGCGCACACGAACACGAACTCTGCATACCGTCGTTTGGAGACCAAGCGCCCACACCGCCTTCGCCGCGGCGAAATTGTACCAACGCGCATCAAGACAAATTTTGCAGATCTCAAGAAGTTTTTGCTGAGACGTGACCCACACACGCACACAAGTCAAAAATGTTGAATTCTTTACCGAGTCTCTCCGCTTTCACGTACCCCACTTAGCGTTGTGATTTATGCGTTGAATTTGGCAGGCTGTTGCGTCTTCAGCTGGCGTTCGGCGTGTAGGGGGTTTCTTACTACGTCTATGGCGCCCGCCCGTCGTTAGCGTTCATTTGTGTGGGATTGGCCGCAATTTGCAGAGATTTCATGGATTCGCACAACTAAGATTTGCTCCATTACAATTAATGTCTGCGCTGAGTGCTGCGACCGGGCCGGGTGCACCGTAGCTACCGAGCTCGTTTTGGCTCGACCTTATGGTACTCATGAAAAGTGTATTTGTCTTTTGGTGTTGCACGGGAAATTATGTTTACTTAAGATTTCATAGATTTCGAGCTGCAAGACTTGTGGAAGTGGAAGAACTTGCAGAGGGTGGGTGATTACGGCTGGCCGACAAGTAAGTTGAGTACATGAGGTGGAGAGCTAATGGTGGTGGTGGCGCTCTTGTTGCTCGTATGATTGGTTGCCTGACCGGGTGGCTGTTTGTTCTTCTTGTTGTAGCTTGCTACATGCGCTCTTTGCAGGCCTGTTCTACTTGTTTAATGCAAAATTTATGGCAAACGGAAAATTATTAACTAATATTTATGAGCGTATATGCGTTCGCCTGCTGCGTTATGACACAGGCGACTAATGATTAGCGTTAAAATATTATATGAAAGTACAGTTATGTGAGTATAAGAGTGCCTTAGTAGCACATAATTTGCCAAAATTAATCTGATAATGCGATATGACATTAGAACTTAGACAAATAATGTGCAAGTTGAGGATCTCAGCAGGAATGTTAAGAAAATTGTGGCATTTAATGAGTGTGAGTCTTAAAGGTGATTTTTTTTGGAAGTATGGAACTAAAATTAGCTTAGGATTATTTCGGACAGACACGTTTCTCTACTAGAACAGATATCTTTACGTGGGCGGTCTAATTATCATCTTCAACCTATACGCAGCTACCTTTGGACTGGGTTGGAAAGCTCTCTTAGACGGTTGACTTTGTTTACTAAGAAAGAAAGAATGGTGAAACCGCAGGATCTCATATGTTGAAAGTCCTAAACTCAACGCAAAGAATTTGGATAGGTCTTTTAGGTCTTCTCTACTTTGGTTCAAGTTTAGAGTTGTTGATCGTTGAAAAGGTAAAGGTTGAAAGGTAATTAATAGTCATTTGGAACATATAAAAACATATTTTTCACACTAACTCATAAAAGCTACAAAAATAACAAATATATATAAAAAGATAATAATAAAGAACGGCAAGGAAGGAAAGCTAGTGAAGAACGAGCTCCAACACGTCCATCCCACATTGTCCGGAACTCGAAGTAACAGTCGACGGTCTAGCCAAACCAACATAAAAACCTACACTGGACAACTTGAAGGGCCTCAAAAAATATTGGGCCACTGCGAAACTATGGATCTGGATGGCAATGTAATTAGAACAAATTTATTAACCGGCACGAGAAAAATTCATCTCTCAATCTGGTTTTGATAATATCCAATACGATATACCCGAAGCTTCACATATCACGTCACATTAAAATAAATTACAGAGACTCCGGTTCATTTGATCTTCCACATTGTTCTAGACCGACCTTCACAATATTCAATTCACAAGTTCTTTATAAGATGCTAGTGATAGGACTTCAGATTCAAAAATGATATCTGATTAAGTGGAAGTCAAGATTCCAGAAGTTTAAACTCTAACGGTGTGACGATGAATGTAAGGAAGTCTTGAGTTGATGCAGTATAAAATTAAGTGAAAGAACTTTAATCAAAATCTAGCCAAGAGGTATCAACACAACAGTATACTGTTTCGTCATGACTAACTTTATAAGAGTGGAGATCGCGATAAGGCGATTGTAAGGAAGTCGTGAGTTGATACAGGACGGAAGAAACTTGAATCGGTATCTGACCAAGAGGTGTCAACACAATAGTATACCATTCCTCCATGACTTAAAGGAAAATGTAACTAACACAGAATGGAGTTCGCGATGAGAGTGTTCAGTATTATAGTCCACGTAAGACCAATTAATAGTACAGTCGGTAGTACCTGATTAGATAGAAATAACGGTTATATCATTAGTCCTTAAGTGTAACGTGAATTCGATGAAGATTTCATAAGATGAGACATCTTCGTCCGAGTACGTTCGAACTTATATTAAATAGTCGGTGGAAGTTATTGCTGGTCCAAAGCTGATTATTTCCCTCAAGTAAACGGCTCGATCATGATTGAGCTCTTTACGTCCAGTAACATATTTAGCCTTTAGAACTGCTAGTTGCAATGATCTGTAGCTCAGCAAGAGTGAGGAAAAACACTATGTAAGAAATGTACCAAAAATCAGTACTCCAAAAGCAAAACTTCGACATTGCTTATTTTTTTGGAACATTAGACCCATTGGATCTTCAATTTCTTCATTTAAAGTTAGATATGAATGTACGTACATATATTCTATGAAAGTAAAGATCTGTCTACATACAATTTAGCCCTCCTAAATACCCACAAGTTGCCATAACAAGCAACCGATGTGGAAGAAAAAAACTGTCTTGCTCTCTACCCCTCTTGTCATAAGACGAAGTGAGTAATCTTATCGTGTTGCTGTCCTATAATTATTACCATGTTTTTTATTTGTTACTACTTAATAAACCCAACAACTTGCAACATTGCAACCAACATGCTGTGCACACTTCTCAACGTGTTGTCAATTAAGACATAATTCCGTCACATCTACGCAGTGGGAAAGCAATATGCCGCATGAAGGGGGTAAGATGACAACAATAAATATGCATGAAGTACTACTTAAGTAAGTACATACGGCGTATATACGAAGTATACACTCTACATTCCTCCACATGTGCTGTGTAATGAAGATATGTTTGTTTGTTCACAGCGGTGGCATGCAACAGCGAAATTATTACTTTCAGCTGAGGAGCTGTCAATCATACTTTTTTCCAGCGTCGAGCCTTCTTAGATTTTACTGCATTCACATGAAGGGTGTGTCGTGGAGAAGACTGACTTGTGAGTACTGTACAGTGAGGGCTAAAAAATGGTTTGAAATGAGCACTGAAGATACACATGTTGCGAAAGACTTCCAAGAAAGTGAATAAAAATCTAAGGTACAATTTAATTGCAATGAGATGAGGAACTGGAGGAAATCTAAGGCTATCAAGAAACGTTCCGGGTAAGACCAGCTTTTCAGTTCCAGACCCAGATACCTCCTGTAATAATCAATATTCAAGGTCTATTATCAAAAACTCAACAAACCATATCACTCCATTAATTTTTCGAACTATTATCACTAAGGCCTTGATTTAGAATTCTGTCCAATCCAATCCATTCCTTAACCACTCTTCTCAAGTCCTTCCACAATCTCCGTCCGTACTGAATCAGTTGCTCCATTAATTAAAGACGTTCGACAGTCTTCAATTCGTTACATTTGCTAGTCCTGTATCCGACTAGTACTCGGTAGCCGCTACCTTATATCCTCATATATTCTTAAATTTTTCTTGAGTCTGACTACAATCTTCGTCCGCATCTTATTTTGATCTTCTTCTACCTGCACTCTAATTTATTAGGTCTCCATCAGGCGAGAACGGGCTTCGATCAAAACCATATATTTTATAATCTCCCTAATTTCTATTGGTTGGTTGGTTGAAAAGGGAGGCGAAGAGAGCCTGACCGCGGCCGTATTCTGTTCATTAGGCCCATTCTGTTAATCGATAGTTTTCATATTCTTGGGACCGACTACGACATTCATATATTCTTCTTGAGAGATATTATACTCATCATATTCTACAAATGCGTCCTTTTGAAGTTCTTTAAAACGCAGTCTTCGCTCAAAAAAAATCTTTTATTCGACTGATTTCGTCCGTCTTCTAAGTATTCCTCACTAGACTTCTTAACGTTGAAGGTATTCAGCGTTCTAACCTGTTCCTATCTTTAATGTCCGATTCAGTCTGCCGTTAGATTGCTATATTCTATTTAATAAGCTTCTATTCGGCTATTCCTCCCTAGATCGACTTTCATAAATTAAATAGTCTTTGATCGAATACAGTTGGTTTTAATGTACGCTGCCTTGATCTTCGAGCTCAAGCGGACATCTTTAGACCATCTTCAAACATTTTTTTCTGGTCTGTACTCATTTACATGACCACCACTGTAGTAATTTGCATTTTCTCAAGCTTAAACGTTTTTTATGAGTTTCTATGCACGGGGAAGAAATATTAATCGTGGATTTTCGCGCTGCCAACGTATACGTATACGTAGCACATTCCTACAAAGAAAGGCTCGACTCACCGCTGAGTGAGTGACTGGCGATTGACGTTTCTTGACTTTCTCAACGACTTTATGAATCGCCGCTTCACACTGCGATGCCAAAATATGCAGTTATGTGTGTACGAATGTCGACCGATAAGTAGCGCTGTCAACGAGCCTCATACTCATACACAATTACACACATACACTCAAACTAGTTCTTTAATATTTCTCGACAGTGCGGCACCCCTCAAGGAGGCGCATAATTATAGACGTCGATTGGGTAATTTAGCTGAAAAATCACACAAATTCCCAGTTGCCTAATTTTCACTCGATAAGTTTACCCTTCTTTTTCACTTTTGCTGCCTTTCTACTTTTCGCATTCAATGGCATTCAAAGTGATTGATTGGCAAATCCAACCGTGGCAAGCATTCGTCGTCATCGCATCCGTTGTCACAAAAGCGCTGCAAACGACTAAATAGAAATGTAGAGGAGAGTAAGCAAAGCGGGCGACAAAACGGGTTCCAGCAATTGTGAGCGCTGGCTGAAAGAAGAATTTCAAGAGTTAATTAGAAATCGTCTGCGAAGTGAAGGTAAAGTAAAGAAAATTTCCCACACTTGTCGAGGTGTGACGAGGTGCAAAGCGCGAAAGTGGAAAAACTACCGAAATTGCACGAGCCAGCAAAGGTATAAGCAGCAGAGAAGTGACGCCCGACTGCGCTTGGACGGATGCAAGACAAAGCGTTGGTGAAATCTTTGCGGAGGCGACACGAGCGGGTAAAAAGCAATTTGGCATTAATTGGAGCTTGCAAAGCACAGCCGAGTAACACAGTGCAGCGAAAGCAACAGCAAAGCAAGATTACAACTCAGCTCGTGTAGGGTTGCATTTGCAAGTCGGCTCCACTCCTCCGAACGCGTGCACATTGCCTTTAGTGCGCCAATTTACCAACTCAATGACGAATGAAGTGCTGATGTGGCGTCAATTGGTAGCTCGTACAATCTTCTCACACACACCACACACAGTGCTTGTGTGGCCTCGGTCGAGCAACTTGGCGACCTTAAATGCAAATCGGGCTGAATGAAGGACCAATGTATGTTGCTCTGCGCTGCTTAAAGGATGGCCTTTTTCAATTAAGTTGCAGTTGAGCGAACCTTTCAACACACATACAGTCGGTCCCTTTTACTACACCCCTCTCCACAATCAGTACAGCGCGCAATCTGTCCATGCGTCCCAGCCATCTGCTACGTTCTCTATAAGTCTTCCAAAGATGTTCGTCCTGCACTTGCCTATTGCGTCGCCTCAACCTTCTCTAAGTGTATTATGGAATCGCTACATTTGGATTGCTGTTCGTTTATTGGCCGTCCGTCAGTCCGTTCGTGTTGCAATATGTCCGTGTCTGGGCAACGCTGTCAGTAACAAGCGTCAGGAGCAGCATTCCCTGTGCACTATCCGTTCACCTCACTCGGTTTTACTTCACGTCACTACTTCATCGCCAGCGTCATATCCATCGTCGTCTTCTTCTTCATCGCTTCGACTTGTCTCCCCCCACTGCCGTCATATGTCGCCATTTTGTCTGGCGTTGAACGTTTCGGTTTTACCGTGTCGCTGTGTTGACTGGATTCCTGCTGTTACTATCCAATTAAAATCGAAAATTAAATGTCAGCAGAATGTCGAAAGAAACAGTTACTTCTGCTATAACCACGACATACAAGCATTTACGACTTTAGATTATGTTTTTGTAAATACCTAACAGTTGTTTTTGTTATTACGATGTTTCTTGTGTTTTTCTTTTGTTGTTGTAATGGGAAAAAAGTAGCCACTGCTGCGCTGTCAAATCAATTTCGTGTAATGGAATGACAGTTGTTTTTTTCCACCTCAAGGGATTGAAAATGGGGCGGTTGAATATGATGGGATTGGTTAAAGTATACACTTAAGAAATTGAGCAGGCTTAAAAAGGCCCCGCATAGACCAGTTATGGTCCTTAGCTATACCAGATGGAGACGGGACTTTGCTTTGACGAGTCACGTATTTCCTGAGTAGTGATCATCGGTTAGGATGCCAGCGTCAAGCGAACTCTAAGACATTGTGAGATCTCACTAACGATATCTTCTTCAACTTATCGTACTGTGGAGACCTTAGATACCTGAGCCGTTGTATTGCTGGCACAGGTCCTTAGCACCCACAAGAGATGCTCCACTGTTTCCTTGGTGCCCTGCTTTTTTTAAAAGTTATCGAAAGAACTAACAGGTGTATTCAAAATAATATCATCCTCGTGAATACCCGTAATTAACAATTCCCTAATTTGTTGTGTTGAGAGACAGACAAGTATAAGGAATTCAGCGGTCTTTCTATGCTAAGAAAACCATAAATGAGTCACAAGTGAACAAAAGTAGTTCCTATGCAAGCCAATCTGGTACAGTCCTTTGAAATAAGAACTTTTGACTTGACTGCAGATCCTAAGAACTCACTACATGAAATTTCGACAAATGTCCTAGTTCATTAATGACGTGTTTCGAAGTCTTCAGCTCTACATGCGTTCCGATGAAAATACCATAGGACTTTGGAGCTCTTTGGAATTAGACTAACAACTTGTCACTAAGGCAAGCAGAAATAGAATAATGAACGACTGAGCATTGTACAATATACATCCTAGGACCTACTACTTGAACTTGCTGTAATTTAAATACTACATCTAAAAGACTCCTCAACCACTGTATCAACTCAAAGAGTGTTCACATCTTTGGATGCATCGTAAGAGATTTTTTCAAGAGCCAGAAAACATACGTGACGTTAGATTTAGATTTTTCCAAGCCCAACCGGAATTGGTGATTACTTTTTAGTCGTCAGTCCCCTTCTCCGATAACCGTGACTACAATCTTTTCAAATCTGCATTCGCTTCCTTTTTTACATTCTTAGGGAAGAGTATACAAGATAACGCTAGTCCAAATACAGTAGCGGTAGAGTTTAAGTAATACTCTCGTTGGTCAATAAAAATATGAAATATTCCACCAACATTCTGATATTGACCCATTATGATCAGCACCATTACAATGAATGGAATGTCTTATGGAGAATACGTTTAGAAATTGAAATCAAGCCCGTACGAACTTAGTTTTTGAAGAAGCTTTGAGGACTGATTAAAGTTAAAGGCTCCGGACCAAACTGTAAGCTCGCCAATTATGAGGAGTCGGTTTTCTCATATAACTGCCAGTATCAGGCTTGCAAAGGTTTGTTCTTCGATACAGATCGAGGAGAAATAGGTTTCCAACCTTTCAAAGAGCAGCTAATCGAGTCTGCAGCTCAATAGTATCCAGTCCAAATATAATAGAGCACGCTTTATCAACTAATTGGCTGCACAAAGCAAGCACTTAACGACCACTTCAGTCCATAAATTTGATGTAATAATATAAGAAATAAAATTTATATTTAAATTCAATTTAAAGTTATTCATTGCACTTCAACGCAAACGGTGCGTCCAACCAATTTTAGCAACCCTTTCATCGAGATTTTCGAGGTTGTAACCTCACATACGCCAACGAATTGTGCGCATTGTGATTGTTCAGCAATTAAATTAGTGAATAGAGAGGAGCATTTGAAAAAGATATATATCTATATATATAGCAAATATGTAGCTTAACGATAGCCACTCCATGCTATTCTTTCACTATCTTCGCTAAGTGGCCGATGAATTGCTTTGTAACGGTAAACAAAGTTCAGAGCGGCCCGAAAAAAAGAACAGAAAAATCAACAGAGAGTGAGATGGAGATAGGGAGTTTGAAGAGCGGGGAATTTATATTTGGTTATCTGTGAAGCTACGACTTTACTTTGTTAATTGAAAAATCCTTACAAACTCCCAACATATGTGTACACACACCTGCATTCCACCAAACTCACCACAGAACTCCACAAATACATTTTGGAGGTGTACAAAAGCCTTGACGCTGCCGCATGTTGCTCACTTTATGCTTCAACAACTTGCAACCTGCAATCGACACGGGCGCCTACACAACACACACACACCCAGCTAGCTAGTGAGTTGTGTTGCAACAAAAAGCACAGCGATTCAATAAAAATTGTCGAAAAAATACAAGAAAAAATTGCTGGCAAATCCTTTCAATACAAAACGCCGCCGACCGGCACGAAACGCTTGAACGCTATTCAAATTCGAATACAAATACAAAAGCAAACTCAATCAAGTCGTTAGTCAAAACTAAGCGCGCCGCGTAAACACAAATACACACACACTTGCCACATATCTGTTGCAAAGTGTTTGTGGCTGGGGGTGGGGGTACGCTGGTCACTTGCCACACTAATTGGGCGCTAAGCGTGGCAAAGCAATGTAGTATGCGGGTGAGGGACGCAAAAGGGGGAGGTAGCCAGTCTTTTGAACGATTTCGGCCTTTAAAATGGTCGCCTTTTGTCAATTACATAACTCAATTTCGCCATTTTGTTGAGGTTAAAAGCGGAACGCAAACTTGCCACCATACACCTATTGAGTGCCACATAGTTTAAATACATGTATGTGGCATGGCGCGTTTCGAAAGGTGGCACGTTTAAGGTGAAGGTGGCATGTGTAGTTGATGGTTTATGAAATGTTCATGCCACCATTGCGTCGTTGGCGACAGGTTTTTGTTGGCCGTTATAAAAGCATAGCGGGAGAAAAAACTAATTTGTGCTCCTTCAAAAGCAAACATGCCACACAGCAACAACAACAGTAGCAGCAACAGCAGGGAATCGAACACAGAAGCTTGTAAAGCATACATGCCACCAAACTTATTTATCCGAGAATGTGTATGGGTGTTTGCATTGGCACTGGAGTGGCAGCATCGAAAGGTCTCATAAGTGCAACATAATGCGCACACAAAGCGCCAACTGTCGACAGTTGGCGAGTGAAACACTGTGGCATTGCTGCGTTGTGCCACCACACACACACAGCGCTCCACTGGGAGTGGCGGTGAGTCTGTCAGACAGCCAACCCAGCTACAACGACATACTCCTCCTCGTCAACGGGTTTCCATCAATCGCCTGTTGTCGCAACAACAATGTCATCCACTTGCCTTGAGTTGCAGTGGCTTTGATTGGCTGTGGCACACATACCAATTCACACATGTGTGCTAAATATCCGAGCGTTTAATATGTGTTGCACGTGTGGCACGTATATTTACACCTGAACAAAATGCTGATACACGAATTTGTATGTGCGTAGGACTGTAGTTTACGTTATATTTCAATCATAAGCAAAATTTTCGCAGTATTGACTGCTTTTGTAGGCCTATCGATGAGCGGTCCCGTCCCTTACTATTTGGACTTGGTATGGCCCAAATTTTAATTATTTTTATTGAAGTACTCAGAGATCGCTTAAATGAACGGAAAAACCATGCTGAAGAAGCAGGTTCTTGGATCTCGAATTAATTCAGCCAGATTCCGCAGTTCTAGTCTAGAACCCAGACTCAGACCGGTAAAAATTTAATTCTTTGATCTTATATCAATGAGAATTGAATGTGGAAAAGTCATGAATTGGATTCATCTCTCTCTCTCTCCTCCTTTGAATATGACTACATCTGAATTAATTCGAAAACTCTAGAACCTTAAGAACGCGGGTTTTCAACTATCACTCTTTGCTTACTCCTTCCAATGGTTCCATTAAGCTTTAGCAAAGTCGAATAGCTGTACCTTGGTAGACTATTTTCAACTCAACTTAGTTTATTTAAAACATTCATACAGCAACAGATCTCTTGGTAAGCTTTCTCTATGGTCTGAGTCCATGTTTGTTATTAAAAAAGTTGGTGGGTTCCTTTTTCCTCGTCCTTGAGATAAATGTATTTCGACCCAATGGAAGAAAACTCTGATTCCCATTACTGGTATCGCTTCAGACCTACTTTTGAACTCATAACTTTCCACAAAATACATACAAACTGGTACTAGCAACTCCAGACTCTTGGATAGTTTCGTTGAGGAAGCTGGTAATATTGAAACCTCAACATCCAGTCTAGACTATACTATGCACAGTGGGGTGGTGAGGATTGCGAAGAGACATTGACGTCCTCTAAGTTCTGTCGATCTTTATTACTTTTAATACCGCATACAGTTGAATCCTGGAGTCTCTACAATAACAACGGATCCCATCACGGAATGGATTCTCTTTAATAATCTATCGTAAGTAGATATTCTGATCTTCCAAGATTGGTTGATATTAGTAGTAGATTCCGAGTTTCAAATTTCCGCCCACTGACAGTACTGAATCTACTTCGATTTGATCCAGATTAGGACCGATTAGAAAATATCTAGTAAATTTTCAAAACCTATCTTGAGAGAGTGACTTTCGAGTATCCCTAAAAGGAGCAAATCCCACGATACCGACTTGTTTAAAAAGGAATGTGACGGTTCTTTCCGCACAAACGTCTCAAATTATAAATTCCTCATACAATTTTCACGGCATGTAGTACTTTCTTATTGGTATGACTGTACATGGCACAGGACGGGGTAGGTAGGTAGAGGTAGGTCCTACCACGCAGTACCGAACGGCACACGTGGAATACAAGATGAAGTGTGTAAATTGAGAAAGCCAAGGTTTCTTAGCACAAAGGAGCAGAGCAGGACGTAGTAACAGAAGCAGCCAAGATTTACACACATGCTGACGACATTTCTCATTTGCTGTTGAGGCAATATATTGCTGCAGCTGATGGCAGGTACACTGACGCAACATCAACATTCTACAGCCAGCTGAGCAATATTGAATAACCGATGTCAATCAAAATTCTCATGTACGACGCAAGCAATACAAATGTGTGAGCTTCCTTGCTCACCTCACTTGATGTGTGTGTATGTGAAAGCATGAAAAATTGAAGCGTACTCACTTGAATGGAATTCTGCCAAGCAACGACGCTGCCATCGAGCCCATAAACCTGACCGAGTGCTGAGCCAAGCCATCGTCACCATCAGTAGCGGTAGCCAAGAAGTTGCCCGGGTGTACAAGGTGAGGGTATAAAAGGATTTTCTACTGCAATATTAAATTGCCAAAAAATCAATTAGGAACATGTCAAGCGCGTTCGTTCGTTTACGCTTCTGCCGCGCGTTCCGCACTTGCCGTTCAAAATGGAAGACTTCGTTGCTGGCGACATAAAGACGCACGCAAGCCGACTATGTAGGCGCTGAGTTGAGTGCTGCGCTGTAGATTGCGTGTTGTTGAGAATGGTCGAGGAAATTCAATTTTGTCGCCGTCGAGGACAGCGTCTTTGCTGACGCCAAATAACTAACAGCCAGCAGCGATTGGCGTTGAAGACTGAGAGTTGTAAAGAAAAGATGTTTGATGAATATGCGGAACAGGTCATAAAGTGTAGGTGTGTAAGGTGCTGTAGGAATTATGGATGATGGATTTTAAGATTATTTCCTTACTGGAGCTCCAGAGAACTGAGATATATTCGTTCGTTTATCAGAAATTCCAGAGAACACAGATTTTTATATGTGTGAGCTCACCCAGTTAAACCTAGACGGATGAAATTCAGTCGGTGGTAAATATTTTTACATCTCATCTCTTGTTAAGCCTTAAAAAAAACCCCAGATCGGTTTCTGACCTAATTTTCTTTGGAAGGATCTTGCAATCTCGTATCCCGAAATAGCATGTTGAGAGCAATGGATAACTGAATGTTCAATAGTAATAACCCGTTCGAAGTACGAAGGGTTAAACTATGTACTATAAGTAAATTCAGTTTTCTCAAGACTTAATACATTTGTCGAATCGTCGACGCACCGCCTGTGTTTCCTGGTGCAGGTAAAATAAGTATAACCATACAGGGCTAAAATAAAAAATGATCATAGAATCCTATACTCTATGTCTAAGTAAACTGAAGTTTAAAATCGGACAAATGTATTTAATATTTTAAAGTGGAGCTTTGTGACGACTCATTTATATCCAGATTTATCATTACAGAGCTTTCTTTTAATATTTAATTATTAGATACTCAAAGACCATTATCATAATATTATATCTTGTTGTACTAAAACCGGCCGAAAGCTCTAAAAGAGATGAACGTATAGTCGGTAATCTGCCCGAACAATTGAACGAAGTGGGTTAATAAATCCCAATCGGTAATAGTAAAAGTTGAAAAATCGACGAAATTCGAACACACATTATTGAGCGGAAATATCGCATTAATAGCGTTGTCGAATATCTCGGCCTTTTTGTCTTTTGAATTTCGCGTCTACGTATAAAGCGCTACAGAGCTCGTATATGTCAATACTATACACCTTTGAAAGGTCTTGACATAACCTATAAAACGACGCTATGCATGATTATTGCATTCTACAGTTATAGACGAGTTCACTAACGCCGAAATTCGCGCTATTTTAAATTTTTCCTTCGTTAAAGGTAAATAGAGAAACTTTCCGTGAGATTAATGGTGTTTTGGGGGATGGCACTCTATTACTTCGAACTGCGGAGGAATGGTTTCGACGATTCAAAGCGGGTGAAAACCACATCATGGATAAGTTTGCCGGCGGAAGACCTGTGACAACGAATACCGATCAAATCAGGGAAAACATCGAGTTAGACCGGCATGTGGCATCTCGTGACTTCGCCCATGAAATGGGAGTTAGTCACCAGACCATTTTAAACCATCTGCAGAAGGCTGGATACACAAAACAGCTTGATGTTTGGATGCCGCATGATTTGACGCAAAAAAACCATGTGGACCGAATCAACGACTGCGATATGCTGCTGAAACGGAACGAACTCGACCCATTTTGGTGACTCGGATGGTGACTGGCGACGAAAAATGCATCACATACAATATCAAGCGAAAACGGTCGTAGTCGAAGGCCGGCGAATCGTCCCAAACAGTGTCCAAGCCGGGATTGATGGTCAGGAAGGTTTTGCTGTGTGTTTGGTGGGATTAAAAGGGAATAATCCACTATGAGATGCTCCCATATGGCCAGACGATTAATTCTACCATCTACTGCGGACAACTGGACCGCTTGAAACAGGCGATTGACCAAAAGCGCCCAGTATTGGCCAACAGGAAAGGTGTAGTGTTCCGCCAGGACAATGCCAGACCACGCACCTCGTTGATGACTCGTCAGCCACGGGAACTACGGGAGCTCGGATGGGAGGTTTTATCGCATCCACCACATACCCCGGACATAGCGACAAGTGATTACCACCTGTTCCTGTCCATGGCGAACGTCATTGATGGTATAAAGTTGAACTCAAAAGAGACTTGTGAAAAGTAGCTGTCTGACTTAGATGGAAACAGATTATCGAGCAAATCGGCGCATATTTGAACTAAATCCGATCATTGTAACACTTTTTATAAAGCATTGAATAAAGAGAAAAAAAGCGGAAGAGAAGCTTTATACATAAAGATCATGAATAAGTGTTGTTGTTTTCAACAATCTTGAGAAAACGTTCGGTTTGAGATCGATCATTTGTAAATCCCAAAAGTTTATAATCTAGTTTTTTCTCATAATAAATTTTTCTTAATTTTTCTTTCTTATTCATAAGAAAAAATATTCTTGTTTCAACAAACCCTCAAAATTAAGTCTAAAATGAAGAAGCTTCTCATAAGAATAAACAGATATATTTATATATATTTCATGAGAATTTCTAGAATATATGATATATACTAATATAAACTTCGTTGATATTACCTTACCTAACAAAAATATCAATTATTTAGGCAATTTGCGCTGAACCTAAAATATCAAGGAGTTTCTTTTCGTCATTGCCGCAAACAGCAAGCGACAGCATGACAGTCATGTCATCAACTCCCTAAACACAACAGTTCGTATTCGAGTGTGTGTACACAAGTACTCAGAAATCCATACTCACTCATATTTCAAGTATTTTATAGACTTTGCTAAGCGCCCGCAGCAATCAGGGCAAAGCAAACAATTTTGTGGCAAAAGATGAAATTGCGCGTGAGATTTTATGATGATGTTGTTGTTGTTTTACTGTTAACATATAATTTTCCCACCTCAACAGCCAACCCACACGCGGACTGAGTAAGCGCAGACGCCGCTTTTCCCTGATTGCTTACGTTTGAAATGGACGAGCTTGAGTTGAAGTGCATGTGACATGTTGCATGGATATGTAAGATGTTTATACCCGGGATTGTTAAGTTCTACTAGGGTGTTTGGCTTGGTCCACTTCTCAGTTCTTTATGAAAGCCTGGAGAAACACTAGTTGGTATTATTCCGTCAATTGATGAATTCGAGATTTCTTAATGAAGCTCTAGGTACATTTTTCTTCGAAGGTGCGAAAAGATCTCTCGGATCTAATTTATTTGTTTCGACACTAGACGGTCGAAATTTCAATCAAGCGATGGAATAAACGAGTATTTCGAGAGATTTTATTAAGTACGAGATACATAGTTCATTTCGAATCGTTCCCGATTTACCCTAAATTTCAAGGATAAATGGAGGACTCTAGCAGACTAGAAAGGTTCATTCTGAATGCTTGTAATTTCCAATTATCTTCAAAAATATTTTCATCCACATCTGGGTATCGGTCATTCACACGTTGATCTCTCGGCAGCATGTGAACAATTGTTGGAGATTCCAGAAAATTGTCTCCAAAATCTTTCCGAAAATGTTATTATGATTACTGAAGGCTAAATATATGGAATATTTTATGCCGTAGAGTGTCGTTCCAAGCCCACCTCTAATGGCACAATCAGTGTCTTCCACAATTCGGTATTCGGAAGAACTCGTCGCCATAACAATGACTACCGAATTAATTTTTTGTGAGGTTATGTTCATTAAACTGACGATTAAGTCAGCCTCTGGATATGGTGGAATCATTAGTCGGGATTAGCTGTTGCTTCAAACAATCAAGTTATATAACATTCATTTCGGATCGAACTTAGTCACTACCTTACTTCTTTTTCAAAATCTTTTCTAGTTATTTATTTATTTGCTGTCGGTCTCACTTGTCGACTGTTGAGCCGCCATCACCCCTCCCAATAAGTGCTTGTGTCAAACATGTGACCGCGTGTTTGTTTGTTTGCGTTATTTGTTCATTCGCTCACTTGCATTTTTGAGCAGCTCTGGTGCAACCCTACGCCCGCCGACGACCCGTTTACATCAATATTTATTTACCTGCCTGTTTGCGCGCGTGTGTTTTTGTTTACTTTCGGTCAAGCCAATTAAGTTTTTGTGGCTGCAGGCCAGCCGTACAGTACAACGCCTGCACGCCGCTGCAGTCAAAGACTGAGGCCGAGTCGTGCTAAGCCAATATGTACTCAAAAAAGCGCTTTCTATGCGCGCCACAAACATAAATTATTTAAATGAAAATATTAATAACCACAAATATGCAATGCACTCTCACACACACACACTCACCGGCGCGCACACGCACATGCATTTAATATGCCGTTATTTGTGTATTGGGCCTCTCTTGCATATTTGAGCGAGTTCACTTCTATTTGGTTTACAACAAAAAATGTCACATATTTTATGAATTTGCAAAGCAGTCGAGCAAAATAAATATTTACATGCGTTTAATAATCAATCAGATTTGCTTTGGACGAATTAATTTGCATATGCCTGGCAGTTGCGAGTGAATATATGTATCTCGGTTTTTACCGAATTGATTATATTATTTCATTAGTTTCAATAAGGTTTGCTGAGTTTGAAAATTTAGCAGCGTTATGAAAGCTCAAAGTCAGTATTGTTTTAATCCTATGTTCTAGCTGACTAAATGTCTATCAATGTAGAAAAGTTGCCTTTACATTCATCTCTTCAAAGAGCAAAGCGATCATCAATAGATGGACCAATTTTTCCATCAGAGCTTTTGGTCCAAAACCTCTCAGGGAGGGTTTTCAAATACCTCAGTTATAGTTTGGGGAAGTAATCTCTCACATTTGATGAACTAAGACGTTCTTGAAAAAGGATGAAATTTCGCTATAAATAAAAAAAACTCGGTTACTGAAACGGTATATAGTTTCTAAAAGCGACAATTTCCTTCGATTTTTGTTTTGATGGAAAGTTCACAAATCATTCAAAGGAAATATTTGGCCAACCATAGCTACTCACCTCACCATATTGGTTGGTAGTTCAAATATGCGCCGTTTCGTTCGATAATCTGTTTCCATCTAGACGGCAACTTCATAATACCCCCCTCATAGAAGCCCCCCTACTTATTTGCGAAGAACTCGGAAAGGCACTTTTCACAAGCCTCTTTTGAGTCTAACTTTACAGCACCAAGAGCGTTCGCCATGAACAGGAACAGGTGGTAATCACTTGGTGATAAGTCCGGGTTATATGGTGCAATAAAACCTCCCATCCGAGCTGCCGTAGCTTCTGACGAGTAATCAACGAAGTGTGTGGTCTGTCGCCTACTTCAAGCGGTCCAGTTGTTCGCAGTAGATGGCAGAATTAAGCGTCTGGTCATATGGGAGCAGCTCATAGTGAATGATTCCCCTCCAATCCCACCAAACACACAGCAAAACATGCTTCTTTCAAACGAAACGACCGTTTTCGCTTGATATTGTCGTATATGACCCATTTTTCATCGCCAGTTACCATCCGCTTCAAAATTGAGTCGAGTTCGTTCCGCTTCAGCACCATATCGCAGCCATATTTGATTCGGTCCAGAATGTTTTTTGCGTCAAATCATGCGGCAACAAGTTTTTTGTGTATTTAGCCTTCTGCAGATAGTTTAAAATGGTTTGGTAACTAGCTCCCATCTCATGGGCGATGCCACATGCCGGCCAAACTTGATGTTTTCCATGATTTGATCGATATTCTTCCCAGGTCTTTCGCCGGCTGGTTTGTCTAGGCTGTCGTTTTCGCCCGCTCTGAATCGTTGATTCCCCAGCAGTTCGAAGTGATAGAGTACCATCCCCCAAAATACCTGTAGCGCTTTATACATAGCCGCGAAGTTCAAAAGACAAAAAGGCGGAAGGAGCTATTTGCCAACCTAATATATCTCTAAAACATGATTAATGACAAATTTGTCACATTCCTCAGGTTTCTCCCCTTCAGTTCTCGTAATTTCTCAGAGAGGCAGTGGATTTTAATATAAATATTATAATACAACAACAACAAAACACACTGTCTTACTTTCAATATATAATATTTTATATTACTGCACTTACAAGTGGTTCTGACATAAACTTCAACATGGAAAATGCTTCCAAAGATGATCTATCCAATAAACCAATTTAATGATCAACTTTCTGTTCTACATTTATTTGTTCTCCTTAAGAGCTGATTATATATTTCACTTCAGATAAAGTTCTCAAAAGATCCCACGCAATATAGTAGTTGTACCTAGGAGATTTAAATGTTTCACATATTCCTCCTGAAACAGTTCTCAGCAAATATCGTGTGGACATGACCTGCTCATCCGAAGGACTATAAAGGAGCTGAAGCATAAGTATTGCTCAGTATAATTAATCTTCGAAACAGTGTTTTTGATAAAGTTTGTATGAGGTTTGTGGTATGAAGAAAAAGTGCAATCATCAATCAGATAATACGGTAGTCATTCTTAGACTAAATAACTGTAAAATCACCGTATTTAAGACGGGATCACCAAATATAAAGGGTGATTTTTTAAGAGCTTGATAACTTTTTAAAAAAAAAAAAACGCATAAAAACGCAAAATCTCATCGGTTCTTTATTTGAAACGTTAGATTGGTTCATGACATTTACTTTTTGAAGATAATTTCATTTAAATGTTGACCGCGGCTGCGTCTTAGGTGGTCCATTCGGAAAGTCCAATTTTGGGCAACTTTTTCGAGCATTTCGGCCGGAATAGCCCGAATTTCTTCGGAAATGTTGTCTTCCAAAGCTGGAATAGTTGCTGGCTTATTTCTGTAGACTTTAGACTTGACGTAGCCCCACAAAAAATAGTCTAAAGGCGTTAAATCGCATGATCTTGGTGGCCAACTTACGGGTCCATTTCTTGAGATGAATTGTTCTCCGAAGTTTTCCCGCAAAATGGCCATAGAATCGCGAGCTGTGTGGCATGTAGCGCCATCTTGTTGAAACCACATGTCAACCAAGTTCAGTTCTTCCATTTTTGGCAACAAAAAGTTTGTTAGCATCGAACGATAGCGATCGCCATTCACCGTAACGTTGCGTCCAACAGCATCTTTGAAAAAATACGGTCCAATGATTCCACCAGCGTACAAACCACACCAAACAGTGCATTTTTCGGGATGCATGGGCAGTTCTTGAACGGCTTCTGGTTGCTCTTCACCCCAAATGCGGCAATTTTGCTTATTTACGTAGCCATTCAACCAGAAATGAGCCTCATCGCTGAACAAAATTTGTCGATAAAAAAGCGGATTTTCTGCCAACTTTTCTAGGGCCCATTCACTGAAAATTCGACGTTGTGGCAGATCGTTCGGCTTCAGTTCTTGCACGAGCTGTATTTTATACGGTTTTACACCAAGATCTTTGCGTAAAATCTTCCATGTGGTCGAATAACACAAACCCAATTGCTGCGAACGGCGACGAATCGACATTTCACGGTCTTCAGCCACACTCTCAGAAACAGACGCAATATTCTCTTCTGTACGCACTGTACGCATTCGTGTGGTTGGTTTAATGTCCAATAAAGTAAACTGAGTGCGAAACTTGGTCACAATCGCATTAATTGTTTGCTCACTTGGTCGATTATGTAGACCATAAATCGGACGTAAAGCGCGAAACACATTTCGAACCGAACACTGATTTTGGTAATAAAATTCAATGATTTGCAAGCGTTGCTCGTTAGTAAGTCTATTCATGATGCCAAAGCATACTGAGCATCTTTCTCTTTGACACCATGTCTGAAATCCCACGTGATCTGTCAAATACTAATGCATGAAAATCCTAACCTCAAAAAAATCACCCGTTAGACTTTTTACCTTATTAATATCTGATCAATTCCAACTTGATCGTCATAACTCTAGAGGGAGTGGAGTCTATTTATACCCTGAACAGACAGGGTATATTAAGTTTGTCACGATGTTTGTAACACCCAGAAGGAAGCGTCGGAGACCCTATAAAGTATATATATAAATGATCAGTATGTTGAGCTGAGTCGATTTAGCCATGTCCGTCTGTATATATACAAACAAGTCCTTCAGTTTTTAAGATATCGTTTTGAAATTTTGCAAATGTTATTTTCTCTTCAAGAAGCTGCTCATTTGTCGGAACTGCCGATATCGGATCACTATATCATATAGCTACCATACAAACTGAACGATCGGAATCAAGGGCTTGTATGGAAAACTTTTGCATTTGACGTGGTATCTTCACAAAATTTGACATGAATTACTGCTTAAGGTAATAATATAATCTCCGAAGAAATTGTTCAGATCGGTTAACTATATAACCTTAATGTTTCTAGCAAACAACCCGGCTAAAAAGAATTAGTAAAATGTTTTCTTTTTTTTTTACTTACATTTTCTTACGTCTTTAGATTTGCTTAAACACATAGTTACTAAAAGAAATGCACCTATGAAGGGTATATTAGCTTGGGTACAGCCGTAGTTAACGTTTTTTCTTGTTTTTACTTAGAATCGTTTAATTAGTTAGTCCTATCCGAGAGAATAGTGAATTTCTAGTTTCTAGATGAAAGCATTCAAAGATTTGAAATAGCCTACACGGTGTCTTGACACTAAAAAGCAAGCCCTTGCTTTAAAAAGGTCTTTCATAGACATTAATTCGACATCCCAAAATCCAACTTGCTAACTAATCAGCTGTCTGAATATTCGGGGCCCTCTATTGGAGCTCTTCTAAAGTCTTCCTTTTAGAAGAAAAGAAGGCATTTACAAGAGTCACAGAACACATCTAACTCATTAACGGCACTCCACACAAAATCGCAGCATCGTCCATCAACTCGCACTTAGTCCTAGTTCCCTTAATACATCATTTAAGCACATAATGGCAGACAACTTCTTTCACTTTTAAATACTCAGAGTAAAGCAAAATCGATTAATTTTCTTCGGCCAGCTGTAACACTAACTGTAGAAGAAGTACAACAACAACTACTTCATATGCTAATAAATCATGCAACATTGACAGTTTTATTTCAAAAGCGCGTCGCATACACCTAGTTGGATGCAGAAGAAGAAGCAGCATCAATTGAAAGAAGAAGGTCAGAAGATGAATCAGTAGACGCTTGAAGAAAAGTGTAGCGTAAAAAATGTGACAAAAGCAAGGAAGTAGGCGTTGCAATAACAATTGACCACTGACTAGTATTCATTGCGAGAGATTGTGCTTGTAAAGACGCGTTTATATGATCGATGCGCCAAAGTTGAGAGGGAGGAGCACAATGCTAATGGATTTGATGATGTCTTTCGGTGGAAAATCAAGGACAATAGCGGCGAAGCGGCAGCAGTGCGTTTTTTCTTTCATTGAAGGGCGGCACTTATAAATGTGTGTGCTGTTGATTACACGGTGGCGGCTAGTAGCTAATAGCTGATGTTGCAACACGCGTCAATTTTTATACGAAAAACACTTTTCTTTGCTTTTTGTTGTAATTTTTGGCTGTGCGCGACTAGGAGCAGCTGCTGGAGGGACCTTTATTAATTATTTATTATTTTTTTCTCATTTTGTTGTTTCCAATTTTTTTATTATTATTTTTTCTTAATTTTTCATTCTCCACAACCTACAACAACACCTTGGTCACTCTCCTACTTGAAACATATTTTATAATCGAATCATAAAATTCAGCATTCAACATTCATTCCACGAATATCCACAGCACCTTCATGCCACATGCGTTGGTGTGTGTGTGTGTGTGTTTGTGCCACCAACACAGCAACAACATCAAACAAATAACAACCAAACAGTTAATAACAACCAACCGGTGTTTGGTGAAAATCTCATAACTCATTACCGGCTGTACAAAGCATACACAACAACAATAATAACAACAGCAAGCAACAACAAATCTTTTGTTGTGCTGCATCCTGCTGCATAACGATCGCGGCCAGGTGTTTCAAACACTTCAACACATCCTTCGCAGCACTGAGTTTTACTTTTTTTCAACCGGTGTTTCACTGTTGTTGTTATTATTATTATACCGCTTCCTACAAACACACACACCCACCAATACTCAAGCACCGTTTTGCAAGCGTCCTTTTTCGCTCATCCTGCTTTGTAGGCGATTTTCGGGGATTAGCCATAACCGTTGTGTACCTTTGCTACCTGCAAGCGTACAATAACAACAACAACAGCGCTGCGCTGTAATTGCATTTTTCTAGGTGTGTGTGTGTAGGCGGATCAATTGCTGCTAAGTACACTACTCCGCAACCCCGCTGGCTTAACGATTTTTTTTCGCAGTTCACAGCGCTCGCACAGATTTTGTAAAATGCTACAACAACAACAGTATGGACATCAATATAAATTAGAAAATTGAAAAAGTGTTTTTGTGTGAATTTCATGGTTCTCGGTAATTGTTGTGCGCTGCTGCTGTTGTCTGTCTGACAGTTTGTCTGATTTCATTATGCCTAACAGTCTGTTATGGTTTTGCATTCTTGGTGTATCGGTATGTTTTGCACGGACAGTGGTGTGGTTTTGTGTGAATATGATGAAAAATGGAAAAAATGTTGAAGACTTTTGTTGTTGGTGTATTTTTGTAGATATGTTTGTAATCTTTTTTGATAATATAATTAAAAAATATTAACAGATGCCAACTCTACACAAAAAATATATTAGGTCTACAACTTTGCTTCCGTCGTTTTCCAATAGATGTCTCTAGGGTCAAACACTGGTCGATTAAATCGATTAAATCGTTTTATATCGATCTTGGACATTTGTATCAACATTAACCCAACAAAATATTTGTAGAGATCTGTTTGCATCCCAAACTTATACTCAAGTGAAAATGTCACTTTTTGAGCCGAATTCTCGACATTTGCGGGAAAATTTGCTTTCCTTTTTTTAATTCCAAGAAAAATGCGGCTGAGGCTCATCGTCATTTCCGACCGTTTTTATACAAAAAAATCCTTAAATTTATAAGAAAAAAAACGGCGGAAGTAAAGTTGTAGACCCAATATATGACAGAAATATCTTTTAAACCTGCTTAGTTGATCCCCATAATTCCATATTCCACTTATTTTAACATTTAATTGGATAAAAAAATTAAAATGTGGCAACTCTATTTATTTATTTATTTTTTATGTTATGTTTTTTACGTTTAAAACTCATTTTATAAAGTTTCTGCAATAAACCAATAATTTTGTCTTACACTTTTCGATATACCCATATTTATATGTCTTAAACCATCCACTGATTCCGTAAAAATTAGTCGGATAACTTTCATTATGGTAACGGTTTGTAGAGTTCAACCTTCGATCGCCCTTTTTTGAATTATTATTTTTTGTTCAGGCAATATTGATATCTACATATATGATTTATGGATCGAAGTATTATAATTTATAATAAATCTTTCGTAAACATAATAAGGCAATACTATGGAATCGGAGTCGAAAAGCTGGAAATAATAGGCGTCATAGATCTTCTGGGGGTTTTGGAACAATAACCCATGATGGCCAATTTTGTGATCCTTATTCTTTTTTACTTCTCTGAATCTAATCGTAGTAAGAATAAGGCCAAATAAATGTTTGTAGAAGAGTTGTCTTTACAATTAACATATAACACTGGAATCATTAACCTTCAAGCGGGCGCGCGTAGTTGAATCGACCGCGCTTAGTACATTTACGTTCATAATTCTGTTTAATAATTGTTGTTTTTTTAATAATTTTAATTTCTTTTTTTGAAAAAATAGACTTTAAGGACAATGATAATATATCTAAGTACAAATAAGTAAATAATTACTGAATAATTAGTGCTTTATTTCTTTTATTCATCCCAAACGTCTTTTCGGTTACGCGCGCCCGCTCCCGTTACAAAAGACCGCGCCCGCTTGAAGGTTAAGCCACTAGAGCCACAAGATGCGATGACTGATTTTTAAAAAAAGAGTTTTCAACTCAGGAACATACTAAGAGGTACGGAATTGTCAGTCGATGGAAGACAACGTTATTACATAAATCGTTGATCCTTAATTTACAGTTTTGGTGTCATGGATTCGATTTTTCCGTAAGGTAATCACGCGAGAATCCCATATGAGGACAGCTTTGCCGTCTATAAGCTCTATACTTCATTCATTCATTCATCAACTAAGACCAAAAAAATCTAAGCTATCTTCTGAAAGTATATAGTCTGATACCAAGGTATGATACGATTGATGATAGTAGCAGTCTAGACGTCTTTTAGTACCTTGAAAAGACAAAGAGTGGCTGGTTCCTAACATATGTAATTTTTCGAACAAGAGTTCGTTATGACGAAATCCAACAAAATTGAGTCTAATGTTCAAGATCTAATCAAGGAAATTCAAGAGAACAAAATAAGCTTGCTTTAGATGATCATAGATATTTTTTCTAGTATGACAATTGCTAAAGATTCGAAATTAATAACAATTGTTCCATTTTGGTTGTCTTTATACATTTGGTGAATAAAGGTACAGTCTTAATAGAGTTGGAGACAACCAAGAAAAGTGGTCCAAAGATGTTATTGGAGGAATTGGACATGATGCTGACAGCACAAGGAAATATGAGCTTTTAAGTAGTAAAAATTGATTTTGTTTCATCGATAGAGCCTCAAAAATGACTTGGTTCGATTAAGGAAAATTTAATGAAAAAAAGAATGTTTCAAAAATTATCACAATTATTTTGTCCAGCCACAACCGCAGTTCATCCCACTGTGCGCTGGATCGCTACTACTTGCAACTATCTACTTTAGCTAATCCCCTGCAGCGGCACAACGAGCTACAGAACGCTCTATTGTTGTATTGCAAATTCGCTATTGTTGTTGCTAATTTGATTTTTTGCTCAAATATAACCATTTGCCTTTGTTGCCAGCCATATCTGCAGTGGACAAGTAACAACTTGTTTTGCCAGGTGGTCGAGTAAGTACCCAGTCGAACGGCTGGTTGGAAGATACAACACCAGTTGTTGAGGAATGCCTGACAAAATACCCTTACAGGCGTATGAAAATAAACATACAAACACATGCCTTTGCAGTGCGCTATACAACAGGCCTAACCTGATCCAGGGGTTGTTATTATTTGAGCTGCTACAGTTTCAGCTTAAATGCGATCACGCTGCATTTCAGCGCTGATTATACCAACCTCCACATAGACAACATTCTGCTGCCTCAATTGGCAAATGCGCAAAAACTACAAGTTCCCTCGAGCACGAAGAACGCCCTTATGCCGCTGTAAGTACACCTCAAGCTATTCGCTACCCCGCACTGCCCTTACTCATACCTGCCCGCCGCTCACTTGTGACATTTTGCCATTTTCCATTTATGTACGCACTTCGCCTTAAGTTGCCGATCGTTGAGTTTTCTTTTTATTGCGCAGTTCACTTGAATTCCTTGAATTTTCATCGCCTTTCATGGTTAAGCGCCTGCGCATATGCATTGTTCCAACGGCTGGTGATTTATTGTTGCTTCGCTCGTGAAATGCGTGGCACATTCGCATTATCTTGTGGCGCTACAAATGCTCAGCAGTTGACACTCCCCAGCTCACAAACAATGCTCTGCTGTTGATTTCAGCTTTTGTGGCATGTAAAAGGGAGTCATCGTTCGTTAGCGAAATTGTAGCATAGCGAATTAATCGTCTCGAAGGGGGTTGGGCGATGATTACTTATGAGTATTTAAACATAATTTCTTTTTATGTGCTTTCAACATAAACTGCGTAGTTGTAAAACAAGTAGACGTAGCAATGTGCTTTCCATTCATTGAGGTGATCTTGAGTTCCGTTCTTACTTGGGATCTTACCTTATTATCATCAAATATCAACTAAATAGCAACCAAACACAACCGACATTACATTACTTTACAACCGAGCTGATTTAAAATGATCATTAAAATTTTGAGGTTATCAAATATAAGATTCTTTCTTAGTAAATCTAACATGAAAGAAAACAGGACTGCTACTAAATAACTAAATAACAAATTTAAAGACTGATCTAGAGCTAATTTATGCAATAAATACTAAATAAATGAGAAATGTAGTAAATTTGAAATCTTGCAAAATTTCACAGTCAAAGTTCACAAAAACTAATCTAACGAAACTCGAGATTTCCTCAATAGATCTGGAACATTTCTTCGGTATAAGTGAATCATATCAAAAATATCCCACTAGCATGAAGAAAGCATATACAATGTTTCACAGTCAAAGTTCACAAAAACTAATCTAACGAAACTTGAGATTTCCTCGATAGATCTGGAACTTTTCAACAGTATAAGTAAAAGATATCCAAAATACCACTCCAGCATGAAGAAAGATTAACTTATATTATTAATTAGCGCCTCATTTCGATATTTTAGCCCTTTAAATACACCCCATCGGCCCCTTGTTTATACTTAATACATATGAAATATACTAGTTAAATGTAATAAATAGTTCTCTGTAACAAATCCTTTATTCAATTTGTTTTTCGTTCCGGTAATACCTATGTCTTCAAACTAACCTTTTTACTCTTAAAATGTCCTAATATATTTTATAAGTTGAGGCAGCGTTTTCATATAAGTTCAAGTTAAAATAAGATCAAAACTGAGGAAGCTTAGAATAAAAGTATGTTTTGATTATACAGCACTAACATTCCCAAACAAACTACCGATGAAACTTATACTAATAAATTTTCAAAACAAAAAAATTACAAAAATAAATTTATTAATGAGTATGTCGAAAAACTCCAACCCGGCTTAGAACAAAATCAATTGAACGATTTTTGGGATCCTTTAGAAAATGAATGAAGATATATACTTCAAAGACATGACTAAACTATCAAACAATCGATGGAACGAATGAGATTCTTGTTTTCTAGTATTTAGAGTGTGGCCTCTACGAAGTGTGTCTACCATTAGTAATCAAATACATCATGTCATCGTTTGAACCTAATTCTAATTTAGGTTAATCCAATTATAGAAAGCAACTGGGGAGATTCAAGACAACACATGCGTTTAATCACAAATTTCTGGCTCGTTACAAGATATCTCAAAATCGATCCTACTTTTTATATATAGATAAATCTTACCTTCGATGAAGATAGAAACATTAATTTTAAAATGATTAAAAATATTTCACTTAAAATCTAGTGGACGAGCACCAGTAAGATTGAGTAGAAGAGTTTTTCAACTCTGGATATGTTTTGAGATTAACATTAAATCATATTTCCAAGAAGTAAAGCGATACGATCTTATGTTTTTTAAGAATTTATTAATACTGTCATCTGATATCGGGAATGACGTCATCGTCACTCACCACTAAAGAATTGAAAAGTTCCAGTTGCTTCTCAAGATCCAGAGCCGTAGGCATTGCTAGTAAGTGTAAAGCTCGATATGCTTTCCGGGGAAATCAAAACTCTATATTTTAGTTGAGATTGAGAACGACACCACTAATAGCCTCATTTAAGAGATCTAGTAGATCAGTCAAGGTATTCGTACTGAAATTTTAAAGTCAAATCCAATGAGCTCCCAGATTCCCATGATTCGATGATTGCTTCTATTCTATATTCTTCTTTACTTCTATTAAATTTTCGAGGTGAAGTTGTGATGAAAATTGTACTGTTGCGCTATTGTATACATGATTAAAATACGATGCTTCCAATTCCCTAAAATCAAGCTTCTGTCAAGACATTTTTATCATAAATATTGGCGTTTAATGAGTAGATTTTGATAATTTTTAGTTCAATATTTTCTGAAATTGTTGTTATATTCAACGAATAACCCACCCGTATATATAATGATGAAGTCTAATTTGTTCCGAGAACCCGGATAAACGTGAATTTTCACATAATCTCATTTATTTTTAATGGTTGCTTTGGAGTATTTATTAAAATTCAAATGAAAAGCAATACCAATTAGGGTTATTAAGAATACCTACAAGCTTAACGGCAGCCTCGTTTATAGTACAGAAGTAAGGTCGGTTGTTAGATAGCTTTTATAGAAAGACAGATGACAAGCTGCTCATTATAATAAAACAAACAGTTCGAAGGATATCTAAGAATGTGTAATAAAGCAAACGGGACATCTAAGGAGCTCCCAGATTCCCATGATTCGATGATTGCTTCTATTCTATATTCTTCTTTACTTCTATTAAATTTTCGAGGTGAAGTTGTGATGAAAATTGTACTGTTGCGCTATTGTATACATGATTAAAATACGATGCTTCCAATTCCCTAAAATCAAGCTTCTGTCAAGACATTTTTATCATAAATATTGGCGCTTAATGAGTAGATTTTGATAATTTTTAGTTCAATATTTTCTGAAATTGTTGTTATATTCAACGAATAACCCACCCGTATATATAATGATGAAGTCTAATTTGTTCCGAGAACCCGGATAAACGTGAATTTTCACATAATCTCATTTATTTTTAATGGTTGCTTTGGAGTATTTATTAAAATTCAAATGAAAAGCCATACCAATTAGGGTTATTAAGAATACCTACAAGCTTAACGGCAGCCTCGTTTATAGTACAGAAGTAAGGCCGGTTGTTAGATAGCTTTTATAGAAAGACAGATGACAAGCTGCTCATTATAATAAAACAAACAGTTCGAAGGATATCTAAGAATGTGTAATAAAGCAAACGGGACATCTAAGGACATGTAATTGTATGAAATATTTATGTGTAACATGTCTTCCAACGACCTCTAGAAGAAGTCATAAAATGAGTGTGTTAAAAAGTTTACGATCAACGGCCAGGTGGTCCACATTGAGTCATTGAAAATACAGCTGTCAATTATGCAACAAATTTTTAGTGATAATAAAATTTGCTAGGATACTCGCGGTAGTTACTTAGGTGTGTTAAAATTAATATGTATGTGAGTGAGTGTGTGTGTTTGTGTTTCGAAAATTATTTCTGCATCAAACATTAACAAGCTGAGAATTTCACACCTTTTACAATTTTACAACAATAAAAAGTGAATCTTTTAACACACGTCACATACACGCACATAAGTACATATATGCTCATGGGCGCATGCGTGCCTTTGTGTGTGTGTGAGATCGTAAAAGTTGTTTTTAATGAAATTAAAAGATTTCAATTGACAAATGTTTTCCATGTTTTACAGTTTTTTGTTGTTGTTGCTTTAAGTTGTCAGCACAAAGAAAAATATATGAAAATGAAATCATAAAATTAGCAGCAAAGGATTTTTAATGACGCCTTGACTGGCTGTAAATGAGTCACGGCCGTATGCTAAACATACATACATCAATTGATATGCACATTTAAATTTTAGGTGCCTTTATTTATATGTATGCATGTCCATCCAGTTGTATGCATTCATAGAAAACACCGAAGGTCCTTTATCCTTTTACAATTTTTTATTACTTTTTTAACAGCTTCGCGCTTGATATTAGCTTGGATCCAAACTTCCTTTGGTAAGAGCAAATTTACTTGTGATCTTCTTCGGTGTTTTCGCTTTCTTCACACGCACTCTTTTCGCAGTCGACGAATAGTAGCGTCTTATGGCTGTCAGATATTCTTGTGTGTAATTTGGAACACGACATGTACGCCTGGATTGAGTACAGCTGGACGGAGGAGCACACGAAGCACATGGAGCACAAGGCGTACAGGGTCTACATGAAGCACAAGAACCGCAAAAACGACAAGAACCACAGGAGCTACATTTAGCCGAAGGATTGCATGAATTGCAGGGATTAAAGAGATTACACGGTTTGCAAGAAGCTCTTAGATTCACAGGATCACACGATTTGCGGGGTCCAAATAATTGGCAAGAACCAAATGGCTGGCAAGTTCTCAACGGATTGCAATGTTCACATGGATTGCAACGTTTACATGGCCTACTAGATCCTCCGGGTATGCGACGATCTGATAAACAGCACGATATATTGGAAAAGCAATTAGGATTAGCAGCGCAACGCGAAGAACCACATGGAGCACAAGGCTTGCAAGGACCGCAGCAACCACAAGAACCAAAAGAGCTGCATGGCTTACCAGTACTACATGAGCCACATGAGCCGCAATTGGCAAAACAGCCGCACTGTCGTCCACAGGGTTTGCATGAACACGCGCCGCACATACCGCATGGACCACAAGTAGCACCAGTTCTTGGAAATCCGCATGCCCCAACTGATGCGCCGCAGCAACAACCGCTGGCGTTACAGTGTTCACATACCCCACAAGATACATGTGAATTGAATGGGTTGCAGTGACCGCAAGTTGAATAAGCTGCAACGGAATGACATGGACAGCAACAGCAATTGTAGAACAAATGCATTTTATGCCTAAATTTGAGCTGGAGCTGTGTAAAGAAAGAGTTCGAAGTTACGTTGTGGAATTGGAACAACATTTACAACTTACTTTGCACTTGAAATTTTGAAAAATTTGGATCTTGAATGAGCATTGAGAGCCGAACGGAAATAGCCAAAGGATACGTTTCAAATTTGAATGAAAAAATTGTGAAAATAAAAATTTTGAAAACTTTTAAATTCAAATGTGTGTCAAATGACTTCCATTTTAGAAAGGATGAGAAAAAGACAAGGTAGTTTTGATTATAATTTGAGTAGTCTAAGGATAACTTAGATTCGGAATAATTAGCTTTTTCCTTTAACCGGTCTTTTTGAATGAAAGCTGCTAAGTGCGATGTCTCGTGAAACCTATCGTCTTGATTATCATTATATATTATAATTCTGGACATTTTTTACCTCCTTGATTGATTTTATAAATATTCATCCATATTCATAATATTTATGGATGAATAGTGGGATTAACTCCTGACTGTCCACAGCTTTGTGCGCGCGATCCGAACGAGATCTTTATCATCCTCACTATAATTTCTCTTTTAACTGCTATCTAATATACCTATCGCTATATAGATCTTCAAGAATAGTTAGTAAGACTCATACAAAGGCCGTTGGAATTATCTAAAATATTGAAGATGGATTACAAGAATCATAGTGACTTCTTTCATGTTCTCCTTATGGAAAGAGGAAGAAAAGTTTCAATTTTTCTTTCAGAATCCACGTTATCCTTACCATCTTTGTATAAAGGGCTTTACAATACAATTTGGAGTTGGAATATTACAATAGTATCGCCAATAATAGATCCTCCTTACGGTTCCATCTTACATTTTCATCGAAATTAGTCACTGATTCCATATTTTGCTCTATAATTTTTTTTATAGTTCTGTCTCAAATTTCTTTAAAAGGTCAGTAATGAGAGAAGGTGCAGAAAGAAATGAGTATAGTACTCATGATCAAATGGTAGGCAAGTGGAATACAAATCGCCAAAAAATTTAGGAGATAATTCTGCTCAAGCTTCCGTTGTTGGAAGGTTGTCGCGAAATCAATTGAAATCAATGTTTAAAACAAAGAGGCCAAATATGGAGGATCTCTCCTAAATTTGGTTTGAGCTGAACTGACTTGGCTCATTTTGGTATGGTTCTTGATAGCTCTACCATTTTCTTTATGGTAGCGTTTTAGACTTCTTTAGAATGTGGAAGAAGGACATAATATGATCTAATGGGAAGCAGGTGGAAAATAAATCGCCAAAAGATTTAACAAATAATTCTTCAAGCTACACAATTTTTTTTTTTGGTTGAAGGGTTATCGAGTTTGAAATTAATTTTTGAAACAAAGTTACCAAATAGAGAGACCCATCAAATCTTGTTAAAACAAGCATCCCTCGTAAATAGTTTGAGATTAACTATATTTGGCTCTTCTTGGTAAACTTACGACTCTTTGAGATATTGCTGAGACCACAGTATGATAAGGCGTTCCAAGATTTTGGAAGATTCAAATTGAGTAATCTTAGATCTTACGTAATTCGTTACGTTAGAAAGACTGGATGACAATTTCCAAAAGCTTAATTGGGAATAAGTGTTCAAGAAATCCAATCGGATCGAAAATATACATAAAGAGAACGAGCACATGAATTCGATGGAATAAAATCATGAACAGATGCTGTTCAGACATTTTTCTGGGAGAGGTGATCCGGAAAACTTGCTTGCATATAAAAACCTCCAAAGGTCATAAATTTTACAGCCACAAAAAACTTGTGTCATGACCTAGGGATCTTACTATGCAAACTATATGTTTTTGCGGTCGCTGAATCCAAATCCATTTAACTCCATCAGTTCCAGATTTTGAGATAACCGCAGAAAACCAATATCGCGGACATGGTTTTTTAAATTAATGAGATTCGCTTGAAACTCGTTATTCGGGGGTTTTCGGGGTCGCGGTTACGAATCCGGTGTCGGTGTTTTCAAAATTGAAAATGGCGGACGCTTTTTGAAAAATGCATCGGAATCGCTTGTATCTCGTTACTCTGGGGTTTTCGGGGTCGCTGATTACTGAGGTGAGAGACTTCAAAGTCTCAACAGAGAATACTAGACAGAAAGTAGGGCTGTGGGTTGTGAGGTCAGGCTCACAAGACATGCGTTAGTAAACCTGTGTTCCCAGCAAGGAAGTGAAAAATCGATTGAAATAATCAATAATAACGACAAATAATCGCTAGTTCCGTCAACTATTTCCACATGCACTACAGTTCTTCAAACGCATGAAGTTTTAAAACCAATAAATAATCGATTATCTATAATGAAAGCATTGGATATTCGTGTTCTGCACAAAATTTAATGGCAACCATGTAATAAGCATTGCAGCAACACTCACAACACATCGCCTATCCCATTAAAAATGCTGCCCCTGCCTAACTCCAATATGCCCCCGAGGGCAGCAAATTTTCTACCGGCGATTGAGGTTGAGGTTGCACTTTAGACAACGCGTCGCCGCTTTGGCTGTCATGTCTTCGACTCATTTGGCCACCGTTGCAGTGCTGACACACGCAGGCGCGCGCACACACACACACGAACACGCGTGTATAAATCAGCGTCTGCTGTGTTGCATGTGGCACAGCACGCTCGTAAAATGCGAAGATTTATGATCGCAACACCACCCTGTCGCGTCTTGCCACCTCAGCGCCACACACGGACGGACATACGTTGTTACTGCATATTCGTTCCAATGCGGTAGTGCGGCATGGGAATGCGCTGGAGCAGTGGTGGCAAGGCTACGCGCCAAGGTGCGATAATTTATGAGTTGTGCGCTGCGTATTTGCCACCGCTGCAAGGGAGGCAAACTACTAACTAATATTAAGTAGCGTGAGTTGTTGTTGTTGCGTGTGTCTCTGAAGGTGCGCTGGCTGTGTTGTCTTTGGTGCACCTTTGGCGGCGACTTCGTATGTGCTGCTGACCTTATCATTGCGGCATGCGGCATCCGTTGCATGCAACATTTCCGCCGGCGCACGTCTAATGCATTGCATCTGGGTATATATGGCTGTTCCTATACAAATGTACATACTGAGACTCATAAATCTTTCCTCATTTCTATCGATTTATTGGCGTTGAAACTCAAGTCATTAATGTCTGCTAATTTTACATGCAACGCTGAATAAGAAAAGTGTGCAGAGGTCAACAGGAAACCCAAGAACTGTGTGATACTACAGTTAAAGCCTAGCTTAGATATGAAAATTTTAGTAAAATAATACAGGTTCTTCATTTTGGCCAGTAAAAATGACACTTTGACTCTCGAAGTAACCTCACATTACAGTGGAAACCAAAACTCTGAAAACCAACTTGAAATCATATTCTCCTATTCCATATTAACTTACTCGAAATCGAATACCAAAGTTTTGTAAACACTAGTGGAAATAATGGCGAACGATCTAACCGAATGAGTTCGTATTTGCTACTAGATAGGAAATAATTCAGGCCTCGGTTTATGTGAAATCTATTATAAACTACTTCTGGCCTTTGATTTTTAGGCAATATTCAATCACTGGGTTTCTATTTTATCTGAAATCAGTCTGCCCTAAATATTAATTTCCTTTACCGGAAAGCCTCAACCTCCACACAACAACAACGCCCAGTGTGAGTTCTTATAAAATAAACAAAAAACTGAGTATTTATCATACATACTTTAATAGAAGATCCGAACGTAACAGATATGGAATTCTTACTATGAAACAAATACCTCAAAAGGAAAGGTCGAAACTTTAGTCCCTCACGTTCAAGTCTCCAAATTTGTTGGTTTTTAGACAAAATGTCTCTTAAAATATCTAAATTTTTCTCTGTAGATCTGATGCAGACAATAAACAACCAGCATGATATCTAAAATGGATAGTTCTAGGTCCACATAAAGTCCCGTAAAGATGTCGTCAACTTTCAATCGATGAATACTAAATTAATGATCTCAAGTGTAAGCGCGATAAAAAACGGGTGTAACATCTAGGCTACCTCGAGTATAGGATGGTGGAAGAATATTCTTTCAAAGTACATAGACTTAAAGCTTTTCCACCTGTCTATGTCTTTGACTAATTTACGAGCTGATGCTGCAGATTAGCGGACGAACTAGGCCTACCAATTCTGAAAGTCTCACTTTTTGGATCCAATAATTATAGAAAAGTTAGGTGAGAAACCTCTACGGAGGTTACCAGAGCCTTCAAGTCGTGTTCTACTGATGCGCTCAACTTACTGCTCAATCCTCAACTATCAATAGACCTTTTCATTAGGAAAACAGCAGCGTTTTCTGCTTTAAAAATAGACTAGTGAATTTAAATAGTTATTGACATAGCGAAATCTTGAACCATTTGACTTCAAAGTTGGATTTCAATGGTTAATTCCAGGTGCGAATACACTCTAGACGAGAATGGAAAAGAGGTGCAGTTGAAGAGGACAATACTATTTAAATACATATATACCGACGGATTCAAAATGTATTGCGGGTATCTTGACATCTCTCTCTCTTTCCGTTTACCAAACTCACCTAGAATCTTCCAAGCGGAAGTACAAGTCATAGAGAAGGCAAGTCTGTGGTACTCTACTAAAAGAAAGATTAATTCAAGCGCAGTCAACAATTGCATGAAGGCTTTGAGCTCACTGACAGAAAAACTCCACCCGTCCATAATATGGGTTCCCGGCCACAGGAACATTTTCGGAAATGAAAAGGCAGACAAGTCGACTAAGATAGAATATTTTCCGAAGGCATTCGAATCGGAGCAAATACCATGCTCTTCAGGCACTATGAAGCGAGATCTTTACAACAGATTGCCCTGAAAAAATTAAAATCGATACTATAACGGGGCATTGACCAATAGAAGAACATGCGCTAAAAATGGGTCTGTACTATAACGGTATTTGTCACTCCTACAATTTTGAAGGGAATACGGAATTAGCTAGTTCAACTATAAACGTCGTACTGATTTTATGATCCGTTCGATCGATACTCTCTCAACTTAGTTACTCTCTTACTCACTTAGTGAGTACGTGCAAGACCGTCGCATGCAGAGATAAAAAATTCAAGATATTTTACGGTCTTGGAGAATTATATGGAAGAAGCTCACGTATACCGTCCCATATACATATATTTCTTCATGTTATCCTGTTAGGGGGATGGGGTCATATGTAGAAGTTCACGCAAGTGAGGAAAGTTTCTGATTGCCATTCACTTGGGAGTGGCCAGGAACGATTCTTTTGCATATGACTCAAGCAGCTCACGACTTCCGGTTTTAGACCAAGTATCCTCTGGGTAGCTAACAGACATCCGTTTGGAGGCGAGCTAAAGTGAGAAGGCGAAGCTCGCTTGTGCGGTTGTGCGTAGGGCTTGGGACCCACCACATAAAAAAAATCTCCCCAATGAAAACAAACACCGAGCCTCGGATGAGAAACCCCCCTTTTGATGACGACCCCTGCAAACGTACTAAGGACCATGATGACGAAACATCGCCAAACGGCCTGAGGCTGATCGACTTCGCTGGGGCCCGAAATATGGTTGTCTGTAGTACCAGATTCCAGCATAAAAAAATTCATCAAGCAACGTGGCTGTCCCCTGATCGAAACACGCGCAATCAAATCGATCACGTTGTGATAGACGGAAGACATGTCTCCAGTGTTTTAGACGTGCGTACGCTCCAAGGACCAAACATTGACTCGGACCATTATCTAGTAGCAGCAAAGATACGCACTCGCCTCTGTGCAGCAAAGAACGCCCGTCAACAAACACAAGGAAGGTTCGACGTCGAAAAGCTGCAATCACAACCGACAGCCGAACGATTTTCTACTCGACTTGCACTCCTGCTCTCTGAGAGCACTCATCAGCATCTCGATATAAGGGAGCTGTGGAACGGCATCTCAAACTCATTGCATACCGCTGCAGCCGAAACAATTGGTCTCCGGCAACGCCAAAAAACCAGTTGGTACGATAAGAATTGTCGTTCCGCAGTGGAGAGAAAACAGACTGCCTACCTCGCAACGTTGCGATCGACCACAACACGTTCGGGGTGGGATAGATATCGAGAACTGAAGAGGGAAGCGAGACGCATTTGCAGACATAAAAAGAAAGAGGCCGAAATGCGTGAGTATGAAAAGCTTGAAAAGCTGGCCGACATGGGTAATGCTCGAAAATTTTATGAAAAGATGAGGCGATTTACAGAAGGTTTCAAGACCGGAGCATTATCATGTAGGGACCGAGGTAATCTGGTAACGGATGTCCAGAGCACACTGGGATTATGGAGGGAACACTTCTCCGACCTGCTCAATGGCAGTGAAAGTACAACACCAGGAGAACAACAAAGCGGCGGGGGCCGATGGATTACCGGCCGAGCTATTCAAATACGGCGGCGAAGAACTGATAAGGTGCATGCGTCAGCTTCTTTGTAGAATATGGTCGGAAGAAAGCATGCCTGACGATTGGAATCTTAGTGTGCTCTGCCCAATCCATAAGAAGGGAGACCCCACAATCTGCGCCAAATACCGTGGTATAAGTCTCCTCAACATCGCATATAAGGTTTTGTCGAGCGTATTGTGTGAAAGACTAAAGCCCACCGTCAACGAACTGATTGGACCTTATCAGTGTGGCTTTAGACCTGGTAAATCGACAACTGACCAGATATTCACAATGCGCCAAATCTTGGAAAAGACCCGAGAGAGAAGAATCGATACTCACCATCTTTTTATCGATTTTAAAGTTGGCTTCGATAGCACGAAAAGGAGCTGCCTTTATGCCGCGATGTCTGAATTTGGTATCCCTGCAAAACTAATACGGCTATGTAAGCTGACATTGAGCAACACCAAAAGCTCCGTCAGGATCGGGAAGGACCTCTCCGAGCCGTTCGATACCAAACGAGGCTTCAGACAGGGTGTCACTATCGTGCGACTTTTTCAATCTATTGCTGGAAAAAATAATACGAGCAGCAGAGCTAAATAGAGAGGGTACAATCTTCTACAAGAGTGTACAGCTCCTGGCGTATGCCGATGATATTGATATCATCGGAAGCAACAACCGCGCCGTTTGTTCTGCGTTTTCCAGACTAGATAAAGAAGCGAAGCGTATGGGTCTGGTGGTGAATGAGGACAAGACGAAATATCTCCTGTCATCAAACAAACAGTCAGCGCACTAACGTCTTGGCTCCCACGTCACTGTTGACAGTCATAACTTTGAAGTTGTAGATAATTTCGTTTATCTGGGAACCAGCATTAACAACACCAACAATGTCAGCCTTGAAATCCAACGCAGAATCACTCTTGCCAACAGGTGCTACTTTGGACTGAGTAGGCAATTGAAAAGTAAAGTCCTCTCTCGACGAACCAAAATCAAACTCTATAAGTCGCTCATTATTCCCGTCCTGATGTATGGCGCTGAAGCGTGGACGATGACAACATCCGATGAGACGACTCTTGGGGTTTTCGAGAGAAAGATTTTGCGCAAGATTTATGGCCCTCTAAACATTGGCAACGGCGAATACCGCAGACGATGGAACGATGAGCTGTACGATTTATACGACGACATTGACATAGTTCAGCGAATAAAAAGACAGCGGCTACGCTGGCTAGGTCATGTTGTACGGATGGAAGAAAACACTCCAGCTCTGAAAGTATTCGATGCAGTACCCGCTGGAGGAAGCCGCGGAAGAGGACGACCTCCACTCCGGTGGAAAGACCAAGTGCAAAGTGACCTGGCTTTACTTGGTGTTTCCAGTTGGCGCCAAAAAGCAAAAAGGAGGAATGAGTGGCGCGCTCTGGTGGATTCGGCTATAATCGCTTAAAGCGGTTCCTACGCCAAATATATATATATATCCTGTTACTTGACTGTTGCAAACCCCAGTTCACAACCCCGGCTGATTGGACTCTAATTTATCCATGATGCTAGTTTTATCAAAGTGTGGTTAGGTTCCCTGAAATTTGGTTTAATCAACTTTGAACCAAATGAAATCAGTTTAAACCAGGTTGAGAGTAATAGAGGTAAAACAAGGTAAGACGTCTTATTGCTGTTAAGGTTATGAGAGTTTTGGTAAGGTTAAGCTTCAAAACTATATTAAATATACACATACAAAGTGCATTCCACAGAAAGTAAGCGAGCTAAATGAATATGTAAGCTCCGACTTCCATATAACTCCATCAGTTGAGTTGTGCCTATAGGCAGACGACATATGATTCACGCGTGTATAAAGACATAACCCAATATATTAGAGCGCATTTTTTCACATGCGGCAGACAGCTTGGCGGCAAAGCAACTCAAACAAACGATGAAAGCTGATTACTGGGCTGATCTTCGAGCTCAATTTGGAACTGCTTTGTCTGGCTACTAAAAATATGTATGTATGTACATATGTGAGTGCATATGCGGATGCAAGTGCAAACAGTTTGCTTCATTTCTTTAAAAATTTCTTTACAAATGTATAACTTGCCGCACTTGCAACACAAATGTGCCGCTTGCGCAGCAGCAACGCCATCAAAACACAATTTAGCGATTCTACCAATGTGCGTCGCATTGAGGCATGCCATTCATGCCATTCATTACATTTAATCATCCATCATCGCTTTACACAAATGCCAACAGATGGATGCACACACACATACATAGAAATTTGGTTGTGTGTTTGTGGGCTCATGCGGCACACCTGAATGCGCATTGCTCATGTTGTTGTTGTATTAACTATTGTTTGCGCCTGCGCACAGCGAAATATTTATAATTGCGCAGTGAAAAATGAGCGAAGCCCAAGAAAAAAATATAAAAAAACTCAGAGGAAAAGAAAGGAAGATATTTATTGAAAATTACACCCGTTCGCGGCGAAGGAAGCGGGGTAACTCCAAGTGTGTAAGTAAGATGCTATAGTTAATGAAGAAATTTCACAAAAGCATTTAGAAGAAAATACATAACAACAACAAAAGCAACAACTGCACTTTAATGAGAAAATTCTCGGCGGCATGCAAGGTATACAGCAACAACAACAACAAAACAAACAAGCGCGCAATACAAAACCAACAGCAGCTATGGTAGTTAGGGGGAGCGGAGGGGCTTAGGAAATGTCGACAATTCGTCATCATCAGCGGCTGTGCGAATCATTAGCGTTTGAAAAGGATGCGCGCGGCTCCCAAGCCACGGCGGCTGTCATTCATCGGCTTGTGTTGTGTTTATGTGTGGCAATGCCGGTATTGTGCTTCCTGTATAGATTACAGTTCACTTACTACCTGTTGCATGCTGACTGTATGACTGATCTTGCCACAGGCACTCATTCAATACCTACCCTGGAGTTGGAAATCATAAAGATTTGTGCAAATATCTGATAAAAAATCTCTTTTTTAATATTTTTTTCTGTATATTTGAGAATTGCCTGATTGCTCTACTTTGTGTGGATCATCCCATTTTAATTCACAATTTTGCGAAGAAAACTAATTTGACTTTTCCGATTTTCTTTCTCACAATTGTAGGATTTATTTATCTGTGACTTCTGGATTTATGAATGCACAGAAAGCCGTAGGCGACGTTGGGTTACTTTTGTGGAATTTTTATGTTGTATTGACTTTCTTACAAATATTCTCCAAAGAAATTTGAGTATAAATATGATAACTTTTCTGAATCAGATACAAACGTCAGAAGCTCCAAATTTTCGGGTATGTAACGAAAATTTTTTACAAGAACATCATCCAAGTAAGCGATTTAAAGTAACTGACGGCCTTAACTGTAGTAATTAGGTTGGACATAGTTCATAATAAGCAATTCATGACATTCAGCGCATTTAACATAATAATAAATATTCTTTTCTCATCTATAAAGCTCTAAAATGAAGGCCAAAAACTTGATAATAATATATGGATTCTTACATTGGATCTTCCCAATAGAGGATGATTTACAAGCACTATATTACGGCACAAAGGGTAAGCTCAATGCGTAGGCAAAACGAGATATAGAGACTAGACATTTACTTATATTTTGAATTAGACTTAACAAATTAGACAGATCTCTTGAGATGACCATGGATAAAAATAAATCTAACGAGTATCCAAATAGATTGAAAAGAAAAAAGTCACTTCTTTAAGCATACGCTTTTAGATGTTCTGAGAAAAATCGATCGATTGTGTAGTATGATTTTATAGCGGCTATGTAGTCTACTCTATTTTTTGTCGTCGGCTCCCAGTCTTTGACTATTGACTGAATCACTCCAGAAGAAAATGTTTGTTAGATGCAATTCAAAAACCACTAAATGGAATTCAAGTTGATAATTTCGCTAATTTCTCTCGGAAACCTAACATAACCGTTGATTCATGTGCTGGTTTTTGGAAAAACTGAAAATTGAAGCTGATGCGATATGTGTTTGACTCCTCAGTTGAAAAGCTTTGTCTAGGTGAAACACAAAAATATAACTACAGTAGAACTTCTCTAACTTCAATCACCATAATCCACAAAAAAACTTCGAGTTAGAGAGACTTCGAGTTATAGAAATTTTCAAAAAGCTGTAAAATATAGATTTATTACAGTGGTTTATTTATTTATTTCTCATAAAGTTTCATGAACATGCGTTAAAACGTATATTCTGTGATTTTGTTTGATGCAGTTTGCTACTGTTTGGCTCTTGACGTCTGTATCCCATGCTTTTGTAACATGATTTATGTAATCCATAAATGTAATATCATATTTTTTGTTCGCCTCCATACGACATAGAGGGACTCTTTTACAATTCTGCCTTGATAATTAAATTTTAAATTTTGTATTATGTCCTGGTCGAAAAGTTCGATTTATGGAAGGAAATTTGTATACAATTTTATTTCTCTTGCCAATTCAAGAGTTTGAGTTATGGAGAACTTCGAGTTAAGGAAGTTTGAGCTATTGAAGGCAATTTGTATGAAATTTAAATTCTAAACGGTATTGCCAATTCAAAAGTTCGAGTTATGGAGATCTTCGAGTTATGGAAGTTCCACTGTATTTATTAAGGGGGTATTCTGGTGTAGAAGCGTAAATTTTAGGTAATTTTTGAAAGGTCTTTTACGACTTTTAAGGCAATTAATATTTTTACTATCCATTTTTTATTGGTTGTTTATTAACATTCAAAGAATAAAGAAAAAAATTAAAAACTAAAAACAGTGAAAAATTGAATAAATTATGAGCTGACGGAGGGGGCTTTTGAAAAATTTTCACGTGACCGTACCCATGATTTCGACCCTCCTAGCAATCTGAAACCAAAAAAAAAAGTTATTAATCAAGAATAATGTTGCAATATCCGGAACTAGGGAAAAGTTTGAAAAAAATTTTATAACAAAATGGCGACTGTTTAAAAAAAAAATTTTTTTCGACCACTTTTTTTGACTGTTTTGAATATTTTAAAAATAGTAAAAATGAAAATTTAGGGATGGCCCTAGTTCCAGTTCTAGAAAAGCCAATAAAGAAGAGTCCATAAAAATTTCAAGTAAATCGGTCCAGTAGAACCTGAAAAATCGTGGGTATCGTACCGAAAAACACAGTTTTGAGAAAAACGCGTTTAAAGTTTCGGGTAAAGTTTTTTAGAGTCTAAGTTCCGGCCGAACCAGTTTATGCCAGGTCAGAAAAATGTTTATATCTCCGAAAATAATTTAAATTTTGAAAAATCCTCTCGTATACACATTCTTGAATAGTTAAACTTTGAAAATATAAAAAAAAAATTTTCGATTTTTTGGAATTTCTAGACCAGAATACCCCCTTATTGTATATATCTAAGAAATGATCTATAATGTGTACACAGTTGTATATGTCTCACTCTATTCTATGATCTCATGTTCACCTATGCTTTCGAAATAATACATTCCATCATTGCCTCTCAAAAACTAGCGTAAAATAAAAATGTCAATTAACTTTACCACAGATGAAAATACGTTCATATATATACCAAATTTGTTTAAAGTACCCATGTACCTCCAAGTACTTACAGCATATCATTTCTTGGGTCGTTGGTTTAGGTCAAGTCATACAGGGCACATCCACATTGGTCATATCAAAAATTATACTAACTAAAACAACAACATCAAACACTTACATCCAGCGTTACTCAATGCAGTAGTTTTTGTTGTTAAATTGCAAGGCACACCGGTATATTTGTGTGCTTTGGAGCTTCCGGATGCTACAGACTGAACTGCATCCCATTTTTCATGCAAAAATACTGAAATTAAGGAAGTCGCAAACATTCAAGCAAATAACTGAAATTGTATGCCACAAAAATTATTAATTCCCAACAAACTGTAAGGGATGCATTTGAATTTGTATGGGTTATTCCACGACAAATTGTTTTGGAAGGAAAAATAAAAAATATATATTATAAAAAATATGAAATACAATATGAAGGGAGACTATAAGTTATTTAACTGAAAAAAACTAAAACCCGTAAATCAGAATACCTTGTTTGACCAATTTATGTACGGATTGTGTCCTATTTACCTGTGATAAGAACAACCTAAATTGTTAGTTTAATTATGTTATTTATTTAACATATATCTCCACTTTAGAGTCCACCATACCGATGGAAACCGGTTTACTCTTTATATAAGAGCTTCGGGAATATCTACACCGATTTCACACATTTTTGACACAAAATATATTATATTAATAACATTATGATAAGAAAAGTATACTTACTGAAATTTATTGACATAATTCACTAATTGATCGATAATAAATGGGTTAAAATAATCACCAGGGACAGGGTCTCCATATTCCCTATATAGTAACTAGGGGAAGCTGTTAACCGCATTATTTTGTTTCTGGGACAAACTGAGTAAACTATAGACATAAAATTTTCCACCTAATACTCGTTGAGATATTTGACATATTAAAGAACATATTGGCATAAAGACAATTGGAAGAACGGAGGTCATTATATTCTCATTTCAGCAGACACTATAATCGCAATGTGTATAACATTCCTAACTATTTAATTAAGATATCTCATGTATCGACCGGGGCCCAACTAATAGAATGAACGAAAATCAATGTTTTTGATAGATGGGGGAATGGGATAGTTGGGGGTTACAAAAATAATATTTGGTAGAGTGTCCATTTTTTTAAGAGAAAATTATCAGATTTTTAAATAAAATCTCCCGTATTAGGTAAGAAAATAATGTGCTTCGTATAGAATTCTCACTTAATTTCTTTGACATATCTCATATGTTGACGATATGGTATAAAGGTAACCCAAAGGACTAACATTTTCTTACTTGGGAAGATAAAGAAAGAAATATTAGAGATATAAAAATTTACACTTTTCTTCTTCTTGTCTTCTTTTTTTATGTTAATTATTATTATTTTTTTTTTCAATATTTTATTTTTAATTAAATTTTAGTTTAAATTCTCAACCAATCTTACATGAAATAACCCCACAATATTGTAACCCAACGTATTTATTTTTACTAACTCAAATAACCTCAAAATATATACAGACACACATACGAATTTGTTTATATTGGAAAATTGTGCATGCCGCTAGACGTTCACTTTTATGCACAGTTACTGAGTAAAGCAAAGGGAGACTTGAAAAATTACCGAAGCTGCAGAGTGTCTTCCCATACAGACACATACTTTTGGCAAACACTGTGCGCTTATGTGAGTATAATGTGTACTGCTAGGAGGCAAATAGCAATTTCATTTTAAATTACAAGCATGCACAGGTTGCTGCTGCACAGCCAGCCAACTTCTTCGCAACCAGACGCTTATGCAACAAACGTTGGCCAGCCGAAAGGACATTGGAGTCGCCAACGGCAAGCGAGCACCAATGCAAGTACAATTTGGTAGCGCTGGTCAACAGCAAGGCTTATATGAGAGTTTGTATGTAAGGGAATGTGTGAGCTGGGTGTATGACATAAGCATGCCACAGGAGTAGCAAAAGTTCATGCAACTCGCTGGCGGAGTAAAAGAAAATATACATGAAAATCAACTACATTTGCAGGCATATGAAGACACATATATATTTTTCCATTAATAAATATACATATATACACATATTCGGACTCAATCGAAGTTGCAACTATGCAAAGCGACTGCGAAAGTCGGCAACATATTCCCTTACCTTCTGTATATCATATGCAGCTCCAAAAAAGGGCCCAAGGTAATTTCATGGCGAAGCCTTATCATAACCAATACAAGCAGCACATACACACCTACATGCATTCAAAAATGATTACCTTGCTTTTAGCCTGCAGCATTTACATACACACACGGATATGCATATATGTACACCTTGGTACTGTCGTGGTCCTTGCTGTTATCCTATGCCTGTGCACCTTGTCTCCAACTTCAGTTCGAAAAAAAATCAGTTTGCTTTTCCTCTGCAACTTAATTTAAGCACATGTACCGTTAACTCTATACCATTCCGCCTCAAATTTAAACAAAGCTTGACTTTCATTTCAATTCATAAAACATTCACTTTCATGTTGCGAAAAGTCAAAAAAATAATAATTTAGTATTACTATTTGCCTGCCACATTCGCATTGCTGCACATTTTCTAAGTCTATTATGTTCAATTTCGCATTTACTGCCCTTTGTTTGTTGTATTTTATGCTATATGTAAGCTGGACTATTGTCATAACTGCTGTCTAGTCTTTTCTTTGGTCATCTATAAGCTGTATTTGTTGGTATTTTTACTTTAATGCAACTCAATGTTGCAAGAACAGGTTATTTTTCAAGGTTTACTTTTTAATATGATGTCTACATATTGGCATTTTGTGATGAAAACAACATGATTGCTGAAGTTCGAAAACAGAAATTTTTAAATTTGAAACAATATTTTTTGAGGCCAAAAAGTGTCCACATCCGAGGAAATAGATGCTAGTATTATTTATGAATGGCTCTGCAGGAACATTTGTTTGTAATTCTAACCTGCTTGAGAGCTTAAAACCACAAATGAACAAAAAATATAGCATACTTTTAGGCGATGAACATATTTATTTGCTGTGCGCTTGTAAATAAATTACATGAAAACTTTTTTTTAGTAGATTCCTAGTAAATTTCTTTTAAAATAATTCTCTAGAACACATTAAAGAACTAGGCACCTCGTGATAGTGTTATCCCGACTTCCCATAAGCGCTAGTCAAAACGATCTTTCATAACAACTAACAAATTTCTAAATTTCTGCAACTTCTTCTTCAAGAATAAAGGCAAAATTAGGCATTCTTGATAAGATTGACTCGACAACCTTTATTTTACTATACTCAATATTGCGGTTTCTAGAAACTAAAGTCCGGTATTAATGATCCTATTAATGATCCTGATATCATTAATTCGACATCTTATAGTCCTTGATCCGATAATATAAGGTTGTTGAATATTCCTCCTTTTTGTCTTTTGAATTTCGAGGCTATGTATAAAGCGTTACAGAGCTCCTATATGGCAATATTGTACATCTGTGAAAGGTCTTGACATAACCTACAAAACGACGCTATGCATGATTAGTTTGGATATTGCGTTCAACAGTTATAGACGTGTAAAATGGAGTTCAACGCCGAAATTCGTACACTATCACACTCGAACTGCGGAGGAATGGTTTCGACGATTCTAAGCAGATGAAAACGACACCATGGATAAGCCAGCCGGCGGAAGACCTGAAAACAAATCATCAATCAAATCATGGAAGACATCGAGTTAGACCGGAATATGGCATCTTGCGACATCGCCCAGGAGTTAGTTACCAAACCATTTTAAACCATCTGCAGAAGGCTGGATACAAAAGAGCTTGATGTTTGGGAGCCGCATGATTTGACGCAAAAAAAAACTATCTGGACCGAATCAACGCCTGTGATATGCTGCTGAAACGGAGCGGACGGTGACTGGCGACGAAAAATGGATCACATACGACAATATCAAGCGAAAACGGTCGTGGTCGAAGGTCGGTGAATCGTCCCAAACAGTGGCCAAGCGGGGATTGACGGCCAGGAAGGTTTTACTGTGTGTTTGGTGGGATTGGAAGGGAATCATCCAGCATGAACTGCTCCCAGACGCTTAATTCTACCATCTACTGCGAACAACTGGACCGCTTGAAGCAGGCGATCGACCAGAAGCGTCCAGAATTGGCCAACAGGAAGGGTGTAGAGTTCCACCAGGACAACGCCACACACTTCGTTGATGACTCGTCAGAAACTACCACCATATAAGCCCGGTCATAGCGCCAAGTGATTACCTATTCCTGTCCATGGCGAACGCTCTTGGTGGTGTAAAGTTGAACTCAAAAGAGGCTTATGAAAAGTGGCTGTCCGAGTTCTTTGGGGGGTAAGCTTCTACGAGGGGGGTATTATGAAGTTAGCGTCTAGGTAGAAACAGATTATCGAACGAAACTTTTTGCTTTTTATAAAGCATTGAATAAAGAGCAAAAAAAGCGGATATTTGACATCCTAATACTTGAACTGAAATTCTAAGTCTAGTAAAATAAAATATGGCAGGCAATTTCTTCTACGCACAGCCCTTAGTAATTTTTCTCCAATCTACAGAGGCAACTTGGATGTGCTGCTATAAATCGTCCTGTCGGAGTAAAATGCTATCAGGAGTAAAATAAGAGTTTCAGCCACAGTTCCGCGATATCAATTTGACGAGTTCAAACTGTTTAGTTCTGACAAACCCAAACTAAATGGTTAAACAATATAAGCTCCAAGTATTTCATGGTTCACAGTGTATCATTTTCGCCTTCCAACTATTACCTTTAAATTATCTTCATTTTTAAGAATATTTTATATTAAGCGTATTTTAAAGTTACGACCCCCCTGTGATGAGCGTTCACCCTCTGCATTTAAAATTCACTTAAGCTCCGCTAGAAACGCATTGTTAGTAGCGAAAACTCTGAGGAAATGCACTAGAATGCGGCAAGCAAATGGAATGTTGCTGCAACACGTGAAATCCCGCATCAGCGCGGAAGTCAGTGTGGAGAAGTATGCGTCACAACCCAGAGTGCGACAGATAAGATGAACTGGAAGATGAAAATGGCGCTGAAAATAGCTGTTGCCCGGTTGGATGCTGCAGTCTCAGTGATTGCAGCAATGGTGTTGACATGGAAGCTTGTGAGATGCTGCAGTTGGTTGACAACGTGTGGTTGGCAGTAGCTAAAAATAAATGCGCTCAGCTCAAATAAAGGGTAAGTGTATCGTAGCGAAATGATTTTTCTATGGTGAACTGTCTTAGAATGGAATGAGATATGTATGAAGATATGGAATGAGATATGTATATGTTCGACGTCGAGCTCGGTATTGAAGCCGTTCTGAAAAAGACAATCCATATTATTTCTCATTGAAACGAGATCTTCTACAGTAGAAGAAACCAGAAGATCATAGAATATATGAGGATCTCTAGGGAGAGCCGGTCTGAGCCGAGCCGGATTTGGATATAGATCTATTTCTAGCTGTTGATACCATAATATGACGCAAATTTTGGCTGGAGATCCAAACCTCTCCGAACGTTGTCGGATCAAACCTTAATCCATCAGTTTGTGACTAGGTATTGGCAGAACTCAAGATTCGACCGAAAGTCGCAAAAGATGTCTATCCGCTTGAAGCTCCTAAAAATGATATGCCTATCTCATCACCCGTTACAATGCATCCCCTCTATGAGTGTGCAACAGACACGTGGCATGCGATTTTTTCTCTATTTGCAGACGTTCACGCTGCCTGTTGAAGACACACAATCTGCATGGAAAAACGGCAATGCGGCAACAACTACAAAAAGCAAAAACCAAATAAATTACGGCAAAAAGCAAAAGAAAAAATAGTTAGAATCTCTAAGAACCCAAAGTGCAATGGCAACAGCAGCAATGACATTTGAGCCAACAACGGAAGCTGTCGCCTGGCTGCCACTAGCTGCCTTGCACATTGTTTCAGCGCAGACTTTTGCCAACGCTGTTGTTGTATTTGTTGTATTTTGCATGCATTGCATCTGCATTTCGTGGCAATTGCCACAAGCAGGCATTGCATGTCGCCACATAGTCGCGCGGCAGACGTGTCCGTTGCAGCTGTAGTTGCAGATTTCTTTCTCGTTCCTATCTCTATGTTGCAATCGAAACCCTGTAGCTGTGTGTGTGTATGTGCCTGAGTTGTGCGCTTGGATTACACGCTTAAAAGCTGTACATACCTTGTTGCCGGCTTCAGGAATCTGCCCTTGTTGCAAGGCCACTTCGATGGAATTAGTTGCGTAGCATTGAGTGTAGCCGAGTATCGACGACCAAGGTAGATAGGTATGTAGATAGTGTAAGTGTAAGTAACTGCTATCGAAATTTAATATTGAGGCAGTGATTCCCAAATGATGTGATGGAGAGATTAAAGGTGTTCAAAATATTTAATAGAAGTATTAAATGTAATCTTTATAGGTTATTTGCGGTTATTAAACGCTTTGAAGTTCTTCTGTACTCACCACCTCCTTCAATTTAGTCTTGAAATATCTTTACTTATCGTTTTACAGTTTTCTTTCGAGCTAGGAAACTAAGTTCAAATACATGACCAAATATGTTCGAAGATCCTTAAGGGCCCCAATTTATGATTTTCTAAATTTCAGCAGTCTTATAAAGTCTTTAAGAGCTAGGGTCGCCGGTTTCTGTTTTCAGTAGTCGTGCTCAAAGCTCCGCTTTGACTATGACTATGGTCCTCAGTCCGATTAGTGGTCCAACACGTTTATGATTCCAATATAGTTGGTTCACCAGAAACCTCTTCTTATACTCGACACCGTATAATAACCCCCAAGTTGAGTCAAAATCGAAATGCTTATGCTTTCCATCCCTGATTGATTTATATCCGGGCATTAGTCCGTAATGGCGACCACGTATTCGTTTATTAACTTTGAATCGACGAAGTGTTCGACGAAAAATTTAACATTTTTGTTATAAGTGGTTTAGTCTTGGCTGAAAGGCCCATTTCCACTGATCTTTGGTATTAAAATAAAGTTAATGACTTTGTTCGATATCATTATACCAGATCAATTTTTTCGTTAAGTTTTGGATCATCCTATCGTTTGTCTACAAACGTGGTATTAACCCCAAAATTGTTCTAAAGATGAGAGCCTTAACTCTCAAGTCTCAAGTCTTATCTCCAAGTTTTGGATCATCCTATCGTCTGTCTAGTCTGTCTACAAACGTGGTATTAACCCCAAAATTGTTTTAAAGATGAGAGTCTTAACTCTTATCAACAGATTTACGTATCCATAGTGTATAACAGCCAAAAGTGACTTCTTCACCATTTACCGGAGGGTTCCAATTGTAGGGAACAACGACAAACACGAAACGAAAAATTTCAGCGACGATTGGGATCCTATGACTGTTCCAGATTCGAAGTAGTTAGGCTAGAGATCCTAAATTTTTTAACTGTTTTCAGCTAAATGAAAAGCTTAAGATAACGATCCTCAGTTCATTTAAAAGCACTACTTCTCTTCACTTTATGATAGCCGGCTTTAGAAGACCCTGTTGGACTAGTTGATTCCAACACAGAGTTATAATTTTAAGGCTAGTGATATATGCGCATACATTTTTGAGATCTTAGACTTAGGCAAAGATAGGCAAAGAACCTGATAAGCGAACCCCCAACTCAACTAATCTTCAGAAGAAACTTTTTTCATGGGTTTAACCCTAGAAAGTCATGCCTCGTCGTTTCGACGACGCGAGTGTTTATTTTGCACAAAAGCCGAATGAATCAGAGCTGTGAAAATTTTATTTATTTCATAAAAGATTTAAGAAAAACTGTTTGATATTGTTTTATTTAGAAGATATATAAACCAGGTAATGCGAATATATTGATTTTAGTAAGTTTTGATAGGTAGGATAATATATTAAGGACTTTGAGTATTGCCGTCGTCGAATCGACGAGGGATGACCTCTACGTTATAAAAATAGCGATGACCTTCTAGGGTTAAGGAGATTTTTGGAATTTTTTATACAAAATCTTCGGTGAATTCAAAGATGAGACGATTTAAGTAATTTCAGATTTTACTCAGGTCCATTCATCAAATCACATTAGTCAGTTCAAATTAGTGGAACTAATTTTAAAAATCTCAAGAAATTCTTTGAAATCTGAAAAAATATTATATATAATCACACCTAAAGCTCACACAACCGCTAATTCCTCATTAGCACAACAGTTTAGAAGCGTCTTTCCGTTATTTGTGTACCCCTGTCGCATTTTCACTCAAGCATTCTTAGGCATATTTGCCCAGTTACTTAGCATACGCTTAGCTTTAGGTACCCACTTAAGTACAAATAAATATATTTACACACATACACAGGCATAAGTAAGTAATACATACATGCGGATTTATGTAATATACACCAACAACCAATGCTGAGCGGCAACAAACGCGTAGATACCGCCTATCCACTTCCACGCCGCGTGACGCTTATAAATATGTAAGTAAGTCGGTATATATGCATATTAACGCACACATGCTTCAATTAAGCGCACAAGCTTACTCAGTCCTTCAGCACACGCACGCTCATACATATGCATTTGCACGAGCAAAGTTGAACCACACGCGCTCGAGCTAAAACACAAGCTGGCTTAAATGTCTTGCGAACTTTTTTTGCATTTTTTTACTATTTTTATTGCTTATTCGCTTACTTAGTTTGTTTTTGCTGCTGTTGTTGGTCGCTTTGTTCCGCATTTGTTTTTGCAATAGCCCTCACGTGTTTTGTTTTTGTTTTTTTGGTTCTGCTTTACTTAGTCTTCTTGTTGTTTACTTCTTAGATTGCTTTTAAATTACTTTTTCCATATGATAGCGCACCTATTTATATATGCGTGTGTACTATATGGTATATATTTACATACATATATACATACATGCCGCCATGTGTAAAATAATTCATATGTGGAAGGGTCCAGCAAGACTTACCTCGGCTGTGTAATAGCCTCGCTTGGATTTAATGATATAACAGGGTTGCCATAATGCAAAGAAAATCAGAATTACAAGAATGGACCTTAGAGGATCAGGATAGGCTTAGATCGAATGAGACACGGAATGGTAATGCTCGATTTTGGTATATAAGTTCTATTTTTAAAAACGATATCCTACCATGCGACAATAGATTGCGTAGAAATAATCTGACGAGGGCTATATAAAACTTGAGATATTTCGAGGAAGATATTTTAAATTTTAGATCAAGAGCAAAACTCTGTCCTCCACGAATCAGTTTCGTTCAAACGTCAGCGGACGGTTTTCCTTTTTCTCTCATATATGTATGTATCTTTCGAATAAATAATAAAATCTGAGATAGTGGCCGACTCGATATCCAAAACTGAATACTTCTTCAAATCCAACGTCATTGAATCTAAATGGGACCCAAAAAGTTATATGGCAAGAATAAAGATGTTAAACGCTACCAGGGGTTAGAAGGAAGGAATTCGAATCAACAAGATCTCCAACGGATACGACTTGAAAGAACGTAATATATGAACTTATGTTAGTTCCATCTTGCAAAATGTCTCAAAATTCCATACATCCTCTATGTACTATATCTGAATCGAAAGCATCCCTTTTCTCCGCTGCTAATCCAGTATAGGCAATAAGATATCCAGGGCCTTTCGAGATCAATCTCACAGATAATTCAAATAATCCAACACTCCATCTTTCAGATAACAACAAACAAAAATCTTTACTTAGGACCAAGCGTTATAGGAGGATCTCATTTTCTTAAATACCGACCTAAAGGGCTAACAGAAAGTAAAAGCTTTTCACAAGCTCTGAATCCATCTAAACAACAACTTTCGTCCAAATTCCTGAATTTCTGTCCCACTCTGATATTTCGGATCTATCAGTTATATGGCAACTTTGCACCGTGAAGCTAAAAATCATACGTAATCAAGGCTGTTTGTTGTCATACCAGCAGTCCGGTGAGCTTGATTGCCTAGATGCCTGATTAAAAGTTCGCCACGTGAAAGCTTCATATGTATCTATAGGTTTATACATATATACATGAGCACACATGCAAAATTTCCACACTTAATAGCAAGCGTTAATACTTCCAGGAAATAAATAACTTTGCAAGGCTTTAACGACACCAACATACCTTGGCAACACCTCCACCGAGCAATTCGCGCAGCACTAAATCCTTAGAATCATACACATAGTATATACTCTCATATGTAGTGGCATACCATTGGCTTGGCGTGACACCAGCAAACACCTTAACGGCCGCAGCTGCCAAACATTCCACAACCGTGTGGCAACTAAGCTGGAAGAACCACCTCTTTAGCTGCCGCAGTTCGGTACTTAGCGAGTGAGTGCTGCTCATGCGGCGCAGCTGGGTCCAACAGCAGCTGAAGATGCAAACGAGTTTGTCGCGAAATCGGAAACCTTTAAAACGCTTCAAGGCAGTAAGGAAGACAGCGGATGCCGACACAGAGCGAACTGGACTGGGCAGTTGCGAGACAAGCCAATGGAGTGGGTTTATGCAAAACCAGAGAAAAACAAAATGGAACTGGAATGTGCAAACCCAAGTGTTATCTGCCACATGCGCGTTGCCAAAGTTGTCGCTTGACGTTGCCACATACCACATAGCTGCTGTCACATGCTGTGGCTTGGCGACGCAACGACTTAGATACATATATTTGTGGAGGTATGTATGTAGTGGTGTGGCACAAACAAGCTCGTGTATGCATTAGGCGGATTAGATAAGCTTAAGCCACATTCGTTGGTTGTGGCACGACCACGCGCATAAGCCAAGCGCTTTTGGCTCACAGCGTCTACTATATGCTTATGAATATGTATAAACAATAATATTTACGTGCCACAGCAACGTGTGGCATAGGCGAAAATGAGTTTGCGAGTTGGCAATTCGCACTTACCCCACCCTATATGTATTACTTGCAACGTGGCACATATTTTTGTGTGTTTATATGTTAATGCTTTCACTAAACCCGCTATGGCGCTCGGTCAACGCTATGCGCCATCATTTTGGCGAACTAACACACACTAGCACAAACACACATATATTTACCGTTGCAAACCAACCATGCAACTCGCCAACTTTGCTACCTCCGCCTTTTCTATAATTTATTTACTTTGCTGTGTGGCGACTAACTTGTCGTTTTGCTTCATTCGTTGCTGCCCTTTGCGCGTTCCAACTTATTTTTTGTTGTTTTTGCAGTTTTTTCTCCGCTTCGCGTTGCTGCCTCATTGGTGGTGTGCATGCCGCTAATATCAAGTATTTGTGCGAAGTTTTTGTTTTTGCTTGCGCATTATGTCGTTGGCGTGACCACTTGCCGTTACTGCTGTTGTTGTTGCTTCTTGGTTCTTGGTTCATGCGCGTACTTCACTGCTCTTCTGCTGCTCCTCCTTCTTCTAATTTTAGCATATGCTTGCGATTTGCTTTTGTTTTTGGCACTGCCGACAGCTGGCCTAATGAGTAACGCCATGTTGTTGCGCCACCGCACACATTTACTTACACATATGCTAATGCTGCCAGTAAAAGATGGGTGCCGTCGTCATTTTAGTTGAATTTGTTGTTGCATGCGGCTTCCTTCATTTTGTATGTAGTTGTTGTTGTTGTTGCAGTGTCTGAGGTTTACTCATTTTGCGGTATTTTAGAAGCTTACACTAACACATAAGAAGAATTATGCTAATATTTAGTTCATATATTCTTCTTTTCAATTAAAACAAGTTAGGTTAGGGAAATTTGGGATAAAAAATACCCTGAAAAGTTTTTCTTCGGAAATCCAAATCTGAATCACAAGACCGAAAGATTTGCAAATGTTTAAACTGAAGATCCAAAAGGACAACCTGAGAAACTCACAAAAGACAAGGAATTGGTCGAGATTTAGATAAATGTCAGTGTATACTGAAAATGAAGGTCCGAAAGGAGAATCTAAGAAACTCCAAAAGATACGTACCTAATCGAGCTATCAGGAGAAAACAAAACAAACCTTTAAAACACTAAAACTAAAGATTCTTCTAATATCTTCCGGGCTTTTAGAAAAACCGGAAGTGAGGGGAGTTTGACAACAATACCGGGTTCTCAAACTGAAAATCCCATAAAATCATTCGAGTCCTTAGAAAGACCAGAAGTTTGTCTACAAAATACAAAAATGATAAGGGCTTCATCGAGAGATCTTCATAAAGACTCATAAATACTCTCTCAGGAGAAAAAGATTTTCAAGAACTAAACTTACAGATTATTTATTATATTTCTTGCTCTTAGGAAAACCGGAATTGTGGGGAGTTTGGCAACCATACCACGTTCTCAAACGTTGAAGATCCCATAAAATCATTCGAGCCCTTAGAAAGACAAGAAAAAAAAAGTGTAAGTGTAAGTGTAAGTGTAAGTAAGTGTAAGTAAGTGTAAAAAGTGTAAAAAGGATAAGGACTCCATCGAGAGATCATCAAAAAGACTATGAACTAAATCTAAAGCTCGCTCAGGCCTTGGTTTCATCTCATATCAAATCCTCTCCCGCTCTTCTTAATGCAACATCTGAACTACTACTGAACGCAGAGCAACTCAAGTCATTGTATTTCCTATTGAAGATTCTCTCACTTGTCTTATACTTGACGACCACTCCCACTTTGGATCGATGGAGAGGGTCCCATTATTTTTCCATTTTAATAAAATCTAGTTACTGATTTCCGCACAAATTAATCCCCCTTAGTTGTTTTGAACCGGCTATCTATTATGAACCTTCTGAGCACTCTCTCCCTTTCCTTCTATTTATTATATCGTCCACCACCATAATACCTGAAATTTGAATCCGGCACTACAAAGCTTTAATACTGGTCTAAGTACTTTGACGAACGGTGAGCTCAAGAGGCTAGGTTACCATGTAGAAAGAACCATTTATTCGTGAACTCTTTAATGTGCCAACCTAACCTCTGAAATTATACAAAATACAATAAAATTTTACCTTCTACAGATGTTATGTTACCTTACAGACGTCTAGCTTCCAGTGAAACTTCAGTGCAGCAGTATGACAATGTGGACTCGAGAGGCTGTGGTAAAATGAAATCACTTGTTCATGTAATTAACCGGCCTCCCTAGAAAATAGACTAGTTTTATGCTATTACCGGAGTGATGTCAATGCTGCGATCTTCGTCACGAAGGTAGCCTCGCCAAAGCTTCGACACAATATAGTTTCTGACAAGAATCCTAAAGAGTTAACTTTCAGGTTCTTTCCAAATATTATTATCATATTTCCAAAACCTCTTACATTTTTGGTCTCTTTCGCAATAAATCCTACAATTCACTAACATAACTAATATTATTGCCACAGTTAACCGACCCCACAACTAAGTAGCGTTAGCTGACAGACCAGACATCGCTTTAACCCTGCAGACGGCACACAATAATCGTCACAATGACAGCGCGCCACACAATGCCACGTGTCCATTGAAATGTCATTCTGTCAAAATGCACTTCCGCAGCGGATATGGCCGAATGCAATGAATGAAAGCTCAGCTGGCTACAGCGCGGGGGGAGAACATGTGCGGGAAGCTGAACGGAACAAATTGTGAATAACAAAACAGCAAGGACATGGCTGGCGAAACAACGGATTTCAGTGGGATATTGTGCATGAAACTGTAATGTAATATAACTGTATGTAAATATGTATGTATTTGTGCGGAAAATCGAGTTTGCCGTATTAGGTCAGTTGGTTAGCAGGAAATGCAGTAATTACGATAATGTTGGCGATCTCAAATCGTTTTAAGTTGCATGCGCGCGGAGATCCGTGGCATCTACATATATTTCTGTGAAACGTGCCGCGTCGGTGGGCTATAAATGCACACATATATATATTTTTAGGAAATTCAATATTTTTTGCTGCAAATGAGACCCTATTTGTAGCTAAATAAAATATCAAATCCGCTCAATTGCCAACGGATCACGAAATCGAAACCGTCCCAACGCAAGAGGAAAGTCGTAATTATGGAGCGCGCAACAAGCAGTGTTTCGTGAATTAGAAAATGAAATTCTACACCAAACGGCAACTGAACGTTTACGGTAGCGAATTTAATCAAGATAGTGCACCATTATTCTCTTAAAGTGAGATAAAAATAAGATCCATACGGTTGTTCCAGTTCCATATCGAGTTCTAAAACATATTCGAACTAATAATGACAGAATAAAGCGGCTATCGTCCGAGTCGAGTATCGGTACCAATTGATCAAAGATCTTAGAACCTTTATGAATTCTTGTATAAGACATCGCCTAAAACAAAAGTGTTGGATCCGGTTATTCCAAGGCCTTACAACCATTAAGATTCCTTGTATCAAACATCGCCTAAAGTAAAAATATTGGTTCCACTTGATCAAAGTTCTTAGAACCATTAAGATTTTACGGCGCCCAAAGCAAAGGTTCCAGGTGATCAAAGGTCTTAGAACCATTAAGATTTCTTGTATCAGTCATCGCCTAAAGTAAAAGTATCGGTTTCAGTTGATCAATGGTCTTAGAACCATTAAGATTTCTTGTATCAAACATTGCCTAAAGTAGAAGTATTGGTTCCAGTTGATCAAAGGTCTTAAAACCTTTAAGATTCCTTGTATCAAACATCGCCTAAAGTAAAAGTATCGGTTCCAGTTGATCAAAGGTCATAGAACCATTAAGATTTCTTGTATCACAGATCGCCTAAAGTCCAGTTGATCAAAGGTCTTAGAACCATTAAGATTTCTTGTATAAGACATCGCCAAAGCAAAAGTATCGGTTTCAGTTGATCAATGGTCTTAGAACCATTAAGATTTCTTGTATCAAACATTGCCTAAAGTAGAAGTATTGGTTCCAGTTGATCAAAGGTCTTAGAACCTTTAAGATTCCTTGTATCAAACATCGCCTAAAGTAAAAGTATCGGTTCCACTTGATCAAAGATCATAAAACCATTAAATTTCTTGCATCAGAGATCGCCTTAAGTAAAAGTATTGGTTCCAGTTGATTAAAGATCTTAGAACCTTTAATATTTCTTGTATAAGACATCGCCTAAAGTAAAAGTATCGGTTCCAGTTGATCAAAGGTCATAGAACCATTAAGATTTCTTGTAAGATTTAAAGAACACCGGATACAATAAGATTTAAGAAGCTCAACAAGGGAGCAAGATTTTTGAAACTTCCCTTCTTTCTTAAACAATAATGATCGAAAAATATAGGAAGCTCACAGATAACCTGTGTTCTGTTCAAATAAACTAGAATATAGCTCTAAGTGTAAAAAAAAAAAACAGAAAATAAGAAATGCAACTCGGAGAAAGGGTCTAACCGAAGTTATGGACCGAAGACATAGACCTCAATTGGTCATTAATTGCTTTAGTTTTTGTCCAGATAGGAATGAGTAACACATGAGAACATGACCCGTCGGCTTCTAGTACAGGCTATATATCCCCGGCGGTTGATTCAGAAATGGTTTCTGTTGTCAGATATTCCTTAAAGTATTCGGTAGGCTCTCCGCTTGATTCGCGGCTTAGATCACGTAAGAAGCGAAAAACAAATTAGAATAATACTTTAAGGACTATCCAAAGTCCAACCTTCTTGGAAGCACGTCGGCTTCACAGCTTTAATTCCTTAGCTTATACTGTTGTTGGTAAATTGTATAAAATCTTGGTCATACTGAAACTCCTTTCAAATGTAAAAATCATATTCGAAGAACGAAACAAGAAATGCTGCAAAGTTTGAGAGACTTCTTTGCATAGGCATCTTAGTTGTGAACTTCCAATTGACGCATACTGTAGAAGAATCTACAGCTATATGTAAATAAGAGTTTACAGCGATCCACTAATCGGCTGAACACCTGAAGCGGCATGCCTACGCAACGCCGGTACCAATAACAAACAACAACTCGCAACGAACTCGGTTAAGTAGTACACAATCATAGACATTATCACCAAGCAGCGCTCGCGTCTTGCATTGCCACTCGCCTCTAAATGAGCGACCCTCTTGAAAACTTGCAGATCTTTCAGCCCTCAGCGCTCAGCTTCTTTATAGCAAGCATTCCTTCGCTGGGCGCAGCACAGCAAGTCTTCGTTGGGTTCCCTGACGTGGCGGTACACGTGGAACTGTATGATGAATGAAATCTGAGACGCATTTTCCGTTGCAGACATTTGGCAGATTTGAGATTCGATGATGGCGACAGCAAACAGCGCTGAGCGTTTTAATTGCTGTAAAATACCCAAAATCTTGCGGTGCGTGCCTAGTCCAATTACAAGCAGACTTACTTATGCTCATATAAAGGGAGCGCTGAAATTTCGCTACCGCCTCTATAGCGGTGGCTACTGGTTTCTACACACGCACACACACTCAGAGACTCGCTCGTTGGCGAAGTAAATGCGAAATTTGCCGGAAAAAAGGGTCGATTAATTTCTTGTTACTGCCGTCTTTGTTATAAATTTCAGCATTTATTGTTGTTGTACATAACTCATACTTGCAATTAGATCCATCAAAGCAGCGCAAGAAAAATATCAGCAAAAAAGAATCAACCGACAGCCTCCTCAGCCACCAAAGCAGCGACGAGCGCGTCGTCCGTAGCGCAAGCAACTCGATCCTTGCAACGAAAGTAGAGCGATCGTAAGATACGAGCAAGTTGTTGTTGTTGTTGTGCTATACCTATATTGTTTGTTGTTTGAACGCGACCGCTTTGCGTATCTGCGTGTAAATCGAAAACTGTAATTATCCTTGAAATTAAAAGCGTACACAGCGAAGGAATGCAAAAAAACACAGTATGCAGGATCAACTTGGTTGCGAGTACACGTTTTGAGGATTTCGTGGGAACCTGCGTCATTTGAATAACAAAAGCAAAAAAAAAATAATACAAACCAGAGTACGCGCTATGTGAGAGAAAGAGAACGGAATAGAGGCCGAATGCGACAACAACTGTGCGTTCGCATGCAGATTTCTTGTGTAGCGGTCGATCAGACTGCTATCTGTAGATCGCTAGATCAGCCGTAAGAGCTACAAACTGGAAGGCAGCCGCTGCCACAAAAAAAAAACGGAAAACTGGGCGTTCTGTTCCCATAATTCTTGGTATTCGACGTAAGAACGTATTATTTTGCTGGGCGTTGGCGAAATTGTAAACCGAAATTTGATTGCTGTGCGGGTTGGGTGCGTCTGCATGTGTCTTTATTTTTCGATGGAACTCCCGTTTGGGCGTAGATATTTCAAATTTGCATTCGTTCGAAGGACGCTCCCTCGAATTTCGTTTGTTTGTTTGGCCATTGTGTTGAATTAACCGGCAATTTGCGTGGAATAATGTTGTTTATTATGCCTGCAATTAGCATGTAAATGTAATTATAGTGCAGAATTTGATAATAACAGCTTGCATTCTGCAGAGATTTTCTTATAAGGGGTCCGGGAGATAACACTTATTTATTTTGGAAAGCATATGTTAATATCAGGCGAAGATCAGTTTAGGTGTTCTCAAATTGGATGCTGTCTTTATGTTATATTGTTTAGGATAAATTGAATTTGAGTCTTAAATCTACTATTTGACTGGTACTCTCCAACTCTCTTTATTCTTCTTCATCTTTACTCTGGTTTTCATTTCAAGCACTTAAACGATCTGAGAAGATCTCACCACTGGTGATATTATGAACCCAAAACGAAACCTTTTTCGGAGTCTTTCGGAGTTGGTATGCTTATAGTGGTTCAAAAGTCCTTGGAGCTCCCTAGATCTTATATGCGATATTCTTTTATCTGATGTTAAGACTCCAAAAATCTTTCGAAAAATCGTCAAAGAAAACATATGAGGAGCCATCCTACCCATAGCTTCATTTAAGATCTATCCACAAACTGTTATTTTAATCTTACTCGGTCCAAGTAGCACTTCAGCAAGTCCGATTCCGAGTTATGACTTTGCCTTGTCACAGTAGGTTGTATGGGAAGGACTTTGTTCGTATTCGTGTCACCCATTCTGATTAAAGATAACAGTTTATTATACTCTCGCAACAAAGTTGCCAGAGAGTATTATAGTTTTGTTCACATAACGGTTGTTTGTAACACCCCAAAACTAAACGAGTTAGATATAGGGTTATATATACCAAAGTGATCAGGGTGAAGAGTGGAGTTCAAATCCGAATGTCTGTCTGTCCGTCCGTCCGCCCGTCCGTCCGTCCATCTGGGCAAGCTGTAACTTGAATAAAAATTAAGATATCTTGATGAAACTTGGTACACTTATTTCTTGGCAGCATAGGAAGGTTGTTTTCGAAAATGAGCAAAATCGGACCACTGCCACGCCCACAAAATGGCGAAACCCGAAAATACATAAAGTGCCGTAACTAAGCCATAAATTAAGCTATGGAAATAAAATTTGGAGGTGGGCGTGGCCCCGCCCCCAAATAGCTTTTTGTACATATATCGGAAACCAATAGAGCTATATAAACCAAACTTTCTGCAGTCGTTTTTTTAGTCACTTCTTAATACAGTCCAAAAATGAAAGAAATCGGATAATAACCACGCCCACCTCCCATACAAAGGTTAGGTTGAAAAGTACTAAAAGTGCGTTAACTCACTAACGAAAACGTCAGAAACACTAAATTTCACATATGAAATGGCAAGTGGAAGCTGCACTCAGATTTTTTACAAAATGTAAAATGGGCGTGGCGTCGCCCACTTATGAGTCAAAAACCATATCTCAGGAACTACTCGACCGATTTCAATGAAACTTGGTTTGTAATAGTTTCCTTACATCCCAATGATATGTTGTGGAAATAGGCCAAATCGCTTGACAACCACGCATACTTCCTATATACCAGAACTTTGAAGATGATCTGAATCGTTTTTCTTTACAATATATAAAGTAAGCACTAGTGAAGATATCGGTGCAGAACTTTGCACAAATACTATGTTAACAATGTGGCAGCCCCATTCTAAAAATCGCCGAAATCGGACCATAGATTTTTAAGGCCTCATATATCGAACACGAGGACCTCGTTGCTTCTAACCTAATATTATGGTTTCCAAATTTCAATGGACTTTATACAATATATATGACGAATATGTGGGTCAAATTGTGTATTGTATAATATAAATAAAGTTAAATAAATAAATTGCGAGAGTATAAAAAAAAAAATGTTCGGTTACACCCGAACTTAGCTCTTCCTTACTTACTTTTTTTTTAATATACATATTTTAAGAAACTTGATGTTCGTTTTTTAATCAGGATAGTTAGTACCTTTAGTCCGACAAGGTCCACTTCATCCGATCACATTATCAATACTGGCTGATCTATAATTTTCAAACTTGGAGATAGCTAGAGGTATAATTATTATACTCGTAGAGGAAATTCGCAAAATCTCTTTCGGGTCTTATGATTGGAAATTTCTTTCGAGGGATGATATTGGGGGTAAAAAATGTAAAGTTTGTCTAGGCAAAACTGTTCATTCCACGCAAAAATATGATATAAGGTCGAGAAAAATCTGACTTGAAAATCCTGAGCATGTGTCTTTATGAAACTGACACCACCTTCGGCTACGCTTTTCCAAACGACGATATCATGTTATAGTACACTATACGAGTTGTCCAACTGTCGACTTCCTTTATCCTTCCTTTAAGAGAGATATTTTTGAACTAAGCCAGAAAGAATCCTACACTTCTTGGGAGTTGAGGATGTGGGCATATTATTAATCGCTGAGACAACAAATAGTATGCAAAGCTAACAAAAAAAGTACAGTTTCTCGGACATCAAAGAGATTTCAAAGATTTCGACCAAATAAATACCAACTGCAAGGTAAACTTAAACAGTTTAAACTGAATAATCTAGTAATTTACATAAACCTTTCGGATTTATTTAAACCTTTCTCATAGTATACGTGTGTATGTAAGTGAACTGCAAAAGTGCTCCACAAACTCATAAATGCTAAATTAAATTCACTTTAAATATGTAAACTTAGTGCCAGTAGTTCTAAGATTTTAATCTTTCAAAAACTTTGACTTCCAAGTCGTGAAAGAATGCAGAAGAAAACTAAAAGTGCCTCAAGCGCAGGAAGCACGCAATGCGAAAGTGCAGCTAGTGGACACTGCTCCCAACACACACAAGCTCACACCGAGAAAACTTCTATTTAGCTTGACCGGCCGCTGCTAGACAGTCAACTGACACTTGTGAGACAACTTGACAGCACCGAGAGAACTCATAAGCAAATAGGAACGGCAAGTAGAAGCATGCCGAGTACTCGCACAACTGACCAGTTAGCGGCGGCATTAGAGTTGCACTTGCAGGACAATAGACGACGGACGCAAATCTTGCATAGGAAGCAAGCAACACTCGACTCGGCAGTGAGGCTTAAAGGCGACGTTGTAGATTTAATGTCAACGGTAATGGTTAAATTTACCTTTGCACAGAAGTCAGGAAATATGTTTGTATGTCTGTAAGTGGACTAATCTTGTTGAGCTAGCTTTAGCCGGACAAAGTTTCGCCATTAAGTTTGTAAGTGCGTCCAGCGAGGTGTCCAAGAGCTTTAGCGAGGCGTCACTCTGTTGTGGTCGCTTTCTAGTTCTGTAACCACCGAGTTCAGCTTGAGTTACGGCTTTGCTTTGAGTCAAGTTTTCAGTGGAAATTGTCACTTGCAAGTTTATTAATGAGCTGCTAACGGTGTGTGTTTATTTAATAGTATACGTTGGGTGTTAATTCCTTGGAGTACACGAAGCGAAAGTGGTGAGAATTAAGCGGTTATATAAGGACTTTTCATTTATATAAGAACTCGGGGAAAACGCGAGGAACGGAATTTAGACTGATGGCTGATAAAGGTGACTAATAATCCAGCCTCAGTTCGCATATTCTCGTTAGTTGCGGTGAGAGTGTCCCTCTCTGCTCCAAACCATTATCTTATCTTCATCACCAACAATATCTCTGTTCCACTAAGTGAGGAAAGCTATTAAAGAAAGAAGACTACACAGGCTGAAAAAATATTCTTGATGAAAGCAGCTGATTGAGAGTCATACTAGAGAACTATAAACAAAAGTGATCTTTAAGAAAAAGAACAAACTGACTTCAAGTTCTCAAAGAATTTCTGGAGTCTCTTCGACATTTCACATTTTTTCTTAAGACCTTCTCTCTGGAGCCAGCTGCTTCTAGAAATAATCTTAAAAGTTTTAAGGCATGAATACTATATGGGTCCATCTTGTAGTCTCGGATCACTATTAATACGGATAGCTAATGGACTGCACTACCATCTCATAAAGAAACCGGAAGTTATAGTATACCAGCTTTGGTTGTAAAGTGTTCTAGAACAGGAGGCTCATTATATTTTATTTTTTACATGATCAGCTAAACTAACCTTAACCAATTCAACGAAGCTAATTGGAGACGCCAAATCGAAATATTGTTTATACCCTGAACAGGGTATATTAAGTTTGTCACGAAGTTTGTAACACCCAGAAGGAAGCGTCGGAGGCCCTATAAAATATATATATAAATGATCAGTATGTTGAACTGAGTCTGTATATATACGAACTAGTCCTTCAGTTTTTAAGATATCGTTTTGAAATTTTGCAGATGTTATTTTCTCTTCAAGAAGCTGCTCATTTGTCGGAACTGCCACTGCCACCACTATATCATATAGCTGCCATACAAACTGAACGATCGGAATCAAGGGCTTGTATGGAAAACTTCCGCGTTTTACTACATATCTTCACGAAATTTGGTGTGAGTTATTGTTCATAGAAATAATTTAATCTCCGAAAAATTGTTCAGATCGATTCACTATAGCATATAGCTGCCATACAAACTGAACGATCGGAATCAATGACTTGTATGGAAAATTTTCGCATTTGACGTGGTATCTTCAGGAAATTTGACATAGATTACTGCTTGAGGTAATAATATAATCTCCGAAAAAATTGTTCAGATCGATTAACTATATAACCTTAATGTTTCTAGCAAACAACCCAGATAAAAAGAATTAGTAAAATGTTTTCTTTTTTTACTTACTTTTTCTTACGTCTTTAGATTTGCTTAAACACATAGTTACTAAAAGAAATGCACCTGTGAGGGGTATATTAGCTTCGGTACAGCCGAAGTTAACGTTTTTTCTTGTTTTTTTTTTAATTTTATTTCATAAACTTCTTATTCCATCAATTTATATTCTTATGTATTTCTTAATACCACAACAGCAGGTTAATTATCTGAAAATAATTTGTCCTCTTTTACATACATGTGAGTATACATGAAATAATGCGACAAAGCTTTTCAAAAAGCTGACTCGTCAAGCGGAAAATTACCAGCTCTTACAATGGAGAGTCGAAAGAAATGGTAATCGAAAGGGGTAAAATCAACAGGGAAGAAAAATAAATTAGTGCATTCCTAGGCGATGGCAACAGTAATCAAAGGAGCTAATGACGTAGCAAACTTTGAAAGAAAGCTGAACGTGCCACACGTTTATATTTGTTTTTTTTTTTTACTTTTTTGTATTCATTAAAATGTAACACCTATGAACCGAAATATAATACTGGACAAGAGGTTCTAATAAAAATCGCATTGTCAACCTACGCACTACTTGCACGCGTCTGGTAGGTGAGCTTAGTTGGTGAGATCATAGGTTGAAAGTTCAGAATTTTTCAGAATTTAAGAAGGTGGACTTCTTTACAGTAGACAGTATCCACTGCTAGTATACTATAGGAGTGAAAATAATGTGTTGCTAAGTATTAATATAAGATAACTGTAAATAAATAAAGATTAGCAAAGATAACTACAGCCAACTTCGTTCAAGTTCCTCAGAAGAATTTGAGGTTTCCAGAATTATTTAAATTTGTATAATCAATATATTTAAACTACTTTTTGTAGAAGTCAAATCTCGACTTAAGCTGTGAAATGCATGATATGAATATAATTTCAATATTAGGTTGGCAAATATCTCCCTTTCGCCTTTTTGTCTTTTGAATTTCGCGGCTATGTATAAAGCGCCACAGAGCTCCATATACAAAAATATTATACATCTTTGAAAGGTCTTGACATAACCTACAAAGCGACGCTATGCCTGATTAGTTTGGATATTGCGTTCAACAATTATAGACGTGTAAACATGGAGTTCACTAACGCCGAAATTCGCGCTATTTTAAAGTTTTCCTTTGTTAAAGGCAAATCCGCTAGATAAACGTTCCGTGAGATTAATGGTGTTTTGGGGGGATGGTACTCTCTCACTTCGAACTGCGGAGGAAAACCACGACGATTCAGAGCGGGTGAAAACGACACCATGGATAAGCCAGCCGGCGGAAGACCTGTGACGACGAATACCTATCAAATCAGACCGGGATGTGGCATCTCGTGAGGAGATGGGAGTTAGTCCCCAAACATTTTAAACCATCTGCAGAAGGCTGGATACACAAAAGGCCTTGATGTTTGGGTGCCGCATGAATTGACTGGACCGAATCAACGTCTGCGAAACGGAACGAATTCGACCCATTGTTGAAGCGGATGGTGATTGTCGACGTCGTGGCCGAAGGCCGGTGAATCGTCCCAAACAGTGGCCGAGCCGGAATTGACGCCATAGCGCCAAGTGATTACCACTGGTTCCTGTCTATGGCAAACTCCCTTGGTGGTATAAAGTTGAACTAATCGCATAAAGTTGAGATTATCGAACGAAACGACGCATATTTGAACGAAATTCGATCACTTAACACTTTTTATAAAGCATTGAATAAGGAGTAAAAAAAGTGGAAGGGAGATATTTGCCAACCTAGTATTAACAAACTAGTCAAACTGTGGTGAACGAAAATATGGAATTTTTTATGATTTCTATTTTCTTAAATGAATCAAAAGATTTTTTTAGAAGCAGCAATATTCAAGTACCCAGACGACGCCTTGGAATACCCTACAGATTTATAGTATATAAATATACACATCTTCGCTTGTATCTATATAATCACAACCAGTATAATTGTCAAAAAGCACACCGCCAGCAAATCTTTGCTTCAGCTGCTTTTGATTCACACGCACCCACCACGTCCGCCATCCAGCCATACAACCGCAAGAGCCGGCTCTTCCGCCCAATCGCCACCTACAACAATTCGAATCTCGCGTGATTATCCGGTCAGTGAAACGTGTTATCACTTGTAGTCGCCTAACTGCATTCACAGCACAATTTTTCGCCATTTACAGCGCGCCCCAAGCTGGCACCGGCTTCCACGTGCCCCTCAAACACCTCTTCCCCTACATACATACAGGCGTGTCTTCCAGTTCAAACCAATTCGTTTTAATTTTCGTGCAACTTTGAATGCGAACTGCTGATGATGCATTTCCTTTCAGCAAAATGATATGATAAGGGGGGGTGTGGGGAGGTGTAAGTGGCAGTTAGTGTGTATTTGAGGTGCCAATGCTGCTGACCGCTCACAAGTGTGAATTACAGTTGGCAAATTGGTCGCTCGCTTAATTGAATGAATTTAATGTGCGGCATTTTCATTTTACTGTCAAGACCCCTTGTACCCCTGTACCTCTAAGTAACGTCATATAAGTAGTTTTTGTCGGCACTCTCCCACACCCCACCGCCATGGATGCGCAATAAATAGCATTTCACTTGAATTGATTCGGTTTCGCAAATGGCATTCCATTGCGGGCAATAAAAGAGATTTCTTTGCCTCTTTCGTCTTTTGGTGTCTTCAGGAAGAGACGAGTTAAGCGCTTCGTTCTTTTTTTTTTCATTGAAAGCATTCGTTATTGCCGTTTTCATATTGGCTACTCTGCTTATTGTTCTGCTGCAATTACTTTCCGTTGTTGTTGTTGTTTCGGTGTAGTTGTTGTAGCTGACAAATTGGCTACTTTCAAGTAGCGCAATTGCGCTGATAATGCTATCATTGCTGCCACATATTAATGTCAGCGCTCCAACAAGGTGACACACACACACACATATATATACTTGAAGAATACACATACAAACATATACTTAAGTATACGCATACATATGTACACACATGTGACAGCTAATAAAATCTGCACTCTTCTGCTCTGCCGCATTGACACTAGTAATCCGCCATTGCTTGATTTTTGTTGTTACACTTCTTCTTGCTGCCCTCATCATCATCGTTCTGCTTTGTTCGTTCGCCATTGTCATTTGTGTCTTTGCAACAGTTACCAAATTGAAGTGGCAGCAAAATGAAATCTCAGTGGCAAAGGCAATAAATGTGATCCCACATACATATGTACATACATACAAAGCATAAACAATTGAATGCGCATTTCTCTACACACAAACATACATTCAAACGACATATATTGAATATTCACAGTTATATAGATTTCGGTTTGTATTTATGCTCACCCGAAAGTCATTCGCTTTCAGAAATTTGTCGCGGTCAGCAATTTGCTTTGTTACAAGTAAAGACTTTGTGCAACACGTATCAGCATTTAGTTTGGCATGAGTAATGCGAGTGTGACTCTAATGTATGTATGTTTATGTGGGCGAGTATTATTAGTCATTTAATTGAGGTGACTTATGCCTGAAGCATATAAAATTAGGATTTTATGGATACAAAAGTATAGGAACTCGATAAGTATGTTAGTGTTTCGAAATTTGATAATTGTATCATTAGCAATATTTTTTTTATTGCATAGCGAAAAATATTTTTAAAGAAACATATGCAAATATGAAATCAATTTCATTGTGATGAATGTGGGCAACAAAATTAAAAATCAAATTAAATCAAATTGCAATCAATAATAATATTTGTACATTAAAATATTTTAAAGAATTCTTAGCTTACTTACCTAACATTATCTCAGTATTAGGGTTTGAAGAATCTGAAAAAAAGAGAAGAAATTGTTATGTTAATGCGGTTAACCTCAAATTACGTTTTCGAAAATTATAAGGCTTGATGTAATAAAAATTAAATATATTCTTTACTGCTCCAAAAAATTTGTATGCCAAAGATCCTTGTTTTTTATTCTATAAGAATTTTTAAAATTACTTACAGAAATGTTTTTCAAAAAGCCAAATAGTAGCGAACTATAATATTAAGACAGAGATTTCTTTCATTTCGAAAACTTAAAAACAGATGATTGTAATAAAAATAATAAATACATAAACAAATTTAGTAACATTTTCGAATAAACTTTTCGAAACTGCATATTTAAATATAAAATTTTCAAAATTTTTTGTGTTCTCACAACAAATTACTAAGAGAGTATAATAGTTTTGAATTTTTGGATGTAATTTTTTTGGGAAACCAAACTCTCTAGAGCCGTTTTTTGCCACTTCCTTACAAAGTCCAAAAAGTGAAGAAATCGGATTATACCTCCCACCTCCCATACAAAGGTTATGTTGAAAGCTACTAAACCTAAGCTACTGACCTCAAAATTCTTTACAAAATTTTAAATGGGCGTGGCTCGGCCAACTTATGGGTCATAACTCTTGTTTTTTTGTTCTTAACGCCTTTTGTTCAGTCTTGTATTTAGAAATATGATTATGATATTTAAAACTGTACTAGTGCGAAAATGCTTTCAAAATAATTTTATTATTATTTTTTTAATTAAAAAAACTGCATTTTATAAAGGCATAGCTATAAAATTCGTTCATTTTAGAAATTAATTTTTGTGTGTATTAAAAATTTTTCATTTTTTTTTTTTGGAATTTCCATTTTTCTTGTCAAAACCAAATACTTAGAAAGCTTTTAAAAACTGGTATTTCGAAAACTCAATATATTGCTTCTAAAGATTTTTCTAATAAAATATTTTGCTAGGAAAAAAATCCCAAAACATTATGAACTTTTATATTTTTTAATACTCCGAAAATTGTTTTCAAATATCAAAATACATTTTCAAAGTTATAAAAAATCGTATAAACTATTTTCTATATTTTTTCTTTTGGAAAACAATATATTTCAATTAAAAATAGTTAAAATATATTTTCTTAAAAAAAATCGAAATAAAATTTAATACATATTTCATTTTTTTTTTTGTTTTATTTATTTTTCCAATTAAAATTAACAGGTAAAGTCCAATAGGATAACTAAAATCATCATATATAGTATATGAGGGTTGAGGTAATTCCTGAACCGATTTCACTATTAAGCCCATCGTATTTTTGAAAAACCTAGAATTAGGTATATACGAGCAAGGGGAATTTATGAACCGATTTTAACCAATTTTGGTACAGAGACACACTACAATATTAGAAGAAAAAGATTCCCTCTGAATGAAATTAAGATATCTGAGAGATTTGCCGTTTTTTTTTAGTGAAAAATTACCCTAAGGCACAGAATTATTCATATTCGATATCCGGACATCGAATAGTTATAGTCCGATTTCAATTTTTTTACAACTTATGTTCTGATACTGATCACATACAGTAGTGGTGTAAAGTTTTATTACACTATCTTCATTGGTTCGTTATGTATATATTATATAGTGAAAGAATGATGTGGAATTCAAAATTGAGTTATATGGGAAGTTGTCGTAGTTGTAAACCGATTTCACCCATTTTCTAAGTGTCTAGAAAATGCTACATGTATACCGAATTATTTGAAATCGGTCGAGTAATTCCTAAGGTATGGGCTTTGACCCTTAAGTGGGCGACGCAACGCCCATTTCCCATTTTGTAAAAAAATCTAAGTGCAGCTTCCATCTGACATTTCTTCTACCAAATTTTAGTAATTTTCAACATAACGTTTGTATGGGAGGTGGGCGTGGTTATTATCCGATTGCCACTATTTTCGTGGTGTATGATGGGGTACGTAAGGGAAATGACTACAGAATGTTTGGTTTTTATAGCTTTATTGGTTTGCGAGATATACACAAAAAAAAAAAAACACAAATGGTGTTTCCTAAAGGGTTAAATTTGAAAATATTTAACGAAAAATATGATTTTATATACATATGTACATAGGCATATGTTTTCTCCTTTAACTAACTATATACAGACAAAATATCCTTACTTACAAGCGAAAATCTTAACTTTGCAAAAATATAATAAAACGCAGAATTAATAAAATGAATGGGTTATAAAAATCTTTATTTAAGAAATTAAGCTTCATTTTTCATAATTTATTATATTATACATATATAAAGACTTTCATATAGTACACTCATAAAAACTCTTGTAGACATGAGTATAAGCACGTTAGTCCGCCGCCTCATAACACACACACACACCCATTCACCCTCTGATCTTCCTCTTCTTCATTGCAGTCACTTAAAATTTTAAATTGAATTAACTGCAATTTGCGTGCTGCTGCTGGTTTTCGACTGTCAACCACCACCAACAACGCCAACGCCACAACCAACGTCGCACTGTCAATTTACGAGTAACTATTCCAGCAAGCAACATGCAAACACACAGCGGCTGCATCAACTAGTTGAGCTCGCCTCCATTGCTCGTTGGGTAGCTGTCACCGCTGCCGGCAGATATGGCGATGAGACGATGCGATTACGCGCGCTCCGACTAAATTACGCGTACGTCTTCGCATTAAATTAAGAATATCCGTTTTAAAAATGGCGGCAGTTGCGTTCGCTCATGTTGCTGTTGTTGTGGCAGCGTCTTAAATTCTTCTCGCTGTGCTATTATGAGTTTCTGTGCATGTTTATATATATGTGTGTGTGTATATGCAATTATGTGGCTATCATTTTGCTGGTTCTTGGAGCACTCATTTCAACGCGGTTTGTTGTTGTTGTTGTCTACATAAAATGGCGTTGACATCTTTTAAATTGAACTAAAACTGCGACGCATCTTTTCGCTTTTGATTTGTCTTCAACAGAATAATGGCGGATTTTATTAATTTAAATTGTCGAGTGTAAATATAAATTATTTTTACTGCGGATAAACAGTTTAATGATAGTTTCCTTTGACAATTTGTTTGATTTGGTGTGAAAGAATTAAATTTAGTTACTCAGATATACACACACATATTTATTGTAGATAAATTGTAGTAAAGAGATACATATTAAGATAGTTGTAAATTGATTAGCTGGAAGCTTTAAAGATGTATAAATTCTCAGCCTTTCTTTTAATTAATCACGACCTTAATGATCAACCAGACAAGGAAATGGTTGTTATACAAAATTTATAGTTGTTGTTGCCATATTGTGTGAATAAAAATATGTTTCTGAAGAAATATCACAATCCAATAGCGGTGAGAAACATCATCTTCCCATAAGACCCTGAATGATTAACTCTCATTGATCCTGACACAATCCGCTTCAGAGCGAAAATATTTCGATATTTTACTACATAGAGTCTTGGAATTCCAATACAAAAGTAAATAATGTGAGCATTATATCTGAACACTACACTACAATCTCGACTAGTTGGGAAACTGAATTCCAATGAATCACCCATTCACGCTTTCTGTTTACTTTCTTATTTGGCTTGCGACAGGTTATTTTAAGGGGTACACCTAGTGTAATGGCCTAAAAAAGGTGATTTTTGGGAACATTTATTAAAAAAAAAAACTACTTTATCAATTATTTCAAAATTTTAAGAATATATTTATACATGTTTCAAGAATATACAGTGAATTTTTTGAAAAAAAAATTAAATATTTTTTAAGTTATAGTCCATCTCCAACGGCGCGAAAAAAAGGTCCTTCACTGCTGCAGTGATTCCGGCCTTCTCCGTGAATGAAATCTAAAAAAAAAAATTCTCCTTAAACTAGATAATATTGTCTGTACAATGACCTACGATAAAAAAAAATCAAAAATTGACAATATGGGGCTTTAAAAAAAAGAGTCGAATTTTACCCAAAATTTTGGTCGCTTTTGGCTTGCCAAAATTCGATTTTTTCATTAGATCAAAAATCGATAGGTCATTGTACTGAGAACTATATAAAGAACATGTAAAAAAAAATCGATAGTGATCGGATCATTTGTTTTTGAGTAATCACTGCAGCGAATTCGGAAAATGCTGTTGCGAGATAAACGCGTTTAAAGATAAAATGATCGTTTTCACTGTTACCGAGCGGCTGCTCTTTAAATTGCTATAACTCAAAAACTATTTTAGATATCGATTTGAAATTTTAATATGTTATTTTTAAAGGTGTAATCTACCGAAATATGAACCAAAAAAAATTTATTTTTTTGAAATTTCACACTAGGTGTGCACCTTAAAACATATGGTAGAAATTGGTTTTGTTAGGAGTCTACGATAATCTTCTAAGTTACTTAAGGAAAGAGGTTTTGAATGACTACTATAGAAGATTATGATATATAGATAATAACCTATAGGACTTGAGTATTGAAAGAGTGTATGTATAATATGTAAATTCTGTATTGTTAATGCCTGAGTTCGGCCCAAAATTAATTTGGTTGTATACTACAACATCTCAGTTAGGAGTATTATACGAAGCTTTATTACTAGGGAAAGCTTCACAAATGTCTATTCAGAATATGGAAAATAATTCAAATCATGAAATCCTGAAATCCTGAAATAATGTGTTGTGCTCGGGATCTCACTGGGCTACTATTAAATACATATCTACGAAATCTCTTTTGCTCTACTATCTCTGGTATTTATTCCACTTCGATTCCTTACTTACTTTTGCAACTATGTAAAGAATACAAGGGTATGTCAACTCATTGGAAGATCTTGCTAGGTATAACAGCGTGATAATATAGTCATTTACTAGCCACAAGATTAGTATATCTACTGACTCTTGTTTCGGACTGAATGAGCTATAAAACATGTTGGCGAATGTTAAGTCAACTTAGAATAGTTACGCGTGATCTTAAAGAGGTTTCTATGCTAATACTCAGAAAGTGTTCTAAACTAAATAAAAATGGAACTCAAAAAGCAAGAGAGCCTAACCATAGCACTTTATACTTTAGGAAATCACGAAATACTCCACACTTACACATAACAAAAAAGACAGCAACAACAAGAAAAGATTATGATTTTTCTCTATTTATAATGAATATAAACGACTGATGGCGGGAAATGCAAAAAATTATCGACCGAAATCAAGAACGGAGGTGTTCAAATATCATTGAACATGCATTCTGTTATGCCTTAGCTAATCCGAGGAGCTACATATAAAACATAAATTTGTATACATAAATACCCACATAAACATATATGCATTAATATGCAACAAGCATACATTATATGTTGCACGCATACATGCAACACACATACATTTATATGAGGCACGCATGCATCTATATACAACACGCATGCACTCAACTATTAATAAACAAACATATTTATATGTATGCACAAGATAACCTATTGGTTATAAAAATACATTTGGGCAATTGCTTGTGTGCATTTGAAATAACCCCTTATCGTGCAACATATAAAATATACATATAGACATACACACATACATATATAATTAGCTACTTAAGATATATTTAAAAATTGTATTTAAGCGATGACAAAATGAAAATAAAACTAGAATGAAATAATTTCTCAATAAGGCTAGACTATCACTTATTTTCCCCCACCAGCGGTAAGAAATATTTGACACAGCTAGTCTTAACAGAGGGTTAGGTTAAATTAGGGTTAAGGGGTATATCTCCGCAATTGCAGATAATCTCACTTGGACAGATTGGACAGTATGTCCTTTGTGATACCCGGATACTCCTGACGGATCTCTGAGACCCTCATGATACGACAAAGCGCTTGGACTCTATAAAGTTCTTAAGTCGGCTAATGTCGATTCCAGTCATATCCCTAAGTTCGCTGAAGATGTACCCACCGAGGTGCTTTAACCTAAGTCTGGCGAATGCTGGACTTTGAAGGAGGAAGTGCTGGACTTTCCTCTTCGTTTTCCTCCAAACAAGCCACAATGCACCGGCCTGCTACATCGCCACTGAAGATCCTCACCAAAGTGAGACATAAACTTTCGACCATACTAAACGACCTACACAATTCTTTTAATTCCACATGTTGTTGCCACTTGTCGGTCGTTTTACGAAAGAAAATTGTTTTAGTGGCCTAGGCAATGGTCGAGTTTGTTAGCTTGCAAGTGGGCGGGCAGTTGGAGGTATGGCATTTCGACAGTCAAAAGTGTGGAATTTAAAAGCATGCGCATATTTATGACTGACTTTGTGTTGTTATTGTTGTTACTTTCGCTGTTTTTATTGTGTTTCTTGTTGTTGTAATGGCTACTGCTGCCATTGTTAATGCATTAAAGCAATAGCTGTTCTATTAACTTTTGCCGTCATTACATTATTTTTTGTTTGTACAAATGGTACGTTAGTATTGTTGTTGTTATTGCTACCGCTGTTGGCGAATTGACGGTGACGGCGACGACAGCATTGTTGCCTCGCCTTTTTGCCATTGTTGCGGTCGTTGCTTTGACGGTGAGTGCTTTAGTTGTTTGACTCGTTGTTGTTGTTGTTATTATTGTTTGGCTGGCAAACACACAAAACATTGGCAGCAACAAATGAATAGTAACAGTAGCAAATACAGTCGACGGACAATAACAACAACAACAACAACAATAATAAAAGCGGCAGTGGCTGCGCCGCCAACAATGGCAAGCAAAATACAATAGCGGAAGCAAAGGAAAAAGCCAGCAACAACAACAATAATAACAAGAAGTAAAATATATATGTAAAATAGCAACAACAACTACAGCGCTGTTAGCCCGCAAAAGTTCAATGACACAAATTTTTGCCTATTGTTTAGCAACTATTGTTGCAGCAATGCAACAACAACAACTAGAATAAACAAACAATTTACTTGATAGCAGTGAGGCAGGTCGATCTCTAACAAACGCCGTCGTCGTCGTCATCGTCCTCATCGTAAAGGAGCTGCTTGGCGTCAACAGCGACGCAGCGCAGTCGAACGCTGAGACAATATGCCCTTTCTCAGACATACATACATATAAAAGCAACTCTGCCAATAGCTGCTTCGCTTGCTTGCTCACTGACATACACGTTTATATATACGTTTGTATGTATAAAAAAATGTATTTTATATGTAATTTTTTGCATGAATTTTCAATTTCCATTCTTAACAACAAAAATAAACAAAAAATTAAACAATAACACACACATACACTCAATTATGAATAAATATGTATGTATGTGAACTCCATCGCTTGACTATCGGCTTCTCGTAGGCAAATTTCTTTAGTCCAACCATTTATGGCAGCATCCGTTCGTCTGTCCGTCGGTTTTTGTACTCCACCAGACTCGACAGAGACACTCGGCAATTATCAATGAAGTTTGTTTACTTTTTTTAAATATTTACTCACATAATCACATTTTTTGCAAAATAATAAAGTTAAAAATTATTTGTTTGTTTGTGTGTGTGTGTGATTCCTTATTGTCATGCCGGCATGCCCGCAGTTTCGAATTGACAAAAGCCGAAAAATGTAGGTCAAAAGCATTTCAATAACTTCGAAACACACATACATACATACAGAAATTGAAGTACATATTTATATATGAGCGCACACATTAGTAGACACATAGACTTTCGCTAAACACTGACACAATGGCCTCAAAATCACAAAAGGAATTGGGAGTGAACAATCAAGTGAAAATGCGGCGGAGAGCAGAGCTTGAGTTGAGTTTGCACGTGAAACTTTTCTAAAAGGAATTCGAATAGAATTTAAAGTAAATTAACATAAAAAACATATAAATATTTAATAATAATAAAAAATAAAATTAAATAAAATGAAATAAAATAAAATAAAATAAAATAAAATAAAATAAAATAAAATAAAATAATAAAAAAATATAATAAAATAAAATAAATAAAAAAAAATAAAAAAATAATGGCTATGGTAACTCTGGTAACACAACAGAAAACATGACTGTTAAGAGTCAGCGAATGAAGAAATAGTCTGAAGAATGAATAAAAATTGTCGAGAATTAAATTTTACTCGAGGTCCTGACAGTTGAATGAGTTCGACGAACCTCTGACACTAGATTCAATTCGCCATGATTCAAATCACCAAATATTTGAAAGCTCGCTAACTGAAAAAATACTAAAATAATCAATCTTTTCTTATTATTATGGTTAGCCCCACCATGTCGTTGAATTGTAGTTAGATCACTAAAACTACAGCTCCAGATCCAGTCTCCAGATCAAAGTAGTTGAGGTATTCAGGATCCAGATTCTGTATACATTAACCCTAAAAATAATATTCAAGCCTAGGTCTAGGTGATCTACTGATACTCAAAACAGTTTCATTCCCTATAACTTCCACTTTCAAATTCACGGTACATCAATTTTATCGATAATATTGGAGAAGATCTTAAGACGGAAAGGGATATATATTCCACTTGATTTGATTAAATTTCAGAACTCAATTTATTTCAATTTCAAGAAAACTCTAAACGTCGTAGATTTTAGGACTAACTGATGATTGTGGCTCATTTGTTTACAATATATTATTTCGGAGATCAGTTTAATTTCGACGATTTGACTCTGATAGTTAGCTGATATTATGGATTTATCGCGCTACTACTGCTTAATAAACTTTCGAAGAATGGAAATTAATGTTACAGAGCTTTCGAAGCTTTTTGGTATAAACGCTTGATTTCTACTCCAGCATAGAGAGTTAGAGCTATGAACTTCAAAAAAGATATAATAACCCATGACAAATTAAATTCTTGGAATCCTACTCCATCAGGAACATAATTATGTCAAAAATATTTGAGCGCCACTCGCTTCTTGACGGCCTTGAGAAGGAGAAATCTTCAATTCGACCTTTTTAAGTCAACTGGCATATAAAGTGAGTTTGTTAGCTTCTCTTTTCTTCCATGCTTGTAAACTAATCTCCATCGGGTTTTAGTTCTGCACGTTTTGGACACATTTTTGATGAATATCATCGGAAAATAAAATATATTTCTGTAATAGATTTTCCCAATTATCCGATGTTTTTCCAACTTTCTCACAAACAAAATCATCGAAATACGGGAAATAAGTTTGACTAATAGAAGAAACTGAGAACTTACTACGGAAAGAGTAATAGATCTAGGTACAACTAAGAATACGTATGTCGTAAAATCACTAAACTTTAGAGAGTGGCGAATAGAACAAACAAGCTCCCATATATTATTTTTTTTTTTTTTCAATTTAACGGATCATAATTTATTTTTTATTTTTTTAAGTTAATTATTTAACAGCAGCAGTACTCATTTTAACGAGCTGAGATGTGGTGAAACGCTTGATATTTATTTCCTGAGATTGAGACAATAAATTTTCAATATATAAGTACATTCAGTATTTGATTATCTTAAAATAGTTATATATGTAAGTATATTCACTCTCACCATCGCATTGCCTGCAAATTGCAATATTTATGTTTTCAGCTTCCTTTCTCGCATTTCTTCCTTTTGCTTTTAATGCATTTTTCGCCATTCATTGTTTTTAAATGGTTTGCTTTTCATTTCATTTATGTATTGTATTTTAATTGTTTGATGCTTCAAACACACATACATACATATAAAATATATATACGACAACAAAAAAATACAAGCACTTTCGCTTTTCAATGGCAAAGTTGTTGACTGCAGCGCCGGCGTCGTCGTTGCATTGAGCTGCTCAAAAGCGTTTTGCACATACATACATACAATGCAAAGAGACATGCTGACGCCGCAGTCGACATCGCCGGTACTAGTACTGTATATATAAATTTTTGTTGTTGTAGCTGTTGTCAAAGCGCAGGATGCTGCAACGTCATACACCTGCTACAGCGGCAGTTCACACCTGTTGGCGCATGGCTTTTTAATGTTCTTCCTTAATTGTTGTTGTTGTTGTGATGTGTGTATGTTTGTTTGTCTGTGTTTACCGTGGCCACTCGAATGCCGTTCAATTGCATTCCATTCGAATTCAGTCATTCAAATCTCTCATTCAAATTTCTCATTCAATTTTGGTTTTTGTTCTTTCCACACTGGCTTCTGGCTTTTGGTCGCTGCCGCTGCGTTGACTGCGCTGCTACAAACTGTTTGTTATCTACTAACGCTGCTGCTGCTGTTGCTGTTGTTGGTGAATTCTTTTGATGTTTTTGTGTTTGGCACAATGGCTGACTTGCAAATTGACTGTTTGTAACTGAAGTGAATGAGCCAGTGACTGTACGGTGTGGTAGAGTAGTTGTTGTAATGTATGTATGTATGTAATGTTTTTTGCGGACGGACAAACAGAAGCTTATACTCGCATATTGGTGTGTATGTCTGCCAGCAAATTGTTGTTGTTGTAGTTCAAATATTTATTGTTGTTGTTGTAATTTTTGTTGTTATTGTACTTTTTGTTGTTGCGTCGTCATGCACCTTGCCGTCGTGCTGCTTGTGTTCCGGGTTGCTTTGCCAACGTCACTGCTGTTATGGCAGTTGTTGTTGTTGTTGTTCCAGCTTTTAATGCTTTTGTTGTTGCTGCCGCCCCATTTATCGCTGGCCTTTATAATTTTTTCTATTTAATCTTACCTTTTGTTAATGCGCCTTTGTTAATAATATTGTTGCTGCCACACAGTCGCTGCTGCTACGGTATTCTATTCTATTATACATATATAACGGTATTGCTGGCAGTTATTCATAGTGCGTTATGCTTTTCTTCAAAATGTGTAAATAACATGCCACCTTGCTGTTCAGCTGCAGCATGTGGGCTCTACAAAGGTGGAGTTGATTATATTTTAGATTTTGTTGTTGTTGTACGTTAATATGTATGTAAATATGCCGGTGCATAATTTTCAATATAGTGTGTGTTTCTGTCCACTTATGTCTGCCGCTTGCCCGCTTTTTGTGCCACACATAGCATACTTGCCGCATAATAATGCAACATGTCGCACGGCACATGCGTCGCGCATCCCCATCCCCGCAATCTACAATCTGTTGTCAACGCCTGACCCCCATTTCCACTCAATTCAGCTGCCATTCAGTGCTTTTTGTGGCATTTATGACCGCCACAGACACCGCTGCTACCAATGCTGCCGACGTCGCTGTCGCCGTCACTTTATTGTTTAACACTTTTATTTACTACTACTGCTTTTGTTGTTGTGACGGCCGCTCTGCTGCCATTTTTATTTTCGGTTTAGATACTCTCGTTATTTTTATTCATTATTATTTTCATTGTTTGGTGTTGTTGTTGTTGTTGCCACATTTCCTCTTTTCACTCTCCTTTTATTTGCCTCCTTTTATTTTGATATATTTTTTTTGCCGCTACTTTTTTCCATTCATTTTGCATTGTTTTTCTGTTCTGCTTTTATGCAATATTTTTTTGTTGTTGTTGTTGCTTTGTTATTGTTTTTGTATGTTGTTGCAAACAATTAAACTCTTTGCAATGACCTTGACTTTGTTTCTTTTCAATTGGAGTTGAACTGAATGGCGGTGGCGGCGCTGACGTCGACAGCGGCGTCGGTGGATTGTTGGCTACCCTGGCTGCACTGCTAACTGACTGACTGGTCTACACTAGCGAGCGGCTGGCTCTGCCTTGAATGGCGAATTGTATTTTGAAAAGCGAAGGTCTTGAGCCATTCGAGTACACAATGCGTTAGCAAATGCTGAAAAAAAATTGTTTCTCTATGTGCATGTGTGTGTGTTTGTTGTTGTTATATGTATCACACGGCATACAATAAACGCCATTGTTTATTTCAACAAAAGTTTTGAAAATCAAATTGGCAAGTGTTTGGCTTGGCGAAGCGCCACCCAGACATACATATAATATATTAATATGTATTTGTTTACTTTCCTGCATGTTTGGGGTCAAAGCCCTCGCAAATTTGCAAATCAATGGCGTTTGAGCTGAATTATTGAACTGAAATTTTAGTTCTAAAAATATTTTGGTTTATTTTTGCTTTGTATTAGGTAATTGGGGTTCCGGATAACGTTAGGCATCAGCTTATTTCATACACAACTTAAAATTGTGCACTCAAATATATTGATGTCAATAAAATTAATATAAAATTTCGAGATTTTAAATACAAAAAAAATATTATGTATGAATTTAATATCAAAATCTACTGTGAAACTATCCAATCATAATTTTTGTCTAAATTTTTGTGTGTTTAGATATCTAGGACCCATTTTTGTTTTGACCACATAGTAAATCTACCAGTTTCTTAACATGAAAATTTTCCAATTTTTTCATATTTTTTCCAGAATTAAATAAATTAGTTACAAAAATATTTTTACAACGATGTCCTGATATATTTTTGTGATTTTTCTAGTATTTAGTATTTATATTGAGGTTAGAATTGACACTCGCTTAACTTTTGCAGAGGGAAGGGTTCTACCTGATATATTATTTTATTAAAATTTGAATAAAATACAGTTGAACTTCCATAACTCGAACTGTTCAAACTCGAAGTTCTCTATAATTCGAACTATTGAATTGGCAATAGAAATCTAAATTCATACAAATTACCTTCTGTAACTCGGAAGTCTCTCTAACTCGAAGTTTTTTTGTGGATTATGGTGCTTCGAGTTAGAGAAGTTCCACTGTATATATAAACAAAATCCCATTACTAATAACGGAAATAAACACAGGGTTTTGCTAACTAAAATGGTTCCTACGACAATTGAGCCTTAATAAAAAAGAAGGAAATAGGATTTCGATCTGGTCAAGGAATGCCAATCTACAAATGTTTCTCAAAATTATCTTTGGAATATTTTCTGTCGCTACAACAAAACAACAAGGACCATCGTTAATCTAAAAGAAGTCCAGGATAAGGAGAACATAAATAGGAAACTTATATTTAAGCCGGCTCTTAAAATTTTTGACTTTCTAGTTCGGTAACTAATAAATTGTTTAATCTTGGTGATATATAATATCCTTTAAAGCCTAGAATCACATACCCTTGTTTGACATGAAATTCTTCGCCGATATTTTAACCTGATTCTAGAAGTTGTTTCTCTATAATCTATAGTATAAAAAAACAATTTCAACTCTGTTAGTTATTCAGTAGACATTTTTCAGCTATTAAAGCTGAAAATATGAAATGAAAGCGCTTAAGCCACCTCCGAACAACAAAGAGCTGACCTTATAAGAAGTTATTTTATAGCAGAAGTATGGTTAATGACATAGTCGAGGGACGACGACTTGAACAAAAATTATATTATTATTTCAGATTATCAAAACTTCAAAGTATCCAAGACATAAGCCGAAATCGATTTGTGAGCGTTTTTTTTACTTAATAAATGGATAAGCTCATAGGGTGCTTAACTAACGAATACTCCTACAAATTTATTCGCTTAACAAAACCGTATAACTTAGTAACTAGATCGATATTAATTACAGGCCTTCGCGAAAATTCCCTTAAGTTGCTTCTAGTTTTCCAGGTAAAACTTTTATAATGATTTTGGGATTATCCCGTCTATGATATTTTTACCTTCAAGGACGTCGCGATTGATGTTTGATGAATGACTTAAGTTCCTACATTTAGTGTAATTTCATAACATAATGCCTAAAATTATTACACAATATGTATTTACTTAGTAAATATATTGTTTTTTTTTTCGGATTTCGGGAGTGATAATTTCGTATATTATTTTAACTACTAACGCCTTTGTGTATCAAGTTATATTATTTAGTTTAAAGTGCAATTATAGTAAGCAAAAACTGTGGTATAAAAATGTGGTTAATATATTAATATGCGATAACAACGAGAGTTAATAAAGTTGACATCTCTAAAAAAAATTCCAAAACGATTTTAATGTTGAAATCTATATGTTTGGAATATGTTGTATCAAATAATGAGATTATTTTAGAAAGCTATGTTGTGGAACAGATTTTTGAGAGAATCATTTTTTGATATATATTTTTGTCCAAAACTTTTTGTTTTCTTCAGTATGGAGACTACCATTAATATAAAACCATATAAATAAATTATTAGAATTTCTGATACTATTTATGCGAAATTGAACATAAAAAATCGGAGTGAATAGCGAATATTTTACTGTTTTCTTCACTTATAATCTTATATAATATATTTTATAGCCTTGTTTACTAAAAGCAAATGGAGTAATATACATTCATATATACATATTCTTTGTTATATATTTTATGACAGCACTAAGATTTACATAGTTTATGCAGCGTTGGGCGTTGCAATACGTAAACCACGCCCATTTTAATTTTTTTAATGTATTATATATTTTATATACACTGTATATACATATATACAGTTATTTGTAATTTTTTTCATATTCTTTACACAAAAACTTGTTATACTAAGCATACTAGTTTAGCGGCTTTGGCTATAGTTTCATCAAAGTCAAATAAAAATATATTAGTTTAATTAATGAGCGATTAAGTGTTTAAAATTACGGATTTTAACTGTGTTAGTCAATTTGTTGTTATACTCGTATAACATGCATACAAACATATCTATATATATATGGAATTAGCTTAAATGTTAGTAAAATGTACAGTTTTTGGTAGGGAAAAAATCATAATAACCACTACTTAGATCAAAGAAAATGAGACCTTATGATAGTTGCTAAATGAAAGGACTGTCAAAATATAACTGAAAAGAACCTTAAAACTAATGGAGCGCTTTCTACTCGAAACTAATAGCTATGATGGGAATCAATTTATTCCCTGAACTCCTTATAAGAGTTCGAAGTTTTTTAAAACTCAGAGTAATTCTGTTAAAAGATTCTTGCGAACTCTTTTATCAATCAACCAACAATATTAAAACCGAATAAAATATCATTTTGTATGTTTTATTATCTCGGCCAAGGTTAGTGTATAAATAACTACTATAAAATTCCTTCCATAGAACCTTTGAGCGCCTTTCTTTTTTATAAAAAATTAAGATATATATACATAGGTTCAGGTATAGGATACAAATACCAGAAGGAGCTTAAGAAAACAATCATCAAAAGCGCATACAACAGTTACTTATTGCTATATTTGATTCATTAAGCGTTAGAGAATAGCGATCAGGTGATAAAACAATATAGTCATCTAAAAGTGAAGGAAGCCATTGTGGCTAAACTTCCATAACTCGAACTTCTATAACTCGAAGATCTCCATAACTCGAACTCTTGAAGTGGCAATAGCGTTTAGAAGGCAACTTTCATATAAATTTTCTTCCATAAATCGAACTTTTCGACCAGGGCATAATACAAAAAATAAAGTTTTACTATCGGCACAGAATTTTAGTATATATATGTACATATGTATATTAAGAGAGGAAATTTTTAGCCATCTAATAGTAAATGAAGCCATTCTGGCTAAATATTTCAAGCAAACAAATTTTTTAGTTGTAAGCAATGTATGGAAATCTTTACTTGAATATATGAATGAAGACCAATAATTTTTATCTTTTATACATTATTTTTCAAATTATTATATTCCAGGAGCATATGATACGAAAATTACTCATCGGAAGCAATATAGAGAGAGTTGTCTAAAGGCTAGCCTCGTCCTCTGGACTTGCCTCTAACAGCATGCCATGGCTCGTATAATGTTTAGTAATGAGTGACTTTAGTAATGAATGTGCACTTGGTAGATTTATACAAGATATTTTTTCTATCGAAAAATATGGAATTTTAAGATTCAACATACTGCAACATAACTAACCTCAAAATTTTAATATACTATATATAACAAGTCTGCAATTTCTTTCCATTATTTTAAAGCATTTTCACTTTAAGAACTAATTTTCAAGAATTTAAATCGTTGTATAGAATTTCATGAACTACAGAAAGCATAACAACAAATATGAATTTTACACACATATGCATAGTGTATGTATGTCGGAATTTTTCGCCTACTTCCCAAGAATTTTGTGTCAAATTTGCATAAAATTGTATACCTTTGCCAAAGTATTTTGCATATTTACAACATATGTATGTGTGTATGTATGTATTTATATATATACAAAAATAATGCGCATATGTTAGTGCACCTACGTCATAGTAGTGGTGTGATGTTAACCGAAATTTGAATGACGTTTTTCGTCTGATATGCGAATGACGGCGCTGTTGTTGCGGCTGCCGTAGCAAGTGTGATAATATATTTACACATATACGCACTTGCGTGCATTCACTCACACATATGTATGTTTATGCGCTACTCCGCCCCCTCACAGCACAAATAACAGCAGCAACAACAATAAATACAAAAACAAATAAGCATGCAGTGTCTGCCAGTGCGTCTGGTCGTGCTGCGTCGAACAATATGCAGACGCATTGTGCGCTGCTATCTACAGTTATGTATATGCATTGTTGTTGTTGTTGGCATTGTATGCGTAATTGTTGCATCAAACTCAATGCATACATATATGTAAGTGTATATGTGTGTTTATATATACGTCACTTGCATATAATATATACGGCGGAGAGGACATCAACAGCAATTGCATGCAACAGACAGTCGACATGGAAAACAATAAAAGCCAATCTAGTTGCAGCGCTGCGCTCGTATTTTTATTGTTGTTGTTTGCTTGCACTTTGGTGGGAGAGCGGGCGCGTGTTGCTGCTGGGCTGCAAAAGCGCTAGCGCGACGACACAGTTTGATATTTCAGCTGATTTTTCGTTTGTACATATGCAAATTGTGAAGTGGCAGGAAGGTCACTGTAAGGTCAACAGCAGCGGTGCATACATATGCGAAGAGGCGCTTTAAATATTTTTATATTTCAACAGATAGTAACGCTCTCAAGCTTCTTCAGTAGTTTAAGCGTGAAAAAAAATTTAAATTTGTTGCTTTTAAAGCTAAGCGCTCTATATACATAGGTACATATGAGTACTTAAGACGCTCTAGCACCAAAAATCTTTAGCGCGCTTTACTACAATTTACTGTAAAATACACAGCGCTAATTTAAAGCGCAACTATTTTGGTGCATGCCAACAGGCAGCGCTTGGAAATTCGCTGAAATTTTCCAAACGTATCCATAACGCCCAGCATACCGCCACATACCATCAACCAGCGCATTAAAGCTTAAATACTACACAATTTTTTTATAGCATCAACCATTAGATGCCCAACTTAATGCTGTCCAATAATCAACGTCAACATGCTATACGCAGTCGACAGCGTTGAACCAGCGCGCGCACACACAAACCACACACACACATGCAAAGCGCTGCGGCCAGCGCATATTTACACAAACGCATGCCGGAAATGTGGCAACAGTGTTTGCCATAATTTAGAACAGCCAATACGCGTTGAATTTTATAGCGCGCCACGACACGATACGCTGTCGACACACCAAAAAAAAAAGAAACGAAACGCTGCGCCGCTTTAACCACACAGCAAACGGCAAACGTATGAGTGGCGGTGATGGTGGTGGCAAGCAATCGATTGCGAAGCCGGCATGCCACATCAAGTACGTATATACACGCTGTCAGTGACAGTGGCGGCGAACGGCCGCAAAGACATTAAGCACGTCGACGTTCAGTCTGCCGCTTAGAGTGCATATAAACGCAAACATGCCACAAATGCTAGAGCGAGTAAGCATAAGCGGCGCGCATTAACTGTTAGCACTTAACTACAATATGCCACATGTGCGCGCAGTGCGGCAATAGTACAACGCACGCCATAACCCCTCCCCGCCATGGCGAACTAACATAGCGATTGGTTAGCAAGCACTATAGCATGCCTAGCTGTCGCATGTTGCTGCGCATAATCCAACCCACCGGTGGACGTATACACAGTAGCGCTATGTAAGTGGCGTGTAACGTACGCGTCACTCACAACGCTGTCACGGCAATTTGATTTATTTGCCTTGCGCTGCACGTATAGAGAGCGCACGGATATAAAAGTGTGTATGTGTGTTTGTGTTTCAGCAAAGAGCGCGCATACACATTATAACAACTCAATGCTAATTACTACCGTACCTACCGTACTAGTGTTGTCACACTCGCACGCGCTTATGCTGCGCTCTCGAACAAGTGTTGTGTGCATAAGCGCGCTCTTTCAAGCGAGCGCTTTAACAGACGTGCCATGTGTGCGAGTGCGACAACAATAGCACACAAACGCGACAAGGGTAGGTTAACGCACAAACAAGCAAACATGCGCTTACGTTTCGTTAGCGCTACGTTGCTTAATGCTATAACTACCACTAACAATGCGACAAACACAAACATAACGACGAGAGTCGCGCCCGCGGAGAGTCAAACGTCGTCATCGTCGTGCCTACACAACTTCGTGCATGCCATACATTCGTATACACGAGCGACAACACAACACACCGTAGCAGCAGCAGCAGCGCTCTAGACAGCCAGCCAGCACCTCGAACAGGTTTCATGCTCGTCGAACGAAAACAGAAAGGTGCTCAATTCAGTGCAGTGTGGAGGTATTCGCGTGTTGACGTCTCGCGGAAATTGTTAAAAATTTATTTGACAAACTTTTCAATGTGCAGATGCATTGAGAAGGCACAAGTAATAGACTCAAAAAAAAAAATAAATAAATAAGATTTATTTAGAAATAAAAAGACTTTGATAACGCAACGACGTCGAAACAACGTCTTGTGACTAAACAATTGAATTGTTTTTCATAAACAAAATAATACGTAAAATAACGCGTGTAATGCCGGAAACTGAAAGTGAACTTTATTAAAAAATTGAAAATTTGAAAAATTGTTTTTCGAAAAATACAAAAAATATTGAAAATATTTTCCAATGTGAAATTGTGTAAGTGCTAAGCCAGAAAAAAATACTGAACGCGCATAAGTCTTACTTGGATACTTGTGTTAATTGACTAAGTACAATTTTTTTGATGATTACGAATAATCAGAATTTGCACAAAAACACATAAGCATTACGGCACTCTGTGAAGAAGACGTGCGAAAGACGGCGCAGCGTAAGCAAACGAAGTAGCGCAAGGCGTAGTGCATGTGTAGATGACGCGTGCAGGCGCGTAGACAAAACGCAGTGCTACCTGTGCAAGTAACGGTGCAAACGAAGCAGTGCATAAAATATTAAAGAAAAATTAAAGCATTATAATAGAACAAATATTGCGAATATAGCAAGCGCTTTAGAAATATATATGTATTTAAGGAAGCGCGCGCGGCTATGCTTACATATAAAAGATAACTATTGAAGCAGCAAGTTAGTGACGCCAAAGTGTTTAAAGTGACACAACATAAGCGCATAATAATTAAAAAAATAAAAATAAACTAAAACAACACAAACTGACATAACACGAACACACGCAGACACAGCGCAAGCAAAAAATTGTTAGAGAAAAATATAAAAAATATTAATAAATGTCGCACAAAAAATGGTTTCAAAACAGTGCAAATTAAACGCTTGCAACCTAACAACAGTGTGACACAAAAGTGTATGCTTAAAATAAAAAAATAAATATTTAAAGCGCAAAGCCAGCAACAACATTTAACGCACAAAACGCATAGCAAACAGTGCTATTAACACAGAAAACATATAAACATTAGCAGCGCAACAACAACTATAACAAAAATAACATAACAATAATATCAAAATATCGCCACAACAACAACAACACAACATGTTGACCATGGAATCGGATATGAAAGGCGGCATCTTGCATGCCACCATGCCGCCGCATCATGCGTCCGCCGCTTTGCATGGCCATGCCGCCTCGCCGTACAGCGCGCTCGGTCCACTCATGAATCTCGGACAATCGCACTTGACACAATCGCATTTGAGTCAACATCATCATCATCACATGGCCACACATTTGGCCAGCAGCGGTGGACAACAACAAAGTGCGCTACTCGGTAATGGTGGCGGTTTGTCGAGCAATCCGTTGAGCTCATTGCAAACCAGCATGGCAAATACTTTGAATGGCAGCGCCAGCAGTCTGCAACAGCAGCAACAACAACAGCAGCAGCAACAACTCGGTTCGCCATTGCATAGCGCTAGCGATTTGAGTCCCACACAATCGAGCATTGGCAGTCATCATATGACATCGCCAAGTGGACAGCAGCAGCAACAACAACAGCAACAGCAACATCATGGTGTGCATCACCACAGCGGTATGGGTGGTGGCACGCCTATTGGCGGTCAAAATTCAGGCGCGCCAACGCATATTGGCGGCGGTAGCCACAATGTGAATAACAACAATACGTCGACCACAAATAAGAATCAACAGAATGCGGAGCGTGTTAAGCGTCCGATGAATGCGTTTATGGTGTGGTCACGCGGACAGCGGCGTAAAATGGCCTCAGACAATCCGAAAATGCACAATTCAGAGATTTCAAAGCGTTTGGGCGCACAGTGGAAAGATCTCTCCGAGGCTGAGAAGCGTCCATTCATCGATGAGGCGAAACGTTTGCGTGCGGTGCATATGAAGGAGCATCCGGATTACAAGTACCGGCCACGTCGCAAGACAAAGACGCTCACCAAGTCGAAGGAGAAGTATCCAATGGGTGTGGGCGCACTGTTGCAGCCAAGCGAACCGAATGCGCCTAGTGCGGCGCGCAATACCAGCGCCAATTCGATGGCGGCAGCACAACAAGCGGCCGCTGTCAATCGTGATATGTATCAGATGAGCGCACCCAATGGTTATATGCCTAACGGTTATATGATGCACGATCCTTCCGCCGCCGCATACCAAAGTCAGCACAGCGCCTATATGGGTAACTATCATCGCTACGATATGGGACAAATGCATCAGGCGGCCGCTGCGGCGGGCTCACTCAACTACATGAATCCGGCGGCGAGTGGCGGTTACGGCATGTACGGCACTGTGTCGGGTGGTCAGACCTCACCGTATGCCAGCATACAACAACCCGGTTCACCCTACAGCAATGTACAGCAACAGCCCGGCTCACCGTACGGCCTGACCGGCGGTCAACCGGGTTCACAAGTCTCCTGCCAAAGTCACAGCCCCAGCGATTCGAGTATCAAATCCGAACCTGTCTCACCCAGCCCGCTACATAGTCAAGCGCAACAGAATTCCGCCGCTGTACTCGCTGCCAACAACAATAACAATCATATAATGAAACGTGAATATGGCACGACGCAGCAAAGCACCGATTTGAATCATCTAATGAATATGTATCATCTACCCGATGGCATGCAGGCATCAGCCGCTGCTGCTGCCGCCGCTGCGGAGCATCAACGCAATCTGATGCATTATCAGAATAGTTCGCCGGATTTGCAGCAACAGCATGCGCAGCATCAGCAATCGATGCGCGCGATGGCGCCACTCGCTCACATGTGAGAAATGGCCAGTGCTTATGGTCAGTCAGCGCTCGCAATCGCCACAGTTGCATCCACAAATGCCTCCGCCGCCCTTGCTAGCGGCGCCACCGCTAATGCCATTGCCACGAATGCGGACACAACCGTAACGACGGATATGACGAACGCGTTGGAGAATGGTTTGGTGGTGTCGCGCGCCGCCACCACATCCACATCGCCCACCACCCCGCCTAACGCGTTGCTGCAACATACGCAACAACTGACACACGCACAACTGCAGCTAGCGCAGCAGCATCAACAGCAACAACAACAACAGTTACACTTATCACAATTGGAGCTGGAGCCGCCAGCGTCAGCAAGCGCTGCCAGCTTGTTGCAACATGCGGAGCATAACGGTGGCGCTAGTCTACACAACGGCTTGCATGGCGGCCAGTCGCTGGAGAGTGTAGCCGGCAATAGCAGCAGCAGTGGTAGCAGCAACAACAATGGCGGCGGCGTCAGCATGTTGCACAGCTATGTGAATGGCATGCATGGCGGTCGCCCCAGCCCGACGGCATCAGGTTCTTCCGGCGGCAGCCGCTCGTCGGCGCACTCACTGCCGTTGCCCGCGCATTCGCCCGCGTTGCAGCAACATGTCAATGGCGGTTATCTACAAACGGCGAGTTGCGGCTCAGCGCTCACCGCCACCGCCACCACAATTGTGTCGCCCGCGCTGATGGGCCGCATAGGTGGCGGTCATGGCGATGTGAGCGGTGGCGCGGGCGGTGTTAGCGATGGCCTGGGCGTTGGCGGTCCGCTGGCGCTGCTGCACCATCACCACCAGCACCATCATCATTTGGCGCCGCATCATCATGCTCACCACCACCACCCTCATGCCCACCACGGCGTTACGCATCAGCTGCACCATCCGCACGACGCATCCGTTGGACTGTTGGATATATCCACATTGTAAATTAGCTACAAATTACACACGTAAAATTTAACGAGTAATTAAGTAAAAAATAAAATTAAATTAAAATTAAAAATTTAACAAGTTTTAGCTTTAGTTGTAAAGTGCATACAAAATAATTATTATAAATAAATTAATTTAAAATTAAAAATAAAAACAGAAACAGAAAAAAAATCACAAAAAAAGATGTCAAGTAATTTTATGCGCAAAAAAGTTGAAAAAGCAAAAAAATAAATTAAATTAAAACTAATTTTAAGCTAATTAAGCAAGTTATGCGCGTTTAGTGGCGCGGCGGTGCAGCTCTAAGTAATGTACACTGTAAAAATTAAAAAAAAAATGACTCATAGCGCCGCGCTGCGTACGCGCTACACGCCCTCAAGTACTTTTTAAGCACCGCCAAATATTATAAAAACAAAAAAAAACAACAAAAATAAAAAATATATTAAATTTAAAAAATTACAAAAACAACATGTTAACATTTAAGTAGCGAACTATATGACAGCGTTGAGCGCGCGTGCAGCGTCTAGCATTTCACATGCAACAAAAATGAAAAAAAAAATTAAAAAAAAAAAAACAGCAACAACAACAGGACACATTCCAGCACTTTTGCAATGCGAAAACTGCATGAATTTCGAATTTGTAATTTTAGTAATTTTTAACATTCAAATTGTTGGATTGTTCATGTAATTCCAAAATGCATACAAACATACACATACATATACACATATATATACATACATATATTTATGTTAAGTTTATTTCTCGTTTTTAGTTACATACATATATAATAATGAAAAATGCGTCAAGTGTGATAGAGAATTGAGAGTTTTAGCAAAATAAGGAATGGTAAAAAAAAATAAAAATTAAATAAAAACAAAAAAATCGCAGAAAAACCTTTAATAAAACGTTGTAATTAAGAATAAAAACAAAAACTATTTGTGTTTTCATGCCAAGAGCAACGGAAAAAGTGACACGGGGCGGCGTGCGTATTTCAAGCGGACGTTGGACGGGTGGGTAAAAAGAGAATATTTAGTGATGCCTAATTAGTTGGAAAAATTAATAATTAATTAATGATGTTTAATTAAATTAATTTAATTATTTTAATTAATTTATTATTACATTATTTTTTTTTTTGCAAAGCGTAAAATTTATGTAGCTTGGTGCGAAAAATTCAGCTCAAAATAGTGTTATGCAAATTTTGAAAGCTATTCTTGAGGTAGGAAAAATCAAAACTTCGTTGCAACTACTCAATAAACGGATTAGACGTCGAATTTATAATCCTCTATAAGATTTATTTTGGTTTCAGCAATATTTGGGGTCGATTTCGGCGTTCATCAATATATAATAAAAAACAATTAATTTCCCAAAATAATTAAAAAAAAATAAAATTAATTTTTTGTTTTATTTATCAATTTGTACAATTTTTGAATTAATATTATACGAATTTAATTAGAAGTTGTAAAATAATTATTTTATTTTACATAAAAATTTTCACTTATTCCTTCATTTAGTCAGAGTATTAGTTAATTCTTCTTTTTTCAGCATTTTTTAAACAGAGTCAGCAGAAACTTGCTTTGAATAAAATAAATGAAATTTTCAACTTCTCTAAAAAACAACAACAACAAACGGTTGAAAAGTAGACTTTTTGATTTCAGTTTAGTATTAAAAAAAAATATTTTAGAAAGTTTAGAGAACTCATAGGTATTCTATTTTGAGTAATTTATTAAATTTAACGATAATTCAACTCTAAAGAATCTAGTCTACAAATAATCAACAATCACAAACTGTGTAGATAAAAGTCTTAAAAAGTTTTCTACACAGATATGAGTATTGAAAAATATTTAAATCCATTTTTTTGTTTTTAAATTCCAAATAATTCTCATGAATTGAAATGAGTCTTTATAAGGCTTCAGGCATGAGAGTGAGATTTTATTTCCACTTTCACCAATTTCCAAATTCTCCAAAAATTATGAATATAGTGGAATATTGGAAACCATACTTTAGTAAAATTATTCAGAGTATATAGAAACATTCGCGGGGACTACCATATCACTTTATATAATATTTATGTAGTATTCAAATAAGTATGTAGTCTTCTACATGCTGAATTGTAGGCATCTTATGTTGTCCAGTCCTTTTCATAAATTAAATATGTCAAAAACCACAACAAATTAAATTTAAATTAAATTAAAAATTAAAATTTTTTGTTCCTTTCAAAATTTCTTATCAATTTATATTTTCTTTAAATGATTTTGAAACATTTTTTACGAATTAAATATAAATAATTTAGCAACATACTACAAAAACCAAAATCTTTAAGACGATTTTAAGTGAAAAAAGTGAAAATTAAAAAAAAAACTAGTTGAGGTTAAACAATTGCTGCTACTGTTTGTCAACGGTATAGAAACTTACTACCAGTAAAATAAAAAATTTCAAAAAAAAAATCATTTTCTACGCTCTTGCAAGAATTCGTCAAATGAGTGAATTTGAAGAAATATTTCAATATTTTGATGCACAGCTTATTTGATTTACACCCGTTGTTTGTTCAATTCATCATATCACTGGTCGTTTAGCTCTTTTAATTCTTAATAAAGTATTATTGATATTAATAAAATATTTTAATAAAAAATATTCCATTTTTTTCAATTTATTCATTTGTGTAAATATATTATTCACAGAAAACATACGATACATATTACGATTTGCAAAACAAAAAAATATGAATAAAGTATAGTTTATTATTAAACAATTAAAAATGTACAAACAATTATGCTTACACGCACACACACAAACAAATATAACTACATAATTACATACAAACAACTCGCTCAGTTACAAATTGTGTGTTTCTAAATTACATAATTTAAAAATATACATATATTAAGTTGTTATATGTTTTAATGAATGCCTAAATTGTCACTGTAAATAAAAAGAAATACAAAAGCAACAAAAGATACAAAAATTAAAATATGTGTATGTGCGCGCGCTGCGTTAAAATATGTAAGAAGAATTAGTTTAAAACATATTGTAATTATTTTAAAAAATAATTTAATTATTATAGAATAATATTAAAAACAAAATTATTAAAAACAAATTATAATAAAATTATTGTAAGTAATATTATTAAATACATACGTATACATACATACGAGTACATACTCGTATAAGTAAATAACAATAAATAAATAAGATATCGGTAGAAATTATTATTTAGTTAAGTAACAATTATAATTAATAAGATAAAATGCACACAAAAATTAAAAAAAAAATGCAAATAAATATGACAAATACAACAAATTATTATAATATATGAAAATAAAATAACAAAATGTTTACAGAAAATAACAAAAAAAAAAATATTGTTTGAGGTTTTTTTATTTACAATATTAAGTTTGAGATGAAGCATTGGAATAAAAATCATTAGTCGAAAAATTAGGAAGAAATTGTGCATTGCCGACGGCAATTTATATCTTTCAAAGGCTGTATTTCTCGTAATATTTTAGGTTAATAAAGTTAATTTTAAGTTAGTAAAGTTATTAATTTTTTTTTTATAATATGTATGAAAATGTATTACTTATCCCGTCGGCATATGGAAAATACGCTTTACTAACGATTATAACATTGATAAAAGATTTGATGGGCGGAAGTTAAATCTATGAGTGGAAGCTTTTGCTGTTCTTTGTTGTCAAAGCAACAACAAAATTTTACATTCATTCAAATTCAATGCAAGAAAAAATATGAATAACTTATATATATGTAAGTGGTATATCCTCTTGCTATCGTTTCTCTATTCGACTCTGCACTCTTCAAGGTTTGGCGAACATATTTACAGTAGAATAAACTAATTGACTTTAAAATGATTTCACTTGACTACCTCGAATTTGTTATTTAATAGTAAATAATCTAACTAAATATTTAGGAAAACGGTTTCTTAAACGACAGGTTTACAGATACGAGGTGGGTAGAGCCATAGGAGTTAGTTTTTTAACATATTATTCATTATAATAGAACGAGCTCACCGCGACTTAGTGCAGAAGACATATTCATTCATACTTTAATAAAGAGAGTAACATGCTCTATTCCTTCATTTTGGATTATATACATACGAAAAACTCACTTTTAGCAGCTCACAAAACGACACGTATCTCAAACTCTAATGAATATTTTGACATAAATGTGACGACAGTACCACCAACCTAAAAAAAATAATTCTCCAAATCCTTCGACGCGCGCAGTTTAAATTCAAATGTCACCTTATTTTTTGGGCACAGTATGTATTAAGTATATGTTTATCAGCTGAAATTGATTGAGGAAAAATCAAGTAATGAGTTAAAAGTGAGGAAAAATTTAGTTTTTATTATAATAGACACGGTACCATGCGTTATGCTCAAGCTAAATGCCATTATATAATTTAATATGAAAACTCATTCAAAGCTCAAAATTTCATATAAAAATCTTTAGATCTTTCAGTGTTTCAAAAAATACTTTAAAAAAGACTTACCGATTTCAATACGAAGAGAGCTGCTGAAAAATAAGAAAGAAGAGAGCTATAGAAAATGTTATACATTAAATATATCAATTTAGTACAGAACTTACTTCTAATAAAACCAAAGCTTAATTATAATACATGTGATAAGTACCTGTTAAATTTCTAGAAATCCTATTTTTGATTAAATCTTAGCCTTAATCGGAATTATGATTTTATTCTTCGTTATTCATATTGTATAGAATCAACTGTAAAGGAATCTTTGAAATCTAATGTTTCTTTCTAAGCTGTTGGGAATGTTCCTCCGAAGAGCCCAAGATCAGAATATAGCAGGTCAGATATCAGAATACTATATACATATATCGCATATCTAAACCGTGAACTATGTGCTCGAAAGCAGTAAATTAATTCTCAAACGCAAAGATCTTTTCGTTATTCGAAGATATCTTTAAGCAGTTACATGAAGCTCGGAGCTTACCCTCTGGTGATTAAGCCACTTTTCCCTTCGTGATTACTTACTAGTAGAGTTCATGTCGTTGTTTAAAGTTTAAATCTGTGAATAATCTTAGAATAACTCTCCACATTGCTTAGAAATTATTGTTAAATTGTCCTTTAAGAAATATGCAAAAAGTATCAGATAATCTGAAAGGAAAATTTTTCCCAAAATTTGAGATGACCGATATACTCATATTTAATCTGTGCTATAATGAAATATATATGTATATTAAATATTTGATATGTATCTACTTATATCCATCATCAAACCAATTCTCTACTTTTTGTCTTGACCTTTTACTACTTTCTTCTCACTTCATACTTCTACATTTATTCTCCAGCAAATACTTTTTCGCTGACGCCGACGTTAGACTAAAACAAAAAATGCATAGAAAAAAGTATTAGTTTCCTCACAAACTTGCAGTTTTTTTGTTTTAGCTTCTACACACACACACACACAACACACATTTTTCCACTTCACTATTAGTGTCGTTTTGTTTGTGTTGGTAACCGGCAGCAGTCAGCAGCCAGCCATCAGTGCTGCTGATGATTCGTCTGCGATAGTCGTCGCTTAGTTCATTTTTCCCCCAACTTCCACTTATTTTATTGCCACAGGCTGTGTTATGTGTGTGTGCATTGTTGTTGTTGTTTTTACTATTGTATGTGTGCTTTAGTGTTTGTTGTCGTCGTTAATTATGACGATTTTGATGGCGTTGCTGCCGCAATGGCGCATAAAAATGCTTAATTTGGTGTTAATGCCAATATAAAAATGAGAAAAACAAAAACAACAAAAAACAACAAAAAATATAAAAAATAAATGACAAAAAAAACTTAAATGGAAAATCGTCTAAACACAAAATGGCTAATGGATAAACGTTCAATGTATGAGGAGATTTGAGATGATGCAGCAGATTGGCGATTGTTGAAATGAAAGAGCGAGAAAAGTTTGTATTGGCATAAATAATAATTTATTAATTGCGAAATTGCAAGCATATGTTAGTGTTGTTGTTGTGCTAGTTCAGAAATGTTTGCAGGACTCTTAAAATATGTTATTTTTCGATAGTCCGCTGGAAATAATATTAGCATAGGGACACGACATTATTTCTGCTTGTGGTTTCTATAATCATTTGATTTAAGATGGCATGTAAATGAAACGGCATCCAGACTCATCGGTACTGCTGAACGAGAAAACCGACTGAAACGTAAGAGGCCTTCAGACTTAGCAAGGCAACTGTAGCAGCAAATGAATTTCTCTAACATTTAGCTTTTATTTATTATTTTTAATTTATTAGAAATAAATTGTTGTTAGTATTTAATAAATGTATACTAGGTACAATTGTAATAAAAAAAACTTTATTTATTTTATTTCACTTTTCCATTGTTATACATTATAAATAATTTGAACGTTACTATTACTAGTAGTGATCTACTTTACAATAATAACAATATTCATTAAGTATTTTTTATACTCTCGCAACAAAAGTTGCTAAAGAGAGTATTATAGTTTTGTTCACATAACGGTTGTTTGTAACACCTAAAACTAAAAGAGTTAGATATAGGGTTATATATACCAAAGTGATCAGGGTGAAGAGTGGAGTTCAAATCCGAATGTCTGTCTGTCCGTCCGTTCGTCCGTCTGTGCAAGCTGTAACTTGAGTAAAAATTAAGATATCTTGATGAAACCTGACACACTTATTTCTTGGCACCATAGGAAGGTTGCTTTCGAAAATGCCCACAAAATGGCGAAAACCGAAAACACATAGTGCCATAACCAAGCCATACATAAAGCTATGGAAATAAAATTTGGTATGAAGGATCGCACTATGAAGGGGCATATTTGCATGTATTTCTTGTTTGGGGAGGTGGGCGTGGCCCCGCCCCCAAATAGGTTTTTTGTACATTTCTCGGAAACCAATAGAGCTATATAAACCAAAATTTCTGCAGTCGTTTTTTTAGCCACTTCTTAATACAGTCCAAAAATGAAAGAAATAGGATAATAACCACACCCACCTCCTATACAAAGGTTAGGTTGAAAATTACTAAAAGTGGGTTAACTCACTAACGAAAAACGCCAGAAACACTAAATTTCACATGAGAAATGGCAGATGGAAGCTACACTCAGATTTTTTTACAAAATGGAAAATGGGCGTGGCGTCGCAAACTTATGGGTCAAAAACCATATCTCAGGAACTACTCGACCGATTTCAATGAAACTTGGTTTGTAATAGTTTCCTTACATCCCATTGATATGTCGTGAAAATAGGCCAAATTGATTCACAACCACGCCTACTTCCTATATACCAGAACTTTGAAGACGATCTGAATCGTTTACTTTACAATATATAAAGTAAGCACTAGTGAAGATATCGATGCAGAACTTTGCACAAATACTACGTTTATAGTGTGGCAGCCCCATTCTAAAAATCGCCGAAATCGGACCATAGGTTTTCAAGGCCCCATATATCGAACATGAGGACCTCGCTTCTAAACAATTATTAGGGTTTCCAACTTTCAATGGACTTTATACAATATATATGACGAATATGTGGGTCAAATTGTGTATTATATAATATTAATAAAGTTAAATAAATAAATTGTGAGAGTATAAAATGTTCGGTTACACCCGAACTTAGCTCTTCCTTACTTGTTTTTAATTACTTTTGGTAATTGAGTTTAATTTTGTTAAGTTATTTTAAATTTTCAGCTGGTACAATTTAATTTTTATTTAATTTATACTTCATTTAATTAAATTAAATAATAAATGTCTTCAAAATAAATTTCTTAATTTATTTTTCGAGATATATCTATGTTGGCAGTATTTAATTAATTAAAATGTTTAATTACAAAATTTTTAGTTAAAATTAATCTAATTGTTTCAACATAAATGACTTAAATTAGTTTTCTAAAAAAACTTTCCAATAAAAAAATTACAACTGATAATATGATTATTTATTTAGTAAATATATTAATTAGTCAAACAGTTTATTAAAGTTATATTCTTAATAAAACAGTTATTAAATTTATTTAGTTTTCTGAAAGGATTTTAGTCGTACAAATTGTTATTTAATTATTTAAATTGATAATTTATATATTTTATTAACAGATAATTTAATTATTTTTATTTAATTAATTAAGATTACTTAACAAGCGTCAAGTGTCTAAATCAATTATAATTTAATTAATTAAAATTTACGCAAGTGATTCTTTCAAATTTAAATTAAATCAAATTAAATTTCATTAATTAAAAAACACTAATTAACAACTAATTTAATTGCATCACTTTCAACTGATTTTCGCGGTTTATTTGCTTTTATAATGTCAAATAACTTAATAATTTTTTGTTGTCTTTTTTTATATAAATTATTAAATTTTTTTGTTGTTTTTTTTTAATACAAATTGCATTTGTAAACAAATTATTTAACATATGCATACACGAATATCTTAAATTACTCAGCTTAATTTACTCAACATTCATGCAAATAAACACCAAGTCACTAATATAATGTGGTTGTTGCTGTTGTTGGCTCGCCGTTTTGCTCTGATTGCATCGCTGTGAATTTATTTGACAATTTCGTATGTCAGTTTTGCTGTCGTCGCGCGTTTGACATGCAAATTGTTGTTTTATTTTCGCATCACTGCCAGCGGCAACGCCAACGCCACTGTTGTTGTTGTTGTTGTTGTTATTATTATTATTGCAATCACAAATCACACTACTGCATTGAAATTCACTTTTATCGCGGTATTAACTGAAATATTTGTTGTTGTTGGTATTAGAAATGCCCAGTTATAGCGTTGAAGTGTTGTTGTTGTTGTGATTAGATTTTTTTCGTTTACTATTTATAGCGTTATTGTTGTTGTTGTTGTTATTTTTTGCAACCGCAATCAGTGAGAAAATTACCTAAAATTGTTGTTTATTCACCTACATATGCATATAAGTGCCGCTGTGTGCTGTTAAATTATGTTTTAATCTTGTTTGGCAAGTGGCAGCCGCAATAGCAACAACAACAACAACAACCAGTGTCATAAATAATGACAACAACAAGCGTTGCATTTAAGCGGTCATACTAGTTTTTTTGTCGGCTGTTCTTGCTGTTGTGATTAGACACCACACATTTTGGGTGTGACTAAGGCAGCGAACAACAACAACAACAACAAATTATTTATTTATTGCATGTAGAATAACAACATTGAAAGCACCGGCGACAGTGGCGCGAGATTATAACCGTTAAATAAATCTTTCTTTCACATTCACGAATTTTAAGTGTTACTCTCCACCCGCTCCGCGTCTACAACGCGGTCTCTAACTGTAGTTATATTAGCTAGCAGCTGTTGACTCATCCGCCTAACGGTGCTATGGTAACTCTATCTCTCCTATATAATTTCGGTCTGGTTTTATATTTTGACTACGACTACTTTAGTTGTTGTTGTTTTTGACTATCCGAATTTCGCTTAGCATATTAACATAATGATATTTCTTGAGTAGTAATTTTGTATAAATATGTAGATTTATTGGTCATTACTTGTATATATGTATGTATCTCCACTCGGACCCTCTACTGTCTTAATTTGGATGCCTTACTCATTGAACTCTTCTCTCATTTATATTAGCCTCTTATATTCATTCATCTGAAACCTCTAGATTTTAGGCTTTTTGGTTCCCACAGCTTTAAATTATACCTAAGGGTCCCCAAGTCTATTTTTAATGATTTAAAAGCTTCGGTTTTCGAAAAAGATCTCATCTCATCTGTATTCTGACTACTGTCAAAATTTTCTAGTTCTCCATGTCTTTTTTATCTTTTAAATCTTTTATCCGCCGTTAAGAACCTCTAAGAAGTCTTATTTCTGTCATAATCCATAAAGGTCCATTTGAGAAAGTCTTTTAGAGAGTTCTACAACTCCATAACGTATCTTTTGTAGTCAGATTTACCTTTCCTCCCTTTCGATGTTGCTATTTATACACACACCAACTTAAAGAAGAACCGCCTCTCAGGAATATAAGTGTTTACGGGGTTCGGTCTCGTCAAAATTATTCATATGTTATTAGGATGGATCGTTAGGACTATTTTATTCTTGGTATCTCTTCTAAAAATGGAGTTTATTTGATTTTCTCGAGAGTTTTGGCTTTGGAATCTAGGATTACGATGGAAACTATTTCAAAGTTCGTTAAATATATTTAACAGAAGTCTCAACAAACATGTCACTACTCAAGCCACACATCAGGGAGATCTTAAATAAAAGGAAAAATAACTAAAGAAAATAGATTGTCAATGCTCCAAACCAAATCCGAAAAACCCCATCCTATTCACGGAAGTAGTTAAGGTTACTCTCTGGTTGATTTGTGAGATGTGTCTCTTTTCGGTATAGAAGAGTGATTAAGAGATCGAAAAAGAGTAGAATCTTTATTTTTTAGGTATCTAAGCCTTTCTTGGAATTTTACAGTCTCTGGACCATCATTAAGGTTCTTCAAATCAAAGGGATATTTTCAATTCTCTCGAACGAAACGTCTTGGAAACGTGTATACCATTTGGATAAATATTCTTGAGGTCAGCTTTCATATTTTACCAACTATCTGAGGGATCTCACATAATAGAGTACATTAATTATTCTTTCACAAGCCTATGGCAACAAGAAGAGATAAGGTTGTGCCGTATTTTTAATGAAATCTTTCAAGCCTTGTCTAAGGCCACCACACAGCTACCGTTTCATAATTGAAAGATTGTATATTTCTTTTATGAAAATCCATTGGGGATTAATCTACATGCCTTTGTCTTAAGCATACAGAGTAGAACAGATCATTTAGTGTAGCTGCTGACACTGGTTTAAAGTGTTGTATAAAACGTATTTAGATTAGCAATTAGTGACTTACTCAATGCTAACGTGCAGCGTCAAATATTTTACAACAAACACAACAAAAAGGAAAAAAAAAATTCCCGAAAGAAACTCACAAGCAACAGCAAATCGCGGCATTAGCACCGCAAATAAATGCAAAAACAAATGCCGCACAGCAACGCCCAGCTATTTAACACACACCTGTGGTTGTTGTTGTTTCTACTGTTAAATATAACTGTTTTTCTCGCGACGCGGCCATGGCACAAAGGATTAGCGCACAGCATCAATGTAACGGCAGCGGCATGCAAATGACCATGTGGCACGCACACACACATACTTAGAAGGAAGTAAATACACACAAACATACATGCAACCTAACAAACACACACTCATACAAAAACAACCGTCGATGTAACCAAACACTTAAATTGCATTTTCGGCACAGCACACCTGCCGCCGGTCGGCCGGCCGCTTACATAGCCGTTGCTGCTATGCACAGCTTCTTGGAATGCTTAATGAATTTGTGACCCTGCAACGCCTACAAACGGTACTTAGTTTTGTCGCATAGTTTGTAGGCGTGCAAGTAAGCATGTGATTAAGGCAAGGTTACTTACCAGAAATTGAAGGCAAAATTGGAATTATCGACTTATGACTATACTATGTCCAGTTACCTACAATTAAGGGGTGAAGAAAGGGAAGGTCATTCAATATTTAGCTCAAAAATTATAACTAAAAGATGAATATGATGGTGTTTTGAATGTAATGGTGGACATAATGGAGCTTTAACTGTAATATTGTCTCATAGTTTCTGCTTAAGATCACACACTACGCGTATATAACTTAATAAGATTTTTTATCAATCGGTAAATTAAATTAGGATAAATTCGAGCCTGAGGAGTCTTGAAAAAGAAGTATGAAGTATGAAATATTTAAATTAATATGAGATGCTTCCGATCTAGTTATTTCAAATATTTGATTGGATAGATTAGTTTCTAATAAATTGCGGAAGACCTCAGATTATGTTTTCTATAGAAATTAGCTGAGATGTTTCTCAGAACAAAATCGGAAAGAATACTTAGTACAACGTATACAGAACTGGCTGTCAACAAAACCTTCAGAATGAGTCTGCATAGGTTATATCCTTCCAACGGTTATATAATTATCCCTACAAAGCTTCAAAAGTGGACAAAACTATATAAATATAGAAGAAGCTGTAGCTTTAAGGGTCAATATTGTACTATTTCACACACGATCATAAGAGATGACCGGGAATGACTATTAATTGATGGTTTACCACGGTACTGCAGATGTTTTCTCATCAACATTGTCTGAAACATTTTCTCGGATGGTTTTCTTAGCTTGTTGCAAACATTGGAAAATCCTGAAATCTGAAAAATGAATCCAAGTCTTGTCTCTCATGGAGTGATAGCGAATATATATATCCAAAAAGGCAGTTTGCATACACTTTTAATATATGTGACCTGGTCTACGGAAAGGGGGCTTAGGTGTCAAAAAATCAATTTTCACTTTTTAGTTGATTCGGATGGAAGATGAGATGCTTTTTCACGTGATAGAATCCAAAAAGTCATAACTTGTTTGAAAGTTCCCTAAAAATGTAGAGAAAGAAGTGTAAAAATACGAAAAAATATAGTTTTTTTTGTAATGAACTTATTAATTCTTCAGTGTTACTTTTTTAAATGTTCCACACTAGCAACTTACACGATGAACTATAATAATATTCCGACCAAAAACAACACTTACTGGACGTCCTTGAAGCCTCTGGAAAGGAGAACAATTAATGAGATAACGAGAAACTGACGAAACGAGTTGTTTATTTTTAACAGCTGTTTCCCAGAAAACTAGTTTTCGCACGTTAGCTCCCTTTTCGTAGACCAGGTCACATATTATGGTTCTGTGGACACGATTTAAGGCGACTAAGCTCATAACAGCCCTGACAGAGGTCTACATGGTCGAACATGTTGCTGAGAGAGTATTATAGTTTTGTTCACATAACGGTTGTTTTTAACACCCAAAACTAAACGTGTTAGATATAAGGTTATATACACCAAAGTGATCAGGGTGAAGAGTTGAGTGCAAATCCGGATGTCTGTCTATCCGTGCAAGCTGTAACTTGAGTAAAAATTAAGATATCATGATGAAACTTGGCAAATTTGTTTCTTGGTACCATAGATGGGTTGCTTTTGAAGATGGGCAAAATCGCCCACAAAAAGGCGACAACCGAAAACACATAAAGTGCCATAACTAAGCCTTAAATAAAGCTATGGAAATAATGTTTCGTACAAAGGATCACACTATGAAGGGGCATATGTGGATGAAATTTTTTTGCGGAAGTGGGCGTGGTTTCGCCCCTTACCAAGTTTTTTGTACATATCTCGTAAACCACTTGAGCTATATCAACGAAACTTTCTAGAATCGTTCTTTTAGGTACCACCTTATACAGTCCAATGGAGGGAATTGGAGTATAACCACGCCCACCTCCAATACAAAGGTTATGTTGAAAAACTACTAAAAATGCTTTAATTCAGTTAGGGAAAACACCAGAAACGTTAAATTTCATTAAGAAGGTACAGAAGGGCTCCACTCACATTGGTATACAAATTTTAAGTGGGTGTGGCTGCGCCCTCTTATGGGTCAAAAACCAGATCTCCGAAACTACTCGACCAATATCAATGAAATTTGGTTTGTAATATTTTCCTTGCATCCCAATGATATGTTGTGAAAATAGGCCAAATCAATTCATAACCACGCACAAGTGAAGATATCGCAACAGAACTTTGCATAAATTCTACATTTATAATGTGACAGCCCCTTTCTAAAAATCGCCGAAATCGGACTACAGGTTTTCAAGGCCCCTATATATCGTACATGAGGACCTCGGTGCTACTAACCTAATATTAGGGCTTCCAACTTTCAATGAACTTTATATCATATATAGACGAATATGTGGGTAAAATTGTGTATTATGTAATATTAATGAAGTTAAATAAATAAATGGCGAGATTATTAAATGTTCGGTCACAACCGAACTTAGCCCTTCCGTACTTGTTTTAGTTTTAGATTCCCTTCAGCTTATGGTAAGTATAGAAAAGTCTTCATTTCCTAGTAGTTAGTTGTAGATTGAAACTCTTCTTATGAAAGATAATATTAGTAGAAGTCTAGAGGACATATATATCAATATAAAGAAATGTGGCGCGCTATACAGCCTTTGGACCAGAAACCTGAAATCATAGAATATAAGTACATGACCATAATGTTGTTGTTGTGCTACCATCATGAAATTTTGCCAAAGGCTGTCATGATCCTGAATTAAATATAAACTCTATTTTGTTTCTAGTGAAGCGTAGATCGCTTTTATTATATAGAATATAAACAAAAGACTACAATTGACAGCAAGATTTCAAGATTTACAAAACAATGGTATTCAGGACGTAGACTAGAAAGTTTTTCCTCGGATAAGGATAAGATGTTCGAAAGCCGAGTCACACAAATAAGTATGGATGCATCTTATGTATGGTTTCTTAATATAAGGATTCCTTAACGTCGGATATTGCGATGAGAAGAAAGTATAATGCTCTGATGACTAATCAAAGAAAAGAAAAACGCTTTTAGGAGGTCTCAAAGATCAATTGTATAAATATAATTCTAGCGAAGAAAGCAGAACTTGTGCATTCTTTCATAACTTAGTTCAGATTTTCAGAGCACTTCAGCTACTTCGTTCTACCGCACATTCTTCTAACAGTCTGTGAAAAAATGTGCTGCTTTCTATTTACTGTTATTGTTGTTGGTTTTGCTGTTATTCTAACAATTCAAAACACTTAACTTCGCATACCATAAATACCATTAACCTAAGTAAGAGCACAATGAGTATGCGCTGAATGCAAATATAAGACGTACGACACAAACAAGCACACACACGCACATCCGCCACTCAGTGTGAGCGACTGCAAATCGACGATGAATACTGCGTGATAAGGTCATTTCGGCACATCGTTGATTTAAACTATTTGTTTGCAACTCATAAATAAACATCAATTATCACCAATCAATGAGAGTGTCACAATTAGAACAACAACAGCAAACAAACGCGAAACAATAACAATACCAAAGCAAATACGTGTAAAAGCAATAAAAACAATAAAAACAAAAACACACAAATTTTTAATGGTGCATAAATGTCAAACAGCAGCCTAAATGGTGAATGGCAACGAATGGATGAAAATAAAAAAAAAATCAGAAATAACCAAAATTTTGAAAGGAATGTTATAGCATTGGCTGGATGGTTGACTGTGTCGCGTCTGCTAAGTAAAATGCGCGAAAGTGTGAGACTGCGCATTAAAAATGGCAATTAAACGTCTTATGGCAGCGCCGTAAAAATAAACGTTTGATAGTCAGTCGGTCGGTAGTTGGTAAGAGCGCGGTATAAAAATAGAAATACCAGCATGTTTGTATATGTGCTGGCAACAAACAAAGGCGTCGAGTCATTCGCCTGTTTGAAACTTGAATTTGAGCAACAACAATGCTGCCGAGACGACCTGTTGCATGCCACAGCATTGGCAGCAGACAATACGCATGCATTTTGGCGCTTCCTCAAAGCAGGCAAACGAATGAGAGAGGTGAAAGAGAGGGGGAGGAGCTTGAGCTTTCAAATGGGAGTTGGTATTTGCAAAGAAGAGGAATGTTGTTTTCATATGTGTGTGTTTGTTGTTGTTTTTCACATGTTTGTATGTAAATATGTGGGTTCAATTATCCTTAGCGGAAGCTTTAACGGTAGTCGCGGTTCACTGAATGCAGCCATGACCTGAGCCATGCTTTATTTATACATATGTATGTATACTATATATGAAACACACATCTATATACATACATATGTCATCCACTCAAATTGCCAAGGCGCTGTTGATCCTTTTGATTCCGTTTGCATAAATTAAACAACACTGCGCTTCGTATTAACTTCTTAATGCCGCGCTTTTATTGTTGCTGTTGCTATAGTTACCCGCGCTAATTGTCATTGCATGAATTTGCGGCAAGAAGTTGTGTTATAAAAGGCATACAACACACACACACAAATACATATTTAAATTACTGCTAAGTAAGCGCCTAGTCACCCTGCCAGCCAAAGGTGGTGAAAAAGCTGGTTAAACCGAAGTTTTTTAAACCCACAAAAGTGGTAAAAAAAGTGGTGAGTTTGCCATAGGCCAGCATAGCTGCTTGTGAGTTTTTTAACCACTATTCCCCTCACACGTACGAATACAAAAACAAAACAACCCAAACGTGTGCGTTGGTGTTAGTAATTGAAGAAACATGAGGGGAAAGTGGTTAGGTTTGGCTGGCAGGGCATTTGCGTCGTTGCTTGGCAGCGCTGTTGAAATGCTTACTGCTGCTGCATGCTTAACTGCTGATTAGCAAGAAACTACGCGTATGCAAGCGGCGACTGCGGGGCGTGGAGGAAGTTGTTGCATATATGCAAGTATAGCTGCCTTGAATATTTGATAGTTAACCTTATCAGGCAGCGGCATGTGTCGCCTGTGGCATGGCTTATACGACCGTAGCGCTTATGATAACGCGGGGAACAACGCCAGCTCTGCGGTTTGTCGTCATTGCAAGAGTGTTATTAATAAAATGAAGAACTAAAAAAAATATATTAAATCTCTAGGTAATAAGAAATATTTCATAAAAAATAAAACAAAATTATTAAACACAGATTTTCGTGGACTGCTTGCTGATGAGTATACATAAATAAAATTTTAAACAAATAAACCAAATTTAAGTGGAATTAAATCAAATAAAAGTAGAATTATACGAGTAAAACTCGAAAACTTAAATTTGCTATTTTTTTCGAAAAAAAAAGTAAAAAATATTATTTTTTAAAAGGGAACACAATAAGGCACAAAAGGAACATATATTAATTTTCAACTGAAAAGTAATAATTTAAATTCAAAAAAATCTAAATGAGTTTGGAGATCCTGAAAATGTATGACACTAGTCCTCAAATTCGGGACCGTTGTCGACCGTCACTAAATTTTAACATTAACCCGTAACTGGTATAGTGTATGTACATCGTGTGCTGTGGTAGATGTCAGACGTAGGCGGATTAGTCTTTACTAGAAGCAGAGGTACTAATAACAACGGGCCCAAATGGACCCTTGATACCAATTACATTATTTTTTAATACTCTCGCAACAAAAGTTGCTAAGAGAGTATTATAGTTTTGTTCATATAACGGTTGTTTGTAAGTCATAAAACTAAACAAGTTAGATATAGTGTTATGTATATCAATGTAATTATGTGGATGACGAAACGAGTTAAAATCCGTATGTCTGTCTGTCCGTCTGTCTGTCCGTGCAACGGATAACTTGAGTAAAAATTAAGATATCTTGACGAAACTTGGTACACATTTTCCTTGGGATCCGTGAAAACTGTCCCAAAAATTGGTGAAAACCGAAAACCTATAAAGTGTCACAACTAGGCCATAAATAAAGTTATGAAAGTAAAATTTGGTACAGAATATGACATTAGGGAGGGGCATATCTCGCAAATATATCTATATAAACCAAACTTTCTTCAGTCGGTTCCCCTACGTACCCCACCACACACCATGAAAATAGTTGAAATCGGATAATAACCACGCCCACCTCCCAAACAAAATTACTAAAAGTGCGTTTACTTACTAACGGAAAACGTCAGAAATAATACATTTTACAGAAGAAATAACAGAAGGAAGCTGCACTCAGATTATCTCAACATACTCGACCGATTAAAATGAAATTCGGTATATAATACTTTTTTGACACCCTGATAACAGGGATGGAAAATCGGTTCATAACCACGACTACTTTCCATATAACTCAATTTTCACTTCATTTTATAATGTATATATAAGGAACCAATGAAGATCGTGGAATAAAACTAAACACAAATACTGCATATCATCTGTGGTTTCACTTGTGAAAAAATTGTCGCAAACGGACTATAACTTTTCAAGGCCCAAGGCATCGAACATGTTGAACTCAGCGACCAAAGGTATTTTTTAGACGAAAATATGGGTAAATCTCTCAGATAATTTAATGTAATTCAGAGGAAATTGTTTTCTTCCAATAGTATGTCTCTGTTCCAAAAATTATTAAGATCAGGTCATAACATCTCCATATACCTAATTATAGGTTTTTCAAAAATACGGTGAGCTTTATTCCGCATGTATGTATTGGTTAATATGTGAGCTATCTTAGCTAAATTAAGTGAGCGTATAGTCTTGGATATAGTGTACCTTGCTGATGAAAATGAATGAAATCGGTTCAGGAATTACCTCAGCCCTCATATCTATATATGACGATTTTCATTATTCTATTAAACTTTATGCCGAATTTATGGGTAAATTTGTGTGTTATCTTAATAAAATTTCTTCAATAAATTGAGAGAGGTTGCACCCGAACTTAGCCTCTCCTTACTTGTTTGTTTTATATTTAAAAATATTATTTGTAGTTTTTCAATAATTTAATTGAGGACGCAATCCGTAAACTTATGAAAGATGAGTTTAATGTTGAGAACGATGATGAACCCGGTAACTGGATTATGTGACAATGACGTTATTAGTGATAGAGAAGTAGCAGAAAATATTAGTTGCTCGGAAGATAGTATATGTTTTCTTGAAGATAACTCCTCCAATTCAATTAGCTCTTGGGAAGAGAAATATAATACTGCAAATTCCGAATATTTTCCCAGCAAAAATCGGTTGAAATTGCCCGAAATTGTTCCCAGCAGCTACGGGTTAATAAAAACTGATTTAAGAGCATAATTTTAACAGTTATATATAAAAAGAAAAACTTATAACTTTTAATAGTGAAGACAATTATTTACTTAAGCTTTGAAAAAAAATTTTTGAAGTTGGAAAACTACATTTCATATTTAGTGGAAATCTTAATATTGATTTCGGAATCCCTTTTTATAACACTATAAAAATATTCTTTCAAGGACATTACAAGCATTTTTGCATTCAATATTATTCAATATTCAAGTCGTGTTTCTGGAATCTTTCCTTTTATGAGTATCGGAGATAAGCAATTGGCAGCATCCCGAAATATACAATTACTTTTCTTGGAAATGAAAGTCCTATATTTTAGCATTTTTCATCTGATCTGGCAACTACCCATTAAAATCTTTGCTCCGGATATTGCGGCACGTTTAAAAGCCTCTGCCACTATCATTTCTTAGTCAAGCTATCAACTTACATATATGGTTTGCTGGTTGATCATGCTTATATGGTTTTAAAATATATCTCATATCTCAGGTTGTCTGGTGGGTTTATTAAGCTAATAATAGTAGTTTTACGGGGTCATTCAGCTACTACAAATAAATTTACCGAATTCCAAATTTTAGAAAATATTTTGTGGAAAAAAATGTATTATCGTTGTATGCCATGTAGATTATTTAGTTTAAAAGTAACTCTCTCATGTGGTGGTGTCAGTAGAAATCAAAATATATTTCGGGATCGTGAACATTTTAATTTTTATATAGCATAATTGATACTTGCTTAACAACATACAACATTTTTTTTTTATTAATTTTTTTCCGCTATCACTGTCATTAAGGTCTGTCATTAATGTCTGCCTTTAACACAGGCGCAACCGGTAAATTCGCTGGCTCTGTTGCCTTTAAAGCGAGAAATGCTAATCACAAATTAATTTAAGATTTTTTACAATTTTTTTATTGTTAATTTGTCGTTGTTTTTAATTTCCCAGATAGGGTGCAACACAATCTGTCAAATAGTTAGTTGAGAATGTACACAGAATTCAGGGTCGCCGCGTCGCTTGTTTGTTGCCATTGCAGTTGTTGTGGCATGCAACCAGGGATAACGCCCCTTTCTGTGCGAAAGCGGCGCTCATGTTGCGACGATAAGACGGGGTTCACTAATATCCTAAATTTTAAGCATAAACATATGTAATTTTTTCAACGAAGTGTTTCTATTAATGTATGGGTGTTAGTGTATTTGTGTGCAGCGTGCGATTGTCAAATCAAATAGTCATTTGTCAAGCAACTAAATAGTGTTAGCAACAACTATTTATCATTACACATAATTTACACTTATGTATGTATGTTTACATGTGCTGGTGTGTGTGTGAGCTGCATAATCTACAAGCGCTTTCGCTCGCCACGCTGGGATATGCTTAGTTAGCGTGGTTTTACGCAATTCATTCACATGTTGTTGTTGTTATTTTTGTTTTTTTTTCGGAGTACTTTGAAACACTCGAAATTAATGATTTTCTTATTACAAACACACAAACACAAACTTATGTGCGTAATGAGCCTGCGCTGCTGACCACCCTTATCGCTTACAACAACAACAAGCAATTAAAGAATTTTAATTCTGGAGTAAAAACTCGTTTTCTACTTTCAATCTTGTTTTCATATTTTATTCAATGAATGCTGCGCCAAGATTCTCACACATTTTATACACACAAAAACAAAAAAAAAAATCATATATACCTATACATACATATATATTTGATATACATATATTTATATATATGTATGTATTTCCACTAAATATTTTTTTTTTTGTTATTTTAGCATAACAATTAGTACTTCATTAATTAAAATGCCAATATCGTAATTTTTTGGCGTTTTTTTTCCTCACTCATGTTTGTGACACCCCTAATGGGTTATCAAATGTCACAGTGTTGCTTTAAAATGCAGTCTTCCTCATATTTCAGCGTCAGCTTAGAGGCATTCGCATTAATAATAATAATAAAATAATTTGCTGTTATTATTTACAAATCAATTATTTTTTGGCATTTGAAAGTGATTTGTCGGAGATGTGAGGTGTGATCCATCGAATTTGTTAAGGCTAAACACATAGTGGCGTTGAGAACAAGTCAATGATGAGAGCATGTTTTAAATAACCGCAGATTATAATATAAGAACACGTCAATACAGTGCGGGATTTGTTTCGAAACGAGGGACCTAAAAGTCTTGAATCAGCTCCGAGTGGCAGATATTTAGTTGAGAAACTTTCTCAACTATCCATAAGTTTGAAGTCGTATTCTTGCCACAGACACTTTCTTATGAGAAGCTATTACAATCAATAATTTCGAATTCCAGTACTAATTCTAACCTGAAGGAAACTTTAATATGTGTCCTCACATTGTTTTGAGCTCTTTATAGAAATAAAATGTTTCTTGAACGATTTACAGATTACCAATATCTTCATTCAATCTAGTCTTAAGTTATATACATTGCCGTACCGTTCCATTCCTATTCCCGTTTGGATCATACATTTTTGTTATTTTAATCATCGACCCGAGAGCTCTTTTAGTATTTTAGAGTCTTCTATCATTCACTAATATTTTGGTAACTCTTCCATCTCAGTGATATCTATTTTTGGGAAAGACCTCTCCGAGCCCTTCGATACCAAACGAGATTTCAGACAAGATGACTCTCTATCGTGTGACTTCTTTAACTTGATGCTGGAAAAAATAATACGAGCTTCAGAGCTAAATAGATAAGGTACAATCTTCATTGAGAGTGTACAGCTGATGGCGTACGCCGATGATATTGATATCATCGGAAGCAACAACCGCGCCGCCGTTTGTTCTGCTTTTTTTCCGCCTGAATAAGGAAGCGAAGAGAATGGGTTTAAAAGTGAATGAAGACAAGACGAAATATCGTCTGTCATCAAACAAATAGTCAGCGCATTCGCGTCTTGGCTACCACGTCACTGTTGACAGTCATAAATTCGAGGTCGTAGATAATTTTGATGTCAACATCAGATGAGGGGACACTAGGAGTTTTCGAGAGGAAAATTATGCGCAAGATTTATGGTCCTCAGAACATGGACAAGGGTGAATACCGCAGACGATGGAACGATGAGCTGTACGAGTTATACGACGACATTGACATAGTTTAGCGAATAAAAAGACAGCGGCTACGTTGGCTAGGTCATGTTGTCCGAATGGACGAAAACACTCCAGCTCTGAAAGTGTTCGATACAGTACCCGCCGCGGCGGGTTTTTTTTGTTCGAAATTACCTGAAGCTGAAGGATCCATAATAATATTTGGCTTTCGAATGGCAAAAATACAAAATCTTGCACTTGAAAATACAAAAAATTCACTTTTTGCAAAAACGCGAAAAAATCGAAAAAATTACTAACTTTGAGACAACACAAAAATTGAATTAAGCAAGATATGTTATCGATTCCTTTGCCTAATGTTGGAGAATTTTGCCTTCAATAATCGAGTATAAAACATTAATCGGATATCTCAATATTCATTTTTCAATTAATCTCCGTTTTGGTGGTCAAATACCCCAACGTGCGCCGGTGGAAGCCGAGGAAGGGGAAGGCCTCCACTCCGTTGGAGGAGAGCGATCTGGTTACACTCGGGATCTCCAACTGCGAAGGAAAAAGAGGAGTGGAGCGCTATTATCGATTCGGCTATATACATCTACCGACATACTCCTAAGACAACTATAGCTAATGATGAGATATTTAGTGAATTATAGCATAAAATATCGGACACTGAAGGATGGACAAGTTTGGAACCTCTTATTCTTGTTTTAGGTTAGATCACGCTTACAAAGTGTTTCTTATTTCGAAAAGTTTCATATATTTTCATAGAACCGATCTATAACAGGTCATACTCGAGAGGTATGATAATATAATACAACATATTTACCATGTTATCAAAATTTGGTGTCTTTCCACACAGTATTTTGAAGGAACATCTCGTTTTTGCACCACTACAGGATTGTAGCTCTATAAACACCAAAAAGTAGTGTTTCATGAGAGTTTAAGAAAATTTTGCATATGGTAAACTCCATGTTTGAGAGTAGTGTTTAAAGTTAAACTCCAAATTGATCAATAAACTCGAGTTTATGTGGAGTATAACATTAAACGAAGGCTATGAGCCTTTCTATCAAAAATAAAAAAATGTGGCTAAAGGTCCATGATTTTTCCAATCGTTATTAGCTGTTCATATTAACGAAGAGAAGGCGAAGCGTAGTATTGGAATAGCGTATGCAAATTTCGAAACCGATGCAATACTTTATTAATTTATTCGTGTTTATAAATAAACTTATATGTAATCTGTCGTTTTTTATTGTGATTTGACTTTTCGGCCGCAAGCCAAACTTTTGGTTGGCAGTTAGTTGACCTTTGCAATGAAGCAGTAAAATAACTGTAAATATTTTTCGAGAATACTACGATTGCATATATACATATTTACATAAGCTGGGGGAATTTTGCTTAAATACATATATAATATACAAGAGTTGACATATATATACATATTAGTATGCATATGTGTATGTATATCTATTCGCTTGTGACAGAAATTGTGTTGCTTTATATGTACAAAAATCTGTCTCAGCTGCATTTTACTTTCACCTTTAACCTCAGACAAGTTGAGTAGGCGAGTCAAAACAAAAATAACACAATGCCAAGCAGTTAAACAATGGCAATAGAAACAAAGCAAAAACAAGATACAACAACAACAACAACAACAACAAAATAATAAACAAATAAAGGCAAAAGTTTGTAAACATTAAATTTATATGCGAACATAGATCGATATATATGTACATACATATGTGAATGCGAATATGTGTGTGTTATGTAAGTGCGTTTGTTATTGTAGCGTACTGTATAAAATGTAAAATTGTTGTTAAGTCTGCAGAATATTTAAATGAAATTAGTTGAAAGACAAACTTCATATAATTTAATTTGCAGAAATTTTTTGGTGACAAACCTACATATGTACTTACATTTTTACCGAAATTTATATACATACAATATTTACTTTTCATTTATAAATATGCCAAAATATAAATCCAAGTCCTAAAAGCATATTCAACAATTAACTCTATGCCTTTAGCAAAAGTAGTCTAAGTCAACTTAAGCTTTATTGCTTACTTAGATTTTTATTAAAAGTCTGGCAACACTATTTAACTATATTCGCACGAAATTCGCAACTTCGAATGCTAAACTATTATTTTAGTAAAAATATAACGTTAACTCACAGGTATTTCAGCCATAAAAATGCAATTTTGTACTAAATAACTTAAGTCGACTTAAGCCATTTCTACCAAATTGCCACAGTTTTATTAAAATTGAAATTTCTTACTATCTTATACTATTTGTTGCTGTATATTTTTGTATTTCTTAACGCAATTTATTTTTACTTTATTAGCAAAATTGTACATTTTCACGCAAATAAGGAGCGATTTAAGGGCTCTCAGCTTTTATTTAAACAAGTGGCATTGCTACTGTTGTCACATTCTTGTTTCGAATTTATATAAATTGTACAATTATTTACAAAAATTTTAATCTACCTAAGTAATAAATAAGTGAGAGAGATAAGAATTTTCGGCATGATTGGCATTTACATTTAGTTACACAAAGTCATTTTGAATTTCATTCAAAGGCAATTTTTGTCTGAACTTGCATAATTGGCAATTTGAATGTGTAAATATTGCTTTGAAAGTTAAGATATTTATAGTTTCATGAAGCTCGAGATCACGAAGTAGTTATCTTATTTCAAGTTTTTAAGCAAATATTTGGCAAAGCACGGAATGACTGTGGAGTTAAAAAATACAAGTAAGGGAGGGCTATGTTCGGGTGGCACCGACCATTTTATACTCTCGCAATTTATTTATTTAATTTTTTTGGTATAACAAACAAACAAACTATATATGGTATTAACTCCTTGAAAGTTTGAAAACCCAAATATTAGGCATATGGGAGCTAGAGGAAGTTATGGCCCGATTTCACAAATTTTTGGCGCGGAGACATATTATTAGAAGAAATATATTTCCTCCGAATTTTTTCAAAATATCTGAAAGACTTAACTATATGTTCGGTAAAAAAAAATGTTAGAAGCACTGAGGTCCTCATATTCGATACATAGGGTCTTGAAAACTTATGGATCGGTTTCGACGATTTTTAGAAGGGCGATACCATTCTTTAAATGCAGTAATTTTGCAAAGTTCTGTTTCGATAGTGCTTACTTTATATATTGTAAAGTAAACGATACAGATCGACTTCAAAGTTCTGATATATGGGAATTAGGCATGGTTGTGAACCGATTTGGACTATTTTCACAACATATCAGTGGGAAGCTAGAAAGATATTACGAACCAAATTTCATTGAAATTGGTCGAGTAGATTCGGAGATATGGTTTTTGACACATAGGTGAGCGGAACCACGCCCATTTAAAATTTTGTATACGATTTTGTGTGCAGCTCTTCTGTACCATCTTTATAACGAAATTTAAGGTTTCTGGTGGTTTTCCTTACTGAATTAAAGCATTTTTAGTAGTTTTCAACATAACCTTTATATGGGAGATGAGCGTGGTTATAATCCGATTTCCTCCATTTTTGGACTGTATAAGGTCGTACCGAAAAGAAACGACTCTAGAAAATTTCCTTGATATAGCTTTAGTAGTTTACCCTGATCATTTTGATATACATAACCCTATATCTAGCTTGTTTAGTTTTAGGACTTACAACCAACCGTTATGTGAACAAAACTATAAAACTCTCTTAGCAACTTTTGTTATAAGAGTAAAAAAATACGAAAGGCAGCCGAAAAATTGTACGAATGAGTCATGAGAGGCTCCAAAGTAACTACAACCAAGGCACCATTTAGTTCGGAGGTGGAAATGCTTTAGTTTGGGGATGCTTTAGCTACAGTGGTCTATCAGATCTGGTATTAATCGAGGGCAAATGACGGGAGAGTCCTACGAAGTGATCCTTGGTACAAATTTAAAGCCCTCAGCACAAGAAATGGCCTTAGGAGATAACTTTATATACCAGTCGGACATTGAGCTCAAACTTAGAAGTCGGGTTAAGAAAGAATGTTTAAATCAAAAATCGATAGAGCTCCTACTATGGCCTGCCCAAACCTCTGACTTAAATCCTATTTAGCATTTAGTAGCATTTGGTAGAAAGCAGGTCTCAAAGTCTTTTGGCTGTAATTTGCGCCAAATGTGCTAACATTAAATATTGAAGCTATATTTAGAAGCTAACCTTATAATATATAGGGGTATCCATACTTTTGCCGTTGTTAAATATGTGTCTTGTTCAGATGATCGCGTGTTCTTCAACAAATAGCTCAAATATACAATATTTAAATTTTATCTTTTAGTGCAATATACCCATTAGCAAAATAGAAAAACAATCGAAGCGATAAATTTCACTGATTAAAAGATACAATCATTTGGTGTTTACATTCAACGGGCAATATATTTGGTATATGAGACAGTTTTATTGAAGTTCTATCAGACTCTCCCGACGGGTCAGTAATTTAACATCAAGTCAAATATGAAAAAGAAGCTAAGATTATCAAAATAACAACTTGTTTATTGATCTATCATATTCTATCCAATTTTAATTTCAAAGTACTGGGGAGGATGTCTAATGATGTTTTACTATGTAAACAGTGAGTTCACTATAAATATTTATTATGTTTCAAACGTTTCCACATCTCTCATTAATATAGATCGAATCTCGCTTATCAAATATGTTCTCCAACCTTCAACTATGTAATCTCTAAAGCACCATACTACGTTTTGAGAACTACATACATGCTCGTGAACCTCTGTTTCAATACGGAAGATATTTTAAACTAAAGTTTCAGTTTCAGTGTTGCCCCAAAGATCTAGAATCAGAGACAGTACTGATTAAAAATAGTGGAGTAAAGGTTACTTTAAATCGTGAGATTATGATTCGGGGAACTTGAGGCTTTTAATTTAACAAAGCAAAATCTCCTCAATTAATCTTCACTATAATGTGTAAAGAACGTCTTATCGAAAGCAGTTATCTTCTACTAAGTTATTTATTAATTTTATTGGCTAGTACAAGGTCCGTTACTCCTAAATGGGTTTCCTACCTACCCATTTCTTTTCGGCTCAATTACTATCAATAAGTGAGAAAGCAAGCTAACTGGGACTAATTTTAGACAGGAAGCTATCATGGAAACCAAACCAAGCTATCTAGGACTAATTTAAGACAGGTTGCTATCATAGAAACCAAACTTGGAAGCTAGGATTAGGAAGGCAGCTTTAGCATTATACACCTGTAAAAGGATGGTCGGGCCAAAATGGGGACTGGTCTGGTGGCCAATAATTGACAAGAAGTAGGCAGTAAACAGTATGGGAAGTTTACAAAGAGCGGCATGTATATGTATCAGTGGAGCTCTCAGAACAACGCCGAGCCAGACATTAGATGCGATTCTGTATTTACTGCCTATAGATATATTCAGTAAGCAGCAGGTGGCGAAATCGGAAGTTAGACTGAGAGAATCGTCACTACTGCACAACTGCAATAGGGGACGTTCTAGTATACTCGGCAAGTTCTCATCTCTACCAGATATGACGGATTTTCGTAATCCTATAGAAATGAATCTAAACTCGGAACTACACATATCATTCCCCTCTAGAGAGGAGTGCGATATGGGAAAAGTGGAAAAAGATTCAGTGATAAATATCTACACGCACGGTTCAAAACTAGAAAAACGAGTTGGAGATGGGGTATTCTCAGAAAAACTAGATATCAGAATCGCCTTCCGGCTACCGGATCTTTGTAGTGTTTTCCAAGCAGAGATCACTGCAATTAAAGAAAGCCTTCACGTTCTGTCAAAAAGAGTGTTAGCGACCAGACACATATTCATATTCTCGGTTAGTCAAGCAGCTTTAACGTCACTAAACTCTCATAGAATATCTTCTAAGATAGTGAAAGAATGCTTGGATTTATTATTGACAGTGAAGTCATATTTCACGATACATCTGCAATGGGTCCCTGGACACAGTGACATTCCCGGAAACTGTATGGCAGATGAACTACCCAGATTGGGCCCCACACTGTAGGTGGAGGCTAATAAAGAGTTAATCTATATACCTCTGGCAACTTGCAAATATTTAATCGATATAACCCGTAAGCAGACAACCGTGGCCATAGTGGATAAGAGCCGCACTTGTCGCTTATTAAAATTTAAGAGGAATAAAACAAGGAACCTTGTAGGGGTGTTAACCGGACACTGTCTGATTGGGAGCCACGCCAGCAGACTGGGGATATCTTTCAATGATTACTGCAGAAGCTTTCAAGAAGAAGAAGAATAAGAAATGATTACACACCTTCTATGTGGATGTAAGGCTCTGTATAGAAAAATAATCGCAGTTATTGGACGCGGTTTTCTAGAAGATGTGGGCGATGTTGCTCATGTCAAATTGTGTGAAGTTTTTCACTTTATCAATACCACAGGGTGGTTCACAAATTGCTCAATAGTGTGAGGGATCTCAGTACCAGTGGTATCACAATGGGCCTCCCAAAGGCATAGGTGCGTGGTTTGACAGCCATTTAACCGAACCTTACCTAAATGGGCACTTGATTAAATATTGATTCGAGAAGAATTATCATTGTTCTCTCTTCGACAACTTGAAAAAAGAAAAGAGCAAGAACGAATATAGCTGATCGATAGCCCTTTTTATTATAATTATGTTGATCATATATCTTGAATTGAAATAATACTCAATAAAGAAGTAATATATGTATTAGGCGAAGACCTGAGGGATTTGACATGAGAGAGTGCCTTCTGTCAAATAAATACTAAAAAAAATTTCATATTTTATTATATTTATTTTTTTATGAAATAATTAAACAACAATAACAATTTTATATTTTTTCGGCAATTACTTTTATATTTTCTATTCTTCGCTCGAGCCAATTAAAAATAAGCGATCTTCAAAATAGACTAAATCAATTTCTCTACAAATTATAGTAAGTATATTGTTAAAAGATTATATTATGTTGTTGTTTTTGTTATTTTTTGCAATATCATTGTCATGCAGTTTACTTTATGAATTTGGGTTACTGTGTTGCTGGACCAATTTCATGAATTTTGCTTTCTGCAAACAGTGACTTATGAAAAAATGAATGTCACAGATATGCGAAAATGAAGCGACAAAAAATATATAAAAATTAAAAAAAAAAAACGAAAAAAAAATTTAAAAGTTTAGAAATAATATGAATTTAACAAAATAAAAAAATATAAGAAATGGAAAAATAGCAATAAAAAATTAAAAAAAAAATGGAAAAAATATAAGAAATAAAAAAAATATATATAAATTTTTTTTTTAATTTCTATGTCCGTATGTCCATACCTTAAAATGCGTGCAAAGTGTAGTAGCAGCGCAAAGAGTTTTTGGTGTTAAGAACGAAGCCATAACGAATCGCTGCATATACGAGTACGAGGGCATAACTACATACATACAAACATACATATACAGTTAACTAACAATTCGATATAGCGTAAATCAAAATATCTGTGGCATGCGTAGTAAGTAAGCCAACGGATCTTAAATTTTTTTCTGCGCACTTCAAGTGATCTTTTTAATTTTTTTTACTACATTTTTTGTTGTTGTTATTGTGTACTAGGCAACGCACGAAAACACTTACAAATCGGATTAAAGTTGACAAAAATCCAATTAGCGCGAGGTGAGGCAGGCGCGTTACGGTGGCACGAACGCGCTGTCGCACCGATTTAACGTGACCGAATGGGTGAGTAAAGGAGAGCAGAAAAAATCCCAAAAAAATACAGACATACAGAGAATGAGCTATTTGACCTGCAACTCAATATAATAACGATCGTGGCGATCGACGCGCATTTTGGAGCGGCGTTCACTGGCACTAATCGGCGTGTCCAAGGTGTGAGTGTGGACGCGGTGGAGTGTCGTATTGCGGCGGAAGACGCTATTTATACACAACTGTATATGAAATAGACCAAATTTCTATGTAAAATCACACAATGCCATTGAGTGTCTGTTGAGTCAATGAGCCGTGTAAGGGCGCCTACAGCGCGCCGCTCAGCTAAATGTCCACTTTTAGGCGCGCGCACAGGTGCTGCTGCGGCCACACAGCGTGAATTTGTCTATATACATACATTCAATGAAACATTTGCATATACGATATTTGTAGAAATGTCCAATTGGTTTGCGCAAATGGCAAACGAAATCAATTTAATTGAATTATTTACAGTTGAACGAGCAGGCGACTTTTTTCAATTTGATGTCGCCCAAAAATGGACAACTAAATTTTGCATGGCAAAAAAAAGTAGCGAAAATAAATAAAAGAAAATGGCAAAATACTTCAATTAAGCAAAAATAAGTTGAACAATATTGATTTGGTAAAATTACCAAAAAAATATCAATTAAAATAGCTTATAGGCGAAAAAGTGAGGTTAGAAAATGAAATTTACGTTTCAGAGCATTAGAAAGTCAAATGAGCGTACCCGAATGATAGATTCTCTTCTTAACTGGCGTAGAAACCGCTTACGCGGTTATAGCCGAGTCCACAACAGTGCGCCACGCATCTCTCCTTTTGGCGGTTTGGCGCCAATTGGTAATACCAAATGAAGACAGGTCCTTCTCCACCTGGTCCTTCCACCGGAGTGGAGGTCTCCCTCTTCCTCGGCTTCCACCAGCGGGTACTGCATCGAAAACTTTCAGAGCTGGGGCACTTTCATCCATTCGCACAACATGACCCAGCCAGCGTAGCCGCTGTCGTTTTATTCGCTGGACTATGTCTATGTCGTCGAACAACACATACAGCTCGTCATTCCATCTTCTGCGGTATTCGCCGTTGCCAATGTTTAAGGGACCGTAAATCTTCCGCAAAACCTTTCTCTCGAAAACTCCTAGTGCCGTCTCATCGGATGTGGACACCGTCCACGCTTCTGCACCATAAAGTAGGACGGGAATGATGAGGGACTTGTAGAGTTTAGTTTTTGTTCGTCGAGAGAGGACTTTACTTTTCAATTGCCTACTCAGTCCATAGGAGCACCTGTTGGCAAGAGTGATTCTGCGTTGGATTTCAAGCTGACATTATTATCGGTGTTAATGTTGGTTCCTAGGTATACGAAATTATCTACAACTTCAAAGTTATGACTGTCAACAGTGACGTGGGAGCCAAGACGCGAATGCGCTGACTGTTTGTTTGATGACAGGAGATATTTCGTCTTGTCCTCGTTCACCACCAGACCCATTCGCTTCGCTTCCTTATCCAGGCGGGAAAAAGCAGAACTAATGAACGAATGATAGATTATCTAACTTATTTATACATAATATACATAGATTGGGATGTATGGTGGGTCGCATCTTGGGTAACGCTAAAGGCCCTGCGGCCTTCATGGCATTAAAACTTCTTACGAGCTCTACCTTGACATGGACAACGATTTAGGCTTACTATTTTCTTAATTTGGTTACAACCTGGGCTGTTGGTCGAGGTATTCCGCCATCTGAATATATTCGGGTGAAACCCTTCAGAAATGGCTGGCGGGTTAATGTCGAGACTGTCTCCGTCCCGTTAAAACCCTGGAAGGCCTCAGATTACGTTCCCCTCTCGTCATCATTAAGTTGATGTGGTAGTTGCAGGTTAAGGCAGTAGTCTGCTTTAGAAGCCGAAAAAAAACATTTTTTTAGGGAAGGAAAGGGAATCATGGTAAACGAAATTTTAAGACGATAGTTTACTATATTTAAAACAAAAACAATATTAAATTTTTTTCAAAGTTGTAAGTATTTTTCTGGAGCGCCTGGAGTCTGCACTTGTAAATCGGTGCCGGTGATGGAGGTCGTGCGATGCATCTGAAACAGCCGAACCAATTTTTTTTTTTTTAATTTTTATAAGTTTCTTTTCTTTATAAACTAAAAAAATACCGAAGAAGTTATAAAATTACAAATTTTTTCGAAGTTTGAAAAAAAAATCATTTTTTTAAGAAAAAAAATTGACTTTAACTTGCAAAACAAGTAGTTTAAATAATACTTTTGTCCAACTTTTTTAGTTCAAATAGAAGATAATTTAATAGTAAAGCTAGATCACTTTGGTTTTTTTCGATCGGACATATATTCTTTTTGCTATCGCCCGCACCGTTTTCTAACACTTGTGAAAATGAAAACTCGAGAAAACGCGCTTTAAAGTCTGCCTGAGCTTTCGCACCTGATCGACGCTCGGCCACTAAAACTGCTCTAACTTCGAAAATATGTCGAATTGGCCTCTGGAATTGTAAAGACATAATCTTGGATAGTTTTCGAAGAGATTTAAAACAATACAAAAAATCGATTTTTTTGAAGCCTGTAAAGCAAACTACTGCCTTAAAAGGACTCTATCTCTGCGCTGGTCGGCTCTGAACACATTGTATCATAAGTGGTGCGTCAAACCTCACCTTGGCTTTTCGGCAAATATAACCTTCTGACTATTAAAGGCTACCTGGCGGGAGATAGATAGCGCCTCTGAGTGAGGACCTATTTAGAATGAAAAATAACAACAACAACACAAAAATGGACGTGGGGAAAAAGGGTCAAAATCGACTTCGGAAACAAACAGTGTTGCTGGCGGTGGTGACAAAATCGTCCAGTTCTACAGGCATTGCGAAAGGCCCTTCACAGGCGCGGCTACCACCCGTTAAGAGTGGCAAGTCAGTCGACAATAGCAGTATGCAAGGCGGAACGATTGGGATCAAGAAAATTGTCTAAATTATCAGCTCTTCACAAAATGTGTTCCACAAGTTCAATGTGCAAGTAAAAATAGAGATATGCAGTCCACGCTTGGTTTAAAGAGACACATCTTTTACAGCTTGAAATTAAGCATAAAGAGCATTGAGCTACTGTAGTCTTAAAAAGAGCAATTCGCAATCGCACTGAAAACATGTCAAAGATATTTAAAAAAAATTGGTTTAATAGAGCTCACACAGTTTCACTACAAAGATATTTTAGCTCAAAGGAATATTTCAGTAAACGATCCCTACATACCTGGATAATATTGGAAATTTGAGGCACTCATATACATTTGAATTTCGAAGAAAATAATTTGGCGGAATCCATCTCAATTTAGAAGAATCTAAAAGTATATGGAATGAGATGTATTCAAATATTAGAAGTATATTATCCAATTGTAATTATTTTCGGGTCGATCATGATGAATTCTCGAACACAAACACAAATACAATTTCATTTAGATAAGGTAAAACTTACGGTGGAATTCTGTATTGTGGAACTTTTATAAGATTTTGATTCTTAGATCTACTAAGAAAACGCTAAGCACAACAATAGGAAGTTGATAGAAGATAATTTCGAAAATATCTTTATATGATTAGGATGCCTAAAGACGTTTGAGAAAAACTATATGAGAGACTAGTAAGAATATCAACAAAAATATTATTGTTCGAACTTCGAATACTCGGACGAAAAGAACAGTTAATCAGGCTCTATTTTATGAGATCAATTGCGAAAAATCAGTCCAACTTTCACTATTCAAATTTTTCGATTTTAGCTAACTTCGATGACTCAATCTCCAGAAAAATCAATTTGATCCAGTACATGGAAAAAAATAAATTTTGCCGTATATGTAGTATCGATGCTTTCGCACTCAAATTAGTTGACTTTACTTTACTTTAAACTAAATTGCATCAGCGCTTGCCAGCTCACCGTATGCTGTTTCCTGGGGGGTACGACGCTTAAACAGGTGAATTTAATTAATTTTTCAGCCAACACAATTTTCTGCAAACCAATATATATATGTTTGTGATATGTATATTTGTAGCATTTTCAATTTGTATTATTTCATCTTAACGATATTCGCTATTTTTACCACACACACATGCTTTTTTTAATCAATTCTTTATTTTTTAATTAACCACACCACGGTGGGTGATGGGTGATTGCAGGTATATAAACAGACATACATATGACTTATGTGGCCATTACTATATATACACAATAGCTTGTGAGCCCATATGCTGGTGAAAAGTGCAAAGCACAGTGGTTTGAGATTAGATTCGATGGACTTAAAATTTATTTTTGTTTTTTATATAATCGTTATGATATTTTTATTGTCTTGAAATGATATTAAATCTAATTTATAATTTCATATTTAAGTTTTCCCTTTTTTTGCTTAAAATAATTCACTGTGTAAATTTTTTACTCAAAATTAATGCTTCAAATTTCATGTACAAATTAAAATTTTCATTATTTTATAACAAAAATTTATTTAAAAAATATTTTTTGCCAAAAATGGCCCACTGTGCAACATATGATACAATATTATTGACATCAAGTTATTTGTAACAGTAAAGGAAAATATATTTTTTCACTACAATAATAAAAAAATATTTAATTTTTTGTTCAAAATGACCCACTGTGCATAGGCTAGTATATTAACTACTGTTTCAATTTATATGCGATAGTAAAAAATATAATAATTCAATGCAATAAAGAAAAAACTATAATTTTTTGTTCAAAATGACACACTGTGCCTGATAAATTACTTTAGTTGCAACTTCAATTTATGCGCAAATCAGCAAAAAACACACACAAATGTTGCTATAAAAATATATTTTCAGCTCAGATATACATATGTATGTAGGTATGTATCTTTATTTCTATGTTTGTATGTTTCCATATGTAAAACAGCATACTGTGTGCCAGCATCTGAGCGCGCATAGATAAAATTCATGGCATTCGCAGGTCAACGTAGCCAGAGCAGAAGGTCGCAACACACACAGTCGTACGTTCGTCGCCATTTTTTGCCATACATATAAATATAAATACATTTTTTACAATATCTCATGCGATTTTTTCCCAAACCGCTCCACACCTTTCATTTGCATGTGGCACACAAACGCGGTGAGTCGTAGTTACAAAAAAAAAAAACAAAAAATACAAGCCGGCTATGCAAGCGACAGCGCAATAGTCTATCAAAGAGCCTGTCAGTCAGTCAACTAGTCAGTCCGTCAATTTGGCCGACAGACAATCAGGCACCTGAACATATGCTTCAATGAACATTTAAATGTGGCTGAGTGGATTATTGAATGGTTCGATAGCAACGCACCGAATTAAACCAAAAACAAACTGGACGCTTACTCGGCATCTACAGTCCAGTCGTACTAGTATCCGAGCTGCATTGCATGGCATAGCATAGCATAGCTGAGCGCTGCACAGAACTGATTCGTACTGAACTGTACTGAACCGAACTGATTGATTGATTATTTGTTCCGCATCATTCACCTGGAAAATTCATCTCAACTTCAATTAATTTGCGCTTATATACAAATATACAGTTATATAACTGTTTATATAGATAACATATAACATATATACCGTTATATATACAAATATATAATTCACTTGTCAGCTCGCCTCGCCACACATATGTCTGTTGCGGCCCGGCTCCATCATTTGCCATTTGCTCGAGCTGGGCTTGGCGGCGCCTCCATTTATTGCTTGCCTCTGGGTGTGTTTACCCCAAGTATAGCTACACTACCTTGCCTCACCTTGCACTCACCAATACTTATATAAATACAAAGGTGTGCATCACCTGCCCAAAACTGGTAGTCACTAGTAGCCCGTTGGCATTCATCAGTCGACTCAATCGCTCTGTGTCTATAATTACGCCATTAAAACTTAATTTAAATGATTACAGTAATGAGTTCTTTACAAATTTCACTTCGATTGCGTTGATTGGTTAAGGTGCAGCGTCCAAAATTTAATTGAAATTGCTGGGAAATTTGTTAAAATGTAAGGTTGGAACTTGAAAATGGGTGACCTCTGGGTGGGTAAAGCTGAAAGCTGAAATAATCATTGTACTTTGAGCCCTAATGAGCTCTAGCCGTTTAGGGGTCACTTCAATCAAAGTTTCATTTCGGTCTCTCTGAAGGTTTTCATATTTGTCACTTTTCCCCGAAAGCTGAGGGAGAAGAAATAATATAACCGTATCTCCCATTTAACTTGATGGGATCCGAGTTATTATTTTGAAAAATTATCATTCACGAGCTGAGATCTGACAAGACTTATCTAGGTTATATTCTGAAAGGTGGAGTCCATTATTCTTTACGATTTCGAGTGTTGAGTTGTGGATCTTGTAAATCTTTAAGAAACCAACCTAGTAAAAAAGCCCTGAGTGTATCAGTAAATTTGATTAATTAATCGTGAATAGAAGTTCATATAAAACCCAACTCGGGAATGTTAATTTTATTTACTGCTCTAAATCATTCCCATTTTTCTTTAAATCCCACTTATTGTCTTACAAAGAAACGCATTTTTAACTGAAAGCTGTATAATATAATAAACAGTCCCAGATCCCATATATTAGTGCCTTGGCTGACCCGTTAGTTCTTCACATTGACTAAATTCGAGCCTTAACTTCACCTATGTAGCTGTGTCTCTATTTGACCCCTACTCATTCTCAATAAACTCATCTAAGGGGCAAAGTGTTTAGAATTTTTTGAGACCCCGGAGCTAAGCGTTAACTTGGTTGAAAGTGGAACTATTTATTGATTTACCGAATGTAAGGTAGGACTAAGTCGAGTTAGTAACTACTAGTTGGGGTATAGTTGGTTTATAGGTACTTGAAATGTTTTTTCTCAAAACTAGAGGCTTTAGATATTTATTTGTCATTCCGAATTTTCAATATTTTTTTCAGACTGTTCAAGATGGAGATACTGGCTGTGTATTAATAGAAAATCAAACTTATTAGGTTTTAAGAAAAAGGCTGATATATAAAATAATATGTAGAGAGATCGGTTTGATTCATGATATTTCTTTCACAATATTTGTACAGATTTGTGTTTACTTTAGATTGTTCAGGATGGAGGAATTGGGATCTGATATAGACTAGTTTCTTCTTCCTCATATTTAGTACTACAAACGTGGGTCTATCTGGGCCGAGAACATAATTTTGTCAGCTATTTTTATCCTATACGAAGTCTCGCCAGTTGTACATCCCAAGTGCTGGCAGGTCACAATATACTGGGTATTCCATTGGATGCGTGTGCGCTCTTGCTTCCGTTGTTCACTCATGGGTCTCGAATCGAAGAATATTTTTAATGGAACATCGTCTTCCTTACGTATGACATGACCTAACCAGCGCATTCGTTGGATTTTCATGCGTTTAACTTACAATTATTCAGGGCCCCATAGATCTCTTACAGTTTCTATCTTCTTCGGTACTCTTGGCTCCAAAAATCTTGATAAGGACAGTTCTTTCAACGGCCGTATAATAGGATAGGAACGATGAGAGCCCAATAGAGTGTAATTTTTGGTCGTCAATAGAGGAATCTGCCACTCACTTGCCTACCGATTCCAAAGTACATAACATCTAGTGTCAAGACTTATCCGAGGCTTTCGTGTTCCTTTCATTGGCATTACAGACTAACGTTAAGTCGAAAATTTAACTAATTTTTCGTCTTCAAAGTATAATGTTGAGAGGTTGAGCTCTTTAGAGTTTGATCTGAAATTTAACCTTTTCTACAAATTGTTTGGGTTGGAAATCTTATTTATATTTGGGATCTGACATAAACTAGTGCTAAGGGAAATTTAGAGTTTAGATTGAATGATTCTTGTCTAGAATGACATTCTTGTCTTGAAACCATTTTGGTTAGAAACTCTTTTCTCTTTCAGTATGGAAACTAAAAAATTAGTTTTAACTAGACATTTTACGGATCTTATAAATTATAACGTGCACGTGAAGGGCATTTAAAGGATAGGTTGAATTGTTTATTTTTTGAAACTGTTAGGAAGAAGGATCTGTCATATCGCAATGTTAAACCTCATCGAGAGGTCTAAATTTGGTGAATATATTTTTAGGTTAATTAGAATTTTCTGTGACACCTGTTTATTAAAAACTTAAAATAAGCAAAAGCGCTAAAATTAGATTGCCGATGACTTAGCAAATATTCAACGAATTTCTTGAAATTTCCAAAACACATAAATCACAACAATACAAATGACATCTACGAAAATAGATCGTGTACAGTTATGTGATAACTTAATTCACCGCTGTATTAAATTAGCTAATCACCAGCGTTTGATGGGCAATTGAGGAACGAGCGCAACCGTTAAATGAATGCGTCGAACAAAAGCACAAAAATGCGAATAAGCAACGGGATGCCAGAGTTATTTATTTTCAACTCATTGCTGTTGACACTTTATCGCGCATATGTTAATATTCCCATTTGTATATGGAAATAAATATAGATATGTAAATGGATGCCGATACATAAGTGACTGTCGAAATGAAATGTTTACAAAATTTATGAAAATGTCAATTTTAGCTGGTGTTGTTGTTGTTGTAGTGTGTGAATTTCACAACTTCATCTTCGTGTCGATTAATTAGCAAAATGAATTATAAAGCCTTCATTAGGCGATTTCTATCAAAAGAGTCAGAGTTGGCAATTTGAAGGTTTTTAGTTTTAGGCAGTTATTCATTATACTTCTTCAACAGAAGTGATGGGTAGCGGTGTTAAGACATAAATTTCGTTAACATGACAATGTGAAGGTGTCTTTAGTTAGTGTGTGTGTTTGCAAGCTTTGAAGGTAAGGAAGGCGAAAAGTTCGAAAAAAAACATATACAACTACATTGGACAGCTAACAGTTTTTTTTACGTTGTTGTTAATAGCTAGTTTTGTTGTTGTTTGTGTGGTGAATATATTTGTTGTTGTTGTTGTATTTATTCATATAAAATAGATGATCTAATTTAGTAACTAAGTTGTTAGTGTTGTTGTTGTCAACAGTTATTTATGTTGTTGTTGTTGGTTTATTGATAATTGTTGTTGTTGTATTTTTCTATATAAGATATGTATATATTACAGTTTAGTAAGTTTTTATAAATACAATTGAGGAGCTGGGATATTTATGGCAGTACAGATTTTTGTTGTTGTAAACAGATATATACATACATACTAATGAATAATTTATACTTTTTTCTTAAAACTAAATTTATTCCAACTCTACTCTCTTAGAGGCAACTGCTGCTCATCGCAATACTATAAATATAATTATCTTGTTGTTATACTCTAGCAACAAAGTTGCTAAGAGAATATTATAGTTTTGTTCACATAACGGTTGTTTGTAACCCTCAAAACTAAACGAGTTAGATATAGGGTTATATATACCAAAGTGATCAGGGTGAAGAATGGAGTTCAAATCCGAATGTCTGTCTGTCCGTCCATCCGTCTGTCCGTCTGTGCAAGCTGTAACTTGAGTAAAAATTAAGATATCTTGATGAAACCTGACACACTTATTTCTTGGCGCCATAGGAAGGTGGGCAAAATCGGACCACTGCCACGGCCACAAAATGTCGAAAACCGAAAACACATAAAGTGCCATAACTAAGCCATAAACAGAGCTATAGATATACCGAATATATGGGTCAAATTGTGTGTTATCTTAATAAAAATATAGCAATAAACTGCGAGAGTATAAAATTTTCGGTTGCACCCGAACTTAGCCTTTCCTTACTTGTTGTTATTACTATTATTGTAATTGTTGTTGCTGTCCAACTGATTAAGTTGCCTTCAACAAGTGTTTTCTTGCGCAGTGAAACTTTGGAAAGTCAATAAAAGATATTTGAAAATCAAATTTTGTTGTTTTTTATTTTTTTTTTTGTATTTGTATTTGTATAGCTTGTGTTTATTGGCAACTCAATTGCGAACAATGGGACCTTTGCCAAACGGTACTCTCTCGACATCAAAGTGTTGTTAAGAAATTAAAGCGCGAGCAGCACAAGAAGCAGAAGATGAACCAGCAGATGAAGCAGCAGTGGCAGCTGAAGTAGTAGCGAAGGCAGCAGCAGCAGCAACGCCAGCCAGCCAGTGGCAATCCATTGTCCCGCACGCTATTGTTATTCGCGCATTGTATTTGGCAATTATTGCGCATATTTGCAATGACAAATGATCAACGGTAGTTTTTGGCGCAGGTTATTAGCACGCATCAAACGGTTGAATAGCACAGATATTAATTAAATAAATTAAAATGTTTAATGTGCAGTATTATGCGATGTGAATTTGAATAAGCGCCTAAGTGATAAGAAAAGTTTGGGGAAGGTATATAACCTCAATTTTTATTTGTTTTTAACATCAAGGAGAAAGGATTATTGATAAATAAGCATTAATTACACTAAAAATTAATCAAAATAAGAAAACATTAATTTAAACAAGTAAAGGAGAGCGTAATTTGCTTCGAACCCAAAATTGAAATACTTTCGTAACTTGTAAGCATCAAAGGTGCGAGAAATATCGCGAAAAATTGTTAAATATTCATTCACAAAAATATAACCCATAAAATCAATACATTGAAGCAGATGAAATATTAAGGATCTATACCAGTGTGACACTTTCGATTCCGATCGATTTTTTTGTTGCTTATTCGATAGTCTTCAAAATGAAACTGAGTATTCTTGAATATATTTACTATAAAATGTATATGACCTACAATATTTTTGATTGGTTGAAAATTGCCAATTTGGCATTAAAAAAACTTAACTTTTTCAGAACTATTAACAAAATGAATTTTTGATATTTTTTAAAAATCGCAGGTCATTCAAGGAAATACCTTAAAATTTAATACTTGATTTTTTTTAGTTTCAGCTACTTATTCGGTCGGAATCATATCTGTTGTTAGAGAACTTTTTTGGCACCTCCGAAGACAGCACATAACTCCGTTATTTTTCAATATTTTTGTAAAAAAATTAATATAACTAGAAATATGTATACCTTTTAAGTCCAAAAAACTTCGAAACATTCGTTCCGAGTACTTTCTTTAAAAAAATCCCGAAAATCGCCTAATTTTTCAAGGGTATCATTGGTATAGCCCCTTAAAGCGAATGTTAATTTTATTGTCAATAAACCTTACTAGTTTCATTCAGCAACCGAAATGTCCAGTCTCAAATCAAGCGAAATAGGAAAAGTTGATGAATTCACCACATGAGTAATTTGATTGGATTCATTATTTGATACCAACCCTTTTTGTGGTTAGAAAAACATATTCCCTTAACTTTATTGAAATATATCACAAACTAACCAAGATATACGCCATAATGAACATCGTAATAACTGATATTAATATATTAAATTTATGAAGATCAACCGTATACCGCAAGGCTTCCATATTAGACACGATTCGGAACCTATAAATGTTAATTGTTTTCGACCATCTATCGAAAAGAACCGGTGTAAGCCGATTCAAATAACTGATGAGATTTAAAATTATCTCGTAAAAGAAGTAAGCGTGGTTAATCTTATCCAGACTGTATAATGATTATAGCATGGTTTAGTAGTTCGCGAATAAACTTAGGATTTGCGTCGTCTACTTTCCATTTTCTTAAATGTAGGTTATACTAGTTTACATCGTCAGACCTACTAAATGTCCTGTTCACATTTTTTAAAGGTTTAAAGCTTCTTAGTTATTTGGATAACACCATTATATAGGAAATATGTGCGGTCATAACTCGGACGAAAGTTTAGGATATATTTTTATATAATTAGAATAATCTATGTAAAAATGAAGTTCTAAAAACCTCTCAAGCTTAATATTAATTACTATTGCCAATAATATTACTAACTATCTTTAGAAAATAATCATTCAAGCCTAAAATGTCATATATACACTGGTAAATATTCATCAAAAACTTCTTCTCATCTTACAGGCTGCAGTATTTCGACAACATACCATATAAATATTGCAGAGTGGATAGGAAAGCAAGTGGTTATATAACTTTAATGTGCTGAATACAACTATATACAATTTTCACAATTTTTCAAAAAGAAAACAGTGTTCAAGTAAAGCGAGCAGAGCAGTGGTGAATCGAACACGATCAGTATAATAATAATAAATACTATACAAACTCAGTCTCTATATATAGATAATCATACTTAAGGTGTGTTAATGAAGACTGGCATAAGATCTACTTGAAGTCAAAAACAACTTTCTTACTGTAAAATTGCAGATATTTATTTATAGAGACAGCTGATAACTGAGAAGTACAGCAATTTAATCTCCCTCAAATATGACGATGACGAAAAGAAAAAGGAATATTGAGGTTCGCTAGTTTTACTAGATCAACATATTGTTGGATATTGATAAACACCTCTTAAATACACCCGCTAATGTGGCAGGCGTATAGTCTATCAATGAACTAATAGCCCATATGATCTCAATCTCAAAATCCAAATAAAACTGTTTACAGTATTAATTCATAAGCACCACAAATGAATTGACGATCTAAACTAGATTAGTTTTACGAAAAGCGCATTAAAACAGTAAGCAATCTCACTAAGAGATTTACAACACATGAATACTTCTAACTACCAATCTCAGTTGCTTGAAAAACTCCGCAGTTTGTGGTAACAAAAAACTATTTCAAATATATAGCAGTTATGCGGGTAATGAAATGAACCACTATTATTACCACTATTTATGGCTTTGCAATAAACACAGTTGTTTTTTAACGCTGACATATGAACATAGTGGATATACGCACCCTCATATTTGTACAAGTAGTTGTTTCATAATTGTATTATTTGTCAATGTTGATCGTTTGCCAACTTATTTGAGAGGTGGTAACCCAGTAGTAAATGAGAGAGTTGATTGCTGAATGTCGCATAATAGTTATATAAGGTAAGAACAGTACTCATAGTAGTTAAGTTGACAAGACTTTTATGAAGCTACATTAGAGGTTTAAAAATTAATGAATTCTACGAATCGCATCTTCAGTACCCGATTTATTTGAGAGTGAGAGAGTTAGACCTGATACACAGTCCCGTCATATTCTATCTCTTTTCATTTTTGCCAGCTTATGAGTTTTATACCAGTTGTTTGTTCGATTGGACGCTTTCAAAGATATGGTGAATTAATAATAGACTTATTGAAAGCTCTTGAGAGATCTTTAATTGTTGAACTAGCACTAGATATGGAAGATGGGTTGAATAAGTACCCAGCAAAGATTCTAGAAAGAAGTTAAGGAATAGTAAACTATATAAGTCCCTCTATAGAACCGCTATATGATCTTCGTAAGAGTTATTTGGTATAAAATTGGTTTGTTTTAAGGTCTCAAAACAACAACAGACATTCCAGAGGCGACTTGATTTGATATAAATTTCTGGGACAATATCAAAATGAAAGCTATATATGAGTGATCAAAAGCTCTGTCAAGTATACAGGAAAGCTTCAAACCTGCAAGTTTTCCAGAAGAATATTAACAGAAAGTCATTCCGAGTGCTTCGTTCTAAAACCAGATTTGTGGAACTATACCAAAGTGTAAGCAATATTAATGATCAAAAGCTCTGTCAAGTACACAAGAAAGTTTCAAACCAGGAACTAGAAGGTTTTCCAGAAAAATACTGACAGAAAGTCATTCCGAGCGCTTTGTCCTAAAACCAGATTTGTGGGACTATACAATATTGTAAGCAATATGAGTGATCAAAAGCTCTGCCAAGTATACAGGAAAGCTTCAAAATGGGAACTAGTTTTCTAGAAAAATAATGTCAGATTTTCATTTCGAGTGCTTCGCTTATTATAGTGAAAGTAATATAAGTGATCAAAAGCTCGGTCCAGTATTCAGAATATTTTCAAAACCTTGAAATAGAACACTGTTAGAATGTCATTCCGAGTACTTCATCCTAAAACCAGTTCCTCTCGAGTAAACTCGTATATTTTTAATACAGGCGTATATACAGTTACATGTGCGTGTGTGTGCTTAAATGGCGGTTGAAGGCGGTCGCACATGATTGACATGTCGTTGACTTGCCGTCAATTAAGCAGTAGCAACGCGCATACGCAACATGCGCCCGCCGACCCAAAGCGCTCAACTAATCCACACATTAATAGCGGCAAGCGGCTGGAATGCGAGCGCTATAAAGGCTGTCCAACGCGCCGCTGAAGTCGAGAGTAACGCCTCGCATAGATTTAATGAAACCAAAGTGGATTTTAATTTTATTTGATTTGATTTGATTGCCCGTTGCGCTTCATTTGTCAGCGTAGTACGGCTGCGCTGTGACGGAGGGTTGCTGACTACACGAACGAATGAGCGCGCACACACAAACGCGTGCGTTGCTATCAAGCGTGTCGGGGTGGTGCAGCGCGCTACTGATTGGGTTGTGTGTTTACAACAATTTGTGGCACAAACACAACTTGAAATGTAATGCGTAATTTGTGTGACCTCTACAGCGAAAGCAATGAAACTACTACAGTTTTATTAAGCGAGCGCTGTGCTACAAATAGTATAGTGAAAACAACAACAATAGTAACAAAAGCGAGGCGGCGCATGACGATCACAGGCTGTCAAGGTGGGCGCACTCATATTGCCAACAAATCCCTGCAATACTAGCAACAACAATAACAACACTGGTTTAACACGGCAGCTGTGCGCGACACTAATGCGCCGCACATTAACGGACAGACGGATTTCCGGTGGTGCGTCGTCACAATTGCCGTGCAAAACTGCAAAAATTTTAGTGAAATAAATGAGTGAAATTGCGCCGCGTCACTGCGTAATGAGGGAGTTTTGCGAACGCGCACTGAGGCGTTGAGCCAACTGTGGTCCAGCCGTCGGCCGTGCGCTTAGCCAACCTCAGCGCTCGTGTTCCCACGCCTGTCGCTGACGTGCACGTCACATCAAGTTACGCCTCGGCAATTACGCTTGGGTCGACAATTACACTGCTACCAAGCTACCAACAACAACAACAGCAACATTGCAACAATGTAGCATTACCACCTTCCACCGCAATAATTGCAACAAGCCAATATCCATTTAAATGCCGCTCACCGTTCACCTTTCCCAGCTTACCGTTAGAGTTGCGTAAATGAGTGAGGATTGGGTGCGAGCGACGGCGGGCTAAAGGTTCACACCGCAAATACCACTCGAGGGCAAATCGTTGATTGGGTGCCAAATTTTGCACTCGAGCGAAAGTTAAATGATCGTTAAATAGACACCGGCGGCAAAGTAACACGCAAACGCTTGCTCGACACTCGCCTATATGAATGAGAGATCGCGTACACGAGTGCGTGCGAGAGCGAGCGCGCTGCGCCAGCTGACTTAACTTGTCTTACCTTGTGCGCTTGTGTGGCATTAACGGTAGTTTTTGTAATCTCCAGAAATCACTGCTACTGTTATTTGCGCGCAATCATTTTTGTTGTTTTTTTTGCATTCTCTTCACATCAAATGAAGTGCTCCCGCAGTCTCATTAACATGCCAATGTGGGAACACGTCAGTAGCTACTGAAATGTGTGGGAGCCAATTTCATTGATGGAAATTCTTCAGTGATGGTTGGCCAAGTAAGAAGCTCAGGGGTTTAGTGAAAGTAATTGGAGGCTATATTATGTATAACACAGTATGAAGGATTGAGAGCGTAAACGCGTAAATATCAGATTCTGACAGTTAATTTTACTAGTCATCAATTTCTCACTACAATTTATTCGTTATTTTACTAAATTACTCAAGTAATTGTGAGGAATACTGCTGATTTGACCATACTTGGCTGAATAAAAATCCGGGTCCGTTCCGGTTATGTAGAACCAACTGTCGATCTCAAAGAGTGGGATATTTTGGGTAGTCATGCAGAAAATAAGAGATCAAAATGAGGATTCCAGCCGACAAATATTCAACAAACCGAGCGAACTTCTCAGTTCGGAGAGCAAAATGTTGTATGAGAGAGAGACCCAAATATAGACAGCATAGGTTTAGGTCACTACGATATCTTTGGGGATAAGATGACTTTGGCGGGTTTGTAGAATTGTAGAATTCAGTGAATGGAATTACCATCACCAAACGGTAACGATAGAAGCGAAGAATTACCTAAACATTTTAACTTGCGACGCCTTCTCGAACATATTTACGTATATAAAAAATAAAGTTTTGATCGTGATTGGCTTGAAAAATAAAATCTGATCTGATAAAATATAAATAAATTTAAATTAATTTTACCTCACTCGGTTGGCAGGCTAGAACTTCTCAACCAATGATAATTTTAAATAGTTCTTGATTGTTGATTTCAAGATCTTCGTGATCTTTAATCAAATGGCCGGAACATTCAACAACTACACAAAATCTGAATTCATCGCACCGAGACCAACGGACATCGACCATTTAAATTGTCCACATAGTAGGTCTGACAAAAATGTCGGAGATTAATAGTTATACGAAGCAGATTTCGAACTGAATCTAGAGGATTATTTGAACGAAGATCAGCTTCCATGATTTTTATCTTAATTGAATGATCTTTTTTAATAAATAGCAATACTAAACTTTCTTACAGCTTTTCCTTATAATGTCACGGACTGAGGTATCTGTATATCCTCTGTATTCCAAGTATTCGTGGAATCCTCTGCATTGACTTTTTCTTAGTCTTATCTAGTGTCCACTCATTATCTAGCCTTGGGCACTCTGGGATTTCCTACAAAGGCATCTTGACGGCCGAGAGCAGCAGCTGGTCTCAGAATTGAGGTCATACTAATGGAGCTCGACAGAAGATATTGTTGACTGTGGTTCTGCACTATACCAATAACAGCCGTTTACACTACGGAGGTTAGCCTGATATTTTTAGCAGCACTTATGTCAAAGACACTATTGATTTTTTGGAGAAATATAAGTTCTAACCATCCATCAAAGTGATCAGATAAAATCTGATTTTAGAATAACTTTCCAATACTCCACTGAAAGGGAAAAACTTAACCAAGGACACCTTTCCAGAGTTATTGAATGTTGATATCAATATATTCATGTTATCTTTCGTCAAATAGTCGGAACATTCAACATTTACACTAGAACTGAAGAGACCAATGGACAACGCCGAAGTCGAAAAATTACTATCTTTAACACCAGGCTGAAATATAAATAAGTCTGCAGATCAGAAAGTGAAAAACTATATATATTGATATTATAGTAATTGATTCCGAAACCTTTCTACTATTCTCTCTCTCTCTTTTATATATAACTCGATTTCAATTTGACCAAAAAGTATACGATCACAAGAAGAACACTAGATTAAAGTTAGTCTTCTATCTTGTCATCTCCATTTTCTCTTCCCGGGCGCGTTGCACGTCTAAGACAGGTTGGTAAGAACTATGCCGCCGGTTAGTCAATGTTCTTCAGCGAGAATATGAAAACTGCTATAAGCATCACATCGATTTTTTTTCGATTTTCAGTAAACGTTGAGTCACAAACTCGAGTTAAGGGATTTTTGCTTTAAGTCAAGTATTAAGTTATATCAAGTACTATTAAGAGGATTAGATCCATATGCTCAGATGACGAAATTGTCAAAAGTAAGGTTGTTAAACTGCTGGTTTATGACTGATGTTTAACGATAAACAGTATACTAAACAATAAACTCGTGTTTATCAAAATTTTAAATTTCTTTTACATGAGAAAATTCAATATTTTAATGTGTAAGTGTAAACTGATTTTACTCAACATATGACTTTAATTAAATATTAAAAAAAAAGCAGCGATCAAGACACCTCAAACCATCAACTGGTAGCAACGACCGGCAATTTATTGTCAACGCAATCATTTAACTTGCATTTCATTCATTATGCCATACAAATACGCTTAATCCTTGAATGAAATGAAGCGAAGGAGACTTTATTTCACACTTTTGCTTTCGAGAAACGAAAAAAAAAATTAAAGAAAAAATGAATGAAAAAAGTTTATGAAAAAAAGTTCAGCATCGAAAAAAGAGAAAAAGTTTTCTTTAATTTTTACAAATATTTAAATCCCTTTCGCTGCACTTACCGACTTCCGTTTTGCAGCTCAAAGGGGCGCGCATGCGCAGAATCACACAGTTACAAATCGCCTGCAGACCAATAAGCCAGACGTAACGCTGCAAAGCGCACACAAAGCAAAGACCACAAATAAAGAGAATTGCAAAGAAAAAAGCATTGAAAAAGGTGCGATAATAAATGAAATTGAAAACAAGCTACAACTTGGCCTGTGGACGCAATAAAAGCGCAGGTCGTAAACACGCCGTTTTGCAGACAATAACGCTGCGTGGCCGATTGTGCGCGAGTGAATAAAAAATAAAAAGAAAAAATAAAGAATTAAAAAAAATATATTTTTGCACCATCGCAGACTTCCTCCTACAAATTTTAATGATAATCTCGTGAATTATGGGATTTTAAATAATTTTGGGCGTGCAGAATCCAAGCGTTGCCAACGCCGAAGCTACTGTAAACGCAGCGCGCACTGCTGCATGGCAAACAGTTCGTTATTGACTCGCGCGCGAGACTCTTTAAGCCCAAAGCTATGGCCAACGCACATGCGTACGCGCTTGTCCGCCCGTACGCTCGATATATGCCAACTATTTATACACGTTCAGATGATATATGCACGCTGTCCGGCCGTTTGCTCTGCTACATAAATTTTCGTTGGCAGTCAGCTAACAGGCGGCAGCAGACATTGGCACCTTGTTTGCTCTGGGCCATGTTTCGTCTGGGACTTGATCGAATGCTACACACATACGGGCGGATAGGACCGTAATCTTGTCGTTAGCGCCAAGTCACGAGCGCGTCAGAATCATGTTGTTGCCGCGGGCTGTAGACGACATAACAGGCGAACGTAGAATGGTACCATATAAATGACGCTTTGTAACTGTCAGATTACAAGATAAGACAGATAAGGCGCGTCAGTTTTATGATTGTACGTGGTACTAAGACGAAGTCTGGTCGCGAGGTGGGATGCGGCAACGCCCTTAACTGCTCTATTGGTGGTCATTTATGTCAACATTGCTTAATGGAGTCAACTTATTTCCACAAAACTTGGGGACTAAGCTCATCCATGATAAGAGTAAGAAAGCAAAACAATTCGGAAGGCAGATTTGTGAAGAATCCCAGAAAATCAACAGCTTGTATCCCGGCACCGACTCCGAACTGTTCCAACGCGGTGAAAAACCCTGAACCATTGTTCTAAATTGTATAAGCTAGAACAATCCATTTATCTAAACCTTAGATAATTTGAACGTAACACTCCATGGAACCTGGAATATCATTGACCATGTGAGCTTTTATGAAGTCTGTATCTTATTTGATTGTACTCTTAGGACTCGAATCCGTCTAGTGAATCTTTAGGCGTCGGACCAGCACATCAGAGATTTTGGCTAAAACAAGTCGTTGCAGCTTGAGATTATAGAAACTGGTTTGTTGAATTCTTTCGACACCGACGGCGTAAGCACGAGATTCGAGTGAGCAAGAGGAGCTGAGAGGAAACACTTAGAGTATCATATAAAATCATTATCAATGAGATTAGTGGGAATTTGAATGAGATCCACAGTAATAAGATCAGAATAACTGAAGTCGAAAAAGCTCAGAAAGCTCTGGAGTCCGTGCTTTGGGTATTCTAGCATACAGTTTTTGCTGCTGGAAGTTACTTGAAGACTCTTACACCCATAAAAATTCAACCCCATCCTCCTAATTCGTTCCAGCTTTCTCTCCTGTCCCTTGTACATCTAAAATGATTAAATTAAAGCATAAACAAAAGACAATGAACGAACTGTTGACACACAAGACGCGATATACATAAGCCATTTGTTGATTGTTTGCACAAGCTGCTGCTGATTTTCGCACTGAATATTCATAAGAAAGTGCATTGCCTACTCACGGCACGCTGCAGCAGCTGGCGCCAGTGCTTTTCTTAGTTCGTCTTGAGTCTCGTTAATTTCACTTGCAATTGAACTCGATTGCACTTTGCATAATTAAAACGCGCCATTAACCGGGCTGCATTGTCGGCAACGCTTACACACGAGCGAAAAATATTAGCAGCAGCAGGTGGGGAAGTGAGTTCAATGTAAGCTGGAAGGAGCTGAAGTGTGTGGATGAGTTAGAATGCGAGGACAGTTCGGAATGTCAGTGGAGTTTTTTTTAAATATGTCAAGTTGATGGCGATATCGAACTAGCTCATAAGAAATTGAGAGGAGCTGGTGAAAGTAAATGGTTTATATATTTGGAGGGTTAGAAGTTATATTTCACCAAAAAATCAGTAGAGTCTTTACATGACATTAGTGCTGAAAATATGGAAGAAAACCTCCCTGGAGTAAACGTCTGATATTTGATACAATGTAGAACCATAGAGCACAACATCTTCTGAATATCTGTCGAGCTCGATTAGGAGACCAGCTGCTGCTTTCGACCGTCAAAATGGCCAGTGTAGGACACCCTAAAGTGCCCAGGGTTAGATAATAAATGGGCACTAGATTTCCTTAAATTAAAAAACAGTCAATGCAGTGGACTCCACAGTTAAATAGAACCCAAGGGATGTCCAGATAGCTCAGTCCGCGAGATTATCATGAGATTGTATGGAAACGTAAAGTGTTTGGAGGTGTCAGAGAGAATTAAATGGAGTATTGTCGTTTAGTAAAAAAGGTCATTCAACAATTCAGATAGTCTTATAATCAGGTTCCTAAACGGATATTTGTTCAAAAACTGCTCTATAATCGTTTCCTGGCGACCATTTTCTGCAACAAAATCTGAAGAAAAGGTTTCTCGTATGAAATCTGGTTCGAATAACTGTTACTGTTAGCAAGACCTGCTATGTGGACTAATTAAAATATAAAGTTCCTTTTTCTTAACAAATTACCCATCGACCCACTCTCGTATTTTTGGAACATACCGTCTATTCGTTAAGGATTTTCGGAATTCCTCATATGTTCTTGCGATCATTGCATAATTCATAGCTTTCTTTGACGGCTGTAGACACACATCAGCTGGCTTTTGGCAAGCATTCTCGCGATGCCGCTTCATAAGAGCGTGTGAGGTGGTACGAAGCTTGCGAAGACTAAGCTTAACTCCTACCTTACAATTTAACACACGCTTCTGACAAGCTGGCTGTTGCATCTTAGCGCCATGCCACACATCACTATGTGAGTTGCATTAATTTGATGTTGACTGACTTAACTGCGAATGCAAATGTGAAAGCAAAGAAAACAAGCAGCAAAGCAAAAGCACATCAGGAATTTCCATACATACACGATATACAGTTATTTGCATGTTATGAGGCATGCGGCAAGCAGCGTGGACTTCCAGTCACTCAATTTCGCGAAACACCGAAAGTGGTGAGATGTTGCAAGGTGAGGTGCGGCAAACGGGTGCACATCTATGGGCGACGGCGGATGGCGCAATTTATTTAATTAGATGCATAAAAACTCATTAAGATAAGAGCCGACAGTCGACGTTGTCGTCGTACTTGCCACCAACACGGCTTTGTTGTTGTTGTTTTTCTTTTTTGCTGCCATTACTACAGCCAAAATGGAAATACGAATTGCACACTTCTCAGTTACCACGGCTTCAACTACCGCCTCCCTCTCGCTGTACCACACCTCATCGCTTTTAGAGGCGCCTCTTTTTGGTGGCTGGCTGAGGAGGTTGGAGTGGGAGCTCGTGCGCAATTATTTTACAGAGTTAAGTAAGTTGAGCGAAATGAGCAACCAACAGCATAGTAAAAGATGAAAAAGCAACAACAACAACCTTCCCCGTTGAACATTCCTTGTTGGAACCATACCGCGTGAGGCTGTGTGTAGCTCGTGGCTGAGCAGCCGCTCCAACCCGTGAGTTGGGCTCATACCTCTACATGTCGGCGTAAAACTGGCACATGAGCGGTGACCAATGGCATACAGACACACATACTTGTGTACTTCTGTAAGTATGTTTCCAAAATGAAGGCCGCAAGACCCACTTGCGCCGCTTAACATTCAAGCTGTGCGTGTGTGATTGAGTGGGTGGCTCTTGGCCGCCGTCAAGTTTGGCTATGTGTCTCACTCATTCAGCTCCTAGTTTTCCGTGCCTCGTTGTTGGTTGGTGCATGTTTTTGTAGAGGTCTACACAGGCTGGCAGTCGTGAGTAATTAACTTGAGGATGACTTAATTAACAAACTCTCAAGTGCCGCGAGCTGATTCGTAGAGTGTTGGCGCGCTTTAAAGTGCGTTTGGTTAAAATAAGTTCAAAAACATGGAAACAACAACAGAAATAGCAGAGTATGTGACAATTTGCAAAAGTTTGTGCGGGAACTGAAAGTAAAATTGATTGCTTTGGAGATGGAAATTTGTGTAAGAGGATGAGTTTAAGAGCTGTAAAATCAAGGATCTTGTGGCTGGCGAAGCTACTTACTTCCTGGAGGACTGAGCTAATATAAACTTTTAACCACAAAAATCGGTAATATACGTGGAATCTTCGTAACCAAAGAAATCTACTATGGTCTGCCATGAAACCAGAGATACAAAAAGATACCAACAAAACCTGAGACAAACAGTAAACTCTGCAAGTACAACGAACAAAATTGAGATTTCGAAGGCCGCCGACTCCATTATATAATGGGAACTATACGACTCCTATGTGACATCTGTTTCAGAGCCCTCTCCAGATTTCACGCATCATCCGAGCTTGCCTTATATCATTGACTTTCTGGAAGATATTCAAATAGCAGTTGGAATAACAAGATCTAAATTCATAGAGTTTTCGGTTTTCAGTCGTCTTCCTTAAATACGTAAACCCTAGACCGTTGTATGTACCCCAGCCGGCCGAATCCACTTTTATACAATAGGTTCAATAATTCCGACTATCCTTTCTTCGAATTCCTGTCAATGGACGAACTAAATTTTTGATGGCAGTGAGAAGTATCCCCATAATATTTCAGCTAAGGCCTCACCCGCGTTTTGGTAGCCGTATCATGAAGGGTCCTAGGCACTTTATAGCCAAAAAATTCCCAAACTCAAATACTTCGAGAAAGCGCCGTTATTAGAGACTTTTGTTCTTGACACCGGATTTCGGAATCGTTGATATTTTGATAAGAACTGGAGCGAAGTTCCGGTGTGATTTCGGGCAGCAGCCAGCTATAATTATAAGAGCAAATAACCCCAGCGGTTCTAAGTGGTGGACCATTTGACATTTTTTGACGACTAAGCTTCGAAGTGAACATTCTGGTCTGAGTATAAAAAATGAGTTTTCATAGTGGTAAGCGTAACTAATGTATCTGAGGTCGTAACCTGCTCTTTGTGAGTCCATCATGAGGGATCTGAATAGATCTTTAAAATCAATTGCTAGATCAATTCGAAGGAATTTATTTTGTATCCGACTTGGTCCACCTGTCTCAGATTGCAGCACGTGTCTCGTGGTCGAAGCAAACGCATACGCATACATAACAAATATGAAATCAATAGTGCCACAAAAGAATTGCACTGATTTGCAAAGAAGCCACATTGCACGCGCTGAAGAGCTAGTCTTTATTATAGTTGTTGTTGTTGCACCATCGATAGAAATTCCAAGAATATAATTTCATAAAAAAGCATTTGCACACGCGCCAATACAAGCGAAGCAACGTCACATGCATACATGCAACACTGTTTGGGCATATGAAGAAAGCTAAGCAAGGTGATGAAAGGGGAGACTTGAAGCGCCACAGGTTCTGCCAGTACACGTGACGGCATTTGCAATTACCTAATCAGACTGAGGGGGGTTTCATTTAACGTCTTTGTCTAAACCATGGAACTTGCAACATAACCAACTGGCTGTGGTGTGGCAGGTGGCATGTTCAATAACATCCGCTACGCTTGGCCAACTAACAGCTGTTGATAACATTATTAGCGAGTATTTGTTCTAATGACACACGCAACACAAGCATACACACACTCAGAGACAGAGCTCCTCACGCTTCAGCTCACACACAATTGCCACCACCAACAGACCGGCCGCCCATTCATTCAACATGCCGTACATTTCCATTCAATGCGATTCGTTGTCAATTTCCAGTTCAATTGCAACATCTTCGAGTGTCTTTGAAGTTGTTACACGCTTTGCAATGAGTGGCCTCTAATTGTGTGTGTGTGTGTGTATTGCAACATACATGTGTTGCGCGTGTTGCATGGAAGCGTCCATTTAGCCGCAACTCGAGTCAAGTTGACAATTCTTGTCTTTACTTGTCTTGTCTTGCCATGTCGGCCTGTCTCGGTCACGGTTATATTGTGCTACTTATCATTAACATTATACAGTTGAGTATTTGTTGTTGTTGTTTTTGTTTGCATTGTTGCATGTACAGTCAATAATTTGCCAACTGTCCCACCTGAGAGTGTGGAGACTAGCCATCTTGCCGGCATCTGCATTGTCTTTGGTTCGGCCTCTTCTTCTTATTCGCCAGTTCTGCTTCCATTCTTAGTAGCTGCTTGTTGTTGTTGCGATAACAATTTGTTATGCTAAGTAGGCGTCGAGTAGGTGTGTCCTCGGTGTTGACAATGATGACGCACATGTTGCATGCATTACCAATTAGTTATTGTAAATATTTTACATAAGCTCCATAGACATAACCGCAATTGTAGAAAAGACGTTGTGACTTGTGAGAAAAAATTGACTGTTTTTGGGATCCATCAATGTTTGGATGTCTACTAGAATGGAGCTGATAGAAATGTTCTCTGCCTTAGAGATTCTTACAAGAAACTGTGTGAGGATCTGCAAACCCAAAAACCCTCTTTTTGAAAAATACTCCACAACTAAATTCATATCTATATGGATGTTATTGACAAATATCAACAACCGATATAGAACAGATGGATTCAAGAAAGAGAAAAACATGAGTAACTGTGTACCTGTACCTTAGGCTCCTTTTATGTGTAATTTTTCGGCTGTACCACGTTCCAAACTATATTTTAAGCCCAGTATCTTCTAAGGGCGTAGAGCTCTACATCTACTTACAATACTCTCGAAAGTTCTAACTTATTCATAATGCCCGTTCGAAGATTACTAATAATACCAGTCTAACAAAAGCTCTCAGGAAAAAATCTCCTCAGACCTTCGACAAAATCATTACCTCAGAACATGGAGAGAGAGAGATCTAACATATTTCATAACCTTTCCGATAGTCCGTGATATTTTCGTAATTGATATTTCTTCTTCCATACTCTCTTTCTTTCGGATACTCGTTTCTTATGACACTTTTGGTGTTCTACAAACTCAGTGGTGTAATTTTTAAGCTTTTTTACTATATACATATATATTCACATCTATTGAATTTCGAGCCCCTTGACAGCTTTCAATTTTCCTATAGGCCCCATATAATTTAAACCAACAAACAGAATAACCACAAAGCGGAACTAACAAATTTCAACAGAAAATTATTGACAAATGACAGTTGTTTGTCATGTCGGACATTACAAAACTATTGGTTATAATTAAATTATAAACAAAGATGAAGTGGCATGGCTGAGAGGCCTAAATTATAGTAAATATAGGAAAGTGAGGCCACTTAGGCTTATCTTATTAAGTTAGGTTAGATGTACAGAGAGTCCAGAAGTTTTGCTGAAGAGATGCCAAAAATATTAGACCTTATGTCCTCGAAAAGGGCCTGGAAACGAAACAATATTCGTTAAAGTAATAAAAAGGTAAAATATTTGATAGAAACCCTTCGAAGACATGACTACTCTATCTTTGCTAAACAGATCATCCATAAATACTTATTGAATCCAGAATATGGAAGAGATGTAACTTACTGAGAGCCACAATAATGGTAATGATGTGGTCAGACATCAACTTCTCGTCCCAACTCTTCAACGTTAATTAATCCACCCCTCCTTAAAGACAATCAAAATTGTATCTCTGCTAGATGTTACTCAGCAGAATAATTATATTATTCAAAGATTGAGAACCAACTTCAACACATATGGACCAATTGGTCTTAAAACCCAAAAAAAGATTCCTTAATCAGATCGTAAAAAATATTCAAAAAGGAAGCAGGATTACTGTGATGTGTTATCTCAAAATTCTGAAATTCTTACAAATCTAGTGTTTAATGTATTCATATTCAGACTTATGGGACCCAGGAAATAGGTTTTTCATATTCGACGATGAAGGATTACTAATATATGACAGTGAAGAGATTGATGACCAAATTCAAGGTATATAGTCCAATTATAGAGGTCCAAGAAGTCTATTTTCCCATATATGAAGAAAAAAATACCCCCCGTTCGATTTAGAACCAGTCTATGATTGGATCTTTCAGGAGCAGGCATAATATCAGTATTTTAATCGAATATAGCACACTGAAGACCCTAGGTTTTATTGTATTACCAATCTTATTTAAGAAAACTTCGAGTTCTGAGTTAATAAATGCTTTATAATTTTAAAAAATTTCATATTTTTACTAAAAACACTATAGCCAGCTTCCCCAGCTCTTTTCAACACCCTCTTAGACACCCCTTATCCAGCGTACTGACAATGTGTGTTAAAATATTTGCTTAATTTTCGTTCGCATAAATCCATTTCGCTCGCATTACCCAACCGGCTAATGAATTTTATTGCTCATTATGGCGAAAGCATATGCTCGCGACGGTTGCGAGCTACTTTGTAGCAATGGGGTACTGTGAAGCGCCGCAGTATGCAGGCGTTGGTTAGTGAAGTGGCAGCGGGTGGAGGATGATGTTGGAAGAAGCTACAATTTATTTGTGATAATCGAATTTACTGCGTCACACGAGCATCGCAGGCGGACGAATGGGCGCTGCACACAATGTGTTTGTTATTGTTGTTGTGGTGCAAATAAATCAAATTTCAGGCAATTACTTACGAGCTATTAATTTCAAATTTTTCAAATTGCTTAGCTACATTTTTCGAACGCCGACACTTTTTGTATGCTATGAAAGTAGGGAGGGGGCAAAGGGTGGTTCCGTGTGTTTGTGTATCTAATGCCACCCGCATAGCAGTGGTTTGGCGTATGTGTTAGTACGGTATTTTGTTTTAATGCGTTTGTGCGCCTTGTCGTATGCTACGTTATGCTGCAGGGAGGCTTGAATTAAAAAAAAAAAAACATTTTCTTGTTGCTGTGAAAGTGTTTGCCCTTTTAAACAATATTGTCAAAATTTTTACGACGCCAATGTTTACACTCATCTAATGAAATTTGAAATGAAATTATTTTTATTTCTTCAGAAAAAAAGTTTTGAAGGCCAAGCCACTAATGTTTCAGGTTTTTTGTTTTTTCTTTGGGGTAAAATTTTTATTTCAATTCACTTTCTTTCAATATAAAAGTAAACTATTTTTTTGTTTTATAAAATGAGGTAGCAACCCTAAATCAGTTTTTGGCTAAAATTTAAAAAATACCCGGTATTTATGTTTTTAACAAATTTTTTAAATATTATATTAGCTTAGACCCATATTATATTCACATATTTTTAATATAAAAGAATTAAGTTATAATATTCAGAAAAAAATATGGCAACTCTAACAACATTTTTTTCAATGTAGAGCCTTTTTTAACCTATTTCCTAACTCTAAAATTAGTGGTGAACTTAGAATGTTTTAGTTTTCTAAAATTTTTGTGGCAACCCTAACTGTAAATTTTTTAATACTCTCCACGTTTGTTGAAATTTATGTTAGAAGTAACCTTCGGCTAAAAAACTTTTCTCTCACAGTTATAATAACAAAAGGTAAATTTTTTTCAAAAATTTCAATTTGTGTTATATGGCAACCCTAAGAATTAAGTATGTAATTGCATAAAAATATTTTATATTTTTTTATTTTTAAGTTACTTCAGAGTTACTACGACAACATAAAACTAACTTTTTTTATTTAGTATCGTACAAAAAATTTTGTATGGCAACCCTAACAAAAAAATGTTATTCTCTAGTATTCGGTCATGGAAATTATATATATTTTTTAATGAAGTCTGCTTTTTTCTTGAGATTTTGGTACAAATAAAGTCTATTTTGCATGGTAATAATAGTTATATGGCAAACCTAACAATGAATTTCTTAGATTTGACCACCGATATGCACTACCATGCCTATAATTTTAATATCGGTACCAAAATACATATATAAATACCAAAAATAAACCCCAAAAACTGATATATGCCACCCTCTCGACTGCCTTAGCAATAACTGTAATGCATTTACCGTTTTTTTATATTTTTGTTTTTAAACGCCTATGTCTGTATTTATCCAGCATGCAACCAAAATCAAAACAACTTTCATAAATAGCTGTTTATTTTCATCGAATATTTTAAAGCCATTCATAATTTTAGGTTAACTAACGGTACTAACTCACCATTCAAAAGCACTTATTCACCACATCGAATGTAAATGCAAATTTCAATAAAAATAAGAGAGCCACAAATATGCATATAAGTTAACAAATTTTTATTGTGCCTTTTTCGAACTAACGGTTTCGACATTACATATTAAATTCATGTTTTTTTCATTCATACACCGTAAACCAATGAAATTAAAAACTACTTCGAAATGCAAATATGAAGAGTGGCAGTGCGTTATAAATAGTTCGAAGCACACATACACACTTATATGGAAGCAATAAAATGAAAACAAAACGAAGAGAAAAAATGAAAATCCAAAAAAATCGAACAATGAAACTAATAAAAATCTCTGCGAAGCTTAGCCATTGAGTAACGAGCTGAGGCACCTGTCACTGTTGGCCTGTTAATGGGCTGCTGATCAAATGTTGGTGTTGTTGTTATTATTATTTTTTTTTTGTTGTTGTTGCTCCACAAGTGGAATAATAAACATACAACTAATAATAATAAAAACAACAACAACAACATAAAAATTAAATATTCTTACGCCTATAACGGAAGCGAAACATCCATTGAATGAAACTCTTACAAATGTATTAACATATGTACACATGCATATATATTCTTTTATCTTTTTATGCGCCTATTTTTCCATAATTATTTACGACATGAAATTAGATAAAATTGTTGTCGTTAATGCTTCGTTAATGCCATAAAAATGTTGACTCTGACATTTGGGATTTTCTGTTATGGTTTGTATGGCGTTAATTTAACTAATTCGTAGTTTTGTTTAAAAGATTCACAGAGCCTTTTGTATGAAAAAAAAGCTTAGCTTAACAGTAAATGAATGGAGATCATGGTGATAAATTAAAAAATTTAAAAACAATAATATACTATTATTAAAAAACTATATAGAAAAAATTATAAAAAAAAAATAAAATAAAAATAAAAATAAAAGTTGAAATTAAAATTGAAATTGAAATTAAAATTAAAATTAAAATTAAAATTAAAATTAAAATTAAAATTAAAATTAAAATTAAAATTAAAATTAAAATTAAAATTAAAATTAAAATTAAAATTAAAATTAAAATTAAAATTAAAATTAAAATTAAAATTAAACTAAAAATTAAAATTAAAATTAAAATTAAACTAAAAATTAAAATTAAAATTAAAATTAAAATTAAAATTAAAATTAAAATTAAAATCAAAATCAAAATCAAAATGAAAATTTAAATTTAAATTTAAATTAAAATTGAAATAAAAATTAGATTTAAAATAAAAATAAATTAAAATTAAAATTAAAATTAAAATTAAAATTAAAATTAAAATTAAAATTAAAATTAAAATTAAAATTAAAATTAAAATTAATATTAAAATTAATATTAAAATTAAAAGTAAAATTAAAATTAAAATTAAAATTAAAATTAAAATTAAAATTAAAATTAAAATTTAAATTAAAATTAAAATTAAAATTAACATTGAAATAAAAATTAATTTTTTTGACATAATCTTAACTTTGAATTTAAATTACAATTAAAATTAAAGTTAATTAAATTTTTATATGAGCTTAAGAGAGCAACTCTGTAAACAATTTTATTTAAAACTTATAAAAATCATATCAAGTGGCAACTCTACAAATTTTTATATGGATTATGTATTAAATTAGATATTAATATTTATTAATGCTTCTAAAATGTATTTTACATCATGAATATAGCCACGGACTTAAGATAGTATTTGAATTATATTAGAAAATCTTTTTTTTTTCGACGAGATAGTGGAATGAAATTTACAAGAAATTTGCCAAATCTATCTATATATAGTCAATAATATAATTCATAGCTGAAAAGCTTTATAAAGCTCTCAAAAAGCACTGTTCTGTGAAGTCGCTATGTTTGTATAAAGCTGTCGAAGTCTTCAATAAATTTAAAGTCGACGGAATATATGCGTAAATCTTACGGTTGGTTCTCATAACTTATAACTATTCACTCATAAAAGAGTTGAGGTTAAGAGCGATTGTCTCGGTTGAAGGAATAATTATATAAGATGAAGAATTTAGAGCTTCTCGAGCCGCAATAATATGATCTAACCATCATTAAAACCTTGATTCCAGAGTTCGACGTATTTAATCTTACGAAACATGAAAAATGAAACGCAAAAGCTTCGAAGACTCACGAAATTATGAGCGCAACCAAAATATTCCATTTATTCCGCTCAGCGATGTTATGAATTTAAATGTTTATTTGCGTGAACGATTTTTTGCGATTTCCCAGCAAATGCGCGCCTTCCGCCGCCAATGAAACTGGAATCCTGCGAACCGCAACGAATTTTCGCTTGATTCGGTTGAGTTTTTCGGTTATGATTTGTTTTTACTTCAACGAATTTCCACTTGGACGACGATGACGATGGCGTTGGTTGGCGTTGATGACGACCTGTGATGGAACAGACAGACCCACAGCCAATTCCACACACACACACATACGCCGGTTTATGTATCCAATACTGACTTGGAGGGCATGTTTGTTGTGTATAAACACTCGTTGTTGTTTGTTTTTGGTTTTATTCCTGGTGTTTGGCAGCAACCACAGACATAGCACACTGATACAACAAAAACAAATATACACGTGTATACACGGTTAGCTGGAATGCTCACCAGCTCGCTATGGCGGAAGCAACAACCCTCTGGCTGAGAAGCAAGAACAACAAAAAAAATCGAATTTTGTAAAAAAAATTAAATCAAAATCGAAATCGCAAAAAATATGGATTCACAAATTCAGAAATTCCATACGGTCCATTGCGCTTCGCTGAGATTGAAAATCGCCACAAATATTGTGTGAGTATGTCTATAGTATATAGTATATGTGTGGGGTTGTTTACATGGTTGTGTGTAAGCGGCACGAAATGTTGAAGTAGCCAACAGCCATTAAGGTGGAAGTTGTATATATCTGTTTCTCTGTGTGTTACCCTCATATAGTCATACGTAGTATGTCGATACTCAATGAAGGGTCATGTCTATTTGCCGTTGAAGCTATAACTGAGCATTAACTTGCTTACGAACACCCACGCACAGACACACATATGTATATCCATCCATATTAGTAAATCCTTGTTTATGGATTTTCGATCTTTCTGCTTCGTTTGCTGTGAAAATTCAAGTTTTATACCCGAGAGTAACGTGCATATTGTAGGCATTAATTTGGATTACATATATTTCTGAAATATACTTAACTGCGGAGGTCTTCTTCTTCTAGTCGAGAGTTTTAGTGGTCTATATGATTTAACTATCTACTAGGACTCCCTATTTTCCAGAGAGTATTTACATAACTACACATTTTAAAATATGAGATATCCTTACTTATTTAGAACCTTCCATAGAATATAAAGTCTAAAAGATAAAGTAAAGAAGTATTTGAATCTCATTATACAATATACAGTTCAGCCCAATAGGAACTCCGACCTAAAGGACCTCAGAGCTCCCTTCTTCAGTAAAGTTGTATTTGGATTTCATTATAAAAAATAAAGATGAGCCCTATAGGAACTCAGACTTCAGATAGGAACACAGAGCTTGCGAAATCCTTTTTCAGTAAAAAAGTATTGGGATCTCAAGCCACGAATAGAGTTGAGACCTCAGAACTCAGCGCTTGCGACCTCTTTTTTCAATCAGTCAATCATCGTATAAGAATTTGCTATATCTAGTATAGGATCTAGTCGTCGAACTATATTTCGAGCAGTACATTACCTCTTTGCATCAGAAAGTTAAATCTTTGAGGGATTTTGGCTAATTTGTAATCTTCAATTTATGTACTTCAGAGGACTCTAAATTCGATTTCGAGTATTAGTAATCCATATGTACGACTAGAGAAATCTAGGAATGCCATGTCACGTATATCAAAACCTCCAGGGATCCAAACAAGAAAAGGTTTAATATAGCTTGGCCCGCAGTTTGTAGGACATAATTAGAATGGTTTCTGTTCTTCGAGGAGATTTAGGAACTACTTGATTTTTTTTTGGTTGGGAAAGAACAAACTCTATTGTCTTCCTATTCAGTTGATTACTATAGTTGTGGGTCACTATATTTGAATAGCTTTGTAGGAGGCTCATAACTTAAGGTAATTAAAAGCTAAATGTTTTGGCGTTACTTTTACTGAGAACTGCGTTTGATAGTTTATTAAGATGTTTCCTCTAAAAATTAAGAGACGTCAGTTAATAGATAGCGAAACTACGACCTACTTGAAGAGTTTTTGCCGGTTTCGAAATCCTCTGAAACACGTCCCAACATTATCGTCTTTTCTAATCAACAACTCTAAGTTCTCCTAACTCCTACTCCACTTCTACACACTATATAGATGTTGTTGATGTCTAATTGTTTCATGTTTATACGTATATTTTACCGCTCGAACAATCGTAGTGAAATTTAGTGGATGGAAGTTTAAGATGGCTGGAACTATATAAGGACCCTTTTATATTTCTGATATATTCTTGGGCTTTATTATGTTAGCGGATAATCTTAACGAGCTTCAATATTCGTGGAAATATATAGCAAGTCAGTAAGTAACCAACTTTTATATATATTTGGTTCCAACCGATTCTAGCTCTACCTCACTTGCTACATCCTATTTTTTCAATATTTTCGGATATGCTTTTATCCATTGGTTTGCAACACCGACTCTACAAACTCGCCCATATTTGATTTGCTCTGGTTGTCTTAGTCCTCGTAGTCATCATTACCAACAACATCGTCGTCGTCGCCGGCCGAGTAGACAGCAACTACAGCAACTGACATTTACAGCAAACATGACAGCAACAGTCAGCAGGAACAAGAGTTTGACAAAAAAACAACAACAACAACAAATTATGATGTATGTGTCAGTTAGTCAGTCAGCTGTGCGACAAGAGTGGCAGAAGGAGGTGTGCTGAGGTGGCATACTTCAAGGGGTGTAATGTAAGCAAACTGCGTCAACACACACCCATGCAAATGTAGGCGATGGCGGCTAGATTTAGCCTGAAATTGAACGCATGAATGAATCGATGTCTGTTCGCAATAGATTTTCGGACGAATGATTCGTTGGCAGGCACTCCATTGGTTGTAATGCTTGAGAAAACCCGTTTGCTCGTATGTACATACATACACACACATATACTCAGTTCGACTGTTGATTGTGCGACTGACATGCTTTGCTGTTGTCTGTTGACCGTTTTGACGTGTTGCATGCAATTATTTTGATTTTAATGATTTTCGGTTTGCTGGATTCGCACTATACTCTCTCGGGTTTACGTTAATTGCCAAAGTTAATGTAACAATAACAGCAACAACAGCAATACTACCGGCGACAGAGTCCATTAACGGCACATGAGGCACAGCATGTCGCTGTGTTGCAATTAAATTGACTAGCGTGAGAATTTCGTCAGGGAAATAAAAATGTGAATTATCCATTTGAGAGTGGTGCGCTCACTGAAAGCAATCAAGTGGAATGTGCGAAAAATTTCAATTGCTTTAAAATATATGTGCATGTCAGAACACATTGCTGTTAAGGCTGTAAAAAGAGCAAGCTTTGGTGGATTCAGTCCGAAAACTGAAAATAAGGGTCCGATAGAGTTCAAGCGAACCAGCAGAATTACCAACTAATATATATTCTTAAAGCTTGGTATTCGTAGATTTTCAACACATAAATTTTCTTGACTTATAGAAAGTCTCTAAAATAGAGGTTCTAACGAATCTAGTGCGATGTTTGGGCTCAACAATGAATGAGGAAATTACATTTGCCAAACTAAGAAAGTTTTCTTCATATGAAATAGGCCCTAGGAAGTTTTCAGAGATCCTCAGAGGAGAAACACAGAAATAAATAAAAAAGCACATCTTCAGATACTTCAAAACTGTAAGCCCCTTTGGAAAATCCAATAAATATCATCTGGTCAAACAGTATGCTCCATTACCTGTAGCTGTCTGCATTGCAAAGACTTTACTAGTGGACCTAAAATCTGCTAGTATCGACTTATGTTATTTCAAACTATTACTTTTCCACTTTTGTCTGTCTGTCATTGTTGACTTTCATTCAATACGCTTCACATCTCTTTTACATATCAGCTCACTTAATATTTTTCAGATCTATCTTCAATATCTAGCCATCTTTTCGGTCGACACTTTTAGCATTTGTCCCAGACAGTTTAACTATTTCCATTTACAATGATTAAAAAGAGACTTCATCGCTTGGACGAAATGGATTAGGTTATGTCAAAACAATTCGGCTCTTCAGATGGACTTAGTTCACACTAAGACGGAGCTCCTCCTCCCATTTTTTGGTACTTAATGTTCCTTACAATTGTAAGTCTTATCAAAGGCTTAAAGTCGGAATAGGTCCTGAGTTTAACTTAAGTTTAATATATTTAGAAGTATTTTATCGATATCAGAACTGAGGCGATATTGATGCTAGCAGATATGAAACCGCAACAAGAAATCCGTCAGAGAAAAGTACAACTTTATGTTATTGGGCCGTTAGGTTAGGTTATGTTGTAAGGTTGTCTACCAAATGGAAACACCCATAGACTATGAAAGACAGTCCTTTGTGAAACCTGGATGCCCCTATTAACAATTACGAGTCGACAATGCGTCCTGAACCTACTACAAATCTGCAGAGATTTTTCACTTTCATATTCACTATTTCGTGAGCTTGTTCGAAAAAGTGAGATCCGATGAATCTTCTTATTGACGGAACATTCCGGAAGAAACTGATGAGATGATTCCACCTCACTATCCCCCATGCAGCTTCTACAGCTAGCATCCGGTAAGACTTTTAACCTTACAGCGTGAATTCCGATGGAACAATGTCCAGTAAGAACCCCTACGACTAATGAGAGGTAAGCTTAGCTGAGGAGCTGGTTATTGCTGGTTATTATATGGCCATCTCAAGCATGATTTTGTTCTCGGCAGTAGCGTTATACAACAAAGCAACAAATTCTTACTAGACAAGATATCTTCAAAGATGTCGAAAATAGAGCTGACATGTCCATTTATAAATGTTATGCTAGGAGAGGGTAACGAATAATCTATATCTTTCTATTTATCTTCTTCATAGCTCCGTTGGAGGCCATTTGCTGTGCTAATTAGATCTCAACTGTGGTTCCACACCTTGAACGATGACAATTATTTTCGTTCTGCTCTTTTTCCTGTCTGTCTACAAGTATAGCTTCATAATCAAAAGGGTTATGGTCCGTTTTCAAAATCATCATGCCTCTTACGGTGATCCTGGAGTGACCGGAACCCACCGTAAAGAGCTCTATAAAGTCATTTCTTTCTTCCCAACTCCTGATTTCGCCACTTTGTCACCTAAGTGCCTACAACGTAACCTTAATATGTCCAAGATAGTACACCATATGCAAACTTTCGTCGTCACTTGGTCATTAGGCGCTTTCAACAAAACCAAATCAATAAAAACAACAACAAATATCAACAAAAAACCCCGAAAGTACTCCAAAAACCAAAGTAAATGCCATTGACATACATAAATTAAAATTATGACAAACGAAATTTTGTCCACCACTAACGTCAACACACGCGCTGCAACACACTACCACATATACACAGGCTGCAACAATGCGAGTCCCCCTTCTACAAAGCAACAACTATGCGTTAATGTCCAGCGCTTTTTAAGTGCGTACGTCCTGTGAACACCAACAGCTGCTACAGCGGAACGGATATTACAACATTTATTAACTAACAAATACTAATAACAACAACAACAAGAAGGTAGTATAGTGGCTATGTATATAACAACAATAACAACAACCTGAAATGTAGAGACCTATATTAATAGCATATAATAATTAAATCAACGCCTGTGGTGGAGTCAAAAAAATTTATATATATTTATTGATATATATTTACAGTTCTACGTATATATGTATGTCTAAAATGTGTCATAATGTTTGTCTGTTGCGTAAAATTTATGATGGACCCAAGGACAACAAATCAACAATGTTGTTTTTGCTGTTTGTCTGCACATTAGTGAAAACAAATACAAACATACACACACTCACATACAACAACAAAAACTGTTACTATTTTATAACTGTACATATGTATGTATGCGCGTGTCACGCTTTTCACTTTGAAATGTTTTTAAAATTTAGACCATTGCTGATTTTTTATTTATACCCATTTAAATTTTGATTTCCATTTTTTTCACTGCGCCTTCGTCGCGTGTTGGTGTTGTTGCTGCCGGCAAAGTGGTTGTTTGGTTGGTTGGTTGGCTGTTATCCCTTGTGTTGATGCTGTGCTGCAGGCGCAGAGGGTTTCCAGGCGGCTGTCGGTTACGCTGGCGTTGTTGGCTAATCGATTTTGTTGGCGTGACGTCATCATGACGAATTCGCAAATATACACAAATGGAATTTTTCGTGATGTTTTTATAGAAACATACAAACATACATACATATGTACATATATACATAATATTTACATGCAGTTGCTTTTAGTTCTATATTTATTTCCACATTTATAGTTGTTGTTGTTCTTATTATTATTACAAAAAAACATACTGCACTTTTCCTCTCGTTACTCTAACATTTTTTGGAGTGTTTCGCGGCTAATTTGCATGGTTTATGTCATCGCTAATTCGTGCAGCCAGCGTAACGAAATTAATTTATGAATATTAATTGTAGGAAACATTTTATTGCACATGAAAATCTGATAAAATTTTAGGTGATAATGCAGCAAAAAACAAGAGAAACATACATACTGAGTAAGGGTGAGCAGAATACAGTTGAAACCGTTGTCAGGAATGTAGATGTCGTAAATACCCTATTAGATTTACATATATTTGAAATTTCCTAAAAATCCCTGGAGAGATATTCGAGTTTTGTGAGATCCAATATGTCCTGCTAAACACTGATCTTATATGGGAAGACATAAAATATATTCCTTAGATTTATTTGGTTGTAGTTTTCGTTGCCCAAAAATTATACCAAATAATTTTGAGGGCTGCTGTCGAGTAGATAGTACTAGGACAAATAAAAAACCCGGGTCCGTTGTCCACATTTATATTCGAATTTTTGTGGAATCTCACGATTTAACTTTAGTAAATATTTTACAATCCATTACCGAGCCTTTTCAAGGATCATTTTTAAAAGAGAAGTTATTTTTCGCCTCGTCAAAAACTTAATTCCACAATTTCTGTTTTGTTAGAAAGATAGAGCCCTATCTTTGTTAGAAAGATAGAGCCAGAGTCTCTGTGAAGTTATTTATAAACTATTTTGCCAGGGTTTATCACTGCAAATATAGTAAACTGGATCGGTTACGTATCGGTTTGCTCTTCACTGGAACAAATTTCACTATATTGAGTCTTTTAGAGTGTAGGGTGGCCGGAGGTTTATGGAGAATATTACAATAGTTGCGTTTTAATATAATATTTTGGGAAGACAACGTTTTTCAGTAATGGGATCTGGGATCTATGAGATACTCGTGTGGTGGAGGTCGCTGGAAAAGATCTCATTAGCCAAAAAGCTAGTAAGCGTTCAACGAGCGTTCTCGTAAGTAAAAGAGACGCGATTCGGACAACATCAACCTTGACACTTAACGCCTATTTACACCCGTGGATATACATAGCTGGAAAGTACATGGATTCGAAAGTTGCCATCAGACTCAGGGAGGGCACTTAAGATTCTTCGCACACTTCGACTTCATCTCGACGTTATAGGATCATCACAATGTCGCCGAGCCCTGGCAACAAGTTCGCTACTCTAATTCCTTCAAGGGACATTGGGGTGGAGGAGAGGCGAGGTGAGCTTCTTCACGGATGGGTCGAAAATGGCGGGAAAATAAAATAGGGGAGTTTGCTGTTGAGGAGTACGCATCAAGCATTCAACAATTGCAGTACTTTTCAAGCGGAAGCGGCAGATATTCAAAGCACAGCAACCTTTAGAGAGTTGACCATCCACTCTGATAGTGGAGCGGCGATACTAGCCTTAAATTCACTGGTTATGCGCTCAAGGTTAGTTAAGGAGTTAAGGAGCACCGTTGTCCTAATGCGGTTTCCTAAGAAAAGTGGGCTTCGACTAAGCTGAGCAAACGTTGGTCAGTCACTAGCATTTGCACTGTCGCCAGATTCTTCTGGCCTAACCTGAATGGCAGGAGGTCTACCGTGCTCTTCGCCCTCAGTAAAATTCACCTATCCTTAATGGTAGGGGTTTCCATCGGGATCCACGCTGTAAGGTTAAAAATCTTACCGGATGCTAGTTTTTGCGAGATCAAGAAAATTATTTATCAGATCTCTCTGGAACAACAGCGAAATAGCGGACAGAGAAGTGAAAAATCTCGAAAATTTTATGGTAGGTTCAGGGCGCTTTATCTAACATAATACCTAAACAGAGGGAGGGAGGTTTCTGACTTCACAAAGGACGATCCCTCTAAGGAACAGCCTCAGATAGGTACAATATTAGAATTATATTAGATAAACATCTTGATGAATTTAAGTGAAGATTGAGAGAAAAGTGAAATGGAGTAGAGTTTACATTTTTTAGTAAAGACAAATATGAGTCAAAACTTATAGGTGGTGTTTGCGAAAAATATTATTAATTTTTTTTGGGGAAAAGTGATAAATGGCTGGCAAGGTTAAACTGTAAAATTCTTGAAAATGGAAAGTTGACGTGTAGAAACATGACTACTTTAAAAGTTCGAGAATTAGAATACCGAAAGAAACCTGAAGCTCCGAAATAACAAATGTTTTAGGTTCGGCTGTTTAACAGCATTCTATAGACGATGGCGCTAGATCATCGGCATATTTCTACCAAAAATTAAGAGGAAATAGTAGAGCAACAAAAATTTGATATTATTATGCAATATTATGACTGAGCATTCCTCATTACGTGCTCATTACAATGATACACGACGTTTTCAGTAGATGACATTCTTCTAAATGCTGATAAAAATCTACTTTTGTAAACAAAATAATTTAGACACGCTAGATTTACAAATGATTCATACTCACATACATAGCTACATTAATTTGATTATGAATATACGGCATATTTATGCGTGAGCAACTCTTCAAATTGTCCAACTCCACGCTAATCTACAAGATCTAACCAAATACCCAAATTGAAGAGCTCAAAACTGACACCCACCAACAGCAATGCGGAGCCGCTAATGAGTACTCGAGCTGAATAGTGCCTATTCCTCTGCGTTTTGAGTGATGCGTTAAGCGTCTTTTTATCAGCGGCACAATCAATTTGAGACATCACACGTATTTATGCGCCCACACAGCCGACGGGAAGAATTCGAAAATGTGGGGGAATAGATAAAGGAATATTTAGCCAAAAAAAAAAATATGACGTTGTTGAGAAAACCTCACATTTACCGTGGATCAAAAGGTATAGAGTGATTGTGGAGAGTGTATTTTTTTTAATTTCTAAATGAAAAATTATAAATATTGCTTGTATGTAGCAACGCAATTGAAAAATTATTTAAATAAAATAATAAAAAAAAATAACAGTGGAAATAAGATAATTTTGAATTCAGTATTTTTATCCGATCGTAACATTGTAGCTTGTTCTTTATCTGTTCTTTATTTATACGTTTTCATACCCAAAGGTCCTTTACTCTCTTATCTTTCTTCCTTTTTACTCTCCAAAACTATACTTTGTTTGCCTGTTAGCTAATTGCAGTTTAAAATTTCAAGCAACACTTGTAAAGTTATAAAATAAAACAACAACAAAGTTTATAAACACTCCTCACCAGTTGCGGCACCACTTTTGACCGCAAGTCCTTTCAAAATTCTCAACACAACAACAGTTGGTACAACCACACAATGGCAACTGTCATTGTATGACAGTTAAACGCATAATTTGAGTCAAGCAAAAGTCGCGTAGCCTCTCAAAAAAAAAAAAAAAAATACGGAAACAGCAACAAATAGTACAAATAGCTGGCTAAATACAAGGATAACAATACACATGCAAACATTGTGAAGCCAAAGAGGCGTGCAAACAACAAAAATCGTTGCAAAACTCCATATACAAATTCAACAAGAGAACTAGTGTATAGGGCAAGCAAAAGTGAGCCCATGCAACTGAGTAAAAGAAATATTCAGATATTTCAAAACGGCAAGGATATCATCGGCTGTTGGTTTGTAAGCATGTCATCATACTCATCATTATTATCAGCAACAACGCAAATGAATTGTGGAATGAGCAAGCGGTACTAAAATATGAACTGTAACTCTCTAGTTAGCTTTGTAATCATGTATGTGTCGCGAAGGTTGCGAAAAATCCAACGAAATTCAAATTCAAAACCGAGTGGAAATATATGGCTGCGTCCATGTAATTGGTAAGTTGTTAGTTTTGGTCCTTTTCATGCGTTCTGTGAGTATGTCATTTGAACAGTCACAACAAAAAATATTCATAGGTGTATAGACTTTACTTTGGTAACCATAAAGAAAACCTCCAGATTTTCTTACTCGCCCTTAAAACAGATTTCCATTACATATATAATTTATATGTATTTCGACCAGCATTACCTTGCAATTTGTGAGCTACATCTCGCTCTAATACCCCAAATACAGTTTTCCACAGGTTTCAAGTCATCTCAGAAGGCTAATGATTTTATTTATTCGACTTTAGATTCAACGTAATCGGAATGGACCCGTAATTACTAGTATTTCCTACCAAGACCGGTGGACTCTTTATAGAAAAATGTTTGATCGCTAGAACAACAAATATTGACTTTTTCCTCCCTTGAGTCCGAATGAACTGCTAGAGAACGGCCCTAAAGAGGTCATGCTAGCCTTTGCCATCCCAAAAAAACATCTTTGTATATTATACTTTCCACGGCAGTTCTTGGAACAACTTCGTCGTTATTAGTTCACTTGAGATCCATTCAAAGTACTCTGTCCACTGCCCTACAGCATCGTCCTGGAATAAGTTTAACTAAAGGCTATCTCTTTTGAATATAATTTAACACCATCCATTTTGATCGTTGTAAACTATAGTTAATCATTGAAAAAGACAATACTCTTCATACTATAGGGACACAATATTCAAAACAATCTCGGTATAAGATTTAAGAATTAAATTTTCAGAAAAAAGAAGTACTTTCTAGGAGTAGAGAAACTATCATATCTTGTTCCAATGCTATGAAAGCATCGTACTTTCTCTGTCATCAAAAGCAAGCTCTCAACGGGATCCCAGGTAATCCTCAAAGTTTCATAAATTTTTGAAGAACATCACACTTTAGAACTCCAATAACATCAAAACGATAGATAATTGTAGAATAACCGTAACTCGAGAAAACTTTGAGGCGTAAAAGTCGTTCAGCTATCCATCCAGTGCTACATGGTCTCGTTTAAGCAGTTTAGGAAAGTGTTCGTCTAACAAAAGAGGTGTGCTTTAAACAACAATCACTTATCAGATTTTTCCACTATTAAAACCTTTCTGGAAGTCGACTCCACGACTTAGGTAAAATCTTCAGTCTTTCCACAAATTTGTCATTTAATCACTTCAATTTTAGCAGTGGTTGTTCAATCCACTAGTTTTCATCTGTTCACTTTTCAAATTCACTGTTAAGCGGTAGTTTTGGTGGCATAAATCATAACCTCAAAATTCTGTGTAGGTCACACCTGACGGATTACCATGCAGAGCAAGTTGATAACCAAAATTTTTTTCAATTTTTTGTTGTTGTTGCAATACTGAAAGTACTCGAAAACTTGCGGATAGTGAACCTCAACTGTAACGCTGAGTGCTTTTTGCACAGGTGAAAATTGTGGAGGTGAGAGGGATGACGACGTGAGATGGTGGCGGTAACTAAAACTGAAACAGCTAGAAGCTGGTTGGTAACATAAAAAAAACACGACAACAACAAGTAGCAAGTTGAATCAAAAAAGTACCAACTCGCAAACTGATGACACTTCAGCAGTACATGGAGCAACAACAACAAGTATAACGACAGCATATGAAAAATGCAAACAACTGTGATAAGTGCAAACTGTAACTATAAATCAACAGAGGAGCACCCAAAAAATTTGTACATACATACATATGAGCGAATATTCGAGTACAGTCACGAGGAAAATAAAAGGCGCTAACCAATAATTTTGTGTCTTTGAAGGAGATGGTAAGATTATCCACACATTTTAAATATTTTTTATCGGAAGTAAAGTCAAATATAAAATTCGAGAGCTGGTTAAAAAAATAGTTTACAGAAGCATATTGATCTTATGGTCTAAATTCAAGAAAAATCTTTTAACTAAGTTTAGTCTTTGAAATATATATCATTATAAAAATTATTCCCTGTATCCCCCTGAAATATAAAAGGTGCTAACCAATAATTAATATTAAATAAAATTCAAATTTAACCAAAAATTTGTCTTTGAAGGGGATGGTAATTTTCTATATTTTTATCGGAAGTAAAGCCGAAAAGAAGAAGACTCGAGAGCTCGATAAAAAATAGTTTACAGCTTATAATCTTATTGATCTTATAGTCTAAATTAGGAGAAAAAGAGCGCTTTACTAAGGTTGGTAAGGTATTAAATAATGTATCATCAAAATAATTATTTCTTGTATCTCCCATTGGAGTATAGGGTATCAATAAAGCATTGTCGATCCTATTTGAGCTGATATCTTCACACTTCTTTCAATGATATTCCATATTCATCAATTTCTTTTTGAATAAATCTCTTCCAAGTGGATTACGGGCGGCATCTCTTTCTACTTCTTTGGTGGTTCCAATCTCGAGCTTATCGCAAAACTTCTGTAGCATTTTTCGCAGTTTTATATAGCCGGCTATAGGGGTTTGAAAAACGAATGGTGGTTATAGAAAGAGTAAGAGCTTCTCTTTTCTCTCATTAAGAAAATAGACCTTCAGCTTGATAGGAATAGTGGATCTATGATAACAGAGTGGATTGCTTTCGTTTCGACGACGCGAGTGTTTATTTTGTACAAAAGCCAAATGAATCAGAGCTGTGAAAATTTTATTTATTTAATAAAAGATTTAAGAAAAGCTGTTTGATATTGTTTTATTTAGAAGATATATAAACCACTTAATGTGAAGATATTGATTTTAGTAGGTTTTGATAGCTGGGATAATATATTGAGGACTTTGAGTAATGCCGTCGTCGAATCGACAAGGGATGACCTCTACGTTATAAAAATAGCGATGACCTTCTAGGGTTAAAAACCGACACTCTAAAGACACTTTTTTGAAGCGAAATCTAATACTTAACGCTTAGAACCAACAAAATATAAATATAAAAAAATTGTCTCATTTGATAATTGGACTTTTTGTCAAGTATTCCCAAAACTATGAAAATGATCCAAAAATACTAAAAAATCAATTGTACCGGGCGAACAAAGAGAAAATCTGTAACTCCACTCGGGATTAGGATGGTTTTCAGAAACAATGGGCAGTTTTCCGTTATTATTCTCATTGAAAATCGCCTGGTTTAAGGAAATAAAGAAAGTACTACCCTATAAACCAACCAACAAGGCGTTTCTTTCTGAAAAAATTTATGAAGCTTGCAGAAAAGATACTGTAAAATGTTGTATGAGTTAAGTAAACATTGTTAAATGTCTTCCAGAGTCTCCAGTACAATTTTTGAAGTGAATCTTGTTATTATCTAACAAATGGAGGCTTCTACTCTATCTACCAACGGAGCCTTTCGAGATACTTTAAACTTGAAAATACCACTCTCATGAGTTTTGTGCTTTTATTTTTCACGTGACTGTATATCTTTTAAGATTTATATATAGATTTTGCTGGCATATTTGAAGCTAATGTCACTATGGTAGACTATATTAAACTACAACAGAGTATATTCTTGCTGCAGTACATATAAATATGCACATAGCTGTGTTAATTTGCATGTATGTATGTGAGAGTAAGTATATAAGCAAAAGTACACGTGTGCTTAATATATGAAAGAAGTTTTTATGGGGTTACGTGCAGCCAAATGGATGCACTACCAGCAATCATACAAAAATTCAAAACCTTGTCGTTGTTGTTGTTGTTTTTTGTGCTGCATTTTGAAGGATTAGATGCCCAACAGTGGCACGCAAAAAATTGCATATTCACTGGCACACAACCGAAAAAAGTGTGGGAATGTGTTGAGCATCGCATGCGTGGTGATGATGTGTCGCCATTTTGCAGGAACAACAAAAACACACACACATATATGAACAACAACAAACACAAGCAGCATGTTGGTGAACCAAAGTGAGATTTTTTTTCGTATAGTGAAGGTGTATCAGAGCACAACGGTATAGTGATATCCCTTTTTCTACTTTTTGTTGTTGTTGTGTATATTTTTTTTTCTGCTGTAAAAAATTCTTTCGTAGTAAGGCTAAGGCCAAGCACTCGAGTACAGTGCAGGAAAGGCTGCCAAGCGGTGGCTACTGTCTATATGCGTGCTATAGTTGTTGTTTTCATTGTTGTTGTTATCATTAACAGGATGCTACTGAATATCTATGTGTGTATATAACTGTGGTTGTATGTGTGTATATATCTGCTACACTTCACCAGGAAACCCTACGCTCTGGCTAAGCGAGAGCGAAAACTGCAAGGATAATAAATCATATTTGTTATTGTTGTTGTTTTTTCTCATTTTTTATGGATGGCACCTTCAAAAATTTTGTTTCTCCTCACATATTTCCTCTAGTGGTTGACTCATTGTTGTTGCCGGCTATTTGTTATTGCTGGTGGCTGTTTGAGAGGGAAAAAAACTGCAAACAACAACAACAAATGCAACAGATTTGCAAGCAGGTAGTTTTATTTGAAAAAAAAAATGTTGGTTTGCTCGACCACCTTGCCGTTATGGCGAAAGGACATTAGAAGCACACACACATACATATACAAGAAAATCTCAAAGCGTAGATTTGACATCCTTGAACCTCACAGCGGCTTATACATGCGCATATTTATACATATCTGTATATGTTCACATACTTTTGGAGTAGAGTTTTCCGGTGTTTGAGTTTTAGCTTCTAAGAATCGCTGCTCGCATTGTTCACATTTGTACTACTACAACAACAACATTCGTAAATACATAAGTTTGTTGTAGTTTGTTTGTGCACTGAACCACTGAAGTTGAATTTTGAAGTTCGCCATTTGTAGCGCAAACAACAACAGCAACAAAAAATACAACAACCATAAGGACGAAAATAATAAAACACACAGAAACGTTAAGTGGTCGAAGGTGGCCTTTTAGCGTGTTCTAATCGAAAATTGCCATTAAGGAGTTGAAAATAAAGAAGCAAACACACATACTGGTACTCACACAAACATATAAGTACATACATATATAAAATTTCATATGTAGGTGAGCTAAAATTGCATGCGTGAGTTAAGCGAAGGTGTGTGTAGGATAAAGTGGGTATTCATATACATATATATACTAACATACATATATAATCATATACAAAATATACACTCACACACACATACTCACTGCATTCCTGTGAATTGCTTTTCGGTAGCTCAACATTTTGCAGGGGTGTATCGGTAATAAATACTTTTCGAAAACAAAAACAACATACAATAGATTCAGAAAAAAATAAAAATTGTAATTAATCAGACTGTCACTATGCAATTGGTTGTCTGGGTGGAACGTCAATAAATCTGACGTGGACGTATGGTATATGGAGTACAATTTTTGCTTCGAATACGCAGAATTTTTTAGAAAAAGATTTTTTTAGAAAAATATATTTAAAAAAAAATGGTGCAGTGTTCAATTTTTTCGGTGTTTTAAAAATGAAGACTATAAATGCCTTTCAATCAACTGGATTTTCAGTTCTTTATTATTTGAAAATTATTTGCTGAGATTTGAGAACAGATTGACTTCAACAGCGGTCTTTGGTCCTTAGGAAGACTTATGCTTAGTTAGATATTTTAAAACATATATACAAAGAAAGAGATTTATTCCTCTAAGATATAGAAATTTTTGAACAGAAAAAAATGTATTTTTGTACTCACATATAAATTTCTCTGGCGGTGACTTTGAGATGGCGTGCAATTCTTCATAAAATTCGAAATCTGAAAAAAATAGAGATAAAAAAGTGAACTAAAGAGTTTTTGAATTTTTTTTCGAAAACAAATTTTCGAAAAATTTTTTTTAAATATACAAATTATTTAAACTCAATAAAATAATTTTGCACGTCGTTTGGCACAATTTTATTTAGTAACTGTTTTTAATATTTTTTATAATTGTCAAAAACTTTTTTTTTTTACTTTTATTGTAATATTATATATGATGGCCTCTTTTTCGAAAACAGAGATTTTTGAATTCAAAAATTTATATTCAACATGCATACTAGAGAGAACTGGCATAACTTTTCAAAGTTTTCAAAGCGTATCTGAACACAAAATGCATTATTCGAAAAAATCGGACTTCATCTTTGTGGTTAGATTTTCAATTATTTTCAGCTTATGTTAAGATGAAAAACTGTATGTGGAATATGACAGAAGAAACACATTATGATATAAATTATGAAGTAGAGAATAATTTTCGAAGAATAATAAAAACATAGGTTAGGTTAGGTTAGTCTGGTAGGCCAGAAAGCCAAAGATAGACCATTTTTTGTGCCCTTTGCGATATCAGATAAAGTGCCATCATGTAATAACAACATAACTAAATAGTTATAGTTAGCTAAATCGAGCAAACTGGAAACTTCTAACACTTTCTCGAAGAGTATGCAGTGGTACAAGTACGGTGGGTTGAAGATCAGATTTTCCCTCATGCATTTACAAAGGAAGACTTCAAATTGTCATCTATTCGAACTTTTACCAAAAAAATAATATAATATTATATATGCCGATAATATGGAAGAAGTCTCAAGGAATCTCACATGAGGATCTCTTCAGCGAAACCAGATTGACTTTGATAACCCCAACAACGAAAATTTTAATAAATATACTAATGAAGACCTCATACAGTCCAGAAATTATCCAGAAAGTTTGTTTACAAAAACTAACGAAATATAATTCTCGTTTCTGATTCAGATTTACCGAAGCTATTTTGTCATTGAAGGTATGCTGAGAACACCAGTATATATCTTGTATTACTGGAAATTAGAGTATTCAAAATAAACATTGTTAGATCAACCGTAGTATAACCCTACACTCCTCGATCACTTCAACTAATTTTTTCACCAAAACAGTTCCTAGTAGAGGGCCAGCAATCGTAAGAAAGCTTAAATAAATAAAATATGTTATACAGGTTAAGAGGTTAAATAATCTCTAAGAGATTAATCTGGAATTTAATTTGAACATATTAGGATCAGGGTTACCACTATTTCAATAAAGTAAAGCACTACTCAAATAATAAACAAAGTAAAACGTTTAATAATAAAATTGAAAATTGTTTACAAGAATTTTAAGTTAAAAATATTCTGGAACAAAGTTGCCACCTAGCGAAAAAAATAATATTATAGAAAACTATGGAAAAATGTGTGTGTCAACATATTTATACTCCCGCAACATGTTGCACAGAGTATTATATAAATGATCTGTTGAAATCAGATTGTCTGTCCGTCCATCTGTCCGTGCAAGCGATAACTTGAGTAAAAATTGAGATATCTTAATGAAACTTGGAAAACATATTCCTTGGCACCCTGAGGAGGTCCACTGCCACGCCCACAAAATGGCGAAAAACGAAAACCTATAGAGTGTCATAAATAAAGTTATGAAAATAAAATTTGGTACATAGGATCGCATTAAGGAGGGGCACATTTGGATGTAATTTTTTGAGAAAAGTGGGCTTGACACCGCCGACAAATAGGTTTTTTGTATATATCATGCAAACCAATAAAGCTATAGAAACCAAACTTTCTGCCGTCATTTCTTTTAGCCATTTCCTTATACAGTCCAAAAATGAAAGAAATCGGATAATAACCACGCCCACCTCCCATACAAAGGTTAGGTTGAAAACTACTAAAAGTAGGTTAACTCACTAACGAAAAACGTCAGAAGCGACAAATTTTTTATAAGAAATGGCAGATGGAAACTGCACTCAAATTTTTTTACAAAATGGGAAATGGGCGTGGCGTTGCCCACTTATGGTTCAAAAACCATATCTCAAGAACTATTCGACCGATGTCAATGAAATTCGGTATATAACACTTTCTTGACACCCTGATGACACGGGTTGAATATGGGCGAAATCGGTTCACAACTACGTCTACTTCCCATATAACTCAATTTTGAATTCTTTTGATTCGTTCACTTTATAATACATATATACATTAGGAACAAATGAAGATAACGGAATAAAACATTACACAAACACTGTGTGACATCACTTGTGGAAAAATTTCCAAAATCGAAGCATGACTTTTCAAGGCCCCTGATATGGAACATGAAGGACTCAGTGCCTATGGGTAATTTTTCACCGAAAATATAAATAGATGTTTTAATGTAATTCATTCCCCCTGAATTTTTTTATTATAACAGTTTGTTTCTGTACCAAAAATGGTTAAAATCGGGCCATAACTTCCCCCAGATCCCATATACTTAATTATAGGTAATATACAATTAAGTGAGCGTATAGTCTTCGATATATTGTATCTTGGTGGTGAAAACGAGTGAAATCGGTTCAGGAATTACCTCAGTTCCCATATACTATTTATGATGAGTTTCGTTACTCTATTGAACCTTATGCCGAATATATGGGTCAAATTGTGTGTTATCTTAATAAAATTACAACAATAAATTGCGAGAGTATAAAATACAGCCGAACTTAGACTTTTTTATTTGTTTAAATTAAAGTTACCACCTCTTAAAATTTAGAATGTGAAAAATATGAATAATTTCCCTGAAAAATAAACTGTTGAAGAAAGCCTTATGGAATAAGTCCTGGTATACTTAAATTTGAAAATCGTTTGATCCAATGTACACAACTGTAACATTTTCTATCAAATTATGAATCAAAACTAAACTATTTTTATGATTCATTATTTAGCTAAGATAAGGCATGTCTTCTGCCATGTTACATTTTGGCTTACAAATGACACAAATATAGCCAAACATAGCTATTTATTTAGTAACCTCTACGGTACACCCAAACAAATAAAATTTTCACGCACAAACAAGTGTCGGTGGTTTTGGTTTAGAATAGGCGTAGATCATAACAACGGTAATATGGATAATGCCACCAAGGATAATGTGGCAGACTTAAAGGCACACAAGGCAATATAACAAAGTCGAAAGATCTAAGGTCAAGTTTAGGCAAACATATGTATGTATGAAAATATGCATAGCGGTAAAACAGGTAGCATTTTGAACAGTTAGGTATGTATGTATTTATGTCTCAAGCTAGACACTTGTTTGCTTAACTATTTGCTTTCTTCACTTCGCCCTAACTCAAGTAATGCCTTCTACATACTTGCTGTTATTGTTGTGTTTTAAAACAAATTTAAAATTTTGTTTTTGCTGTTGTTTGTTTTGAAACCACACGCAAACAACTTAAGCATATTCATATTTGTTTTAAAAATAGCGGTGAAAAAATATTTATTGTTTATTTACAAAATACAGTTGGTTCTCGCGTTGTTGTTGTTGTTGCGGACGTCATCAAAATTGTAGCGTGAAATGCAAATACAAATAGGAAACTACTCGAAACAGCGTCCAAGAAACACCGTAGATCTATATGAGCACTCGCCTTTAGCCAAGTCGCCATAGTGTCTTCTGGCACAGGCAGCGCTGTCGGCCGCTTGTCTGTCAAGTGCTGAGGTTACGCTTTTACATGAAAATTAGTTTGTCCAGTGTCTGATAGCAGGTATTTGTTGTTGTTTGTGTAGGTACTGTGGTTTGGCTTTTGTGGCAGGTGTTTGTTGCATGCCACGAAAAGAGACATAAATCTATATTAATGCTAAGTAGTAGTTGAGTTGTTGGAACAATTTAGAATTAGTAAGAAACGCTTATGGGGTTTTCCCATAAACCTGGTGATTTACTTAAATTGCTACTTGGCCCTTTTTTGGAAAATACTTAAGTAGGCTTACACCGCTAATACTCTTTCGACGGTGTACTTTTACGACGGATATAGTTTCAAAGTTCGTAGAACATAATTGCAACAATAACAATATGCAAAGATAATTTTGTAGGGACCCAATAAGATTCCTCGATCAGATGATGATCCGTTCCATGACAACTAAATCAGCTCTTCTTTGCAGAACCACAAAAATTAACTGTTCGAGCTTTTACAAAAACAACTTTATAATATTATATCGACTTATGAAGGAAGATATGGAAGAATCCTAAAGAACTTACGAGATACCTAGCACACTTAATGAACACTCCAACGAATCCCGATCACCACGAAAAAACAAACATCTCTCTAAGCATTTCGAGTTTATTTCGATACAGCGAGATCTTATCATACTGATAATATGGAAGAATACAAGAGAAATTAAGAGTTATATCCATAAGACTATGATTTCATAGAAGTCCGGCCGATTCCTGGTAAACCGAACATCTGTTCGAGATTTTACAAATAGAACTCGATAATGTTATGTCACATTATACATGCTGATAAGATAAATACATTCAAGAAATAACGATAATAGACCAGATTGACACACAATCCGAAGAAACAAAATATCTCCAACCAATCCGAACTTATTCAATACAAGGACTCAGTTGCACAGCCGCGCAAAAATCTATCTAAATCTGGCGATCTTACTATATGTACCTTATGATTTTGGGGTCACTGAATCCGAATCCGAAAACCAATATCGCTTAAAGCTCGTTACTCAGAAGTTTTGAGGGACGTTGATAACGAATCCGGGGTCGGTTTTTTTAAATTCAAAATGGCGGATCCAATAACACACGGATACTTTCTTGCACAATGCATCAAAATCTCTTGAAACTCATTATTCGGGGTTCTCAGGATCGCTGAATACCATGACTTTTTAAATGGACCTCTGATTCGGATTTAGCTATAGTACATATAGTAAGACCTCTAGGTCAGAAACAAAAAAAAAATATTTTTTGTGGGTGTGTTGTTAACTATAATATGGAAAAGAAATAAGAAATAACGAGTTCACTCGATCACATCCTGATCTATTCAGCAAACCAGATTGGCTCAGGTAACTCCAGCAACGAAGAGAACATAGAGATGGTTCTGTTGATCAATAATATTGAGGAGGACCGTTAAGAAATATCAAACTCACCAGATGCCATGAGGATAACTCATTTCAGAGAAGCCCAATATGTTCCCGAAAAAACATCTTTACTGAACTCAGCTTTACTATAGTCAACAGTTTCTGGGAAACACTCAGAAAGTACTATAAAAGGTCATCCATTTCAAGATTCCCTACTTATTTAAAGAAAAAAGAAATACTACGAAAAAAATAACGGTACGTCTCAGATGGTACATGCGTTGAATACAATTTTCTATGACTCATTTGAGCATTTCGACCAGTAACTGGCGAATGACACAAGTGATGTTTTTTACTCCAAGGCCTGATTGTCCGCATAGACTTCAGACTTTATACAAGAAAATGTCTAACTGTGCAATACCACACGATCTTGGTGGCCAATCCACCAGACCAAAACGTGAACTTATCTGCTCCCCGAAGTGTACTCTACTCCCCATGTGTGGGAATCGACGTCGTCATCATCGCCGAGATCACGAAATTCAATTCAGTTTCAATTTCAGGCACCAATACTCATGGCGCGATACTGGTCGTCATTGACGGCATAATTTTTTTTAAATAAATTTGGAACGATGATTCCCAACAATTATAACATACAGTTTAACACGACTCATGCGTGATCTGCCAAAAACGGCTATTGAAAAAAGTACCTCTACTTAGATCACCCCTTAAAAGTAAAAACCAAACTGAACCGTATCTAAAGAAACAAATAATTGATAGATTCTTATTAACACATTCTATTAGATAGCGCTTTAGATGTACAACAGAGATATGTTCTGAAAAAAGAGCTTTCTGCAATTTTGGCATTGATTCAAAACGCTTTATAATAATCGCCAAGAAGGTTAGCTCTACGGCAACGAAGTGAATCAGGATTTATATACTACAGAGAACTACCAACGCGGAAGCATTACCACATTTACAACAAGAAAATGAGCTTTAAGCGCGCTCACGAACTTTTGAGACATCCACTGATTTACCAAGTATTGACAACAGAGTAAGATGTTTGTATTATCTGCCTTGACAAACTTCGATTTTCAGAGGAGCGCACCGTGGGGAACTTCATTCAATTAGAAGAAGAAGAAAACGATAAAGAGGAAGCCAAAGAGAAAACAAGACAAGAACAAGGAACTAAGAAGGTACTTTTAAAATATGTACATCTTTAAATTTACATTTCTATTATCCAAAATCCAAGTAGACGCTAAATCTCACTGTGGGATCGCTTGTCTAGTATGTACGTATATACATAACGCTAGAACTCATTTACATACCAAAATTTGTTGTTTGAGGTCACGAATTGAACTCCGATGTATCTACAAGTCATGAGTATGTATTAAAAAATATTTGGGTATCCACGTATGTCCATATGCGCCTCTTTGTCAAGGTGTCGCTCACACTCATAAATAAATAAATAAATATTAAGTTTTTATGTGTCACCCCCGCCTCCAACATTTCCGAAACATTAAATTAGCGCATCGAGGATGCAGCCCCCCCTGCGGCAAGTCAACACACCAGACACACAGGCAAACGTGTGATTGTGGAAAATGTGATGGCTTGACCCTCAATGATCGCGTAAGTAAACACAAATTCAAACAAAAGCGCTGTTTTCATTACATATTTTTATTTGAAAATTTTTATTCGATTTGATTTTATGAATGCCACGCCGAAGTTGTGGCATTTAAACGATTTTTGATTTAGTGTAGGTAAAGTGCCTTAGGGTACACAAAGAGTGGACCTAAAGTGTTTGTTGGAGAGGGAGACGAGTGGTAAAGGACAACACATAGCAACAACTATATTTTAATTCATAATTCTTAATGGCCATTTTCATTGACTTCACTGCCGTGTTGGACGGCGTGTAACGCCTGACATGCTCGATACCACGAGTGTGCGTTGATGATGGAATTTTTTTGTTCACATTGTTTTTGTTGTTGTATTTGACCCTTACAGCGCGGTTTACAGCTGCTGACACATGGCTATAACGCGCTATTGGTCGGCGGGATGCTGCGGGTGTCGGTGGAGGGTGACCGGTTGACTGTTCGTGCAACATCATACATACTTACATGCATGTAGACTCGAGGCACATTAAAATCAACTCGCACAATTTATGATGGTCATCAGGAATTTACGATTTACAGGCGGGGAACAGACATATAGATATTTGTACCTTTATTGCCACAAAACCCTAAGCGCTTAGCTAACCTTTGTACCAAAGTGCGCTTTATTGTTGTTGCTGTTGTTTTTGTGCACTCATGGTGCTGCTGCTGCTGCTGCTGCATGGCAGCGTCTTGCCGCTTAGCAAAAGGGTCATAAAGTCTGGCACATTATGAAAATCGAAATAAAATCGAAATTGGAAAATAGGCAACGTACAACAACAACAACAACAAGCGCAAGTATTTGTTGTAAAACGCATTACAAAATAGCGGCAGCAAAAACCAAAACAACAACAAGAAGAAGAAGAAACGTTTTACAACAACAACACGAAAAATATATATTCGAAAAAAAAATCGAAAAATTATTGGAAACGTGCAACAGCGCACACATTGTTTAGCCGTGGCAGCGTCACGCTGTGCGAAAGGTGTGCATGACGCGGCATACCAAGTGCGGCCAATTGCAACACACACGCATACAAACAAAGAAGAATGACTAGCGCTAGCTGCCACAGACTTCTTGACGGCTGCGAGGATGCGAGCCAGCCAGAGACGAGACTCAACAAGCTGATTCGAGCCATGAAAGCAAAGCGAGGCAATATCGACGCAGACAAACTGGCTGCTGTGGTCCAAATGACTTGCCCCGATCACAGAACCGCCGCTGCAGCTGAACGGCAGGTAGCAGCGCGTAGACTGATCGGCAGCCAGTTGAGTTATGTGGCAGACTATTGGACGCACTAAATGTAGATATATGCGTAGGTGGCAACAACAGAAAATATATTGAAAATTTTAATATTTCAATTTGTGTGTGTGTGTGTGTGTGTGTACGTTTGCCTAAATCCAGCTAATTGGGTATTTATTTATGCAACTTGCCGCTTGCTTACCACCCACGCACACACGCCTAAGCTGCGTTGCAATCTCTGCTTTCATCTCTCTCTTCCTCTCCCTGTTAGATTGGCACTGTTGGCTGTTGGCTGTTGCTAGGCAGCATTTGTTGCGTTGCTGTGCGACCAATGCATATTATGCGCATGTTGGCGGCGTGTGTCCGTGAGCCTGACTTAACTGTTGCGGCATGCCACAATTGCGGCTAATAAATAAGTAGCCTCAAGTAGTAGCGCATAAAGCATACACGCTCACTCCATGATTGGTAATGCGAGCAAGCAGTGGGGCAATGAAAGCTTTTGAAGTTATGTAATCTATATTTTATGGATGTGTATGTATGAATATAGAAAGGAGGAGGGTGGTGTGTTGTCGAAAAATGCTTCGAAGTGATTTTCAATTAATTCAGAGATTTGAGCTCACTTTTGCAGATTTTATTTACAACTTTACAAGATTCTTGAGAAAGCTCTCCATCTTCTACCATTTGTGGAGCGCATCTTCGCTCTTTTTTGACATTTTCAAGGCCATGGACCTTCAATTTTACGTGAAGCCTTTTTTCTGTAACACACTCGGAGCTCTGAACTTACCTTACTTAGGACGACCTATTTACGAAGGAGATACATGTTTTTAACCTTTCTTGAATATGACGGAATACGAAGGCATGATCTACCAATCCAACATTTACATTCCGCTGAAAATAATTCGGAGAAAAACAAGTAAGGAAGAGCTAAGTTCGGGTGTAACCGAACATTTTATACTCTCACAATTTATTTATTTAACTTTATTTATATTATATAATACACAATTTGACCCACATATTCGTCATATATATTGTATAAAGTCCATAGAAAGTTGGAAACCATAATATTAGGTTAGAAGCACCGAGGTCGTCGGGTTCGATATATGGGGCCTTAAAAACATATGGTCCGATTTCGGCGATTTTTAGAATGGGGCTGCCACACTATTAACATAGTATTTGTGCAAAGTTCTGCATCGATATCTTAACTAGTACTTACTTCATATATTGTAAAGAAAACGATTCAGATTGTCTTCAAAGTTCTGGTATATTGGAAGTAGTCGTGGTTGTGAAGCGATTTGACCTATTTTCACAACATATCATTGGGATGTAAGGAAATTATTACAAACCAAGTTTCATTGAAATCGGTCGAGTAGTTCCTGAGATATGGTTTTTGACCCATAAGTGGGCCACGCCACGCCCATTTTCCATTTTGTAGAAAAATCTGGGTGCAGCTTCCATCTGCCATTTTTTATGTGAAATTTAGTGTTTCTGACGTTTTTCGTTAGTGAGTTAACCCACGTTTAGTAATTTTCAACCTAACCTTTGTATGGGAGGTGGGCGTGGTTATTATCCGATTTCTTTCATTTTTGGACTGTATTAAGAAGTGGCTAAAAAAACGTCTGCAGAAAGTTTGGTTTATGTAGCTCTATTGGTTTCCGATATATGTATAAAAAGCTATTTGGGGGCGGGGCCGCGCCCACCTCCAAATTTTATTTCCATAGCTTAATTTATGGCTTAGTTATGGCACTTTATGTATTTTCGGGTTTCGCCATTTTGTGGGCGTGGCAGTGGTCCGATTTTGCTCATTTTCGAAAGCAACCTTCCTATGCTGCCAAGTAATAAGTGTACCAAGTTTCATCAAGATATCTTAATTTTTATTCAAGTTACAGCTTGCCCAGACGGACGGACGCACGGGCGGACGGACGGACAGACAGACATTCGGATTTGAACTCCACTCTTCACCCTGATCACTTTGGTATATATAACCCTATATCTAACTCGTTTAGTTTTGGGTGTTACAAACAACCGTTATGTGAACAAACTATAATACTCTCTTTAGCAACTTTGTTGCGAGGGTATAAAAAGGATGACTTCAGTTTAAGTGACCAGCCAATGGAAACTAGGGCATTCCTTCTTCAGTCTTGGCCTTAGTCCTATCATTTCACAAATCATTTGAATGTTGCGGATTAGTGCGAAATCATCCAAGTCGCTTTGGCAAGATTGTCATAACACCTTTCAAAAATAAGACTTAAATGATTTCCCATAAGACATCTTGATCCCACAAAATTGTTCCTCGTTGTAGAGAGTAGAAGAGGAAATCGGATCCAAGTATTCTTTGTATTATTTTGAGCTCTGCGACCGATATGCTCAGAAATAGCCAGTCGAACGAAAAAATGGAACGAAGCTCGAGGTTACGGTACCGTTAATTACAAGCGAAGATCTCATGTTTTAGTCAGAAGTCGTATACACTCAATAAATAGGAAGTCCACATTTTGTCTTAGTCAGAGCTAAAAATTCCATTTCCACGGTTCTGATGCGATCACAGCAATTGTTTGGAATGATGCGGATCTGCCCGCTTTTCTATCCATCTACCAATGAATTAGCTGCCTGTTATTCCTAATTTTTGTCGGTTAGTAATGTAAGAAGATCCTACCGAAGCCAGACAGACAATATTCCAATTGGAGTGGAACCACAGCAAAAACTTGAATTCGTTGAATTAACTGATTGCTGACTTGGTAGGTCAAGCTCTATATTCCAAATCACGATCTCAGAATAGAAACTTTGGAGAACACTAAAGCTATTACCAACAAGTAAGGAAAGGCTAAGTGCAACCGAACATTTTATACTAGTTTATGTCTTACAAACAATCGTTATGTGAACAAAACTATAATACTCTCTTAGCAACTTATATAGTATAAAAATCATCCTAATAACCATTAAGATGAAGCTATGTCTCAACCATGCTGCCTGTCGATAGTTACCTAAACTCGATGGCTTTATCTTACAATAATAGCTACTCAGACGGAGATCAGAAGGGGTCCTTAAACAGAGCAAGACCTCGAAAGACTAGTTTAGGTGGCTGAAGCATAGCTCTGAGCTTTGAAGAATATTTTTTTGATTTTGATCCAAAGCAGACCGGTACCAGTCAACCCTGGTAGATAATTGATACCCAGATAGATGTATATATATTTGTCTATAACAGTTAATTCTATCACTGCATTAATATCACATCATTATGACAACATGCGTCAGCAAACACACGCTTCAACAGCAGCTTGTCAGCTCGACATGGCGATGGCAAACCAAATCAGCGCTATCGAATTCCCAAAATCAATTCAGACGCCGGTTTGTGCTAATAATCCGTTAATTGGCAACAGTTGCAACACAGTATAAAATATTTAATTTACGAAAACAACACGGCAGCTACCACAAAATATCCTTAAGCGACGCATGTGCGTCAATCAGCCGACACTGTCGTATATACAGTTATATTATACGAGTAACTGCGTCAGTCACTGCGACAGCCCACCAGTCAACAGTCAGCATTCTCGCTTGACAAGCATATTGTATGGCAAGTACCCATATGGCGAGTGAGTAAAAGCTTAAAAGCGCTGCTTGTTATTGCTTATCTTGTTGTCATAGTTATCCTTTAATGAGGTTCTACCGAAAGGACACACAAACAGTTATTTATATTTGTGAGTGTGTGTGTGTATGTGTGTGCTGGAGTCACCCGCAATGCATAAGTCGCCAATTAAGACGATTTGTGGCAGATCATTAAATGGACGTGTGGTCTCACTTGGTCTCTATGTCTTTGCAGCGCTGTAGGCACGTGTTTAGCTCAGTATTATTTCTTCGCTTTGATGAGTCAGCTTTGCGATTTGATTAGATATTTTTGATACAAGAACAAGAAATTTTCAATATTTGCACAATATTATTAGAATTATGAAAGTTAGTCATAGACAATTTTAAGACAAGTAGTTTCGAGAAAATTGTCACCCATTTGAAGAGACTTTCCAAAACCTTTAAATGAATTCTAAAAGGATTTAAGAATTCTGTTGGGTTCCATCAGAAGGAAAGACTACTTCGAGTCAAGTTTCCTGACCTCTACTACTAGGTCTTCCCTTATCCATAGTTAAGGAACATTGTTCGGACTTTAAAATCAAAATACAAACGTACAAGCTTTTTGGAGGTTGATCTAAAAACTATCTTAGCTGATTTGTCTTTTTAAGAATTGATAGAAAATGGCGTATTAATGAGCCAACATAAATACCTCTTGACATAAAGGTGCGTGTGTAAATCCAATACACTTGTAGAACTCCACTGAGAACACGGAACGTCCCAGCAACAGCAACACATTTTCTATCATACAGCTTTCGACTGACTATAGGTTTCTCGATTATAGACTGAGCAGTGTTAAAAGAATCGAAAAAAATAGATATATTCCAACTTTTTGAAGATTGAAGAAAACAGATCACAATAAAATATTTTTAATGAAAATTTAAGACCTCGCAGAGCGAATAACGTATTGGACCAGACCCAATCTATAAAAACATTTCCAATATAACTGATTAAGCCCGATGATATATTTATGGAATGTCGGATCTCCATACGGCAAAGGTATCTCTAGCCCACTAGAAAATGTTACCCCATTAAAATCAAGCAATGAAATTGAATTAATTGATTCTGGATTCTGGGTGCTCAAATATTTGTTTTAAAAGTCTTGAAAATACTTAACAAAGCTCGTTCTCAATAATGTCTTAGGGTTATGAAATTCAAACCTGGAATCTAGATTCTAGTGTAAATGATTGAATTGTATTTGATGTGAAGAATCTTCGCTAAAGATATCCCACACTAAAACTACTTACAAACTTCGTCGAAATTCAAAACTGGTTCAATATGCTACCGAGTTCTGGTTTAGACCTCGTGATAAACAACAGATCCAATAGCCAAGAACCCAATCGCTGAAATAAATGCAAAGATAGCCTTTGGAAGTAATATTCATTAACATGGAACATTTTATATAAGCTTTTCAGTCCCAAACTGTTGAAAGAATCCAAAGCGGTGCTAGCTTTTAAGGGCAATAATGGCATATGGAACGAAATTAAGGCAGTAGTCTGCTTTACAGGCTTCAAAAAATCGTTTTTTTTTGTCTCTTCCAAAATTATCTAAGAATATGTCTTTAAAATTCCAGAGGCCAATTCGACATATTTTCGAAGTTAGAGCAGTTTTAGTGGCCGAGCGTCGAGCAGGTGCGAATGCTTAGGCAGACCTTTAAAGCGCGTTTTCTCGAGTTTTCATTTTCACAAGTGTTAGAAAACGGTGCCGGCGATAGCAAAAAGAATATACATATGTCCGTTCGAAAAAACCAAAGTGATCTAGCTTCAGTATTAAATTATCTTCTATTTGAACAAAAAAAGTTGGACAAAAGTATTATTTAAACTACTTGTTTTGCAACTTAAAGTCAATTTTTTTTTTCTTAAAAAAGTGAATTTTTATTTTCAAACTTCGAAAAAATTTGGAATTGTATAACTTCTTCGGTATTTTTTTAGTTCATAAAGAAAAGAAACTTATAAAAATTAAATAAAATTTGGTTCGACTGTGTCAGATGCATCGCACGACCTCCATCACCGGCACCGATTTACAAGTGCAGACTCCAGGCGCTCCAGAAAAATACTTACAACTTTGAAAAAAAATAACAATATTTTTTTAATAATAAATATTGTTTTTTAAGCCCTAAATATAGTATACCATCGTCTTAAAATTCCGTTTACCGCAATCATTTCATTCCCTTTCAAAAAAAATTGCTAAAAAACGCTTTTTTCGGCTTTTAAAGCAGACTACTGCCTTAAGATGTTATTGCCAACAATATGTGAATCGGGGAAACAACAGTGCTGTCTTTCCATTCACTTTTAGGTAAACCCATACGTTCTCGAAAACCCCTAGATGGATTTCAACCAAATTCGCTGCACTTAGTGTTATGAACTAATTAATATTGAATCACAAATGACAGTTCGAGTAAGAAGACATCTTTACTGTTTATCGGTACTTTCAATTGCGTTGAACGTCTCAACCATTATTTAATATATTATTTTTTCTACACTACACCACACTCACTTTGGAATTTCTGTAGTCTGTCTTCTGTTGGAATTTTAACCTCAGCAACATTTGCTTGGCAGGCGTCGTAATGTCTAAAAGCAATCAAATTGGTATCACCGCCTAGACATAACGGCGTCCATATCAAAACAATTGCGGCAGCGACTTATCGTGAGTATTAGACAACGGTAACAACAACAACAAAAAAATGCATTGAAGCACATTTAAAATGCAATTCAAATATTTTTGACAGCTTTGATTGGAATTGTTTTTTGACTTCTACGAACTGCATTTGATTCGGTGTTTTTTTTTTTAATTTTTAAGAAAAAATATAATTTCAAAGAGAATACTTGGTAGATAGAGCAGCACATTACGACCTACAGTGCAAGTAGTCTACTTAAATGGCTGAAAAAAAGCCAATTGCTTGAAAAGAAAAAAAAAAACAGAAAAAAAGAAAAAAAGTATTAAGTGGCCATTGCATATGAAGAGTGGACTACAGGCAGACCAGTGGACTTCGGTTCCAGTTGAAGAACTGAAGTGGCAAATGCCACAGCAACTCAATTAGCATGTGGCGCAATCGACAACGAGGCAATTGTGATTTGTGGCACTCATGGAGATTGACTTTTGATACTCAAGAAAAATGAGGCAGCGGTTAAAGTAGATGGGTGGTCGAAAACTATATAAAAATTTTTTTTAACTTTTACTGAAAAAACTACTAAAAGCTGCAGTTGAAAAAGAGAAGCAAGAAACTTATTTTCCAAAGTCATCGATCGTTGATTTACCGCTTCGCCTAACGAATGCTTTCACACATTGTTTACCGTTCTTTTTTTCTGTAATTTCTTTTGTTGCTGTCATAAAATGCAGACGCTGAAATTCCTAGCAATCAAATGCTGCTGTTGGCTGCGCATGCGCATAGACACTTTTCCAAAATGCGTTTGATAGTCGCCACCCAACGACACGGCGAACCCAAGTGTCATACACACACACACATTTATAAATAGCTTCAGTGTCTGGTAATGGCCAAATTAGTACCATTTTGGATTTTTATTAGCCATTTTTATGATCGCCACTAAACTGAAAGCGATCAGCGATTTGCATGAATAACAACAACATCGAAGCAACGGTACGATGAAATTTAAGAGGCTGCGAGAGACGACAATAGGTGTGTATTAGGGTGGTATTTAAATATAAAAAATATATTTTTTAGTTTCACCACCTCTATTGGGTATATCAAGGTCAAAAGGAACAAGAAATATTGAAAATATAAGTTTTGTATGTAAATTCTGAGTATTAGGGTATGTCAAGTGATGATCAAATATTAAATTATTATATATATATATATATCCAAAAAATTATGACATAAAATTGAATATCCAAATCGTTGGAATCCAGAAAATCATTTTTTTTTAATTTGTAGCAATTTTTTTTTTCAAAAAATTCTCCATACTCGTTTTACCAACCACCCTAATGTTACCCGCTTACTACCTTGATCACTTTAGTTGAATATTATCTGCATTATGTTCGTAAATCTATGTTTCAGTGGACATAAATACACACATTTTACAGACATACTTACAAACATACATCTCTTAAGTTTTGCTATCGCTGTTGGTGGCAGCTAATGTGTTGATGCCGCTGCGCTTCTGCTGAGTAATCGATTTAATTTAAATTTCTTCGCAACTTAAAGCCATTAAAACAAGCAAATGCGTTAGAGATGCGAAAATTTGCAATTATTTTCAATACTGAATTTTCGGGACTGCACAAAAAATTCCGAAAATTCGGTATTGATTTCGGGATTGAGTATAAAAACTATTCGAATTTCTGGAAAATCAGATATGTTGACATTCAAAATTTTTATGTTCAGGATTTCGGGTCTATTAACATGGTCCATTTAAAAATCGGGATTTAAAATGATAAGATTGCTCTTGTCGTTCTGATATACTATATGATATGAAGATGGGAACGATATTCGAGCTCTAAATATTTGATAGACGTTCTAATTTCTAATAGTCACAGAACCACTCTGTATAAAGGTCTAAGATTCTATATACCCAATGTCATCTATCTCTAGTAAAAGTTAATATCATATTTGGAACTGAACACGCGTTCTTCTTAATATCAAAGATATCTGACATTCTCTTGAAGTTTCGAGAAAATGCTTCTGTACGGTTCTTCATTAACTGGACCTCTTGGGCCGTGCAAATTTTAACCTTTGGATTTGGAAAACCTCAGAAAAGGCGAACTCTTTGATATCCGGATAGATCTTAGCTAAATTATGGCTAAGTCTATAAAATTCTAGAATTAACTCTTCCTTGAATATAGGTTAGGTTAGATTGGTCTGGTAGGCCTACAGGCCGCGCACAGTTATGGTCCTTAGCGATATCAGTTGGAGAGCCTTCTCGCATTCCCTGAGTAGTAGTCAACGTTTAGGATGGCTGCGCTTGACGTGAATTTTAAGAGTATATGAGGCCTCACTAACCATATCCCCTCCAATTTATCGTATTTTGGGGCCCTTAAACACCTGAAGCGTTGTCTCGCTAACGCAGGACAAACGCAATAGAGATGCTCCACTGTTTCCTAAGTGCCCCGCTCTTCACACTTTCTGCATTCGTCCGGATCTGGCAACCCCATCTTATAGGCGTGTGACCAGTAAGAATGCAAAAGATGGTCCTACAGCCCTTTCTATCGAGTGCGCACTTGATTTTGTCTTACCATGCTCCTGTCTATGTCGTCGTACAGACAGTGCATGGCTTTACCGAGGTCGACCATGTTTTCAGGGGGCAGCTGTAAGCACTTTTGGCCGATATTCGAAACAAGGTTTATTGCCTTTATTGCTGCTTGGCTGTCTACGTAGATGTTAACTTTAGAGAATCGGGTTTGTGCGTTGGAGGCTAGCTCTGCAGCTTTCCCCATAGCAAAGACCTCTGTTTGAAATATACTGCAGAGATTCTCGAATTGAACGGTTGTTTTATTCCTTATTTCGGACAGTATATCCCTGTAGCAACTACATCATCCATTTTAGAGCCGTCCGTATAGCTGTTTAAGGTGTTGCGTGTAGTTGGGGTACCCTTGCGACTACCATCCTTTTCCAGGTTTACCCTTGAACCTCCTCCTGTTACCTCTGGAGCTCCTGATATATGGTACCTTTGACGATAGATGGAACTAACCGATTTTGCTTCTTGGGATGGGTTTCACGACAAATTGTGATCAAAACTATTGGTTATATATTTATCTAGACATTAGACTTAGAGGTTCAAGGATATCTAATAATTATTCTAGATGAAATTTGGGTTCTAGAATTCGTATGTTCAATATTGAAACCTTAAGAAGAACTAATCCCGAGAATTCGACAACATCTACGTAACACCGTAGTGAGCAACTCTAAGAACATATGTCCAACAACGCAATTGTACACCAATTGAGGGCAATAAAATGAAATCGACGCGTCCGTCGCCAACCTTGATGACACTTTCTAGCTGACGACGACGATCGACGACGACCGATATGGCACTTAAAAACAAACTTATACGAGCATTTGTCAGCGACCGATTAAAACGGCTAAATAGCCAACTAGCCTAACATCAAATGACCATCATAAAAATTTAAAACCAAACAGACAACAACAACAACTACCATATGTAATGCCTGCATATGAGCTGCAGTAGACGAGCTTCTGACTATGCGTTGGCTGTGTGTCTGCAGCTAAATGCCACCAAAAATCATAAAATCATCAATGTTGTTGCATATGTTTTAGTCTTGTTGTTGTTGTTGTGCTTACTTACACTTAGTACCTACAAAAAAACAAAAAAAAGAATAGGTGAAGTGCTATTTTTGGTACAATCGCTTGCTATACCGATGCATAACTATCAACCGTTGTTTTTGTTGTTGTTGTTATGGTCCATAACAAGTTTAATTGCCGGTGATAACAACAACCAGTTCGTACTTCGTTGTCTAGCATGCAGCGCTCAAGTCAACACTTTAAACTAGCTTAAGGCCGAACTTTACGGTCGGTAAGCTTAGTGTGACAGCGGCTTGTTGTTGTTGACTTGTTGCAGGAAACAAAATAAAAGTGAAAGAAAATCACTAGTCGATGGATGGTGTCTTTAACGACCAAAACAAATTCATAATCGGCCATAAAATGTTGCTTAATTTGAATAAATAAAAATTACAACAACACATTTTCGAATTTTATAGCTCTTCATTGCTCTGTAGACAGTCGTGGTGTTGTTGTAAATATTGTTGAGCAACACTAAAATATTCGTGGCTTTGCATAGGGTGCGCAGAAGGCGTTGTTTGAAATGTATGGAAGGTATATAAGACTTCTTTCTTTCCGGATTTTCTTTACTCTCTTCGCTTGAGTAAGATTTGACTGTCCAGGGTTTCTACCATCTCTCAATACCTCTTTTAATTTATACCTTGAATATTTCAAAGTTAAGAGAGGTTAGGTTAAGAAAATGTTCTCAAATACAATACATAATTCTTAGAGATCTTTCATAGGTCTCTAGAACCTATCCTTATAATAACCATATTGAATTAACAACTGTCTAAGTGAAAAATTTTATGAGTTTCGAGATGTTCCATAAACTTTCATATCTAATCGGGGTTAATGGATTAGAACTTTTATTACAAAGCATTGCTTTTCTCCCGACACTTGTGATAATGATCTGGATTTGTCGATATTCAGAGCTAAGGATTAGACAGACAGTAATTCACATTATTGGAAGTCTATAGTAAGGAAGCTGATCAGATGAGTGCGTTTAAGATAGGTTAAAGCCTCATAATAAGTTACTTCTTAGTCCTTATAATAATAGCATTTCTGTTATAAAGAATATACTCCAACGAACTGCTATTCAAAGTTCGAAACCTCATGAGAACGAGCTTCCAGCATCTTGACTTCTTTTCATATTAACAAATGGACTCCAACAACCTAAATCTAAACACCCATTACTTCCGTAGATCACGAAACCAAATTTGGGTATGCAAAATAAGTGTTATGATACCCGATATGATCAGCCATAAATAATGATCGACATGTAATAATGAGTTGCACAGCTGGTGGTCAACGAAAGTGCCAAATTTGTAAGGTGACAAAAAGTTGGTTGCCTGGTGTATGGGTATATTTTTAGATCTATAAAAATAATGATAATTTGTTTTACAGTTGTGTCTTTGAATAATAGAAATATACCATAAATAGCCCATATAATTCGAGCGGTAAATATAGACTCACACTCAACAGCATTGGAAAGGCGTAGAAGAACGGAAGGTATAAAACCAGAGAAAACTATCAGGGAATATTTATAAGTAAACGTTAAGTTAAATCTTACGCGAGAAACCCTAATTTAATAACTTTATCACTCTGGAATTTCAGTGTCTTATGTAGTGGTCTTTTGGTTAATATATGAAATACCTTGGTCTAGAATTCAACCAGAAGTATTAAAAAGAGAGATGCAGAGTTCAATGACAGATTATCTCTGTTCAATGAATACTAATGATGGTCCCTGAGTATCTTAGCACTTAAGATTAAGGTAAACAAATAAGAATAAAAAGAAAAAATCATGGTAAGTATCAAATTTTTGAGAAAGAGATGGGCAATATCAATGTTTACGCTTATAGGTCAGAAACCACACGATCAATATCGGTAAAACTTGACTTCATACCACGGACTTATCTTTGATTTCAGAGATAATGGATGTAAACTTGGATTTATGTCTTAAGTGAGCCGTCGACTGATCTTTGTAGTCATATCTACCAGTAAATTTTAGAAATATAAAAAGACGATATTTTTAAAAGTAGTAATGCCAGACTACCGAAATCCAAAGTACAAATTCAACTCTGGTTCTCTTCTTTTAAATATACATTTTCTTCCGCCTGCTTTATCTTTTAAATATAACTGTTTTAATAACATTTCTGTACACCGCTTATGTGGCCTCTACAAATTTGTTATGATTTTATTAAATTTAACGACCGTATTTAACAACCGAAACGAACTCAAAAAGCAGTTTAATTTAAATATTGAATTTTCGCCGATTTTATGGATAATTGAATTAATTAATGAAGGGTTAATTTTTATGTTTATATGTTAAATATATAGCGAGATAAGAGATTTTAAAGCTGAAGTGAAAAATATTCATTTCGAGGAAAAAGTTTTCCATAAATTTACTTTTTTTTATTTCATTCACTTTTTATTGGAAAATTTATAATTTTTTTTGTTTTCGAAATATTTTTTAAAAGTTTGAATTTTTTTCGAACACTGTTAAAAATATTTTAGATTACTTTTTATACATATTTTGCTAAACAATTTAATTTAAACAACAAAAAGGTTTTCGATATATTTTAAAAATTTTTAATTTCGAAAAAAAATTTTCTATAATTTTAATTTTTTTTATTTCATTCAGTTTCTTTTGGAAAATTTACGAACTTTTAATTTCGAAATATTTTTTAAAAGTTCGAATTTTTTCGAACACTGTTAAAAATATTTTAGATTACTTTTTATACATATTTTGCTAAACAATGTAATTTAAAATAGCCAAAAAGGTTTTCTATATATGTATTTTAAATAAATTTTAATTTCGAAAAAGAAGTTTTTAAAACTTCGAATTTATTTTCGGACATTGTTAAAAAAATATTTTAAATTATTTTTGAAAAATTTTTTATAAAACAACTTTTTCGAAAAAAAAGTTTTCCATAAATCCATATATATATATATATATTACAAAAAAAATTATATTTAAAATAGCAAAATAGATTTAAAATATTGTTTATTTTTGAAATATGTTTTAAATTTTCGAAATGTTTTTTAAAATTTCGCTTTTTTTTCGAACACTGTTAAAAATATTTAAAATTTTGCAAAATATATTTTACAAAACAATTTTATTTAAATTAGCAGACTTTTTAATGTTCGGGACTAAAAATGCTCAATCATACCATTTTTATTGGCCCCAAACAGCTGTCATTCATAAATATGTCATGTTCTAAATATGTAAACAAAAGCCTAATGGGGTTTTCCAAAACATATACATATGGTTTATGTATATATATTCACATATGTAAATAAGATCGTGTTAACATTCTTTATCATTATTTAGTTTTAACAGTTCGAAAAAAAAGTATTTTTGAAGTCTCTATTTAAATGGCACCTCAACGAATTAATTCCCTCAAATATTGACAAACGCACAATTTATTTTTCCATCTTTTACTATAACAAAAAACATTTGTTTGAATCTAAATTAAGTTCCAACTATTTACAAATTCTAATTATATGCTTATTTATTTATCACTTCACCAGCCAGTAGGGCACAAGCCGTTGAGTTGTGGCAGGTAAAACCAGATGCGAATGGGACCTGCTAACACAGCTCCAACACCAAGCTTCTTACAATGTGAGTATTGTGTACACACATAAATACATATTTCTCGCGCTATTAGTGGGCTAGCGAGTTACATTTTATCATATTCCAGCAGGTCACAGTGGGACGATGATATGGAAAGACTGGATAAAATATTTTTAAAATATTGTTGGGAATCGATAAATGCATAACTTGGTCTTTGGCAGATAGACGCGTCCCTGAGCTCCATCAAAAGCCACAAAAGATCTTAATTTTTTATTTGTATGTTGCTCGAAAGAATATCTACATGGTCTCATGGTCTCTAACATCTAAATCGAGTCCCTGAAGAGCATCAAAATATCATAATTGTTGATTTGTATGTTGCTCGGAAGAATATCTACATGGTCTCTAACCTCAAATAAATGTTTTTCGATCACCTTATGATATTTTAGTCCAGCCCACTATTAGTAATTTAGATTTGGTCCACCAATCGATTATAGAATTTATTTTTACATCACTCTTCTCCAGATACCAACTTTATTCGTTGAAAATTCGTTCGAAACTCATTTTCTAAGACTGTTAGGAGGATCTGGAATCTCGAAAGGCAGTGAGTTCGAAAAAATTATTCTCAAATGAGATCATTGAAGAATTCATTTTGTCGTCTGATAAGCAGAGGCTTTGAATCCCTCTATCCTCTATTTTTATCAATTTAACCCACTGTGCGAACACATGACGCCTCGCATGGGATTAACATGTATTTAATATATATCACGCTGCGCCAAGCAACGTTGATTTTTACGATCGGTAACTCATATATTTTTACGATCGCGCTTGGCAAGAGATTGTCAAATTTTATCATATTTAGATCATTCAAATTAAAATTAATACGATTATAACGACTGGACTAGTCTTGAATATTTAACGGGACGAATGGAGCAAGATACGATAAACATGACAATTCATTGTGAGCGGGAATGGGCGCACAAACTGTTACATACTTAACACATATACTCATATTTGTATGCGTAAAAATTCATTGAAGGGCTTAGCAGGTGGTTAAAACTGTTGAAAACCTGTAACAAGTCAAAGGGAATGAAATTGTCTAACAATGTAAAGAAAAAAATTTAAATTTAAAATTGAATGAAAATGCTATTGTTCGTGGGATTTGTTTAGAAATCATTGAAAACGGAGTCCAAATTTATTGCAGGGCTTATATGATAGGGACGCGAAAAAAACAACACCTTGAGCTTAAATTATCCGATTATGAAAATCATGTTGTAAAGCATATATTTTATTTATGTAAATATTTTATTTCATAAATAAAATAAAAATATTTCTTAAACATATTTAGCACAATAGCGAAATGAAAGGGCTGAAATTTCTAAAAAAAATAAATAAATATGTTGTGGCCAAGTAAAAATCCCCGAGTTGTTCGTTGACACTAAGTTGATGTTGTTGTGTTTAAAAATTAGAAACATTTCTTTAATAGACTTATCAGATAAAGTTCCTCGTCGTTCTGGAACTTAGACTATATAAATCTGGGATCTCGTACTGGTTTGAAACATTGCTTTGAAATTTATTTGACCTATAACCCTACTAAGAGTGGTTAAAAGTCTTTGATTTTAAACATTTTTTTGCTAAATTCTAAGAATGTTGACATTGACTATACAGACTCGGAACTTTCTTTATAAAGCAATTGAAAACTTGCATTATAATATGGAATGTAATACCGTAATTTTTTTGTAGAATAGGGATCTCATATTGAATTCTAAGCAATATCTACTGCAGGCCAAATGAATTAACCGGCGATATCTTCGATCTGCTGTCGCTTACGTTAAATAGTATTTTCCGGAAGAATTCGACTAAAGAGTCATTGCAAGAGTTTTGCTGTGTGTTTGGTGGGATTGGAAGGGAATCATCCACTATGAACTGCTCCCATATGTCCAGACGTTTAATGCTACCATCTACTGTGAACAACTGGACCGCTTGAAGCAGGCGATCGACCAGAAGCTTCCAGAATTGGCCAACAGGAAGGGTGTAGTGTTCCACCAGGACAACGCCAGACCACACACTGTGTTGATGACTCGCCAGAAGCTACGGGAACTGGGATGAGAGATTTTATCGGATCCACCATATAGCCCTGACATAGCGTCAAGTGATTATCACCTACTCCTGTCCATGGCGAACGCCCTTGGTGGTGTAAAGTTGTACGCAAATATTATGAAGTTGCCGTCTAGAGGGAAACATAATATCGAACGAAACTGCGCATATTTGAACTACGTCTGATCACTTTAGCACTTTTTATAAAGCATTGAATAAAGAGAAAAACAGCGGAAGGGAGATATTTGCCAACCTTATATTACTTGCAGGTAAGCAACATTTTTACGCTCTTCTTCCTTCTCCTCCCTTCTTATAAGGTTCTCAGCAATAATTTCTAAGGTCTTATTAACTTCGGGTCTCCATTACTTGTTGTTCTTCGTTACCTTTTTCTTTTGGAACTATTAATACTGTAAAAACGTGGAAGTAATGAATGGGTTCTTAGTAATGTTCTTTGCATCATTTCATCCTCTGTGGGTCTCACACATATTCCATTTTTTTAACGTCCGCTAAAGAAACCATTCCCTTTTTGGGGTTTCTTACAAACATGTATCTGATGAAGACCGCAATGCTAATCATATCGAAGGCTGTAGTCAGTTATATTGGCACACCATGGAGAGTTCTTCCAGCTATCGATGTCATATCTGAGAGAAACCTAAATTCGTTTTCGGACACAACGGCATTACCCGTTAAATAATGTAGGATTGCGGCCTATTACCGACTCTTGTACTCTAATTCGAAGTCTAATGTCAAGACCTATATAAAAAATATATAACAAGTAAGGAAAGGCTAAGTTCGGGTGCAAACGAACATTTTATACTCTCGCAATTTATTGAAGAAATTTTATTAAGATAACATAAATTTTCCTATTGAATTACATTAAATTATCTGGGAGATTTACCCATATATTCGGTTAAAATTTATCCTTAGGCGCTGAGTTCAACATGTTCGATATCTGGGGCCTTGAAAAGTTATAGTCCGTTTTCGACAATTTTTTCACAAGTGAAGCCAGAGATGATACGCACTATTTGTGTAAAGTTTTATTCCGCTGTATTCATTGGTTCCTTATGTTTATATTATAAAGTGAAGGAATAAGATGTAATTCAAAATTGAGCTATAAGGGATGTAGTCGTGGTAGTGAACCGATTTCGCCCATTTTTTATCCGTATTATCAGGTTGTCAAGAAAGTATTATATACCGAATTTTATTAAAATCTGTCGAGTAGTTCTTGAGATATGGTTTTTGACCCATAAGTAGGCGATGCCACGCCCATTTTCCATTTTGTAAAAAAATCTGAGTGCAACTTCCTTCTGCTATTTCTTCTGTAAAATTTAATGTTTCTGACGTTTTTCGTTAGTGAGTTATCCCATTTTTAGTCATTCTCAACCTAACCTTTGTATGGGAGGTGGGCGTGGTTATTATACGATTTCAACTATTTTCATGCTGTGTGGTGATATACGTATGAGAACCGACTGCAGAAAGTTCGGTTTATTTAGCTTTATTGGTTTGCGAGTTAAATACAAATAACCGATTTGTGGGCGGGGCTACGCTCTTTTCCCCAAAAAAAATTACACCCAAATATGCCCCTTCCTAGTGCGATCCTTTATTCCAAATTTTACTTTTATAACTTCATTTATGGCTGAGTTATGGCACTTTATGTGTTTTTGGTTTTCGCCATTTTGTGGGCGTGGCAATGGTGCGATTCAGCCCATTTTCGAAAGCAACCCTCTCACGGTCCCAAGGAATATTTGTGCCAAGTTTCGTCAAGATATATTGATTTTTGCTCAAGTTACAGCTTGCACAGACGGACAGACATCCGGATTTCAAGTCTACTCGTCACCCTGATCACTTTGGTTTTAGGTGTTACAAACAACCGTTATGTGAACAAAACTATAATACTCTCTTAGCAACTTTTGTTACGAGAGTTTAAAAATGTGGTTCTAACTAGACAGTTTCGTATGGTAATGAACGTTTTCTAGATACTCAAGGGGTTTCTAATTCAAGTGCTCTAACAACATTGGATACTACTGGGAAGCTTGGGAACTACTTTAGGTATCTGATAAAAGCATAACTCTTAATAAATCCAGGTTCATTTTGAGACTGTTTTAACGGTATCGTATTGCAATGTTTTAAATATCAGATGCGAATATCTCAAAGAAGGACGTGAAAAAAAATTTGCTGACTTTTGAGGAACAATTTCTTGCGTCTCTGCGAAATCCCACGATTGGTTATAATGCTTCGTTTTTAAAATGATACTGAAATTGTTGAGTGAATTGGAGCATTATAATAGGTCGGCGGATCTTTAATGGACTATCTACTAATTCTCAGTCCAGAATATTTGCTTTTGGACTTTTTGTAGCAGTCAAGAGAAAAGAGAAACCTAGTTTAAAAACAATTAAATTATTTCAAAAATCGCTTAGCAACATATTTGCTTTAAATATTTATTTAGAACAAATAATCGCGCAATTTGCTCTTTGGCATTTATTTACAGACATACTCATGAGTATATACAGATTTCATTGTTGGTATAATTTATAATTATATGATTATTGTCATTACTGTCATTTTATATTAGCATTGCTGTAACAGCTACTGTAAGTATGCTTTGTTGTTGTACATATTAATATCGCCGTTTGCTGTTGGTATTGCTGTTGTTGTTATTGCTGGCATTTGACAAGCACACCATATGTGCGGCATATTAATATGCCAACCATTTGATTTATAGCTTATTATTTGCCCATTAAAAACAAATAAACGCGAAATTATTTCATTTGCGTGTGAGCACGCTCAAAGCAAGTAGCAAGGTGAAGCGAGTGGACACATACATATATACGGGTATGTATGCGAGGGCGGTTTGATGTGACAGTGGATTGTCGAAAGATAATTTTTCTAAATGAAACAACGATGAAATTTCTTCACAAAATACATATTGGCTTAGAAACATCAATCTCCAACACCGTCCTATTATTCGATTTCTACCTAGTATTTGGCGACCCATATTTAACTCAGATTCTAGACATGGATTAGCATATAATATCAGACCTAATTTGTAATTATTTGAAGTTCAATAATAACAAATAGCATATAGGTCATGATATTTCAGATTTCCTCTCAGAACTTCAAGCTTAAGATCACCTAATCCATGTAATGTAGTCTAGCGAGAGCTTCGAAAGTCTATAAATCCACAGAATAATATCTGTTGAGTAAATCCATCTACTATTGTACAACCCAAACGTTTTTGACTGAGTGTTTCCTTGACTTCTCGAGAAATGAGCAACATTTCGACTCCACGAAAACCCGCGCACCATAATTCTTGAGATCTTTGTAGTCATATATGGCTAGACAGAAGTTTTAAGATATGCTGAAGTTTGTAAATTGGTAAGAGATCTATAGAAATAATGTCAGTATGTATGTTTCAACAATTCATAATCACCATTTTCTGAGGAATAGCTTAAACGATTTTGTAACGATTTTGTATCATTATTATACAAGAACCTAAGATCAGCCATTCTAATCAAAGTTGTCCTGGCCATATAATTACATCTTCTTTATTAGATAATTTAGTATTCAAATTAAAATTAATTCAGAATAATAGCAATGAATAATATATTATATTATACGGATCGAAAAAGACCTGGTACTTTATTAGATCTTCGGTATAACAGAAGAGATCCGGGCTTCGTCTTTTTTGTGAAACATCGTAAAAATTCATCTAGTTTGGCGTTGATTATCATGAAAAATATCAACTGACTGAAACTGTGAGCTCTAATGATGAGTTTCTGTTACCAGAATCTAAATATAATTCAAAATTTTTGTCTTATGAAAGAAGAAGACCTTGAAATGTATCATTTCGTCTCGATTTGAGATACATATACATAGCTAGAACAATAATTTGTGGTCTCTGGTCTTCGGTTCTCGTTTTAGGGAAATAACCGCAGGTTTAGAAGTATCTTCCGATGGTTTCTTTAACATCGCCGGTTATAATTTCAACTAAAAACGGAAAAGTAATGCCCAAACTTTTTAATTGAGCTTCAGGGTCCATATATTATTTTTCCAATGGTCCCTAGTTTTTTTAGAGGGGATTTATTAGAAAAAATAAATTTTTCATTAATTAAGTTTTTTCTCAATTTGTCTCAAAATGTTTGATGAATAATAAATTAAACCAAAATTATTTAGGCATCTTATCTAATATTTGATATTTCATCAAGTTTATGACAGCTGCCAAGCGGTGTCAATGAAACACGAACTTATCGCACCAACCTCGTTTAATTCCATACATTTGACTGTGTTTACTTATATTCGTATTCAAATGCGCAGCAACAACAACAACAAACAAATCACAACGACAATAATTATTTGGCTTCACTCTCCTTTCAGCCGCACCATTTACGGTAATTCAACCGTTGTGGCCAGCAAACTGGTCAAACCCCAAAGCCGGGCATTTGCTACGAATTGTTGGCGCAAATAAGCAACACATTAGCGCGCACATTTGCGTGGTATTTAGATAGTATAAAATATGTACAGTGGTAAGCGTGTAAATATGTGCACGTGTTGTGGTAACTATTTACGTATCATTAGCAGCGCTTGAAATCATACGATGTCAGCGATTGCGACGACGCATGCAACAAGAATTTCACTTAGAATTTTGTATGAAATATTTTTTTATTTAATTTTTTTTTTTTCAATTATTTTATTCTTCATTTCGCTTTTTTCCTGGTCATTTCATTTGCTGCATGCTAATATTTCCGCTCGGCGCGGCACGCAGCTGTTGCGGCGCACTTCGAAATTTGTCAACGTTTCAATATATTTAAATATTTTGGAAATATTTTTTTTTCTTGATTGATTTCGCTCTCTTCCAGCCACACCTTTGTCGGGGCTGCGTGGTCTATGTACACCCGCGTTCATTGCCTCAGCGCATGCTTGTGTGTGTGTGTGTGTGTGTGCGTGTAACAGGTGTTTGCGCAACAAGTCTGCGCACACTTCGTCGAAACGGAAAAAACAACAACAACCACACGTCGCAAGCCCTGTCTGATCGAGCGGAAGCGATTGTTGGTCATTAAACGCTTTTCGGTTATTGACTATGGAGTGCTGGGCCGTGAATATTTTTGTAAAAAATTTAAAAAAATAAAATAAAAAAGAGAAAATTATTTAATGATCTTTATCGACTACGATTATTGCGTGGATTGGATGAAATCCATTATATACGCCTATTTAGTAAATTTTAATTAGTAATTTTCACTTATTTAGGGTTTTATATGTTGCATATGATAATGTGATCATATTTATAAAAGATAAAAAAAGATTGAGGAGAAGTGAAAAATTTTCAAAGGCGAAAAATGCATATATTTCCCAATAAAATTATTCATTAACCAAAGCGGTAAAGCGGTCAAGTAATATCAAATTTTCATTAACATATTTGCATATCAAGATGATTAAGTACTGGATTCCAGATTAGTACACTTTTTAGAAAAGGAACTAAAGCGATTTCCAATTCAAGCGATCGATAATCAATTAATTCGAGACTCGAAATTGTTTTACATGTTAAACACTACCTAAAAATCGTAAGCTTCGAAATAACTAAAAATCTATACAGCCCACTTAAGCTACTTTAAGCTTATTGCAAGTATCAAACAACAACCACACCCGAATTTTTACTGTGACATTATTGGAACTACTCAAAATTTCAGCTAAGAATCTCAGTATCAACGATAGCATTGGCTTACCTTTTAAGAAGGCATCGGAGAATCTTTCAGAACAACAAATATCATTGGTAGTTGTAAATATGAGTACCCAACAGAAAAACAATCCGTTTTCATCAGACTGGTGCTAATAAAAAACAAGAAAAAACGTTAACTTCGGCTGTACCGAAGCTAATATAACCTTCACAGGTGCATTTCTTTTAGTAACTATGTGACAAATCTAAAGACGTAAGAAAAAGTAAGTAAAAAAAAGAAAACATTTTACTAATTCTTTTTAGCCGGGTTGTTTGCTAGAAACATTAAGGTTCTATAGTTAACCGATCTGAACAATTTCTTCGGAGATTAAATTACTACCTTAAGCAGTAATTCATGTCAAATTTCTTGAAGATACCACGTCAAATGCGAAAATTTTTCATACAAGCCATTGATTCCGATCGTTCGGTTTGTATGACAGCTATATGCTATAAGTAACCGATCTGAACAATTTTTTCGGAGATTAAATTATTTCTATGAACAATAACTCACACCAAATTTCGTGAAGATATGTAGTAAAATGCGGAAGTTTTCCATACAAGCCATTGATTCCGATCGTTCAGTTTGTATGGCAGCTATATGATATTGTGGTCCGATATCGGCAGTTCCGACAAATGAGCAGCTTCTTGAAGAGAAAATAACATCTGCAAAATTTAAAAACGATATCTGAAAAACTGAAGGACTAGTTCGTATATATATAGACAGACAGACGGACGGACAGACAGATGGACATAGCTAAATCGACTCAGTTCAACATACTGATCATTTATATACATATATACTTTATAGGGCCTCCGACGCTTCCTTCTGGGTGACAAACTTAATATACCCTGTTCAGGGTATAATTACCCAAGACCCCTTGAATATCTTCACATCTTTCACCAGGTAAGTACACACATTTCGACTACATTGAAATGAAAACCAACTCAATTCTAATAAGGCTATCTCCAAGCTGTTTTACAGATCGCTTAAAAAATTTTGTACGGTTCTACTACTAAAGAAAACCGAGAAGAATATTTCTTGGTTGGATTATTTTTTTTTTTTGTATTGTCCACTTTGTAGACCAAGTAATAAATTAAGTATTGAAGACCTCGGAGTAAATGTCGCTGGTCATCATAACTAAGCTCCGACAAAACTACGGGTCGGCAGAGCCCGTCTCGTCAAACCATATGTATCGGGTCTTCTAACAGTTTTTGAGATTTTTAAGTGTTTTACAATTATGTTGTTATGCTACTAAACAAGTCCTTATGATTCCTTCGAATAAGGTAGCATTAGATCAGACGGACTAGAAAAAAGTGACTATGATTTATAAAGTAAAGTATCCGTAAAAACGGAATGAAGGAGAAGTAGGAAGCGAAAAGTCTAGGGAAAACGAATATTGAAGAAACTTCTTATAAAGCCTAACTAAAGTGCCGAGCGCTGCTTCAGCTGGTTTACTTCCACAAAGGAGCTATTAAAATAAGTTCTGAACTCTTCGAGAGCTTAAAAAGGAGTAAGTCCGTGTTACTCAGAATGTAGAAAATGGAAACGAGAAAATGTTCCAACATATACCACACAGAGTTTCCGGAAATCTAAGGGACCGGATTTGATTAGAACGTGTACCAGAACTGAAAGCTGGATAACACTCGAGACTACCTGAAACACTTGAAAGACATGTTAGTGCTAGCATAGTCCTAGTCGTCCGAGGCAAGCTGCATACCTCGTTCTCTCTTACTCTCGACATTCCCACAACTGTATTTATTTACTTATATGCTCAGTCCATAATCAGAACAGATACACCCACAGCACGGCCAACACACTTCTGCAGCTTTGCGTCAAGTATGTAACATACTGATTAAGTGCAACAACAACAATCTGGCAATGCACTTCAAGTAGCAAATCCGACACATGTCCAAACAACGAGCGCTGACGCACGCGCTCCGCGACGGCGCCTCTTGAAGATCACGACACACAGACACACAAATGTTTGTTGTACAAATCTGGCGTATAGAAATGTTGCCGAGTGTGTGGAGCAGCGCGCGGTTCGCCAGCACGTGTCACGCCAAGTGGCAGTGTGACAATGTGGCAGCAACAGTAGCCAGCGACACACAACTTATACGTTTGCTTATTGTTGTTGTTTTTGGCTTTTTTTCTACCACGCCAACACGATTTGTGTCGCTTAACAGGATTTCCAAGCGTTGTGCAATGCACTTGAAACAAATCGCCGTTAGTCGTATGTGGCAAGAAAGAGCGTCAACACTGTATGTTGGTGAGGCGGAGGGTGGCGTCCATTAAGCTGACAACACATGTCCAATCGGTTGACTGCTGCCATGCCACAGTTGTGTGTATATGTCTATGTCACTGTTGCAAGGTTGTCATTGCTGCCGCAATGTGTGGCAAGCGCGTGTATGTGTGTGTGTGTGTGTGCATGTTGTTGGGCGGAGTTGCCATGCGCCGACTCACTGTTGAGTGTGTGTGCCTGTGTATTAATAACGTATTGCTGTTGTTGCAAGCACTCTATTCGCTTATGTTGCAAGTCTTGTATGACCATTAATTGAACTGTTGCTACTTGTCGTGCGGCTATTATTGAATTCTTATAGTTGTTGTTCTTCTTGGTTTACTTTTATTAGACAGCGATATTTTAATGCTGTTGTTGTTGTTTTTCTTGTCGCTTGTTTTAGCCGCCTGTCAAATTGGCGACAGCGCTCCTTCAGCGCACACTTAAAGAAATTCGAAATTGTTGTTGTTATTATTATATCATTAGTTGTTGTTGTTGTAATTTTTTGGTGATTTCTTTTTATTGTGTCAGCAAATATTACGCGCATGTCGTTTATTTGTCCGCCACTCGGAGTTATTCTAGACTTTCCTCATATTTGTTCCTGTTGTTGTTCTTATTGCTGTTGTTTACATAATGTCAATTGACATATGACAACAGCATAAAGTATGTCGTCTCACTTTCAGAATGTCATTACGCCAGGCTTTATTAAGAGTGCGCGATGTGAAAATTGATATTTGATTGAGTATTAGGGTGGGTCCACATATTAACCATGTTTCAGTGAGATTCTCAAAGATAAACGCCATAATTTTTTGGAGGAAATTTGTAAAAATTACGAGGTATATTTATCATGGTATCAGACTAATCCCATAATTAGACCATCATACCTCTCGTATGAAACCTATTTCCGATGATCCCAAAATTTTCAGATCTAGATACTCTCAATATCATGATTTGGAAAGTTCAGAATCTTCATCTTTCGGAAAAAATCTATCTTATACACGCCAAAAACCCGTAAACGTTAGGTGTGATATAGGTATGTAGTCTACAAAGTGGTCTTAATGCTCAAGACCCGAAGAATATATTATCGATAACAGGACTTATTTAAATGGAGGTAACGGGATTTAGCCTACGCGACAGCGACAATAAGTCTCCGTTACAAAAAGTATCTATCCACAACAGCTAAAGGTCTGACATGATTCGAAAGTTTTCCCAGAAACCAAATATTTGGATGACAATCGGGTTTCCCCTAATTTTGCAAGGGAGTCTTAGACATTTTTTATTTCATGGATACTTCGTAACTTAGAGTAATAAAGAAACCAAATTCTTGGAAAGAACTTCTCCTATGTTCTACTAGAGTCAAAACTCCGGTAATAAAAGTGGACAACCCGATCCCAGTTTAAAGGAGAGAAGAAGTTGGCAAACATTTTGACTTTTGAATTAGAAACTGTAAGAAAGGTACCAGATGGAAGCATAACCATAGATCTATTAATATAACTTTCGAGGAATTCGAGCTTGGAACTCTCTTACTCTGTGAATGGATCGTAAGTGGTCGAAGAAACTTCTGGAGTTTGGATATTGTTTGCAAGAATGGATCTTATGATAAGGTATATTGCTCTTGAAGTCCGCATTTATTGTCTCAGTTAAGCACAAAAACTTTACACCAGGATTTTAGAGACAAAGCTTTGGACCTAGACATGTATATACCGCATCAACTGTCTTCCATCGTTCAGTGTCTTTCAATACATTTGCCATCAGTTAGGTCTTATTTGAAGAAAGAATGTGAGGTCCAACTGCTTTAACTACAGTAGTTGAAGCTTCATTTCCCACCCAAAATCTGCATCTTATATAGATTCTCCAGCTGAAGGCATTTATTCCAGTTACTTCCTATTTTTCATAGAAAAATCCACACACCCTAATATATATTCTTTCAAGTGCATAAATATCTATTGACCATGTGACAACATCAGCGTGAACCAACAACCAGCCGTGGAAAACAAACAAACATTTAGTTACTAAACAATTCTTCGCTTTGGCCCCCCTCCATTTGTGTGCGTATTTTTGTATGCATATTTATTTACTTTGACATTTGACCCCTTAGACTCGACTGAGTGTATTGTTGTTGGTTGTCTTATTTGCTTGTCAACCATTTTGTTTGATTGGTGGAGGTGTCACACCGGTAAATTGTTACTCATGTTTTCGTTGCTGTTGTTGTTGTGGTGATTGTTGTCATTATTACAGCCAGACTTGTGTTGTCTGTCGCTTAATTATGGCGCGTTGAATAATATTTGCAAAGGACAATAGCTAAAGCATACAAATACGGACACAAATATACAGACCATATATGCTTAGAGGCGTAGAGAGCGAGTGTGGTGTTCACATACATTATTTGCAGGTCCTTATTTACAAATAAGGTGAGCACGAGCTTGCTACTACGCTGCGTTGACTGGGTGGACTGGCAGGTGACTAACGGTTTCCTTACAATGTGTGAATTTTTGAGAATTTATGTGAATCTTCAGATTCTGAACTCGGTAGATGTCGGGTAACAGGGGAATCGCTGGGAGCTGCAGAGCTGATGAACTCTGAAGTAAGGGTGCTTCAGCCGACATCTTGTCAGATTGGGAACGAGCAGGTACTCCATTGTCCACCTCCATTGTCCACCTTCTGGCACTAAACCAGTGGACCGTGCATAAGCTCGGCGCGCACTAGCAACTGTGTGACTGCGAGATTCATTTGGCCCAGTGTGGATCGTAGGAGGTTCTCTGAATTACTTGCTCTTAGCAAGGTTCAATTCGTCGCAATGGTAGAAGTCCTTATTGAATACTGTCTAATGGGCTTACAAGGCGTGATGCTGAACATCCTTCAGGATGCAAGTTGTCGATATTGCATGGAGGAAGACGAGATTGAAATATCTGGACATTTTCTTCAGTACTACCCTGCGTTTGGAAGACTGAGACTGAAAAATCTTGGCAGCACTAGTTTCGACAAACCAGATGGTCGACTCCCACTGCAGCCGGTTCTACGTTACCGGAGTTGACCCGGATTTTATACGGTCAAGCGTTGCCCTTTCGACGATCTAACCCTGTTAGGATCGTTAAGTACTAGTACTACGAACCAGATGGTTGGACTCGTTATTAAGCGCCTTAACAAAGTAAGCATTTTGTCGACGGAATATTTAGCAGTTTGCGGCATCACAATGGACTGTTGATTTTTAGCTGCCTAAGTGAAGTCCATTGGATCAGTCCATTAACCAAACACAAACCTTCGTTACAATAGACAAAAGCTCGTGTTTCATACCACTGACCTCGGCGTAAAATCTTTCGGGATCTCATAAATCTGATTCTTCAGAATATTTCTCATTCCTGATTAGGCTTCTTTGGTCATCGGCATTCATTCGTGGAGTCTTTTTGAGGTCTTTCTTTTTCAAAATTGTTAAAATCGGTTGTTGGTCCTGATGGCTGACGTCAGGTATTGCATATACTTTGATTGCTTCAAAAAAAAGCCCATTAACCTTCAGGACAGTTCAAACGTCTTGCAATCCCCTTCACTCCGATCGATTTTCTATTCACGATGAAATCGAAATCATGAAGGAGATGTAACGGTCCCAAAACTACGACACGTTTTCAAACAACGTTCCAGTGTGAACAATAATATTTTATTGAGGACTCGATTAGGGCTCACTTGAAAGCGAAGTTTAATTTTTAAAATTCTCTACACCACTATACCGTCCGAGTTTCTTCCATAAAACAGACCAAAACGTAATCACATAAAACACTCTACTGGCTCGACCTCAACATTTAACCTGTGTACGCAACCGGCGTCTTGTCTGCCAAACTTTACTCAACTTTTCCAGTAATTTCATAACTTTCACGCCAACACTTTAAAGTATGCCCACAGCTTCTTTAGTTTCCTTTAGCTTTTTTTATTCTTCCTCATCAGTGATTTTATTGCTTGTAAAGTTGCCATAAAAATTTCTACCGATTATCGATTGGTCGTCCGTAAAAAAACGAAATAACGGGGACACACATACGCATTAGCCATGCATTCATTCACACGTCTGTCCACATATCCGCTGCTGCAATCGGCCCACCACCAACCCAGTGCGAAGGTACGCAGCCATTACTTACATAGAAGTGTAGAAGTGGGTATGTGTGTCGATGGATCGAAGGGAGAAAAAAAGAGTCCGTTAATGGAGCTGCTGCTGTGGCAGCATGGCGGGACAAAACGGGATGGAAGGAAAAAATCACTGCGTGCCACATTGAAAGAACTTCGACAGACGGAAACAGGAAACCGGAAGTCCATCTTGCTCGTATGCAGTGGCCAACGAAGGCGACGGTGACGGCGAGTACGGACGGTAGTGACGGCAACGGAGCACGTAGACTCGTGCTTAATGCTAATGGCTTGGGTGCCGTTTTGGGGGGTAGCGCCGCTCAAGCGGATGATAACAACGCGGACGAGAATATTTTTACGCCACACTAAATGCAATCCACACATACACACACACACGGACGTAGATGTGATATGAAAGCTCACATGCTTTCACGCTTGGAAAGTGCTGCATTAGCGAGTGGGTGACACATGTGACATGTGACAAACGATGGACCAGAGCGCGGGAGTGAGTATCGAAAGCGGTGCGTTGCTGATGTGAAGGACATTCTTGCTGCGTAGACAGCTGTAAAGGCGACAACAAAACCAGCAACATCATAAAATACAACAACAACAGCAGCAGCAATAATGACGAGCGCAATAAAGAAACGAGCGCTTCGACATGAGCCGAGTTCGCCGTGATTTCGAAGAGGGTGGCGGACCAAGCTCTGCGTTGATAGTGCGAACGAGTCATCAACATTAACTACAACAACAACACTAGTAATAATATATAATAATAATAAGCACAGCACAGCAGCAACGCCTTGTAGCGGAAACTGATAACGCACGAACGGCGAACGTAAAGTCGGACAGACGACGGTCGACATTAGAGATGTGCATGCTCGGGCAGAATCGAGAGGAAGCTACAAAATGTAATGTTAGGTGTTGCTGATGATGGTGGCGATTGCCTTGGGTGGGCCAAAACCGGACACAAGCATTCCTGTCGGTGTGGAAGGCAGAACAAATTACTAGTGGTGAGCGCGACAACAACAACACCAAGTTGCATGCAAAGGAGTGTGGCGCGCACGGCAACACCAATAGTTGGGACAGCGTGAAAATCAATGAGGCGCGAGTGCCCCAAGCGAGGCGAATGCCTTGAAGCGGACAAGCGGACGGCTGAAAGATTAATACAACCGACGTCGTATGCGACGGCGTTGTGTCGCAATGCTAATGCCGCATTAACTATACCATATGCTTCGAAAGCTCGAAGGATAAATGTAAGGAAGTGTGAGAAAAGTAGATTTTGTTCACGTTAAAAAGTGAAGTCGATATACTCAGCAAGACGGAGGGAGTCCAAAGGAAGATTTAACCGAGACAATCACATGTGTCCACAGTTTAGATAAACATAGTGAGGTAAAGAGGAAGAACTATTACGCAGCACCAGTTTGGTTCTGTTAGAGGACAGTCTCAGAAACGGTTCTACGTGAATTTGAGTTTCGCCGAATCAGAATCTGATCAGCTCACTACGTTACTCAATATGCACTTAGTACGAAGATGCGAATTTCTTGGTGTGTATTATAACTTATGATCTATATCTAATTTGGTCTTATGTCGTTTTACAGAAAAGTATCCGAATGACTTTACTGTCTGCGGTGAAGAAATTGCTAGCAGAGTAAATTCTCGACTGTGTCTTGGAAGAAGAATTCCGTTTCGTCCACTAACCAAAAAATCGATCCTATATCCGACTTTAAAAACTATAATCTTAAAGACTTAAGCAGACCACTTTTTACGGGTTCACATGTGGAAATATCAGTAAAATATGACTTCAGATTTTTATCTTAAAGAAAACATGGATCTTACTGAATATGTAACGTACGTCTGTATGGAAATATACGTATAATGAGCTACACATATAGCTTCTAGAAAAGGCAAGATAAAGCATGTTTCCTGCTTGTTGATCTGATAGTGTCCGGCAATCCTAAGGATAATCAAGAAAAAATTCAAGTTCTGAAAACTGGTTCATCGATTTTCACCTTCGTTATTTAAATGTTATGAAATCTCGTCGTTGTTCATTACAATCTTGAATGGCCTGAGTTACTTAGATGCAGAATAGTTCCTTGTCCTAAGTCAATATGAAAATGATCGGAAAACCTTAGAATGAGTTACTTAAAACACACCAGATGCAGATATAGTTTCTCGTCCTCTATAAGTTTAAGTTTCTATAAGTAAAATGATCTGAAAAATTTAGAATACTTCAGGCTCAACTATAATATCCGCAAAGCATGTTCACCGTCTTTCGATATTCTCTAATGTAGTCAGGACACAATTCTAGCTGTAAGAATTTATAGAATGCTACAAAGGGATCCATAAATCAAAGCGCTACTTCGTCATTCTTCTCAAGCGATATGAAAATAACCCAAAATCCTTTGAATTGTACCATCTCTTCCAAAAACCATAATAAAAATTAGTTATTATAATTATTCCTCGGAGAAGTCGGTCCATAATAGCGATACATCCATGTTATCCTTAATTTTCTTCGGTTAAAGTCATATTTCGGAGATATTTCGTGCTTAGTCGTATGGAAATGGTAAGACTATTTATTTCGAAAATCTAATTGCTCATTCTCTAAAATATGCAGAAGAATACCGGATATCGGAAAATTAACAATAGCTTCACAGTACTGAATCTTGTTGGATTACAAACCATCGCATTTGTTTAAAGGTCTCGGACTATTAAGAAACCCCGTATTATCCTTAAAGGCCTTAAAAGTCTTGTTCAAGCATTTCAAGTCGGTGGAAGTAGAGTTAGAGGTAGGCATCCACTTAATTGGTAAGATCAAGTGGAGAGCGACCTAGTTTGACATGGTATTTTAAATTGAAAGAGACAAATGGCGCACTATCATTGACAAGCGGTTCCTACGTCAATTACGTACATATTACAAATTTAACCTTCATATTGGAATATATGTATAATCTTTTGATTGTCTAACTAAGGGCTTTATTTGGGCTCTGTACTTCCCTTATCTGTACTTCACGCTGTCACACAGTATTAAGAACCCTTGGTCATAAGCTAATCTACAGGAAAATGCTTCGAGCGCTATGGATTACTATAGAGTTCCATCAAAAATCTTCTTCCTAAGGTAGTGTACTGGTACTAGTAATCTAAACTTTGCAGTACAGTTTAAGCCTGATAATTAGGCATTGTTCGAAAGCAAATCTAGTAAGAATTATTACGAAGAATTGGTTTTAATTTGCAACTAGATTGAGCCTGTAAACGGGACGGGACATTATGGACCTGATATATATCTGTTTCCAATAAAAATCGGAAAGTTGTGTTAAAATATCTGATCCTAGGAACGCTTTCTTCAGATCAACATCGGTGACATTTTCGTTTCAAAATCGCAAGTAGGATTCCTCAGCGCTCAAGCACAGTTAAGAACCCAAACAGATGTTCAAACTCAGACATTGTCACAGTGAATTGCACTCAAGGGATATGCATTTTTTATAGAACTCAAAAATTTTGGAATTTCAAAAACCCATCACACAACTCATGCCACCTGCCAGTTTACCCATAATGCACCGCGTTGTTCGCCAGCTGTCAATTGCGGCCGCAGCCACTTAGCGCTTTAATGACGTGGCAAATTCTTTAAAGGATTCTATGGAAAAGAATAAAAAAATAGAAAAAAATGTTTACTGGAATAAAAATATGAATATCCTGTTTATCATGACCATGACGCGGTGAAGAGCTAACACTTACATAGAGCTACAGTGCAGCTTTAATGACATGACTTGAACTTTTCGCTCTTTTTCAAGCGGCTTCCTGCGACCTTTTTTGCCTGAATTTGTGATTACAACAACAAATATGTGTGTGTGAGTATGTGTCCTCACGCGTTAATGACAGTCCGACCGTGTTACAGCAGTGTCGCAGAAGGACTTGGCAAGCATGTGATATTAGTCAAACTGCTGCAGGACATAAAACAACAACAAAGCGAATGGAGTGCAAGTGTTTTGCATGGAAAATACGTGTGCGCAGCTAAAGGACACAGTTAGACGACACACATACAAACGCGGTGTGGCACATCAAAAAGACTATGCAAATAGCAAACGTATGTATAAAGAAAACTGCCTTATCATTGCAGCGTGGTGTTTCGGTCGTCGTTACGTCGGTAGTGTGTCCTTCCTGTTGGCCTTGTGACTAATGCGAATTGCACTGGGCGACGCGCTGTGTGGCGTTGGTGCAGAGCGCATTCCCGTCGCGGTGCGCAATTTGAACACCTGAAGGCTGAAGACTAGCACTGACAGCACAGAGCGCAAGGGGAACGCCCGGAAGGCGAAGCAAACGCACAGGTGCGTCGCAACGGGTGCAGCGAAGATGGCAGACAGCGTGGCAGACAAGCAGGGGGGTAGAAGGACAGACTTGCAGGCGAGCAGTAGAGAACCGAAGAACAGGCGGACTAGCAGGTGAGCAGTAGAGTACCGAAGAACAGGCAGACTAGCAGGCGAACAAGTGCGAAGACTAACCGAGAGACTTACAAGCAAGCGAAGCAAGGACTGCCAAGCCGATATGCAAGTATGCAAGCAGGAAACCCGTTGCACAGGTAAAGCACTTCAACAGCGCTGCTATGTACTAATAGCGCACTCGATTAAGGTGTCTTGGAATGTTGAAAGATACTGCTATAGACGGGCAGGACAGTCCGAGTGAAGTACGAGAGCATGCTGTGCCGAGTAGGACGAAGTAAGAAGACCGAGCTGAGCGCAACGAGTTGCATTACACAGATACCACTTATTCTTCATCTTATTCTACTTCTTCTTCTGCATTCCTCTACTTCTTCCACTGCTTCGCCATCCTCTCGCCCGCCAGCCTGTCTACTGCGTCTGCAAGCAAGTGTTTTTAGAAAAAATGATAATGTGTGTTGGCAAGCCTAATGGTTGCGGGCTCAAACTCGAGCTCGGCTCTATGCGACTGCCAATGACTTGGCATGACAGCCAAGTTGTCGTTGTGCTAAATTGCTTCGTAGCTGCGGGGGTTTTATTCAAACGAAAAAGTGTCCTTCATTTCACACATTCTAACACACACACACACATTGCCTCTACCGCTCGCCCGCTGTCAGTTAACATGTCGTGTCATTTCGTTTCGGTACTGTCGTCCCACTGATCGATCGTTTCGGTGATTAATCAATATGCGTATGAATGTCCCCTAGCACTTGCACACTGTCAGCCGAGTCATGCCGAGCGGCCCACCAAGTGCTCGGCTATTGTTTGAAGGTGTGAAATTCTTCATGGGGCACCTACATCTAACCACCTAGTACACCTGGGCGCTGATCGAGGTGCGACACTTTTATATTTGTAGAAACAAATTTTGTAGGTTCTCAGGAGTACAGCTGAGCCCACTTGCTGTGTACGCCACCTGGGTGTTTTTGGGAAATTTCCCAAAATCTCGACACTTGGCCGTGTGGCTGATCGTGGGAACCGCTATGATTTTGCGAAATATTTTCGTGAAAATCTGAAACAAATTTCAACTACTCATTTAATAGCAATTCTCTTTGCGCATTTTCGCAACGCAATTTCAAAATTTTTCATTGCTTCGCCCTGCTAACGGTTCTGGCAATTCTCCTGGCGTGCGTGTGAAATTTTAATTAAATGCCTATGATGAATCGCTGCATTTTAATGTAAATAAAAATAATAATAATCATAATAAATTTTGGCATTTTGAAAATTGCCAACGCACAGCAACAGACCAACACACACACGAAGCCACACAGGGTTGCATATCCACTGAAAGATTAATTTAAAATTTCTATAATTTATTGCATTGCCTTTAGAGGGTTGATGTTCATCATGATTATCATCAGCAATGCAAATAACGTCACAACAACAACAACAGTAATAACAATAATAGCAATATCAACAACAACCACGCACATATTGTCCGCGTCAGTTTGTATGCTTGTCGGCGGCAATGCGGTCGCAATCATTGCTTGTGGTCTGTGCTTCCTCTCTCGTCTCTCGTCTGGTGTGGTCTATTTTCCACTAGTTGGTTGTTGTGGAAAGGTCGTTAGGTTTGTGCGGTTGGGGTCCTAGGCTGTCCGGCTGGCTGTCTGGCGTGCTGGTTGGTCAAAGCATAAAGTCACTAATATAAACCAATACCAATATACACACCCGCCATACTCAGTCACACCACTGCAAACGGGTAAAGGATATTTGTTTGTGTCCGCGAAGCAATTATTTATAGATGAATCGCTGATAAGTGGACGCTACAATGGGTATTAGTCGAATCTATCATAATAATCACCCTAACTTGTAAAAGATTCAGCATTTTTATATCAAAACGAGGTATACAAGACACTCACGAATGGAGAGATCTGACATTCCTGGCTTACAGGTCTAAGAAGACAGATCTATTGTACTCAAGAACGCATTACCGCAGCTTCTGCTACCCAAAATTAGATATATAACTAAAGATTTCACTTTCATCCTTTGGCTATAACTTTTAGAGTACACAGAGTCATGTCTAACTTCTACCCCCGTCTAAACCTGCTTAGCTTTTGAAGAAGTTCAAACTCGTAAAATCAGTTAAAGGCGTGGTCTCGCCAGTAGTTGTGAGCTCATTATCTTTATTTGTGGATTAGACAATGTAACACCTCTTGAAGTGGGGGACTCCACTTCAGAGATCGAATTTTTAAACTAATTGTTGGAAATCTTTCAATCATCCACCTGGAATAACTTCTTCAATTATATAATTGGCTCATTCTTGTCTCGAAGTCGATGAGTAAGGATACTGAGAACGAATCCTTATTGAAAATGAATTATATTCATTAGAGATTCCTACAAAATACATCGAGAATAGTTCATCCTTCCAATCAGAAGACCATTTTCACTGATAAAAATTACTTATTCGAGCTTCGGTCGGTCAAGTTAAACTGAATAGATACTGGAACACCATGCTTGAAATAATATCTAGTATCGTACTTAAGATTTATGTCATAAAGAAGACTAAGCTTACGATCGGATAGAGTTCTTGGATCTTAGACTTTCCTTTGGATTGAGATCGTTTTGTCGTGCGTTGTAAACTAAAGAAGAAAGTTTACTAATAAAGAAGAACTTAGAACTCTAGAAAATATAACTGATACTCCACTGTCATGCCACCAATAAAATTTCGACGGAGATCTCCAAGAATAAGTCACTTTTAGATCAACTTTGGAACCAATTTAATAAGAAGTACAATTTCACAAATTTTTCATTAACTTATTTTCAATGATATCGAAAGTAAAGCTCTGAAAGTAACAACTGGAATATCATTGTATACTGATTTCAAACGGACTAGACCAGATCTAGTTCAAACGAACCACTTAAATTTTTGCCTAAAAACACTTTATCAAATCAAAATGAAATGTATTTTCAAGCAAATTTCGATAACCAATCAACTCTTCTACTAATTAGTCATTCATAACTGATTGTAGTGCTATGCTGGTATTTTATTTATTTATGTATATGTCGCGACTAGCTATATACTTCCAATATATATACATATATACTCATGAGATTGTGTATATTTATTTGATTGCATGGCGATGGCAGCTGCTGTCATCTGCAAAATAAATTCCACCAGCGATGTCCACCAGCCGGCTGTAATGGGAATATCAGCTAGCACTCCGCAGTCAGCTGAGGGAGGGTGTTGGTGACGTTGGCGGTGTGCATGATGTTGCTGATGGCTTGCAAATTGGTGGCGGTGAGCAAAGCGCACGCGTCCATTAATTATAAACGTATTAATATTGGTGGACACTTGTGTGCTAAATATATAGGAGCAGACATAAATGTATATATGGTATATATGTATGTATTTGTGGCTATTAAAGTTATATACAATTTTATATAGGTATATTATATATTTTTTTATAAAGAAATATGGTTAAATGATTATTTGTATTCAGATGGATACAAGGTAATACTGTCGCTAGAAACAAATGGAACTAAATTACATATGTGATACTGAGAGAAGCTTTATGGCTTCATAACTGAGACTAGACTCTGTAGATTTATATATGTATATGTATATAGAATTCTATAAAATTTTCAACACTATTAGTATACCTTTTTCTCAAGGCCCAAAAACCTTAAACTATAAACATAAAAGCAGTGCTTCGATTGTCAGGGAATGCCGAACATAACCCCAAAAAGCTGTGAAACTTTGTTAAAAATTTATCTGACAGGTATAGAAATATAGTATAATTTTACATTCCTTATTTTATTCTTTTATTTTCAAACCTTTTGATCTACATACATATACTACACTCTATCGGTAGCCTTAGATGTAGTATAAAAGCCCCACAGACCGTCAAAAGCTGCGAAAAACTTAAAAGATCAATAGGTTAAACTTGCTTTTCAGACAAATTCATTATGTTTTCTTTTCGTATCTTAACTTTAGAGCACTTTTTGTTCAGTCTAAGTTGATGAGTGGTCTGACATAAGCTGGCTTTATGGATTCTATGAAGTTTTGTATAAAGTTTTATACTTAGTTACGTACAGTGAATGTCTGACAGCGTACTTAAGCCTTTAGGAGACCCATTGTGGATTGGACTTAGTCGTTGGTTCTAAACAAATAACGAAAAAAATATGAGAGAGAAAAAAAGTTTCTCAAGTAATGTTTCGAAAATTTTCAATAATATCTTCAGAGGTCCAATCCAAAATAACCGAAAGAGTAATAATTAACCCTTTTCATGTTCAAAGTTCCGATAGCACATATCGTTTCTATTATTAAAACTTAAGGGGATCATGTGAGGTTCGAAACACTTTATGAAACTTCTTGGTAAAAATTAAAATCTTAGAGGGGGGTTCATGTTTAACAACTTTTTTTTTCATTTTTTTTTTTTAACCATCAACATCTCAAGAATATTGTGTTAAAGTTTTAGGTCATTCGGAGAAAAACTAACGAAGTTACAGCAGGTTGAATAACGGTACCTCCAGCTATCTGCGCTGAGCGTACAAAACATTGAATCAATTTTCCCAAATATGTGATTTTTAAAATCGTTTTTACAATAACAAATAGGTCGATTTTTTCGTCTAAAATTGAAAAATTTAAAAATTAAAAAAACTCGACGTCAACTGAAAGATAAACTCATAAACTGTAGAAAGCATTTTGATTTTTTGGTTTCGGATGATCCAGTGATGCTGTAGGCTGGCCACCGCACGAAAACTTCTTTTCGAGGTGCCTGCAGAGATCGACGATAAATCCGTTATTCCTCGATAAAACATTTTTTAAGTATCTTTTAAAATTTTGTACTTTCATAATAATAATAATAAGTAAAATAAACCTACAACAATATTTTTTTCCTAAAAAAATTAATGAAAAAGGTCTTTTTTCGACGAAACAAATAATTCAGAGAACGGTAAACAACCAAAAAGGCTCAATGGCTTTAAACATTTCATTTCCCCATGTTGTTGCTAAAGGGTATTATATTGAATATTTTAGATCAGGTAATTGTCAAAGTCTAAAATAGTATTTAATTTGGACGGAGGATGAGTGCTCCGACTTTTCATATCTTCAAAGGGATTTTGAAATATTTGGATGAAAAATAATTGAGGCTCTCCTACAAATTATTTCAAATAATTCGAAATTCGTATAATTAAAAATTCAGTGAAGAATTACAAGTAATATATTAAAGTGAAAGAAATGATAAAATAATTTTTAAGGTATAAAAGAGATTTAAACATAATTTCTGATTGATTTGCGAGGTAGTCACCGGTGATGCTTTAGCCATATTTATAAATAATAATGTATGTACGAGTATATAAAATACAAATTTTTAAATGCAGTCATACACAAGCACATATACTTGTAAATATGTATGTGAATATTATTTTAGTAAAATAAATTAACACAAATCGCCATTTGACCCAAGCAGTGCGCTGTCAATTCAACCAAACTGTTAGCCATTTTATGAATTGATGTTGTTGCTGTTGCTATTATTTGTTGTTGTAAATGCTGTTAGTGATGCTTGCGGTGACGTTGATTTGTGGCCAGTTGTTAGCGGGAGGTTTGGGGGTGGAGAGAGTGCGAGAAATTATGGACCGACAAACCAGTAATGGCCGCCATATTGAAAGCAACAACAGCGTCAGCGCGAACACAAGCACAAACGCTAAAATGCACACACAAGCATACTTTTATAACGGCAAATATTGTGTTGAAATAATTTTGCAAATTAATGTGCAACAAATTTGTGCTTTAATAGAAAATTTTAAATTTCTTGCAATTTTATATAATCAAAGTGCATATGTGTGTGTATATGCATGTATGTAGGTGTCTGACTTTTATTTTTTGCTTCGTATGTATATTCCTGTGGCAATAACTTTGATTAAAAATTTAATTACAACGCGTTCAACATTAATGCGCTGTTTGTTGTTATTATTGTTGTTGTTGTCAGCAATGTCATTTACAACGTTGCGATTTAATTGAAACTTTTTGTTTTGTTATAAAGAAGTCTCCTCGGCGTGTGCACAAACACACGCACACATATATATGTATATATTGACATGTCAATACAAATTAATATATTTTACATTATCCCGACGTTACTCCTTTTGTGGCATACACAAACACATTTACTTTCACAGATATTCATATACAAACATGCATACATACTTAATTTATGTAACGCATGACATTTGACAGGCGCGTAATGTTGCAGAAGAAGCGATGAAGTCAATATGGAAATATATATACATACAATATTACTTATATTTGAAAAGATACCTTGAGGAAAAATATGATAAAATATATATATTTCTAGGTTTTACTCAAATCATGTATCAACATTTGTACTAGTACGAATAGGAGTAGTCTAGTACCAGTTGCAATATTAATTTGCATATATTCTTCAAGGCAGTAGTCTGCTTTAAAAGCCGAAAAAAGCGTTTTTTAGCAATTTTTTTTTTTTTTGAAAGGGAATGAAATGATTCCGGTAAACGGAATTTTAAGACGATAATGTACTATATTTAAGGCTTAAAAAACAATATTTATTATTAAAAAATATTGAAATTTTTTCAAAGTTGTAAGTATTTTTCTGGAGCGCTTAGAGTCTGCGCTTGTAAATCGGTGCCGGCGATGGAGGTCGTGCGATGCATCTGAAACAGTCGCCCAATATTTTTTTTTATTTTTATAAGTTTCTTTTCTTTATGAACTAAAAAAATACCGAAGAAGTTATACAATTCCAAATTTTTTCGATGTTTGAAAATAAAAATTCACTTTTTTAAGAAAAGAAATTGACTTTAAGTTGCAAAACAAGTAGTTTAAATAATACTTTTGTCCAACTTTTTTAGTTCAAATAGAAGATAAGCGATCATTTTGGTTTTTTTTTCGATCGGACATATATTCTTTTTGCTATCGCCAGCACCGTTTTCTAACACTTGTGAAAATGAAAACTCGAGAAAACGCGCATTAAAGGTCTGCCTAAACATTCGCACCTGCTCGACGCTCGGCCACTAAAACTGCTCTAGCTTCGAAAATATGTCGAATTGGCCTCTTTAATTTTAAAGACATATTCTTGGATAGTTTTGGAAGAGATTTAAAACAATACAAAAAAATCGATTTTTTGAAGCCTGTTAAACAGACTACTGCCTTAAAGGAATTCATATAAAGACGAGCTTTAAGAATGCAGTTTTCTTTAATATATAGTAATAATCCTCAAAAAAAACTTCGAGTTAGAGAAAGTCCGAGTTATGGCAGGCAAATTTGTATGAAATTTTACTTCTGTAGCTAATGTAAGAGTTCGGGTTATGGAGATCCATCGTATCCGATTCTCCGATCCTCGAATTATAAAATTTCGCGTTATGAAAGTTTAACTATATTTTCATACTTTTTTTGGACTAGTATAAGAGGACTGGTCTCTTACTAGTTCCGAAATAACAAAACTAACTCAATATCATATAGAAAGCATGTGGATCTGTAAACAATTTTAACTAAGAATATACGAGCTAGCATTGGACTAGTTAGTAGAAAACGCATAGATATTATTAAATATAAAAAAAGATGCTTCAAAATAACTTTTTAGTGAATTTAGCAACTCAAACTAGTACCAGGAGGACTACTTATATACCAGTTACACTGAATGAAATAAACAACCATAACTTTAGTTGTTTTTAGGTGATTCCACTCTCACTATTGACATAATTGCTGGTCCAGTATTTATTTTTAAGATAAATAGTTGAGATAGTTAGGGTTTCATTGAAATTTTGACTTCAGTTATAGCCTTTTCAGCCAAATTAATTGTTCAATTAAAATTTTGATTCAGAAACCAGTTTTTGCGCTTCACACCCCCGCCTACTCGATAATCGATCAGTTGTTACACATTTTTGTTTTTGCTTTTCATAAAAAGTTGGTAAGTTTCATCAGCTGATTGCTATTTTTAGCTGCGACATCTACCGACGTCAACTCGCAGGCAAAGCACGTATAAATAATATTCAATTAAAAATTAATGTAGATTTTTATTTTGTATGGTAAATCGATCTTAATCGGCGTTTTAATCGAGCAGTAACCGGTTAATTGATCAATTAGCTCCTGTGCGCAAAGGCTATTACAGTTTCTGAGTATTAGACCTTAAGAGGTACGATACAATTGCTTACAAAATAATAATAATATTTTTTTAAAGAAGCAGTAAACGAACAATTTGAATTTCCGCAAGTTTTTTTCGTAATCAGTGACTATTTCAAAGAAAAAGCATAAAAGGACTAGACCTCAACTAGTTAATAAGATATGAAATTTTAAAATGCACCTGACATAAAGCACGTCTAAGCTGTGTGATTGTGTAAAAAAAAGGTGTACTAGTACTATACGAACTGGTGACGTTCTCGTTATAATAGTAATTTGATGAGTCAAAATATTCGCGTTTTTTTTTGGTAAAACTAAATTTGACTTATTTGGACGATTTTCCTACCCGGCTTATACAATATATCCATGTACATATATTCCGCATTAAAAATATACATAAATATTCATATATATATATATGTATTTATATCGGTTTATATGCGCATCCACAAAAGATATTGAAACGCATCCGAGTTTGTGTACGTTTAATGACTGATAAGAATAATTTTTTAATTAAAAATGAAAATGAACGATGGCAATAGCTGCTGGTGTTGGAGCAAAAGAGGACATACAAATAAATTTAAACATATTCATTTGCTACATTCTGAAGTTTCATTTGAAAAATTCGAAATTTCTTTGGGTCGCAAACTTTTTGGTAATATTTCGCTTATCTTTATAAACCTTGTTTAATTAAGAATAAATTAATAAAAAAACAGTCATTTTTTTATCCTACTTTATAGTATTTTCGGTGTTCCAGTGTTGTAAGTATAGGTTATGCTCTTTAAGCAGCAGGTAAAGTATAACTTCCAGAAGTATCTACAACACTGCTTTTAATCAACAATTTTTGAACTCGCTAAAAACGTTCGAATGTATATTTCTTTATTTTAGTGAGTGTTACAACGTGGTGTGGTCTTTCTCATCACATTATATTTAATACATGTGATATTATTAGAATCAAAGTATGTACATACCTTCTTACGTCCACATTTTCTCCACTCCTGAGATTTTATATTGATTCTTCACTTCACTATTCACTTATTTAAATTCATTATTTTTTTATTTTTTAAGTAACTATTAAAACTTTTTAATTAAGTACACTTTATTCACATTTTTCAATTACGTCTCTTTTACTTTGTTTTTATTTTCTGGGTAATCTGCAAGTAAAAGAAAAATATATTAACTATGTATTAAAAAATGCCAACAAATTAACATTTAATATAAACAATAAATTTGTCACTTATTAATTAATTTTCAATTAGTGGTTAATTATGAGCACAATTCATACAAAGTCCATCCCATTGAAGTCATAATAATATTAGTTATGAATATATAGAGAGTTATCTATACTTACTATTATCAAGAAAACAAGTAAGGAAGGGCTAAGTTATTTATTGAAGAAATTTTGTTAAGATAAGACCCAAATTTACCCATAAATTCGGCACAAATTTTAATAGAATAACGTAAATCGTCCTATATAGTGTATGATGGCTGAGGAAATTCCTGAACCGATTTCATTCATTTTCACCAGCAAGGTACACTATATCCAAGACTATACACTCGCTTAATTTCGCTAAGATACCTCACATATTAATCAATACATATATGCAGATTAAAGCCCACCCTATTTTTGAAAAATCTATAATTATGTATATAGGAGCTAGGAGATGTTATTATCCGATTTTAATAATTTTTGGAACCGAGACACACTATTAGAATAAACAATTTCCTCTGAATTACATTAAATTATCAGAGAGATTTATCCATATTTTCGGTTAAAATTTACCCTTAGGCGCGGAGTTCAACATATTCGATAACAGGGGCCTTGAAAAGTTATAGTCCGTTTTCGACAATTTTTTCTCAAGTGAAGCCAGAGATGATATGTACTATTTGTGTAAAGTTTTATTCCGCTATCTTCTTTGGTTCCTTATGTATACGTTATAAAGTGAAGGAATCAGATGGAATTCAAAATTGAGTTATATGGGAAGTTGTCATGGTTATGAACCGATTTTTCACATGTGTGATCAGGGTGTCAAGAAAGTATTATATACCGAATTTCATTGAAATCGGTCGAGTAGTTCCTGAGATATGGTTTTTGACCCATAAGTGGGAGATGCCACGCCCATTCATTCATTTTGTAAAAAAATCTGAGTGCAGCTTCTTTCTGCTATTTCTTCAGTAAAATTTAGTGTTCTGACGTTGCTCGTTAGTGAGTTAACCCACTTTTAGTCATTTTCAACCTAACCTTTGTATGTGAGGTGGGCGTGGTTATTATCCGATTTCTTTCATTTTTGGACTGAATAAGGAAACGGTTAAAAGAAACGACTGCAGAAAGTTTGGTTTATATAGCTTTATTGGTTTGCGAGTTATATACAAAAAACCTATTTGAGGGCAGGGTCACGCCCACTTTTGCAAAAAAATTACATCCAAATGTGCCCCTCCCTAATACGATCCTATGTTCCAAATTTTTTTTTTTTTCATAACTTTATTTATGGCTTTGTTATGACACTTTATAAGTTTTTGGTTTTCGCCATTTTGTGGGTGTGGCAATGGTCCGATTTTGCCCATTTTCAACAACAAGCAACTTCTCAGGGTGCCAAGGCATACGTGTTCCAAGTTTCGTTAAGATATCTCAATTTTTACTCAAGTTATCCGTTGCACGGACAGACGGACGGACGGACAGACAATCGGATTTTGACTCGTCATCCTGATCATTTTGATATACATAACCCTATATCTAACTCCTTTAGTTTTATGACTTACAAACAACCGTTATGTGAACAAAACTATAATACTCTCTTTAGCAACATTTGTTGCGAGAGTATAAAAATTTGTATGTATGATTGTAACGAATAACATCAAAAATTACTGTGCCGATTTCAAAAATTCTCTCACCATTGGGAAGCTACTTTCACCCCGAGTAACATAGGCTATTTTTTTTTTTGCTAGAATCTAAACTTTCTGGAAATAGTTCCCAGGTGAGAGTATCAAAAAACTCCGTGATGGAGAATCTTAATCTGAAACTGAAAATCGTCTTGCTAGTCATTCTCGAGAGAGAGTCGAGAGTAACAAGCGCTCTCAGTGGCTTGCTGAACAAAATTTTAAAACCTCCCAAGTACGTCCTTGAGGGTCAATTATGGAGCGTGTGCAGCAGCTTGAAGAACATAATATTAGAAATATACAAGCTCGCCCTAGAGAGTCGAGCGTTCCCAATGCCTTCATAATCAGAGAGAAATACAACGGACATCAAAGACCAGAGGTCGTCATCAAGTTTTAGCTCATTGAAAATAAAATATAATTTCATGTTCGAATTTTCCTCATTTTACTTTTTTTATATGAACCCCTAAATACACTTCAATTATTAAAATCTTGAAATCTTCCATTTTGCCAGTTGTATAAATCGATAAATTTAATTAAATAATTAATTTACAATACTAAGTGTGCTAGCTGAATTGAGTCTGTGTGAACAAAAAAATTCAATGAAATAATTTAAAACTGAATGATTTCAGTTAATTGAGTCATTTGGATACGAAATAAAGAGTTAATAGATGTAGTAATTTGTAAATTATAAATAACAATTAAATTTTTTTTTTACTTTAAGCACTGGATCGACCTATAACTTCCCTCTAAACGAGATATGAATTTTTATACGCTGAACAGACAGGGTATATTAAGTTTGTCACGAGGATTGTAACACCCAGAAGGAAGCGTCGGAGACCCTATAAAGTATATATATAAATGATTAGTATGTTGAACTGAGTCGATTTAGCCATGTCCGTCTGTCTGTCCGTCTGTATATATACGAACTAGTCCTTCAGTTTTTCAGATATCTTTTTGAAATTTTGCAGATGTTATTTTCTCTTCAAGAAGCTGCTCATTTGTCGGAACTGCCGATATCGGATCAATATATCATATAGCTGCCATACAAACTGAACGATCGGAATCAAGGGCTTGTATGGACAACTTCCGCATTTTACTACATATCTTCACGAAATTTGGTGTGAGTTATTGTTCATAGAAATAATTTAATCTCCGAAAAAATTGTTCAGATCGGTTCACTATAGCATATAGCTGTCATACAAACTGAACGATCGGAATCAAGGGCTTGTTTGGAAAACTTCCGCATTTTACTACATATCTTCACGAAATTTGGTGTGAGTTATTGTTCATAAAAATAATTTAATCTCCGAAAAAATTGTTTAGATCGGTTCACTATAGCATATAGCTGCCATACAAACCGAACGATCGGAAACAATGGCTTGTATGGAAAATTTTCGCTTTTGACGTGGTATCTTCACGAAATTTGACATGGATTACTGCTTAAGGTAATAATATAATCTCCGAAGAAATTGTTCAGATCGGTTAACTATATCACCTTAATGTTTCTAGCAAACAAACCGGCTAAAAAGCATTAGTAAAATGTTTTCTTTTTTTTTTACTTACTTTTTCTTACATCTTTAGATTTGCTTAAATACATAGTTACTAAAAGAAATGTACCTGTGAAGGGTATATTAGCTTCGGTACAGCCAAAGTTAACGTTTTTTCTTGTCATTATTGAAGACGGACCAAAAGTTACGATTTTATGGAAACATTTTTTATGATCATCGGAAAATGGTGTCGAATACTAACACTCTTATTGTTATTGTAGAACTTGAAGTAATAGAATCAACTTTTGTTAAGCTTAGAATTCGACAAAGAGACTGGGAAGATCTTCAACAGTATAAAATAAACATTTAATGTAATTAATTTAATGAAAATAAAGACGGTGGGTATACCAATCTCTATGATCTCTAGGACTCCATATTTGATGGTACCTTGCTGCAGCATAAACCAAAATATCTAGTTATTTAACGGTAATTGATTATTTAGCCTATGGGAAACGAAAGTGGTCTGAGTAAGGAAATAAACTTCGAAAGGAAGGGCAATTCGTATTCAAAGGAAGTCCAAATGAAGTTGATTTTACAGCGAAAAGTATTGGCCACATTGGAAGCTTGCGAAAAAAATTTCCCTTACTTTGCTCAATATATGTAGGTGTCCAGCTACCGGTTAAAAACAGAGTTTGAGTCTTAAATTTTTTTGTCCAAATTTTCCAGCGTTGTCATCGAATTAATTATCCAACTAAGATAATTTTTTTGCGTACCCTTGAAACCTCTAGTACTACTTGGGAGCCCAACTATCTTTAATGAAATAATTTAATTTAACCCGTTGTCAGAATGTCGAACCACTAAACCGTGTTACTCAACCCGACACTCCCACAAGAGAGAGGATGACCGAAATTAAATTTTTAATGAATTACTTTAGCTGCAGCGATGAGTGGTCATAGGCGTTGATTATCTGTTGCAGCAGTGAAAACAATGCGCCACACAAAAGGACAATGGAAGCGAACGTGGTCGGCGCTGGACCGAACACTGACAATATGGCGGCACATAACACTTATATCAGTTGATCGAAATTGTGGCATAATTTGTATGTAACTTATTGCCGCGTAGACCGCAGAGGTGGCGGATAGCAGAAGCAGCTAATTAAATGACGACCAAATTGGATTTACCACAACAGAGCTTGGGCGGCCCGAGCTATTCAAGCGGATTAAGCGCATATTAATTTTTTTGTTGAACCATTCGATCAGCGGATTGGTGTGTGTGCAACAGCTGATGGGGTGAAACAGTTAATCCGCAGCACATATGCCTTGCCAATTAAATCGAAGAAAGACAGCATCAACAGACGCCCTACAAAGCTTAGCGCATTTAAGCGAAGATTTTCCTTTCAACAAATTGAAATGTCGCAAATGGCAAAGCAGTTGCTGACAACAAGATGACAAAATTATTAATTTCACCGAAACAACAACAACAACAACACAAAAGGCAATCAGCACAAAGATGAGCATTATTAAGCTGCCGAGTTGTATTGCGGCGGTAGGCTGCCTCAGCGGCTTAAGCATTCAATGATTGTGCTGCTTGTTGACTTGATTGAACCTCCTAACAGTTGGATGAAGGCGCAACAGAGGTGATGGGTTACATAATGTTGTTGTTAATAAGTAATCTCCTTGATCGATTCGATTTCATTTGTGGCAGCGGCAGTATCAGTGGCTACGTTCCGCGTAAATCCCAAATTGAATGACAGCAAGCGCGGCAAATCATTCGCTCACTTACGCAACAACTCTTTCATTGATTCTTACATGAGTGGAGAGATACATATGTAAGTACAGTGTTATACGTTTTGTGACCTCGGAAATGTGGATCTGTAATGTGAGAATTTTTCAAGTTCTCATTATTCTCCGTTTCCTGATGTTCGAAGATTACAGTTTCCATTGTAGACAGTCTAGTTTATACCATAGATGAAGAGTTGAGGAACTCTGTTAAGATAGTACTAAATCAGTTAGATCAATTGAGCTCGAATCAATCCCCAGGAAGTCCAGGTTTCCTTGCGTCTTTTCTCTAAAAAGCTGGATTTTTGGATTGGCCACAACAACAGTACCTTCGAACAACCAATATTCTCCTGCGACATGCCTCAGTTATCACATCGTATGCCGACGAAGTACTCTGTTTCAAAATGTTGTGTAATCGTAAATAGTTCAAGAGGTAACGGGTGATTTTTTTGAGGTTAGGATTTTCATGCATTAGTATTTGACAGATCACGTGGGATTTCAGACATGGTGTCAAAGAGAAAGATGCTCAGTATGCTTTGACATTTCATCATGAATAGACTTACTAACGAGCAACGCTTGCAAATCATTGAATTTTATTACCAAAATCAGTGTTCGGTTCGAAATGTGTTTATCGACAAATTTTGTTCAGCGATGAGGCTCATTTCTGGTTGAATGGCTACGTAAATAAGCAAAATTGCCGCATTTGGGGTGAAGAGCAACCAGAAGCCGTTCAAGAACTGCCCATGCATCCCGAAAAATGCACTGTTTGGTGTGGTTTGTACGCTGGTGGAATCATTGGACCGTATTTTTTCAAAGATGCTGTTGGACGCAACGTTACGGTGAATGGCGATCGCTATCGTTCGATGCTAACAAACTTTTTGTTGCCAAAAATGGAAGAACTGAACTTGGTTGACATGTGGTTTCAACAAGATGGCGCTACATGCCACACAGCTCGCGATTCTATGGCCATTTTGAGGGAAAACTTCGGAGAACAATTCATCTCAAGAAATGGACCCGTAAGTTGGCCACCAAGATCATGCGATTTAACGCCTTTAGACTATTTTTTGTGGGGCTACGTCAAGTCTAAAGTCTACAGAAATAAGCCAGCAACTATTCCAGCTTTGGAAGACAACATTTCCGAAGAAATTCGGGCTATTCCGGCCGAAATGCTCGAAAAAGTTGCCCAAAATTGGACTTTCCGAATGGACCACCTAAGACGCAGCCGCGGTCAACATTTAAATGAAATTATCTTCAAAAAGTAAATGTCATGAACCAATCTAACGTTTCAAATAAAGAACCGATGAGATTTTGCAAATTTTATGCGTTTTTTTTTTTTAAAAAGTTATCAAGCTCTTAAAAAATCACCCTTTATAATGCACAAAACTGAACTCATAGGAGCTTCGAAACATTATTCTGTGAAGTAATCAAACTAGGAAAATCCAGTGCTGTGTGTAATTCTAATTAAAACTTACGATCTCTATCCTATGCAATTTTAATTATATTCGGCGACCTAGTTCAGAAAAGACAGAACCTCTTTAGATCACTCAGTATACAGTAAAATAGAGGTTAGGACATCCACATGAGACGTCTTTAAACTGCTTAGATCTTTGGATCGTATTCTTTCTATAAATATTCGTTTTACTGCAACCTAGAACCTTGGTTCCATGATACAATACTCTTTTTCAGAATATCTAGGTTTGTAGCAACAGGTCTTAGCACTTTTATTGAACAAAAATAAAGTCATATATGTATCTAACGATATATAACCCAGTTTTCTAGCTTTTTGGAACTTGGGCGGAAATTCGGAATACGTTCAAGAAGATAATATTGTAGCACATTAATCAACGTTTGAACCAGGCTTTAACTTGATCTCTCTCCAGATGACAAATTGTCCCGCCTTTGAAACGGCGGGCTACGAAATCGAAAATCAGAGACCGTTCTTACCGACGAAGTACTTCAAATATGAGTCTTATTATGGTTAAAGCAACCTTATTTGTCCATTCAAATCGTTGGCTGAAAACCCGACTAGGTTCTATATTTATAGGAAATGTTGACCAAAAATATCTGAAGACCAACAATAGTTGCGGAACTACCCGAAAAATATCAACAAATGTATGAAAAGTACTTCGAATCGTTAACCATTGGTTCTGCGCTCGAGATAATCCATTATGACAAGCAGAGGTTGGAACATTATAGTGAGCAATATAATGTAATCTTTATTTTTGATAGACCCAAATGCATAACCCTTTATAGCATCACATACGCTCCGAAATACTCCCAAGCACTAAGGAAGCGTCAATTTGTAGACAGCGGATTTAATAACTTCAGATTGTGCCGCCAATTGTGGTTATTATGACCTCAGCTGAGACACACGCAGCGACATTTGCCGCGTCAGCGCAGTGATAGCAAATTAAATCATAAATGAAATGAATGAAAAAATACCAAAGTGTAGTAATAAGAAGGAGCGCTAGCATTGGCAATATCCTTTCAACACCGTCTTGCATTGAGTGGCGCGCAAAAGGACAAAGGCAGCGATGCGGCCGGCGTATCTATCATAGCGTTAATCTGCGCGACAACAAAAACTACATATGCCGAGCTGCGCTTGACTCGCGTGAAGAAGACTGGCGGCAATGCAAGTACTGCATCACACGCTCCCCCTATTCTCTCTCCCTACTATTGCTGTATTGGCACCTTTGACTGGATTAAAAAATGTAAGACATATTGAAGTCATTGATGAAACGTATGAAAAGAGTTGGAGGATTACGCGTTGAAGTCGCCAATTGAATATGCGATTTAGCTGTTAAGATGTTACATATTCTGTAAAGGCTTATCCACGCACACGCACATTCACATGTGTATCATATAGATAATATTATTATTATGTTGTTTTCTTTCTTTGAAACTCTGCTCCGTCAAGTAGGCAGTTATCAAGAATTTATGCGCTCATTGTCCGCAATAGATTTATTGCCATATTCACTCAATCGGCAGATGTTGCCAATTTGTTGAAATCAATTGCAATTTCGTTTAGTAAAACCCGATAAAGCGGCTTTTGTAGATTCCCTACGGTGGCGGCTACATAATTGCTGATATTGCGGAAGATTAGGAGAAGAAAGAAAGCAAAGAGTATAGCTCTATTGGAGCAGAAGGAAAGCGATCTTTATGTATAATAAAATAGATGGATTAGGCTTTAAAATGCTATGAAACAATATCTTAGGTTAGGTTAGATTTGGTACATTGTCTAATGTAAAAATAAAGTCATTGAACTATTAAGATTCTGGGAGCAGATGAAGGGTTATTTAAATTCAATAGTCTAGAATTCAGTCTAGAAGGCGTCAAAGCTATAAACCCATTATATTAACTTTCATATAGCTGGAGTATAACCTAATTGTAATTCCGCAAGAACATAAACAAAATAACGCTACCTTGAACAATAGATTTTGTAATTTTCAACAAAGGGTTTGCAGCGAGATGAAGAAAGAATGTAACCTCATCGTATGACTAGAGAAACCTAATCTTTTAGGTCTCCTCTAATCTTCGTAGAACTTGTTCTTTACGCTCATCTATAAACTAAATATTATAACCTTGGAGCAGACAGGAATTTTTAAACTACTTTCTTGACCAATTTTGAAAATCATCAAAATCATTTCAATACTTCATTTTCTTCTGAATATAAACTAATATTAGTATGGAAAGGGTTTGTAAAAGTAAATACTGAGAAATTAAAATACTATATTAGATGACTGATAAACTCTATGAATTTTTTTCAAACAAGTGAGTCGAAAGCTCATGAAAGTTCTCAGTAACGCAAAGTTTCATTAATTAACCTTTAAGGATAGATACAAAATGAAAGCTCAATGCAAGTTCTGTAAGCTCTTAGTGAAAGCTCAGATATATTTCAATGAAATTTCACCAAGGTTTCAACTGAATGCTTATTGTAAAACGAAGAAAACTTCAGTGGAAGTTTAGAGTGTACATTATGAAAGTTCTGTAAGCTCTAAAAGCTCAGAGGTATTTCTGCATTACATGCACTCAATAGAAATCGAAAATCTGATATAAAAGATGAATCTATTAGTTCCAGTTCAGTTTGGGATTAGTTAAAGTTTAAGTAAAGCTAATTGAGAGCTCAAACGATATAATTTTACTCGATATTATCTCAGTGAAAGTTCTATTGAAACTTTTTTAAGGTGAAAGTCATGAAAGCTCGGAGCGACGCAAAGTTTTATGAATTTAACCTTTAATGATAGATAGCCTTGATGTTCTTTATCTTCTCTTGAGAAGTTTCTTCTTCTGTTTTATTAACTCAATAATAAGAAGAGTATGTAATAAGTATAGAAAGTGTTTCTCTAATGCAAATTTTATAACATAAATTAGTTCAGTACATAGTACCTGTGCAGCATCTTAAAATATATCATCGTTAAAGAGTTTGCAATATACTAAATTTGAATCGTAAGTATATCCAAAGTTTTTGTTCACGAACCACTACTTGGTATAAGACCTATCAGAGTCCCTAGTATTATACTACAGACTTTCCACGATGCTATCAACACGAGTTCACGAAATCCAAAAGAGAATATTCCCCCACACAATCCCAGCAATGATACTCACTTCTGAGTTATTAAGTCACCCAAAAAGAGACCTATTCTCAATTGTAGCTCATGCAGGAATTCCATTTCTAAATACCTCAGCTTTATATGTACGAGTATACGCGCAACAAAGCTTGACTTATTCGGGGATTATCTTAGGAGAGATCTTATTTCTGAAACCACATTACAATACAGCCTATCGTATAATCCAATCGACATTTCTACAACTACAACAACAAAAACTTAGTATAAGGTGCCTAACACCAGTGGCACCAAATTAAAAAACAAGTATCTCTTGGCTTCTAGAATACTAAGGAAATAGAATCTACACGTGTTATATTATAGTCTAATTGGTGGTAAAATTTTAGGAGGGAAAACAACAACAACAAAGCGAGTTTAATTTAACTGTAAGTCTACCAAAAACTTACCTAAAAAGACTTCAATTTCTACACAGAAAATAGAATAATTATTAAACGAAAACGTCTTCCTTTAAATCTTCGTTGCGGCTCTAAATACATACATAGATACATATGTATTTACATTTCGGTGCCGATTTTGCATATTCACACAAAAGGAAAAGCCACAAAACATTCGACACCTCATTTAAATTAACCAATGCCTGATATATTTATTTATTTATGAATGTCGATGCACAATTACAAAGGTAGGGGTAAAAATATAGGTATGCCAGTATTTCACAGCGAAATCAGGGTAAATGGTGTAAATGATTACAAATATACTCACATACAGAAGTATGTATGGCTGTAGGTTCAGTGTGTGTTCTACTTATTTTCATTGCAAGTTCCGCACGAAGAAATTTCCTACCTCGAATTGAGACAGTTGACATTGAAATGCATATACTTGCAGACATATAGACAGATAGATATACATATGTATGTATTTTCATATGAGTTCGTTTGTATTTTGTTTAAGAGGGGAAAAAGAACATGCAAATTGCTATAAACAAATCACATTGGGTAGGTGAAAACTTATAAGCAACTAAATGCATATACTTGTATAATTGAAGGCAACTTCTAGTAATTGAGTAGCTCAGTAGGAAAAGTTTAATATTCAGATAAATAACGACTCATGATTTGAAAAAATTTAGAGTACCTAACTATGATATGTTTGGTGATTAGAGCAAGTTTAATGAAAGCTTTATGAAAGTGGGGTAAAAGCTCAGTTAAAGCTCGATGAAAGCTCAAGTAAAGTTTGGGTGTAAATTATCAAGACTTTAATTTAAGTTTTAGGATTGATTTATGTAAGCGCCGTGATCTCTTATTGAAACTTCGGTGAAAGCTCAGTGAAAACACAATGAAAGCTTGGTAGAAGTTCAATACAAATTTGGTAAAAGCTCAATTGTACGCTAAGCATAATATGAAGAATATTTCAATGCAAAAAAAGAAAGTATTTTATGAATGTTTTGTGATCTCTTCATGAAAGTTTGGCGAAAGTTCAAATAAAGTTTAGTGAAAATACAATAAAAGCTCCGTGAAAGATCAAGCTTGAATGATAAGCAAAATATTAAGAACATTTCCATACAAATTTAGAAAGTGTTTTATGAAAACCTTGTGATATATTCATGAAAGTTCGAAGAAACCACAATGAAAGCGCAAAGAAACCTCGATGAAATCTCAACTGAAGGTTTAATATAAAATGAAGAAAAGTTCATTAAAAGTTTATAGTGTACATTATGAAAGCTAAGTCACTTCCTAGTGAAAGCTCGTTGAAAGCTGAAAGGAATTTCATTATTTTAATCACAAATACACAACAGAAATCGAAAATTTGGCACAAAAAGCATCAAATATTAGTTCCAGTTCAGTTTGGTATTAGTGAAAGTTTAATGAAAGCTAATTGAGAGCTCAAAGCTATTTCAATTTTACTCGATATAAGCTCAGTGAAAGCTCGCTTGAATGTTAGTGTTTCTATAATAAGTTTTTTGTTCCTTATTATCTATAGTATGTACAAAATCGAAGCTTAAATATACCATTCCGTCGAAAATATTTAATCTAAATGATTTCCTACTAGACCCCTCTACCATACAACAACTCAACGCGACGACATTCGGTATTTGCAACATGCAAGTGACACTTATGGGTTTCGGAAGCTGCGGTTGCAATGTCATATCCTCCAAAAAGGTTACAATTTCTGTCTTTTGTTGGCTTATGTACATGCGACGCGACGCTTCACTGCCTCACTTACCTTGTTGTTGCACATACCGGCATTGGTTGTTACACACTTTTCGTGCGAAGCAGTCGTCTTACATTACAAGCAGCGTCGTGTCCTTTGCGCCACCGACGACTGCGGCTGGTTGGTGTCTCTTTGCTGCTGCTGCTGTGTTTGTTATTGTTGTTTTTTTTACGAAGTTGTCATGTATAAATGCGGTTGCAATTGCTGGTTGTTGTTGTTGTTGTAACTGTATTGTTTTAAAGTGCTTTAAATGCACAATTCGAATGAGAGCATTTCACATGCATACATACATACATACACAAGCAAACGTACTCTACTCGGCGACCGAAATTCATTTGACAGCCCGTTGTGGCAGCGGAACTTGCAACTTGCAACTTGTAAATTGTAAAATAGGGTGCACGATTGAGCGGACAGACAAACAAACAGATAGACAGACATACAATTACATTTGTAGTAATTATGTTTGTATGTACATATGTATGTATGTAGAGCAGTTTGAGTCAATCCAATGCGGTTACCGGCCTCAAAAAAAAAGGGTATGCCACTACTAAGGGGGTACCTCAACTTCGTTTGAGGTTTTGCAATGCATCCTCAGCATTCACGCTTATCACAGTGTCTTCGTAGAAACATACAAACACACACGCGTTGCAATGCCAGTTTGCCGCTCGGCTGATTTCCTAAAGCGGCTGGCTAGCTAACAGACTGGCTGACTGGCTGCCTGTGCCACGGCACACTCGTGAGAGAATTCACAGGCGACCGCAATGAGCGGCGCATTTATATATGAGCCGCACTCGGTACGCACAGCTTTTGCTGTTGCGGTCGCCCGTTGCTGCCACCTCTCGTATGTCTGTCAGTATGTCTCTGAAGCGGGGCGTTTAGTTGTGCGTTTTGCGGTGACATCCTTTTAATTCGACACCGCAATGGTAATGGCAATGCTAGAATGCTACCCAGCTATCCCACTTCCCTTCATTTTCCGCTGTCAGCAGCGCAACACATCCGCTGCACAAACACACACAAAGACACAGATACATTCAAACAGCGGTAAATTCGCATTTCGTTTGTCCCCCTTTTTCTGTGATTTCAATTATTTGTGACAATGCTGGAATTGATTTTCGATATCTGATCTGTCGTATGTGGATGTTGTTGTTGTTGCCGGCACTCGTAGGCCGTCAGTGATAGCAATGAGGACGTGAGCGTCGCATATCCGATGCGGTTAGTTAAGTTTTTTTTTGTAATGACAATATGTTATTATTGTAATTCTGCGCGGGTTGCGTGGCTGAAAAGGATTGTGCACTCGAAGTGGTTTGTCGATTGGAAATATTATTCCGATTATACGATTGTAGGCACTCGAAAGTCGTAGATAACGAATAATTGGATTGAGTTTCTTTAATTATATATTAAACACCAGAAGGGATTAATTATATATAAGAATACCTAAAATAAATATTTTATTCAGAATACTAACAGCAGATATGAACTGATTCTAATCACTTCTTCTTGACTGGCGTAGACACCGCGGTTATAGCCGGCCTGCCAGTTTGATTCCAACCACTTTTACCTCCAAATTTGATTATGTTAAGCAAAATAGTCTGTATCTATACTCTTGAGATATCTATCATAGTACCATTTATATAAGGCATACTCCATTGGAAGCAATAATAAACTCATATTAAGTTTATGGGTACTAAGCAAAGTCTGGCCCGACTTTAGTTCTAAAACAAGAAAAAACGCTAACTTCTGTACCGAAGCTACTATACCCTTTACATGTGCATTTTAGTAACTATGTGTTTAAGCAAATCTAAAGACGTAAGAAAAAGTAGGTAGAAAAAAAGAAAACATTTTACTAATTCTTTTTAGCCGGGTTGTTTGCTAGAAACATTAAGGTTATATAGTTAACCGATCTGAACAATTTCTTCGGAGAGTATATTATTTATTACCTTAAGCAGTAATTCTTGAAGATACCACGTCTAATGCGAAAATTTTCCATACAAGCCATTGATTCCGATCGTTCGGTTTGTATGGCAGCTATATGCTATAGTGAACCGATCTGAACAATTTTTTTGGAGTTTAAATTATTTCTATGAACAATAACTCACACCAAATTTCGTGAAGATATGTAGTAAAATGCGGAAGTTTTCCAAACAAGCACTTGATTCCGATCGTTCAGTTTGTATGGCAGCTATATGATATAGTGATCCGATATCGGCAGTTCCGATAAATGAGCAGCTTCTTGAAGAGAAAATAACATCCGCAAAATTTCAAAAACGATATCTTAAAAACTGAAGGACTAGTTCGTATATATACAGGCGGACAGACAGACGGACATGGCTAAATCGACTCAGCTCAACATACTGATCATTTATATATATACTAGGGCTCTTTAAATTATTCGATTAACCTGAAAACCGATTATTCGAATATCCGGTTTGTAACCGTTCGTACGAATATTAACCGGTTAGCACTATTCGGTTAGTCGCAATATTCCGACTATTCGAATAGTCGTTCTCCTGCGGTTATTCGAATAGTTATACTGTCACTATTCGAATAAATGAATATTGTTTGCAGTCTAAAAGCCTTTGATTTTCCAGATATATGTCCGTATTTTCCAGATATATACAATGTGCGGTATAAATCGGTTGAGAAGTGTTCGGGCAGAAGGGCACGAGCAAAACCGACCACTGACCGACCCAAAAAAACCGGTTCTTCACAGAAAACCGACTACCCACTCGTCGAAGTTTTGCCCCACAATGACCCAAAGCCCCACCCACCGACCGTCCACACTGCCACGAGTGTGTCCCAAAAAACCGGTTCCAAAAGGTAACCGGTTACTACAGTAACCGCAAAAAACCGAAAAAATTCGGCAGCTAGTGGGTAGGGGTATAGAATAGCGAACTCAAGAAACATACCACGCAGTGTTGTATCAGTCATATTTTACTTTTGCATGTGAAACAACAACAGTTTTGGTATGACAGTAATAAAAAATAGCGAGTTTTTTGTTAATTTTAATATTTCACTTTTTTCAATAAAAATAAGAAAATTAATGAACTTGCACTATTCGAATAGTCGACAACGAACGGTTAACCGAATAGTCGAAAATGAGCGGTTAATCGAATAGTCGATGACTGACGACTATCCGAATAGTGCAAACCGAATATTATTATTCGAATAATGCCCTATTCGGTTAATTCGGTTAGTCGAATACCAAGAGCTCTAATATATACCTTATAGTGTCTCCGACGCTTCCTTCTGGGTGTTACATACATCGTGACAAACTTAATATACCCTGTCTGTTCAGGGTATAATTAAACTTTAGTATGCTCAAGAAAATATCAAGAGGTTAGGTTAGATCAAGGGGTAGATCTCCCCAACTGTAGAGAGTCCCACTTAGACAGCTTCGACTGTCCTTTGTGACGCAAATACCACAGATCGATCGCCACAAACCTCATGATTTGACAAATCGTTTGGACTATTTTACAAAGACTCTTAAGTCGGCAAATTTCGATTCCAATCACTTCCCTGGGTTTTGCCGAAGCTGTGCCTACCGAGATGTTTTAAGCTTAGCCTTGCGAATGCTGGGAATTAAAGGAGGAAATGCTTGAATGATTCTTCTTTGACTTTCTCCAAACAGATTTGACAACTACCATCTGACTTGTTCTCTAACCTCACCTCATATGTGCTTATTGGATAGCGGCGAGATGACCCTTCCTAAGCGACTGCAGCTTTCGGTCCTCTGCGTGCCAGAAAGACCTCGTAAATTCACAGGTGCAGGTTGTTGTCTATTGTGTACAACGCTCTAGGGGGCCACGGACTATCCACCCGCTTTCACTACGACGTTAATATTACTAGGATATGCTCTCTTAACAGATGGTCCACTTTGCAGATTCCAGCGATTCCGCGTTGCCCGAGTACAATACAAGTTTGATTGCAAAGTCGTTCCAAGATACTGATCAGGATGTTAGACACTCCCTAACTAGCTTAGAGCGTACTGTCATCGAATGCAAGTCCAGTATTGCCGCTCCGCTGTCGGAGTGAATAAACACCTCTTTGAAGGAGGACATAGGTACGGAGGTACTCGATATCGGTTGACTTAAAGAGGTCGGATTTAAAAATTTTCGATTAGAATCAGAGTTTAATCTCACCTCTCGTTCAATAGGATATCAACTGAAGTATTATATTTTCCAGGAACCTTCATACACCATAGCTATCAGTATTAAAATCACTGAGCTATCCGCAAATTTTATTCAGAAACACTTTTTGTGAACCACAATATGCCTCAAAATAAATATGGAAGCCTTATTTCATAACCCATTTCCTGTTCCCTACAGGTTTATATTCCAACAAAGAATAACAATAACAAATGATCGATCGAGACGAAGATCAATGAAACTCACTCACTGAATCAAGGGTACATCCTCTCAAGCCGAGTAATCAATTAAAAAAAGTTGTATAAAAACATTTTTGCCGGCAAATTTACAGCAATTTTCCAATTGCCTACACACACATAGAAATAAAAAATTACATTTCCAAATAACTTTTTAGAGCTCAGTCATTTTTCATTCTCTTTTTTTTGCACACTTATATCCTTCTTTATCTTATCTTTTGCATAAAAGAATGAGAAGTTCTAATCTCCAAAATCAATTCCGAGAAATTTTCGCAAGCAAATAGACGCCGCAACGTCTAAAGCAGACGAAAAAGAAAAAAATTGTGGTCTAAACCCGAAATGAAAATGCAAGTTATTTGGAAATACAAAAGGACGAAGATTACAAAACAAAAAACAGAAACGCAAAAAGGAAACCAAAACTAAAATGTGAAATGATTTCAGAGAAAAAATAATACGCATCGCCACCAGAAAAAACAGGTAGCGCTGTTAGCCAAATAGTCAGCCGAAAAGGCAAGGCAGTAACAACAAGGATGTAGGCTGCTTGCTGCACGTGTTGCATGGTGAGCGAATGAATGAAATATTGGAATAGAAAAAAGATGTTCGAAAATGCGGTAAATCAATTTTCCGCAATGCACAATATAAATGTGTGCACTAAGGTGCATACATGTAGATATGTATATATCATATATAATTTAAGTAGGGGCTCACAGCTCATTGCATTCCATTTGTGCATTTTTAAGCAGAAAATGCGAATAACTAATTGTGCACCACCTCCACAAAACAAAATTTTGTTAGTTATACAGGTATACTTGTTTAGAGAATAATCTTACATTACTAGTCCAAACATACCCTCTAGGAAAAATAACTAATTTTTGCAGTAAATAAATTCTTAAAAAAAAATTTAATTTTCGAAAAAAAACTGATGAAATAAAAGAAGTTATTCCAAAAAATTAAAAAAAAAATATTTTTGAAATCCGGAATCGCGGAAAAAGTAGTAGAAATATACACCTAGAAAAACCACAAACGGGCCGCTGAAAAAATACCAATTTTACAGGAATGGTACTCAGATCCAACAAATGATTCCTATAGATATATATATATATGGTTATATATATATCTATAGAAATTATAAATTTGATTCTTCTAAGAATTTATATAAATAAATATAAGAAATTAGGATATCGATTTACCCCTAAAAAAAATTTAAAAAATCTTGCAGCTCAAAGCCATTTGGACTAAATCACTTTCTTATTATTAAAATCCCAACTCTTAAAATATTACAAAAAATATTCTTGAAAAGTTTTTTTTTAATATTTGATCCTCAGTAGCGAAATTAATGAAGATTTTGATACTGAAAGTAGATTTATTAAAATATTAGAATTCACTAAAATCTAATACAACGAAAGGAAAACATAGATTTAGATTTTCTTGTAAGGAAGTATTACTAGGTTCAGTCTCGAGATAATACTATAAGGTATGATGCTATCAAACGACTTTCAAATAACCGATTTTTCTGTCATTGTATCGATCACGAAAGTGTCCGGGTCAAACGTAGTGTTGACTTTAAAAAATGTAAACCAAAAAATTTTAAACGATTTTAGCTTAAATATCACAGAATCTCTTAATTTTCCTACAGGGCCCTTACCCTACACCTATATGGAAACAATACTCATCATTATTTTAATTTTCATTGGAAGAATTCGGTTTTGTTAGACACATCGGCGCTATGAAATCACTTAGATTTACCAGAATTTGAACAAAGAATACTACAAATAAGAATAGAAATTTGGTTTTGAAATCGTCTTAATTAATTGCAACTCTCAGTTGTAGTAAAGGTGAGTTATCACTAATTGTATTTCAAAAGAATTTTAAATTAAACAGAAAATTGCTGAAACGCCAAACATCAATTCCTAAAATGCAAAATAACTCGATTCTTCACTTATCAGAATTCCATCGAACTTTTGTAAGTTCAATTAGCTCTGGAATAAATGACCAGTCAATTCAAAAGGATGTAGCAATTGTCATCATATACTAGAATACACTTATTTGAATGAATGAATCTACTTGATGATACATATTTTTCGTTAATTAGAGAATTTATTAGACAATAATTTATTATTATTGTTAATGGTTCTATTCTTTCATAATATCTTGTAATATCTATCTAAATGGTTTTCAACTATTATATTTTCTCTAAAAATATCCTACAATTATTACAAATCTTTATTTCATATGTGCGGAATATCTTTATATTAAAGCATTTATTCAAAATGAGAACTTTCTGCAATATAGAAGCCAATATTCCTTACTAACTTCAAACGTAAATTGCATAATTAGTAGTTAATTGAATACAAATTGAGTTAAATTTTCCCACCAATAATGTTGATAGTATTGAATTTTGCTTAGAAAGTATTTGTAATTAATGATTTTTGTTTTAATGAAATGATGATGATAAACTGAAAAACCTTTGACAAAATTAAGTCAATTAATTAAGTTGCCTCAATTAAATTGAGATTACTGCTGCAATTAATTTCTGTGTCAGTCAAGATTTGTGAAAAGTTCTAAAAACGTGAGAAGCTGTTTCATTTAATACAAGCGGTATACATTTGTCTATAACTACTGAATATATTAGCTGCCTAATAAAGTCTTTTAATTGAGTCAATTAATATTTTAAGTATCGAGTATTTTTAGCGTTATAGAACTTAAATTTCAAATTGGAGATAATATTCAAAATTAAGTCAAATTTTATGAATTTAAGTGTTCGAAAATAATTTCTGATAGAAGATATGTAGTATGTGTCTACCGTGGACTCTTCCACCGGTACGAATTCACAACTTTTTTCAGCATATTCGTTCTAGTCTCGTTAATAACATGTTGAACTTTGGTTTCTTACTGGTGAGCCCTAACTAGTTGATCAATAAAGGCTATTGACATGTTGTGGATCCACAAAAAGTACAAAAGATGGGTAATTTTGAAGATATGACGCGATCAGTAGAGACTCGTTGCAATATTGTAAAGGTTTCAAAGTGCTTTCGGAAGGAACTGTTCAGCACTTAGGGGCCATCCATAAATTACGTCACACGAATTTAAGGACTTTTTAACCCCTCCCCCCCTCCTTGTCACAAGTTGTCACATTTTGAGCTCACCCCTCCCCTGACGTGACGTCACCCATTTTCCAATTTTATGGATTTATCATAAAATAAAAACAAAAACAGGTTATTCTATTTATTCTTATATTTATTGAATAATCTTTAATAAAATCCACATTTAGTTAAATATTAAATATTAGTCAAGAAGTAATAGATACTTAATTATGCTAATTAAAAATACAAAACTTAATCATCTTGTTTCCATGGACTTTTGACACACTCCTCTTCTTCTTCCATTCATAAAGCATCGTCATCATTAATTAAACAGAGAATCTCTCGAGCACGTCTAGCTGCAATTTTTTGAGGACGAATTTTCGCGATAGATAACAGCTCTTGTTTTTTATGTGATTGTTTGTGTTGATTGGTGGCTTTATATGAAGAAAAATATAGGCCACATATGCTACACGATCTTTTAAATAAGTATGACTCGACACTAGGGCAATAACTATCATATAGAACTTGTTTCAGATGGGATGATGCTTGGAGATTTAATAATATCTGTAGTAATAATGGAGCAAACTTTGCGTCGTTGTCATCACTCCCTGTGACTCCATAACCTTCTGATGTCTGTTTAATTAACACAGGTGGTGGTAAAAATCCTTCTTTTAATAATTTCCAAAGACTAGAACGTCTTACACCGTAACATGCAATAGTTTCACATTTAACAATTTGTAAAAAATATTGTGACTCACGTACATTTTTAGCATACCAAGTAGCATTATTTTTCAACATCATAGCCTGTTCAATATCCAGTCCAGTAACAATTGGTGCAACATATTCACCAACGACTGGAAAATTATCAATGACTAACTTGCTCCAAATCTCAGCCAACACATTGCCCACACTTTCGAAGTTTCGTTTTTCTAGATCTAAGTCAGTAGTTCGATTAATTGAATCAAGATGTGACCCAAAAGCATCATATTTTAATAGTACACCAGTAAGTTCGCGACTGAGAGGTGCCATGCGACGTGGTACAGAGCGGCCAGTCGTCTAGCACCAGGAGCGCAGCAGATCAGGAAAAGATATTGCCCTAAATTTTGAAATGTGATGTCACAAAGCTTTTGACCCCCCCTGCCCCTTGTCACACAATGTCACTTCTGAATGATAACCTCCCCTTCAAAGTGTGACGTAATTTATGGATGCCCCTTAGACGCTTCAAATTAAATTGTGGAATCAAACATTCTCAATTATTTGCCTGTAAAGGTACTCACTACCGGTAACATTGGTCTAAATGTTGATTGTTTGTCCGACAACTCATTAACTCTTTACCAAATTAGTGATTTATTTATTTATTTTTATTTATTTTAGAAAAGTTTTACAAATTCCTTAACCCTTTAACGACCATACAAGCACAGAATCTCATTAGACTGAGTACAAATGTTGAAGAACCTTCTACAAAACATTGACGAGTTGACTTTTCGCAATGAAAATTATGAAATTACAAATGAATGAATATTTTCGAAAGTTATGAGAGTGTTGTTGTACGTATTTACAACAACGACTGCTGTCGCTTCTATTAATTTACACCTCTGAAGTTGTGCCGTTGCGCTTCTATAGCATCTTCTTTGTCGCTTGTTGTGTGTCTTGTTAACTTTTCAGTAACGGCTTTTGTTTGGTATTGCATTTGCTATTGTTGTTGTACATGATGTTGTTGTTGTAGCAAATCTACTATGCACGTACTTTGTTACCTTTAAATTGGCCTTAAAAATGCGAAGGCAAACCCCTTGAGTGCAAAGGGCGAGGACGGTTGGTTGTGCAATGCGCTGCAGCAAGCAACAACAACAACAACAAATAAATAAATAAACAGCAATGACAAATGCCTTAAGGGAGCTCTCAGCTTCCCAGTTGTATCGAATTACCTCATTTGCGCGCGAATGCAACGAGACGGGCAGAACCGACTTCAGTTGGGTGGGATTGAGGGCAGCGGAGCGCTCCGACCGTTTTAAAGAATATACAACAGAACGGGCAACATACATACATATACATAGCGACACTGACTGCTTGCACTTTTCGCCGCAGGCTCTTTCAACGATGTCCTGCTCTTATATGTATATAAGCACAACAACAACCCTCCGAGTCCCGAGTCGCCTCTTCCGCCCTCCATCCGTCGTCTAGCTTGAATCTACGCAGACATACTTATTTGCTCAACTGCTGTTGCTAATTTGTTATTGTAGCTGTTAGTGTGATTTGTTTACTTTGTTGCAAAGACGACAAACAGCTCGCAGCAAAATAGCAACAACAACAACAACAATACTAAAAATAACAGCAAATACAATAAAAATACACAAAAAAAGTTAAAGGCACGCAGATAAGAGAGGTGAGTGTGGCATCACACCCTTTTGCCTCAGCAGTCTCAGCAGCAGCGTTTGCGTCGCAGCTACTGTTTCAAGTCCTCGCCGGCGGCAACGTAAAACTAAACGAGCCGCTTAATTAATTGCGAATGTAATTTAATATAAATTTACAATTTCTGTCTCACAAGCGTGTTGGGTAATATTAGTCATGCCGACGCTAGGGTACGCCTTATGCAACAACAAACATATGTACTTATGTACATGCAACAGTCTGCCTCATCGTTGCATGTAGCAACATCATCAATCATCTTTATGGTGCACAAAAGTGCGAATTGTCATCAGTCATGGCAGACAACAACAACAACAACAACGTGAAATTACAATAGCAACAAAAAAATTTACAACAATAATAATAACATTTTACAACAACAACAACAAATCGCATACCAATCACAAATGAGTTAGCCACATGCGTTCGTTGCAGTCAATTTACTGCGGCTAACTTAGAAGTGCCGCCGCCGCCAATATGAACAACAACAACAACAACGACAGCAAAAAGCAACATGTGGCAAGTGTTGCTGTTGCTGCTGCTGCAACACAGTAGCAAAATATATATTACACCAAGTGTTGCACAATGCAATCAGTCGGCATAGTGTTATGTTGTTGTTACATCAATGGTTTCTGTTGTTGTTTTTGTTGCAGTTATTGATGTTCTTGCGCTAGCAACCGCGCTGATGGCTTATTACTTTGCGGTGCGTGCTCCTACACTTGCGTTACGCCAATGGCCAGCCAGCTTGTAATTACAACTTTCATTTTAACCACGCAGACTACAAAAACAACAACAACTGCAGCATAAATATGTTGTGGCATTCTGCGCATGCGCGTTGGCCAAATGTCGAACGTTGATTGTGGAACGGTGATGCGCTACGTTTTGTTGTTGTTTGTGTTTGTTGGAGTCGTTGTAGTCTAGTGCTCCATTGGCGTGATCAGCGCATACTGCAAGACAGCATAAAGTGATATTCAATTGTAGGAATGCTCGTTTTTGTTGGTATATGTATGAACACATATGTACATGTCTGTATATATAGTTATTGATACATATATATTGCTACACAACTTATTGAGCTCATCAATGAGCTACTGCATCGACTAGTTTTATAGTTTTATAGACTAGTTGTATATAAATGCTGGATAACACCACAAATCTATCGGTCATACAAACTGTCATACTACACGAGGTTAATTTCAGGGCGAAGGGGTTGACTTATAAATATATTTTGTATATTTTATACTTTTAATTTTAATTATTTTATTTTTTTTTAATTATATCAGCAAAAATAGAAATGATTTAACTTATAAATTTTTAATTACAAAATTTAAATTTTACAAATTTTTTTTTTGTATTTTTAATTTTTGAAACTCAAATTATTTTTGATAATTTTTAATTTAATAATATTATTATCTAACTATATTTTTTAAATAAATTATTTAAATTTTACAAATTTTTTAATTTAAGTTTTTTTTTTTTATTTTTTAATTTAATATTATTATTAACAACTATATTTTTTTAAATAAATAATTTAAAATTTTATAAAATTTTTTAATTAAAATTTTATTTTGTAATTTTTAAATTAAATTTCATATTTTTGGTATTTCTTTATACAGTCCAAAAATGGAGGAAATCGGATTATAACCACGCCCACGCCCACTGCTCCATAAGTATCAAAGCTCCATATATCGAACATGAGGACCTCAGAGCTTCGAATAAATTTTTTACCGAAAATATGGATAAGTCTCTCACATATTTTGAAGAAATTCAGTGGAAATATTTTTCTTCTAATAATATGTCTCTTTTTTCCTTTTTTCCCCAAAAACAATTTTTTATCAAATATTTTTCATAGCTTCAAATGGCATAAAGGCGTAGACAATTCGTGTTTCATTACGTACTATAGTGTTCCAAAGGGCAGTACGAAACAAAGATTTAAAATTCTCATAAAAAAAAGTTCCAACACGAAAATATTCGGATTCTGACGAATTTACATATAATTTCCGCAATATTCTCAATCTAATACCATGTGTTTCTATAGTTAGATCTCTTCAAAAGACTACCCACAGATCTAAATGTTGAAATATCGCAGTTTAGTATTAGATAGGTAGAGATAGAGATAGTCCATCATAATCTGCTACAAAATAGTTCCAATTGGTTTCTGATGGATTCCCACACTTTAAATTCTTCATTGTTTACCTAATATTAACAAAATAGGGGCAAAAAAAATATGATACTACAATTAACTATTGCCAAACAAAAAATATTTTCCTTTAAGAATATTATTGATCCGTATTTCGGCCTTCGCCATTCATAAAACACCGCCTTTCATCCAATTCGTTAATTGATATCAAGGGTCGATTTCAACTGCGTTTTTATACGGTTGAGATATAATAAGTTATCAGTATATAGTAGTGGTACTAAGTAAATTCTCCACCAAGGATTCTACTTTATAATAGAACATGAATGGCAACATCCATAGTCTTACATATTTAGTCCAAGACTTTCAAAAAAACCTTTCTTACGAAAACGGAAACCCATTGCATCGCGGTGATCAGGGATTTTGAAACTTGAACCAACATCAGCTAAAAATTCAATGCGGCAAGCTTTTCGCATGGGTTTTGTCCATTGATATCTATAAAGTGAAGGTGACTGTACTGAGAAAAAACTTTTCGCATTAAATTGAGAGATCTTTGGACATCTTTCATGGGTTGACAAGATAAATTTAACACATTTTGGTTGATGTTTGCAGAATGAAGTCTTCTTTATCAGACCCATTTCATAAAGCTAAAAAAAAATGAGGAGTGGAGTACATAGAGAACGCCTAACAGCAGAAAACAAATTTTGCGGGATATATATTGAAAAAGACCACTTCCCTTCCTCATATAATTCTTATAAGAACTGTAAAATATTAGACCTTGAAATATTTACTCAAATGGCAAGTATTTGAAGTTATTTTCCAAAGCACCTACTCTGGAATGCCCCTATTTACAGTACTCATATATGTTAGGGGCTCACAACTTTTGCAGTGACGCGGCAAATATTTCTTTTATCTTTTTGCCGCCACTGTTTGGTGTTTGGCCAAATGAGTTGTGGTAACACGATAATCAATCGTTGCCTATGATGTTTTGGTGGTGGCGGCTAACTTGAAGCACATATTTTCTGTAATTACTCATGCAGCGCTAAGAAAGCTTCAAAAATATTTTTTATTTCAGCTAATGTACACGTATGATGTAATTGAAGGTCAAACTCGATTTAAAAAAAAACTCTACAGCCTTGTGTGATTAAGAAATCATACTTCAGTTATTTCGGTATTTAAGATTATGAAATATGCGTTTATGTGTGTTGAAATATATATAAACATAGTTGATTACCATTTCAATTAGCTGGTGCTCATTATACAAAAGTATTTAAAGTAGGCGGCAACCCTGAATTAAAAAAAAACAACTTTAAATAGTTGGCAAGTCAACTCAAATATAAGCTTTCGAAAGCTTTTTCAATTAATTATCCGTAGCCGAAAAAAAGTGAATTTTCCAGAATTTTTTCTGAGAAAACTTTTTAATTTATTGATCCAAAAATTTATACACATATTATGGTATCTTTTAACTGTATTTTAAGACTTAGTACTAGTAAAAATATTTATTTGAAAAAGAGCTACAGCTGATCTCCAGGAGCTCCTCTCAAAAAAGACGTTTTGCGGTGACCACTATATCTCGGAACTAGATCATCCGAAATTAAAAAACCAAACAGATTTCGTTAAAACAATGTTAAATCTAGTAATTAATCGAAGGAATAAGCAAAATAAAATTTTTTGACAAAATGGCGGTTTCTCAAAAAAAAAAAAATCGATGCTTCACCGAAATTTCGGCCTTAAATTGTTTATAAAAAAAAATATTTATCGGAGAGAAAAATTCTACGATTAATTACTAAAAAATATATTTAAGAAGGTCGTGTTAAAATTTGAGACTAATCGGTCTAGCCGTTTTCGAGTAATGTTGGTCACCGACTTTGAAAACACCATTTTGAGAAAGTTTGGACCTTGTACTTCCAAGCACTCTGAAACGCCTTTTCAAATTTTTTATTTGCTTGTAACTTTGAAAATATTCACCGGAACGATATGAAATTTTCTGTGTGTATTCTTAAATATATGTACATTAAGAAAATTAAATAAAAAAAATCGATTTTTTGAAAATTCTAACTGTATATAACCCCTTAAGCTAGAAAAGCTTTCAGCAACTATAAAAGCTCTCAAGGTGTATAACACACTTAACGTGAACTGCTTTAAAAATATGCTAAATGCAGGTTTTATATGTTGTAGAAATGTTTTTAGTCAATAAAATTTTGAATACCAAAATAGTTTTCGTTTATAAAAGCTTTAAAATGGTTTTGATCTATCTATACATCTGATAATGGTTCTTGAAACAGAAACAAATTGCAATTTAAACTTGAAAAGTTTTTGATCGTCTGAAACACTTTTGAGAAACCTAAAGCTCCTAAACCATCAAAGTTGCAACCATTGTTAACCTATAGAAATAAGCTTTCGAGGTTCAGTAGAAGTAAAAAAACAATATTACCGAAAAGTAGAAGTAAAAAAAAGTAGTACCGATGATAAGTCTTTTAAACTGATACTCAGCACAGCTAATCTCAAAAGAATACCCGCATATAGGAAAGCTATGATCCAAAAAGCTTTTAAAAAGTAATATTTTTTAGAGTTATGCCACAGATATCAATCAAAATAAGAAGCTATTTAACCAAGTACTGCATACGAAAAACTACATTCCTCCGCACAGCTTCATAAAGCTTTCCGAAGCGTATGGAGTTTTACTTTCACTCAAAAAAAACGACTTTAAATTAATTTAAAGTTTACTTAAATGGTTTTAGCGCTTATAATTAAGCCATATATTAAGCTTTTAGAGCTTTTAAGAACTTCAGAGCATTTAACGACTTCAGAGCTTCTAACGGCTCCTGAGCTTTTGATACCGTTAAAAGCTTTCCGAATCTCAAACTACAAAATTCACACGATTTTGCTTTGGCATTCATTTAATTTCTTTATTATATTCATGTTTTTGAAAATATCTTTTTGCAGATCGGATATCATATATCCATATATGTAGGTAATGCTTAAAATCAATTTCATAATTTTTCTCATTCTTTACAGATATCTGGTTATGCAACAAGCCGTCTCTTAACAATACGCAATTGTAAAATTTATGAAATGTGGAAATGTATTAACATCAACAACACTCGTCGACAAATGACCAGCAATTGTTTGCAACACTTATGACGAATTGTCAAAAATTACAAATCTTTGTAATATAAGAAATCACATTTTTTACATCGAAACTGGTTCCTTTTCATAAGAAAGTGAAATTCCGGAAATAAGAACTCCACGTAATATGAAACCGAAAATGCATTTGATCATTTAATGGTTGAATTATGGTTTTTGAATGCCACTAAAAGGAAGTTTTACGGAAAAGTCAAGGGAACAAAATTTCAAAATTACAATCCAAACAAAAATATTAGACAAGAAAAACACGTTTGGTCAGCGCGGTGGCCAAGTGTCACTGCTTGCGTCGCCTTTTGTGTGTCGCCAAACGCCTGCTGCAAGCGCTGTAACTTTTTCTCACGACGCACAACTACCGAGCGGTAAAATAAAGGTCCGGTTGTGGGGTCAGAGGGCGTACTGCGATAATACATTGCCGCGCCGTGGCTAGGGAAACTGCTAACGGCATTTACAACTTCCGCAAAATGCAAATGCCGACACAGTTGATAGCGTCGATGCTGGCAATACAGCGCGCTCATGATTTCCTGTGCGCAAACAAGAAAAAAACCATAATTTGTTGCATGCTTTTGCTAACGCGCGTACACGCTCGCCGCGCATTTTTGGGGTGAAAACGCGCTGCAAATATGCATAACTTATGACGCAGCCGGTTTTTTCCCTGCATTTATTTGGTTAGATTTCACGTGTTTTATTCCATTTTTTCTAATCATTTTTTTTTTTTTTTTTGTGTGTGCCACCACCAACACCGCGCCGTTTTCCACCCTTACAAGCGCCGTGCGCCCAACGCGCATTTGTGGCAATTAAAGCGCTGGCGTGCTGGCGTTAGTTGATCTAGTTTTTTTGGTTTTCTACTATTTTCTTTCACAAAATATGGTGCACATGTGTAACGCTATGCAAGGCGCCACATTTAATTAAGCGCTTTTGCTTGAATTTCCCACGATTTTAGTTGTGATTTCGTTGGCGTTATTAATGCGCGCACCCGCTTTTTAGCGGCGAAACTTTATGAGCGCGCTTAATGCAATGCAGCTGCATCGCTTTAAGATCTGAAAAAATCGCGTTACTAAAAAAAAAAGGGAAATCCGGTCTCAAGCGCATAGCGTTGGTGGTGGCGGTTGATGATGCTGTATTGATATCTCGTCTGACGCGCTATTTTATTGTGCGCGCGCTGACCGCCGACTACGCGCGCTCTTAGCGGTAAGTGTGTTTAAATGCCGCTACAGCGTTTACTATTTACCTTGAATATGATTTAGATATAAGCGCTTTCGCACGTTAAATTCCCAGCGTTTTATAAGGTAGTATTTACTTATGTTTGCTTTCTCATATGCAACGCTATGCCGCGCGGCACTTCAAGTAGCTGGCGCGTCACTTCAAATAGCTTGCGCGTCACTTTGAAGCATGCAACATCACTTATGATGTTGTTGTTGTAATTTTATAGCGTCCAGCTGTTTCGATTACCAACTTCAGCTTCCGTTATGCAACCTTTTTGATTAAAACCATGCGCGTCCGTTTGCTGTTGGTCGCCGCGCTGCAGCGCGTTGCATAATTTTACTTATGAGCAGCCTTCTATCCTTCACACACAACACTTTCGCTATGCAAATATAAATAACTGTAGTCTATTTAATCCAAGCAACACTGCTGTTATTTGCTTTTGCATAATTCCATACCGCGTTACCTGAGCAGCGCCTGGAATTAATATATTGCCTACTCAAATACGATTATTGTTGTTGTTGTTATTGCTACTGTTGTCTTCTGTGTTCTAGTTTCATTTTTATTTCTTCAGTTACTACTTATAAATTCAATATTATTTGCTGATCTTGTTAAACTTGTGCGCGCTGGCCAGCTGTTTGTCTCGAGTGGCGATCCTTGGCGATCTCCCGTTGAACCCTTCGGCTACCCTACTAACCATCCGCAGACTACTTAATACTACCCTTTACCATTTACTTGATTTTCTTTTCAACTTTTCTCAGATTCAATACTCGTTTAGATGAGGTGTGATGTGAATTTATGATGTTGAGCTGCTCAATATTACAACAACAACATGGAAGAGAACAACAACAAAGGGTAGAGCAATAGCCGAAGTGGTTATATTTAAAGTAAAATAGCGGTTGTAATTGGATATCAGCGGCGCTTGGGCCACATCTCAAGTTAATAACCACTCGCGCTTATATACACACTCACACTCACCAACACTCAATCACTATCTTCAGCATACTGAAAAGGGACACTGTCCGTTTGTCGGGTCCGCATAGAAACGAAGAAAAGGTGTGCGTAAGTGGGAAAATTCCTCATTTGTGCAATGTTAATAGGTTAAGGGCTTCATTGCCTCAGCGCAGTTGTTGCTTTCTTTATTATAATTACTTTCTTTTCGTTTTCCTTTTTTTGTTGTTGTAATCTTCTACTCGTTCCTCTACGGGTCTGCATTATTAAGTATTTGAGTTCTTTATGACCTCGAGTGCAGTAGATGATTAATTTTTGATCTCTCAAAAGCGTCCGTCAAGTCTACACATATGCGCATGTCCTTTTCTTAAGTAGAGCCTGTTGTATTACGCGCCCCTTTTGTGTTGTAATCGTCTTACAATGGCTTGTACTGTATCGGGTTTATTATGTAGAAAATGTGACAAAAATATGTGAGAAGACATAAAAATTGAGGGACGTATGTAAATTTGAAGTTGACCCGTTGATGGAGAGGGGAAAAGTTGCAGAACAAGCTGGGAAAGTCGTTAGTTTAATGCGAGTGTAGTTAAAATTAAATCGAGATTTCTTATCATTAGAGAGATCGGGCAGTCATTTTTAATAATTCACATAAGTTCCATATCAAAAAAGTGCTTTAGGTGATCTCGAAACTGATGCCAAAACTGACTTCCTTGGTCAGGAACTATAAACTACCTAGACATTAGTGTTTCTTGTTCTTAGAATTGTAAAGCATATAAAAACACTTTTCACTCGTTATATCAACTCAAGGTATTCAGAATCCACAAAGCCAGCCAATTTGAAGAAATGGCAATGTCGTATCTTGTGAGTTATAAATTGCTACTGATTCCATTTATAATCTTCGAAATATTTTCCTCAGCGTCTTGAACTCACTCTACTAGAACTGACCAATTACACGAGGTTTTATGTAATATAATATTTTCTCCAATCTACTGCGTCGCTTTTGTATCAAGGCTTTCATATTTTTTTCCTAGAATTATTATTTACACTCATAAGTTTCGCCGATAATGTCTGACTAGTTCATGATATCCACAATATCTAAAATCCCATATATATCATATGTCGAAACTAATCCGATCAATCTCAAATGATCTTTAAAACCATGTATCCGTTAGATGAAGAGATAGAGTTCAATAAGGGTTATAAAGACTACATACATATATGTTACCATTTAGAAGTTGGATTTTCTTGCACTATTAATTAGAATAATCTAATAGATATCTCTTTAACTACGTGTTTATAAAGATTACAACTCTATGAATTTATAGGTTTCTGTTGGATGGCCAATATATAAAACTTAGGCAGTTTACTCCCGTCTAAACCTCGAGCTGAACTTCGAACCCAACTATGGAAAATATATTCGAAGGTTTTACTTGAAATCATAGTATTTTTTTAAATAAGTGTTGTATGAAAAGAGGTGAGCTAGTTATTGATGACCAGAGTATACTGAGTTTGTGGAGGGAACACTACTCCAGCCTGCTGTATCGCAGTGAAAGTACAACACCTGGAGATGGCGAACCCGATTCCCCAATCGACGACGATGGAACAGATGTTCCATTGCCCGACTGTGAAGAAATTATAATAGCAATTACCCGCTTGAAGAACAACAAGGCGGCGGGGGCCGATGGATTGCCGACCGAGCTATTCAAATACGGCGGCGAAGAGCTGATAGAGTGCATGCACTTTGCAAAATATGTTCGGAAGAAAGCATGCCCGACGATTGGAACCTAAGTGTACTCTGCCCAATCCACAAAAAGGGAGACTCCACAATCTGCGCCAATTACCGTGGGATAAGCCTCCATCGCTTATGAGGTTCTATCGAGCGTACTGTGTGAAAGACTAAAGCCCACCGTCAACAAACTGATTGGACCTTATCAGTGTGGCTTTAGACCTGGAAAATCTACACCTGACCAGATATTCACCATGCGCCAAATTTTGGAGAAGACCCGTGAAAAGAGGATCGACACACACCATCAATTTGTCGATTTTAAAGCTGCTTCCGACAGCACGAAAAGGAGCTGCCTTTACGCCGCGATGTCTGAATTTCATATCCCCGCAAAACTAATACGACTGTGTAAGCTGACGTTGAACCGTCAGGATCGGAAGGACCTCTCCGAGCCGTACGATACCAAACGAGGCTTCAGACAAGGTGACTCACTATCGTGCGACTTCTTTAACCTGATGCCAGAGAAAATAATACGAGCTGCAGAGCTAAATAGAGAAGGTACAATTTTCTATAAGATTTTTGTATTTTTTATATTTCTATTTTTTTTTCTATAATAACAACTGCTGGCGTACGCCAATGATTTCGATATCATTGGAAACAACAACCGCGCCGTTAGTTCTGCTTTTTCCAGACTAGATAGGGAAGCGAAGCGAATGGGTCTGGTGGTGAATGAGGACAAGACGAAATATCTCCTGTCATCAAACAAACAGTCAGCTCATTCGCGTTTTGACTCCCACGTCACTGTTGACAGTCATAACTTTGAAGTTGTAAATAATTTCGTATACCTAGGCACCAGCATCAACACCGATAATAATGTCAGCCTTGCAATCCAACGCAGAATCACTCTTGCCAACAGGTGCTACTATGGACTGAGTAGGCAATTTAAAAGTTAAGTCCTCTCTCGACGAACAAAAACTAAACTCTACAAGTTCCTCATCATTCCCGTCCTACTTTATGGTGCAGAAGCGTGGACGATGTCAACATCCGATGAGACGGCACTAAGAGTTTTCGAGAGAAAGGTTTTGCGGAAGATTTACGGTCCCTTAAACATTGGCAACGGCGAATACCGCAGACGATGGAACGATGAGCTGTATGTGTTATACGACGGCATTGACATAGTTCAGCGAATAAAAAGACAGCGGCTATACTGGCTAGGTCATGTTGTTCGAATGGACGAAAGTGTCTTAATGACAGGCATAAATAGTATCTAGGTGTTCGAGAGAAAGACTTTGCAAAAAATTTGTGGGTTGTATGCGTTGGTGTCTCTCACATAAGATGACACAATAAGTTTTATAAACTTTTTCAAAACCTCAAAATATATAGTACCCCTTAGCAAGTACCATCACGACACCATCGTTGGTGTCCTTACTGGGCATTATCCAATAGGCATGTATGCAGCTGCAAGTTGCCAAAGCTATTTGGAGGAAAGCATGGTGGAATAATCTAAGCATTTCCTCCTTCACTGTCCAACTTTTGCCAGACTGCGGTTGAAACACCTTAGAATTGACTAGAATTCATATTAACCGACTAAAGAAGTTTGTAACAGATTCCAAACGTTTTGCTGATTCTTAAGGGTCTTTGATCCATTAGGAGTTTACTGGTATCACTAAAGACAGCGCTCAAAACTGTCCAAGTGAGATCTTTCTGCATATGCAGAGGTCTGCCTACTAGCCTAACCTAACCTAGGACTTCTGAAACGAACGGTAAGACAGTATCATCTGGCAGTGTAAGGCCGAGACCTCCTATTCCAATATAGTGGAAAAAGTAATAACGAAAGACAAAAAATACTGTGAATTGAGATGAAAACTATTATATTATTCTACTGCTAAGTAAGAGAAACTCACGAAGACATTGAAGATGAATTAACAATTTTTTTATTTATTTATTTCAAGCTATATTTCATTTCACTTTGAAGTTATAAAGCATTAGGAAAGATCCTCCTTCATACATTAAATTTCTAGAGGCTTGACTAACCCTTTTCTAATTTAATTATATTATATTAATTCAATTACAATTACCTCTTCCACACAACTTTCAAGAACCCCAGCGAGAGCCCCCTTCTCTTTTGCGAAAGCGATGAAGGCTAACTATAAATTATGGACACAACTGATGATTAGCTTTTCGCCGCTACAAAAGCGCGACAACTGGACATTAGCATATTGGTGGTAAGTGCCGAAGACGAGAATGAGCTAATAATGGTCCAAGACGGTAGGGCGTCCACTCGGCCGACGAGTCACCCAGCCAACCAGGCACTTCATGGCCACTTAACGAGTTAATAACTTCATTGGGTTGCCAATGTGGAAGAGGCGCATTGTGGAAAATGTGAAAATGCGATCAAGCAAATATGGAAAAAATACAACAACGATAGCAACAACAGCAAAATATATGCAAATCAACTCGTTACAGTTGAAAAGTCACTCATGTACGCATAATGGACACAATGACAGTATGAATGGCAACAACAAAGCTAAGTTGATGGGCTGACTGACAACGCGATATTTCTTGTTAGAGTTTCTGTTGTTCATAGATCATTATTGCAGCTGTTTGGCACTGAATGATCAGTATCTTCGTCTCAACTTAGCGATGCTTTGGGTAAAGGGGTTTAAGCTGCACACCATAATCGCACGACAATTCGATACGCAACGGATCAAAATCTTGAGTGATCGCAATTTGCATTTTCTTTGCGTTCGCACAACGATTGAACAACGAGAATGAACGAGCGTGCGAGCGAAGGCTCAAAATATTGTTGGTGCTTTGTTTGCGCTGGACAATGGGTTAAAGAGGGTTTTTGATGAAATCCCTCTATGAATGTGCATGCAACGCATTGTTGGGGAGAGTTTCTGAAGATTACTTTGGTCTCCCTTCTATTTTTTTTGCTGCTTATGAAAGAGTGCACGATCTTAAGTGCCTCTATTCTCTTTCGTATTGCAAATGCAGCGGTTTCAGAGGGAGCCGCCACTTTATGCATAGTCTAACGGGTGTCTATGGAAATTTATTGCAGCAACCAAGCTCAGGTATTCAAGCGTTCTTCTTTTTTTGTTGGCATACAGTTATATGCAGCTATTCAGCGTATAATCCAGGCTTTTAGCGGCATTCAAGCGCAGCAAATGCGTCACAACAAACAAACGACAGAGTGAGCACAAGAAAGAGAGAGAGAGAGTGAAGGAGTCAAGCAAGGAATGAGAGAGTAAGGAGTAAGCAAGTCATCGTGGAACAATGGACGCACGCTGCTTGGATTCCTTGGGTATTAAGCGTATATTTGGAGCGTCTGCTTGATCAACTAACATGGGGGAATCCCTATGTTTGTTAACTTGTTGTTGTTATGCTTTTTGCTACCATTTAATCGGGCAGGTTCAGTGAGTGGCTCAGCGCGACTGGAAGTAATGCGTGAAAAGCGTTGAAACAATTGCAGCGGGGAAGCGAAGAAGCGGTTAAGCGTTAGCAATGTATAATGGAAGGATGTATGTTGCCACAACAACAACAATAGCAACAACAACAACTATAATAATAGAAACAACAACAGTGAGATGTCTAAGAAATTATGTGAACTCAATCGAACAGGGGTGGAAAAACAACAAATATCAAGCTAAATGTTGTGGCAGCTATAAGGAGACGCTTCCAAGCACAGCCTTCAGATACTTATATACACACACATTTACATTCTTATATTTATATACATATATATCTACATAATTTAATATACTCATATATTCACATGCGATATATCACATCATCACGCTGTCATGGCATGTCGTTTGCCTCATCTCAGCTCATCATCGCATCACCGACTCATCAAATCACGCTCCAGTGATCATCCTTCCGCTATGGCGCTCCAACAACAACAATAACAACACTCTAACCTACAAACTTGCGTGGCGTATAGTACTCTCTGCCTGCATATCTGTCTGTCAGCGCGCTCGTTTTGTTTGCTGATGTGTAACGCGCTGAAATACGCAGTGAATTTGTGATTGTCAGTGGAGCTATACTGTGTGGCAGACCCCACACACACGAGCTAGTACTTAAGTAGTAGATATACATATCAGCGCGCACCTGGCAACTTAGTCGTAGACGTATAGCTACCGACTTGACTGAGTGACTGGCTGCGTGACTGACTGAGCAATGATATTTATGCAGACAGTTAGACAGTTGTGGATTTTTGACTTCCTTCAGCTGATAAGTGAGGAAGTCATAGGCAGGAGAGTTAAATTTTGTGGTCTGACGGGGGTTTGAGGGATTTTTACTATTAAAGGAAGAACCCACGTCCATTGAGTATCTTAGAAAGCAAGAAACTCTATGAATTTACTATAATTCCTACATACTTGGACAGTTCAGTTTTGATTTGGGAATATTACTATTTAATATAATTTGGTCCCATCTTATGGATTAAAACCTCGTTTCAGCTTTTACTTAGAACTACATTGCAATTTCGAAATTATAGGATCTACATAGGATCTCGAGCTCGAACTGTCATTATTAAATCCGTAAAACTCGTGAAGTCGATCGAGAGTCCAGTTCCAACCTTGGGGAATCTAAAGCAATAAGGAGTATCTTTGGTCTTTGGTTTCGATTATTATCACTACAGGGTTAAAAAGCTCGTTGGAAATCCCTCAAGATCTAGCGCGGTACTATTTGGCGTCGTGCTAGGGACTCGGCCGCGCTTCAACTTCTTATATATACACTGCTATTTCAAAATTATCTATATAGCATCTAGAGCTCGAACTGCCAATAACCACTATTAAATCTATGAGCCCCGCGCAGTCGGTTGAGGGCACAGTTCCAACCTCGGAAAGGTTAAAGCAATAAATTGTTTTATTTTTGTTTTGATTATTATTAGTAGAGCGGTCAAAAGCTCGTTGGAAATCCCTGAATATCTTTCGAGGTGATATAACTATGTAGCACAGTAGAACTTTATCCAATTCCTTCTTACCTCCTTCTTACCACAGTGGTGCTTTGAGAAGATTAATACATTTGACGTCGTCCTATTCACTCGTATCTCGCTTCAGCTTTTACATATATCTACATTGTTATTTTGAAGATAGAATTGATATTCCATCTTTAGCTCGAACTGACTATAATGTTTATGAGTTCCAGAGAATCTAAGTCTTTCAAAATTCCCGATGATCTAGCGATGTAATCTGGAGAGCTGACAACAGCGTAGGTGATTTAGGTATAGAGCTTAGTTAGTTTAAGAAACTTCAGAAATATTGATCTAGAGCACGAACCTTATGCCTAAGATAGAATATTTAAGAATATTTGACCTAACATAGAATAAGCAACGTATTCTTCGACTGGCCTTCGTCTAACTCAATTTCTTGAGATTGATCCGTTTGAACATCGATGTTAGGAGTATACGTTTCGATCTCTTTAATGACCCTAAGATCTTAAATCACTTAAACTTGAGCTCACATCCATCCATTTAAGGCAGAATAAAGACTGATAAAGATTATAAATAACAATATCTGATGACCTTAAAAGAAACATCGGTTGAGCTGACAATGACATTCGTTCCTGGATACTTTATATGAAACCAAAAGGTCTATAAGCACCTCATAAAGGTCTACAAGGTCGTCATAAGAAATTATTATAAGATTCCCCATATTTATGCCGTCTAATAAAGGAAAAAATAAAGATATTGAAGGCAGTTAATAAAGAGATCTTAAACTTTATGTATTTTTAAGCCCAAAGTGACCACAAACGGGTTAATTCGTAACAGCTTCTTATGATGTTCTGACCAACTTGAGTTATATGTTATTTAAAGTTTTTGCACTTAAAAAACAATAATTAATCTCTGGAAGAGGAAAGTGGTACTTTTCCAGTTCTTCACGTGTGTTTATAATTTTTTCAACTTTTTTTTATAATTTTTTTCAGGTTTCTTATTCAAATAATGTTGGTCTCAATTAAAGCCAACTGAAGCGATCTCCATGTTCATTTAGTCATTCTAATTTACTTGTTATGCACTTAATACCTGCTGCGCGTAAATCTGGCGCACTCAAATAGATTATCAATTCAAATAAATTCGATTAAACAAAAATTAATTACTACAAATGACGCAAACAATACAATGACAATGAGTTAAGAGTGTAAATAAATAAATAAATAAACCACAAACAATGTGTGAAGTGAAACAAATGATTAAATCGCTTCGAATGTTTTATAAATGCAACACTTTTTTTATAAAAAAATAAATAAATATGTATAAGTGGGTGTATATGCATTAGCAGTGCAGCTTGTTTTGAATATTCATCATTGTTGGGTTATAAATAAAGTGGAAAAAGTTCCGAGAAAATTAATATCGTCACATAAAAGATCATGAGTGAAAGTAAAATCGTTATTGGAGCCTGATTATTTATCCTTACACTCGTTTTTCATTTAAATTCTGTTTGATTGATTGAGGTTATGTTAAACGTATTATTATGAAAATGAAATGGAAACAGTCTCCAGAAAGCTAGATGCTTGAGATCTTTCTTTTTAGAATTCATAAACAACTTGTCATCCAAACCAACTGTGACTAAGAGCAACGATTACAGATTAATTTTCAGAAACCGATTATAATTTAACAATTTCCAAGCTCTAAAATCCAAGTCTAAAATTCCAAACAGTAATTAAAAGATTACTCAGTAGCATTAGATGTTAAGAAAAATATCCCAAGCATTCGAGAAAATTCAATCGATATATATGTATGTATCTCGAAAACAATTTAAGGGTCTATACCAGTGTGACATCTTCGAAAAATCGATTTTTTTTTGGTTTTTGCTTATTCGATAGTTTATACTTTCAAAAATATTCTTTGAAAGCGGTAAAATCGTATCTTGAACAGTTTTTGAATGGCAGCGTTCTAAAGGTCGACCGCTCGCTGGTATAAGCCACTATAGTCGAAATTTTAAAAGCGTTTTTCTCTAAACGACATTTCTCCAAATTGCTGACATGACAACCATACAATGACCGATCGACTTCAAATTTAAACTGAGTAATCTTGAATATGTTTACTATACAATGACCAACGATCTTTTTTATTTGTTGAAAATTGTCAATTTGGCATTAAAGAAATACCATTTTTTTACCTAAAAAAACGAAATTTTTTTCAGAACTATGCCATTTTGTCAATTTTTGATATTTTTCAAAAATCGTAGGTCATTCTATAGGAAATATATTTAACTTTAATAACCTTTTTGATTTTTTTTGTTTCAGCAACTCATTCGGCCGAAATCATGTCAGCAGTTGGGGAATTTTTTTTTTGGCACCTCCGAAGATAGCATATAACTTCTTTATTTTTCAATATTTTTGTAAAAAAAATTTAAATCTTAATGAAAATATACCTTATCATGTGCAAAAAACTTCGAAACAATCGAAACATTCTTTTAAAAAATTCAGGAAAATCGGAAATTCATGGGTTACATTGGTATAGCCATTTACCTCCCTTGGGCCTTGGTCTATATTCACTCACAGAAGTTCTGAATGTGTTTTAAACTCTTGTTAAAGGTGAAGGTGAATCTATACTTCGAGCTTCCTTAGAGAATATCGCAGAAACTATCAAGCTAGGTAACGACTTGTTGGATAAGAATGATTGACAACTTCCTAAACTCTTAATATTCATATTAAATCCGAGTACTCAGTTTATATATTTGACTATTGTCTTGAACAGGTATAACTACACCCTTCGAAATTTCACCCTGTAAATTTCGAAATTTCGCACTATTCAGTCACTCAATTAGTCTTTTGGTCATTTGCGAAGAATTTTAATGCAGTTGTTTTAGGAAAGAAGAAATCTGTTAAATTTTCTTATAAGTGACCTTAGGCAATAATGCTATGGGCTTTCGTTAGATTTTGACTTTCGTTCGGTTAGCTAACGGAGCTATCTAAACTCGCTATTTCTTGGTTTTACTCAGACTGCTATGGTTCTCAAGCATCTATTGGAATATTCGAGGGAAGATTAGGGACCCTAACAACACAGCAATATAACTACTAACTTCAAGCTTACAGAGAGAGGTCATCGATCTTTGAGAATTCAGTTTTCCCTTATTAATTAGACTTCGGTCAAATTTCGGCCCCTTGACTAATCTACACAACGAATCTGAATCCAAAGCGCATCGTTAAAGTGTTCGATCTGTAAATATTTAAATATCATTTCCGAGTTAAATATCTAAATCATAAGGTTCTAAAGTTTATAATCTGTGTTAGATCTAAAGTATCTTTCTACTGATAACTGGATTCTTCATGTTGTCCATCATAGATAGACGCACAAAGACTTGGGTACAGCAGTCCAAAGCATACGTATTTTTTTGGATTTTCTAACGTGCCTGTGTCAGAATTAAAACCCTAGATCACATGACTGGAATAAAATAATGGGTCTCGATGAAGATTCCTCAATTTTTTTTATTAAAAATGCATCACTTAAATCATAACGGTTGACTGACACCACCGTGATGTTTAAATTAAGTGACTCGTTGTTATTGTTTTTCTTGAGAAATGTAAACAAAATCCATATTTCATCGATAAACCAAATCATTCCAGCTCAACGCACTCGTAATACACCTGAGTTGCTTAGTAATTCAACCAACGGGGAATTCCTATTTATGATTTACTCCACACAGATCCATACAAACACGCCTCTTTAAGCGGCTGTAACAATTGCTTGCCACCATAAATGCCAACAACATTGTACAAAGTACAACAACAACAACACCGCGTCGAGTAGATTATGTACAACCATATAAAACGAATCGAAATCATTTCGCAGAGACGAAACACCATATTTGAAACAACACAAAAACGGCGGCAACAATAACAGTAAAAAGGTGAAAAAATGCATAAAAGAAATTATAGCGCAAATATGAACTCCTTGAAACAACAACAATAATAACAATAAAAACAAAGTAGCATTGGAATGTGCTGAAAGACAAATGTGGCAGTGAAATGAATTGGAAATAATGGCGGGAGGGGGAGTGAAGCGAAAAGTAACAGTTTGTGTTGTTGAGGGAGGGGAGTAGTACACGGGGGCTAACGCTAGCAACGTGCCGCTTGATAACAGGTTGTAGTATTTGCTTGCACTTGTTGTTGTTTACACACTTCATTTTCATACTACTGTCGAGCGGCATATGAACTGCACAACTACAACATACAGTATGCTTGTAAATATGTTATTGTTGTTGTGTTGCGGCTCACAATTCACAGTTACACGTCGATTTTCATGTTTCAGCCATGCTTTGTCGCCAACTTTAGCATTGTTGAGCGGTGTTTATTGCTATTGATATGCAATTGTTGTTGTTGTTATTCATATTTTTTTGTTGCTTTTCATTTTTCTTGTTGTTGCAGCTGCTGTTGTTGGCCTTTGTGCACCTACCACGTGCAAAACAGTTCGCTTATGGTAGTAATGAAAAATGACAAAAGCCCAAAAACAAAAAAAAAATTAATAAAAAACAACAACAACAAAGCGTAAAGTAATAACAAAAATTATGTCAATGTACTCGGTTGTTTTGTTTTTGCTTTTCGTATTAGCTGAAAGTGTTGCTGCGTTTATTGCTTTTTTATTTCCGCAAATACGATCCCGCTACCACCCTCTTGTGTGCCACCGAACCCGGTAGCTGCGACTGCTGCTACTACAACAATTCTGCTGCTTTTGTTGTTGTGCAGTTCCAATTGTGCAAATAAGATGGTTGTGATGACGAATGTGGCGGTGCAAATAGTTGATGTTTGTTTTGTTGTTATTATTGGTGAGTTTTTTCTGAGAATATTTTATTATAATAATTTTAAATATTTGCTTCTTAAGGTGTATTTTTCAAGAAAAAAATTATTTATATTTTATTATTATTTATTCATGATAAATAAGTTTTATTTTTTATTTGTTTTGCTGTCGGCTATTTGTTTGCTAATTTGAATGTTAATAATTTAAAACAAGTAGGGAAGGGCTAAGTTCGGGTGCAACCGAACATTTTTATTTTGGCATAAGGTTCAATAGAATAACGAAAATCATCATAAATAGTGTATGTATAGGGACTGAGGTAATTCCTAACCCGATTTCACTCGTTTTCACCACCAAGATACAATGTATCGAAGACTATAATTAGGTATATGGGATCCGTGGGAAGTTATGACCCGATTTTTACCATTTCAGGTACAGAGAGAAACTGTTATAAGAAAAAAATTCAGAGGGAATGAATTACATAAAAATATCTGAGGGATTTACCTATATTTTCGGTGAAAAATTACCCTTAGGCACTGAGTTCTTCATGTTCGATATCAGGGGCCTAGAAAAGTCATGGTTCGATTTTGTGATGTCACAGCTCAAATACAGTATTTGTGTAATGTTTTGTTCCGCTATCTTCATTTGTTCCTAATGTATATATGTATTATAAAGTGAACGAATCAAAAGAATTCAAAATTGAGTTATATGGGAAGTAGACGTAGTTGTGAACCGTTTTCGATTGACCCATCAGGGTGTCAAGAAGGTGTTATATACCGAATTTCATTGAAATCGATCGAATAGTTCTTGAGATATGGTTTTTGACCCATAAGTGGGCGACGCCACTCCCATTTTCCATTTTGTAAAAAAATCTCAGTGCAGCTTCCTTCTGCCATTTCTTATGTAAAATTTGGTGTTTCTGACGTTTTTCGTTAGTGAGTTAACGCACTTTTAGTAATTTTCAACCAAACCTTTGTATGGGAGGTGGGCGTGATTATTATCCGATTTCTTTCATTTTTGGACAGTATAAGGAAATGGTTAAAATAAATGACTGCAGAAAGTTTGGTTTATATAGCTTTATTGGTTTGCGAGTTATATACAAAAAACCTATTTGGGGGCGGGGTCACGCCCACCTTTCCAAAAAAATTACATCCAAATGTGCCCCTCCCTAATGGGGACCTATGTTCCAAATTTCATTTTCATAACTTTATTTATGGCTTAGTTATGACACTGTATAGGTTTTCGGTTTCCGCCATTTTGTGGGCGTGGCAGTTGACCGTCTGTATGGGCCAAATACCTCATATAAGGATTTTCAAACTTCAGATATGCTTTGTACCATATATTACAGTTAATAACAATTAAGTACAGTTAAGTAATGTTAATCTTGAATATACTTTAACGTAGCTTGGTGTCGAATATTAGAAAAATAGGCCCAAGAATTACCCGAGCTTCCATATGTATATATATAAAATTCATCTGTTCGTGTGTATGTCACTGAACTCCTCCTAAACGGCTGGATCGATTTTAATGAAATTCAATTTAAATTTAATTTTAATTTTAAATTTATAATTATTATTTTTTATATTGGCCAAAAATATATGACGCCATTATTACTGTATAGAAACCGCCGAAATGTATTAGGTTGGCAAATATTTCCCTTCCGCTTTTTTGCTCTTTATTCAATGCTTTATAATATCCATCCGAGCTCCCGTAGCTTATGTCGAGTCATCAACAAAGTGTGCGGTCTGGCGTTGTACTGGTGGAACACTACACCCTTCCTGTTGGCCAATTCTGGACGCTTCTGGTCGATCGCCTACTCCAAGCGGGTCTTCGCGGTATGTGGTAGAATTAAGCTTCTGGCCATATGGCAGAAGCTCATAGTGGATAATTCCCTTTCAATCCCACCAAACACACAGCAAAACCTTCCTGTTTGGGACGATTCACTGGTCTTCGACCACGACCATTTTCGCTTGATATTGTGATCCATTTTTCGTCGCCAGTCACCATCCGCTTCAAAAATAGGTCGAGTTCGTTCCATTTCAGCTGCATATCTCAGGCGTTGATTGGTTTTTTTGCGTCAAAATCAGCTTTTTGAGTATCCAGCATTCTGCAGATGGTTTAAAATGGTTTGGTGACTAACTCCCATCTCCTGGGCGATGTCACGAAATACCACATGCCGGTCTAACTCGATGTTGTCCATGATTTGATCGGTATTCGTTGTCACAGGTCTTCCGCCGGCGGGCTTATCCAAGGTATCGTTTTCACCCACTCTGTCGAAACCATTTCTCCGCAGTTCGAAGTGATAGAGTACCATCCCCCAAAACACCATTAATCGCTTTGTTGTGTAACAATAAAAAATATATTTTTTTATTAAAATATAGCATTGTTCTTCGACATAATCACTATCCAGAGTAATGCCTTTGTTACAAGGATTCTCCAACTTTTGATAGCTTAATGATTTGAGGATTTCATAAAGTATTTGTTTCCATTTTGACCTCTACTTGTCTAATTTGAATGATATCTTTTCACAGCGAAGCACTTTCTGAGTTTTCATTGAAGTCGTAATTTGGACTTGAAGTTCAACAACCTTTCCTTATTAGAGCTAGTCTAACATTCTGTAGCATTCAGCTTGTCTCAAGCATTTCATGATACCATATGCTTTACGCCAGACTTTGAAGCGATCGCAGTTCTAGTAGCAGTTGAGGAAATAGAGACATTCACCTTATACTACTGCCTTTCCTGGCACAATAATAACAACATCGAGCATCAGCCATTGAACTTCAATCTCCACCTCCACCTTAACCTTTAATAAACAGCCCCGCATCACTTATGTATTTCAAAGCGCCTTGCGGGTAATTTCCTTATTGCAACAATTTGCTTTTCAACACACGCTACTCGAAAGCTGTTCAAATAATGTTTCATTCAGCAAACAGTAGCAAGAAAAATCGAAATTATTTACCGTAATTTAAACAATTAATCATTAAGCGAAAATTCTGTATAAATATATGGTAAACACTGACTGACGCCAGTTCATTGGCTGCTGTGGTTATTTGCTTTACGCTTGCAATAACCTCGCGGCGAATTGCATAATATTATATTCATTAATGCAGTTCTAGGTGATTTTTTTTTAAATATGCAATGCAATGAACGCTTTGTTTCAATTGTTTAATGTGGTAAAGATGTTTAATGTAGTGAAGAGTTAAAATTAAATATCGATGAAATTTTCGTGTATAAGGCGATTGAAGCGGTCAGCCAACTCACTTTAACGAGAGGATTCCTAACCTCAAAATCGTTCTGAAACAATGAATGGTCTAAAGATAGTGACCATCTCTCAAAAAGATCATTGTAAATTATGGTCTACCTTATACAAATTCCGATTTATACCCACATTCTGTTGAATATAGGCCTTTGAAAGCCTTCTTCTAAACAATCCGAAACTCTTTTAAAACAAAAGGCTGTGTGAATCTATTCTAAGAGGTCTCGAATTTGATCTCGTAGGAGAAATATGTCCAAACCTTCGCGGAGTCCCCCAATATACTATATATGTGTTTATTCAGCTTACCACCTGCTATTAAGTCACATTTATCAGTCACTTTTGGAGATCTTAACAATTCAGGTGAACATATTTCATTTCGCCGAAACACTTTGGATAACAAAAAAGATACGAAGTCGATTATGTCTTCCTCTAGTTCTAGTTAAGTCATATAATGAATTTGGTCTATTCAGCCGCCTTCAAATATAATATTTCGAATAACAATAATATAATAAAACTAAGATATCGGCTCAATCCTTCCCGTAGTCCACTGGTTTAATATATATGTGGTTATTCACCTTCCAGTTGCTATTAAGCCACATATTTGGGTCACTTTGATGGAGATCTACGTGAGAATGTTTCGAAACACTTTAAGTATCAAAAAGAGTAGAGGTCGTTTATATCTCCTCTAGTACCAGGTAAACCAGGTAAGCCTCCTCAACATCGCGTATAAGGTTCTGTCGAGCGTGTTGTGTGAAAGACTAAAGCCCACCGTCAACAAACTGATTGGACCTTATCAGTGTGGCGTTAGACCTGGAAAATCAACAACAGACCAGATATTCACCATGCGCCAAATTTTGGAGAAGACCGTGAAAATAGGATCGATACACACCATCTCTTTGTCGACTTTAAAGCTGCTTTCGACAGCACGAAAAGGAGCTGCCTTTATGCCGCGATGTCTGAATTTGGTATCCCCGCAGAACTAATACTGCTGTGTAAGCTGACGTTGAGCAGCACCAAAAGCTCCGTCAGGATCGGTAAGGACCTCTCCGAGCCGTTCGATACCAGACGAGGTTTCAGACAAGGTGACTCACTATCGTGCGACTTCTTTAACTTGATGCTGGAGAAAATTATAGGAGCTGCAGAGCTAAATAGAGAAGGTACAATCTTCTACAAGAGTGTACAGCTACTGGCGTACGCCGATGATATCGATATCATTGGAAACAACACCCGCGCCGTTAGTTCTGCTTTGTCCAGACTGGATAAGGAAGCGAAGCGTATGGGTCTGGTGGTGAACGAGGACAAGACGAAATATCTCCTGTCATCAAACAAACAGTCAACGCATTCGCGTCTTGGCTCCTACGTCACTGTTGACAGTCATAACTTTGAAGTTGTAGATAATTTCGTCTACCTAGGAACCAACATTAACACCAATAATAATGTCAGCCTTGAAATCCAACGCAGAATCACTCTTGCCAACAGTTGCTACTTTCGACTGAGTAGGCAATTCAAAAGTAAAGTCCTCTCTCCACGAACAAAAACTGAACTCTACAAGTCCCTCATCATTCCTGTCCTACTTCATGGTGCAGAAGCGTGGACGATATCAACATTCGATGAGACGGCACTTGGAGTTTTTGAGAGAAAGGTTTTGCGGAAGATTTATGGTCCCTTAAACATTGGCAACGGCGAATACCGCAGACGATGGAACGATGAGCTGTATGTGTTATTCGACGACATAGACATAGTCCACCGAATAAAAAACAGCGGCTACGCTGGCTAGGTCATGTTGTTCGAATGGATGAAAGTGCCCCAGCTCTGAAAGTATTCGATGCAGTACCCGCTGGTGGAAGCCGAGGAAGAGTCAGACCTCCACTCCGATGGAAGGACCAGGTGGAGAGGGACCTGGCTTCGCTTGGTATAACCAAATGAATAGTTAGTTTGAACAATAAGTGAGATAATGAATCTAGGAATATAGGTATGATACTCCCAGCGGAATGCTCCATCCGCCCAAAGCTTGCCTTGGGAAAAAATACAGAATTATAAAAACATATTTTCATTAGAGTCTGGCAGAGAACTCTGCATTTTACATCTTCAATTTCTGGAATCTCTGGACCTTATGGTTCGGTCCGAATTCAGCCTTTCCTTGTTGATTTTTTACAATCTTCAAAGATATTAGAGGTTTGCTAAAGCACGGTACTTTCCTTTTATCGATTTTACGGTTAGCTTAACTAACACAAACACAGTTACTTGCTTCTCTCGCTACTCTCCCACGCCCATTCTGACAACGCTCGCCTCGGTTGTTTTGCACGCTTGTGTGCTTTCAGCGCATTTCCGCTTAGCAGCGTCGATTATCCTGCTCAACTGGGTGGCCAGAGTTGCTCTTCACTGAGCAAAGGACACGCGCCCACAACAGCAACAAATGCAGCAAACAACAACAACAAAAACGACGAGTTGTAGAGTTTTGACGACAAGAAATGCCACAGCGTTCATTCGTCCGTATCGAGCATATCCGGTGGCGTTTGTGCCGTCACCCGGGTGAGTTGCTGCTGCCGCCGAAAGCTCACGGGAATCCTTCGCAAAGGCCTGGGCGTGTAATCACAGTAGACGTAGTTAGGGGCACAGACAGGACCATAGTTGTGGCTATGTGTGTGTGTGTGTGTGTGTGTGCTTATTTTGCGAATAATTACTGCGGCACAGATTCCGCTTGCTGCGCTATTTCATCAACATTTATATGTTGTTGTTGTTGTTATACATATATATTTTTTTTGCTTTTTGCCGTTACAACAACAATTCATCGCTGCTTACATATTTATATGTGCTATAATTAAAATTTATTTTTATTGTTGTTGTTATTTTGTTGGCCGCTAATTGCCACAATGCACTCACATACATACAAACATGCCACATGCCACATGCCACATTAGTTCGTTGGCCATCAAAGGAAGTTCAATTTGCGCAGATGGCGAGTGGCCGGCGTTGGTTCGTTCGATGAGTGTATGTGTATGTGTCTGTGGCTGCAACATCAGCAGCAGCAACGCCTGCGTATGGCCAACGCGCCACGCACCATTGTCAATTAGAGCGTCAAATGGCACGCAAAGCTCAAGTGTCTGTGCTGGTTGAGAGCCCCTTATTTAGTGGCGTGTGAGTTGTTGTACTTTTTATAATTTGTTGTTATTGTTGCTGTTGCTGCGACACCAAACAAATGCTCATCACTGTTTGCGTCATAAAACCGCTTTCCGTTTGTTGTTGCTATTTTTGTAATTATTTTTGTTGTTGTTGCAATTTTTGTATTGACATTTGTTGTTGTGGTTGTTGTTCTTAGTTTCTGTTGTTGTTGCTATGAACGTTAATGTAACAAATTACCGTGCTTTGATTATGTAAGCAAAATCAGCACAAAGTGACCAACCAACTATCAGTGCCACAGAACTTCAATTAGTTGTTGTTGTTGTTGAGGCGTGGTCTGTGCCACAACATTGCTTGCCACAAAAAAAAATGTATTTTTATTATTTTGTACATTACATTTTTCACTTTTTCCGCCTTTTTTCCAATTTAGTGAGTTTAATTGTGGAAATGCGCAAAATGCGGAAGAGTTCTTCCGAGCTTCGCTGTTATTGCAATGCTCTTTTTCGTGTTTTTATTGTTGCTGTTGTTGTTGTCATTGCTTTCATTTGTATTGTTTTCCATTTCATGTTTAATGTTCCAGTGAACCTACTCCAAAGAGGAAGATTTACTTTCTAATGTTAAAATCATCGACCCCGGTTTCCCTTGTAACAGTCCCAAGTAAAAAGCAAATTTGCAGAGCGAAATCAATGGATAATGGGTCTTACTGCAGAGGAGAAATTAGTAGTCCACACAAAATTCTAGATATCACATATCTCTTGAGATCCTGCCAAAAGAACTATTTTCAAAGTTAATCTTGAGACCAAACCGACCTAACAGGGTTCACATATCTGCGGGCGAACCAAATAGCTTCCTAATCATGTCGTGTGAAGTTAAATAGCAGCATATTACTTTTTTACAACTATAGAGTTCTTAACCTCAAAATACTGTACACATTTTTGAAGCAAGACAGCTTCGAGTACCCCTTATTATGTTATGATAGCTCGCTAAGGATATATAGTAAAAACATCAGAACCCCTGAGAACTGATGAGTTGCTCCAAATGCATAGTTAGAACAGAGTTATAATTTGAGTTATCTTTTTCGTCTCCCCCGTCTGTCCATCTGGAAATTGATGCTTCATTGAGTAGACGCCTAATAAATGTAAATACAGATTCGATTATAGCTTGTTCAACATTAGTCAATCTGACCCAATCTCAAAAAAGGCATGGCACATTTTGACTTCAATGTCGTCGGACCTCGATGACCTCTACGAATCCTTTTCGCATCCTCCTTCGGTCAGGTTACTGTCTCTATACGAATAAACGAGATTTAAATTTCAAGAGTTCCAGAAGGGATCGAATCCTATTTCTCCACATTTTTCATTGAGCTAGTGATTATTTTGAAGTATAAAGAAGAGTCAAGAACGCTATACGCATGATGCGATGATATCACTGATCTCATGAATCCAATAGAAGCTCAATTGGTATCACATAGATTAGATACCAATAGACCGAAGCGAAGATTCAATCGATTTATCAACAGATATTTTGACGAGGTTATACTCCAGTTTGGCAGATTTTGCTACAGTTAATTTTTCTATAAATCGACCCAGCAAACGCTATCTTCTGAAGATATTTTATAGACCCCATCGTAAAAATTTCCTGAAATAAAACCACAAAAAATATGTCTATAAGCAAAACTGGAATTTTTTAAGTGAAACGCGTGGAATGTGCGCTGAATATTTATGCTTTCCACACGCTAACCCAGCAAGTCACGGTCTCGCGTCAACGAGCCATATCACTGATGTTAAAGATTTCGTAGGGTGTAGAAGTAAAAACGGAAAGCATTAACGACACAGGGGTTTCCCAAAGCCAACCAGAGGTCAACGCTATGTGGGCAGAGGTGTTGGGCGCGACACAGCAGGGGGGAACCGAACAGCGCAACAGCGCTGCCTTAAGCTCATGATGGGCCGTCAAATGAACAAATGAAAAACTACGATTTACTCGAGCTCGTTTTGGAAAACATTTGGCCCCCACGCATGGCTTGCAATTTATATATGAGTAAATGGGCTAAAATATGCCGGGTCAGTTGACAAACCGTCGAATTGCTTGGCGTGTCGTGCGCTCCTTTAACCGTAACGAACGCTTTGGTGCGCTACACTGCGTTCGCTTAGTGCTTTCGGTGCTTTCGGTGCTTTCCAACAACAGCAACAGACAATCTGAATACAAAAACAACACAAACATTGACGCATACTAACGGCAAGTGCGCAATTTATAGTTTTCTATTAGTTCCAGCGAGTGAAGCGGCGGTGGCCACTGTTGAGTCGCACAACATCAACTGGCGAGCTCGAAAGCGCTCGAGTTGAGGTCGGTCGTTGGTTGGTGGGTTAACCGTTTGGCAGCGCATGCGGCGCATAGTCAGCTGTAGTCATCAGCGTTGGTTGAGCAGTTAGCGCAGATAATACATCCGGTTCCGGTTAAGCCCATATTTTTGTGTCATTTACAGCCGGAACGAATGAGCGGAGCAGTTGTCGTTGCTATTGCTGCTATTTAGTTGTTGTTATTTAGTATTCTGGCGAGTCGCTGTGATGCTTCAGGCAAGGCTAGACGGCGCGCGGACAACGGCGTATGATGGTTGTGGCATGTCAACGGTAGAATATGTGATTGCTCGTTGTGGATGTTGCAGTGGTACATGTATCAAATACATATGTACATATATATATTATACTTATTAACATAATTCTATATATGTATGTATATTAATTTACATTCTCTGGCTGTTGCGTGTTTTCGCTGATATTATCGTATTTTTACTCTCATATAGCCATTTGCATAGGCGCATAAATTTACTTACATACATACATAAGTAGATATGCAAATATGCTAAAATCCATACATACATTTGTATGTAGTGTATGTGGTATATAAATATAAATATATGCAAATAAATAATAAGTTTGTCAATTTCCATATGCAGATTTGCAGACCCCTCCACTGACTATTGCCTGACAGTTGGCCTGAGTGTATTTAATATTCACAAATTTCGAAATTTCATACTGCAAACACCGTAAATGATTATACGACAATTCGGATTACAGATTTAATTTAGAAGAAAAATTCTGTCAAACTGTATATGAAGGACCATGGGGACAACAAATTCTACAGCAGTACACTAGTCTAATAAAATTTTATGGAGCTGCATACCTATGATCTTCACTAAGTTCCTAGCGCTTTCAGTTAAGAATCAATCACGGTTAAACCCCCAAGAAATGCTAAGCGCTGATTTCAACTGTTTCAATGACCGAGTAACATTAACGCAACGATTATATGTTCACTTGAGGCAGTAGTCTGCTTTAAAGGCTTGAAAAATCGATTTTTATACCCTGAACAGGGTATATTAAGTTGGTCACGAAGTTTGTAACACCCAGAAGGAAGCGTCGGAGGCCCTATAAAATATATATATAAATGATCAGTATGTTGAACTGAGTCGATTTAGCCATGTCCGTCTGCCTGTGTATATACGAACTAGTCCTTCAGTTTTTAAGATATCGTTTTAAAATTTTGCAGATGTTATTTTCATTTCAAGAAGCTGCTCATTTGTCGGAACTGCCGATATCGAACCCCTATATCATATAGCTGTCATACAAACTGAACAATCGGAATCAAGGGCTTCTATGGAAAATTTTCGCATTTGACTTGATATCTTCACGAAATTTGACATGGATTACTGCTTAAGGTAATAATATAATCTCCGAAGAAAATGTTCAAACTATACTATATAACATAATAAAACTATATAACATTAATGTTTCTAGCAAACAACCCGGGTAAAAAGAATTAGTAAAATGTTTTATTTTTTTTTACTTACTTTTTCTTACGTCTTTAGATTTGCTTAAACACATAGTTACTAAAAGAAATGCACCTGTGAAGGGTATATTAGCTTCGGTACAGCCGAAGTTAACGTTTTTTCTTGTTTGGTTTTGTTCTAAATCTCTTCCAAAACTATCCAACAATATGTCTTTAAAATTCCAGAAGCCAATTCGACATATTTTCGAAGTTAGAGCAGTTTTAGTGGCCGAGCGTCGAGCAGGTGCGAATGCTCAGGCAGACTTTAAAGCGCGTTTTCACGAGTTTTCATTTTCACAATTGTTAGAAAACGGTGCCGGCGATAGCAAAAAGAATATATGTCCGATCGTCTAAAAAAAACCAAAGTGATCTAGCTTCAGTATTAAATTATCTTCTATTTGAACTAAAAAAGTTGGACAAAAGTATTATTTAAACTACTTATTTTGCAACTTAAAGTAAATTTTTTTCTTAAAAAAGTGAATTTTTTTTCAAACTTCGAAAACATTTGGAATTTTATAACATCTTCGGTATTTTTTTAGTTCATAAAGAAAAGAAACTTATACAAATTAAAAAAAAAAAATTTGGTTCGACTGTTTCAGATGCAACCCACGACCTCCATCACCGGCACCGATTTACAAGTGTAGACTTCAGGCGCTCCAGAAAAATACTTACAACTTTGAAAAAATTTCAATATTTTTTAATAATAAATATTGTTTTTTAAGCTTTAAATATAGTACACTATCGTCTTAAAATTCCGTTTACCGCAATCATTTCATTCCCTTTCAAAAAAAATTGCTAAAAAACGCTTTTTTTCGGCTTCTAAAGCAGACTACTGCCTTAATTTTGCTAAGATCTAGCAACACTACACATCTTTGAAAGGTCTTGACATAACCTACAAAACGACGCTATGCATGAGTTTGAATATTGCGTTCAACAGTTGTAGACGTGTAAACATGGAGTTCACTGACGCCGAAATTCGCGCTATTTTAAAGTTTTTCTTCGTTAAAGGAAAATCCCCTAGAAAAACGTTCCGTGCGATTATTGGTGTTTTGGGGGATATGCTGTTGAAACGGAACGAACTCGACCCATTTTTGAAGCGGACGAAAAATGCATCAGATACGACAATATCAAGCGAAAACGGTCGTGATCGGAGTCCGGTGAATTGTCCCGAACAGTGGCCAAGCCGGAATTGACGGCCAGGAAGGTTTTGCTGTGTGCTTGGTGGGATTGAAAGGGAATCATCCACTATGAGCTGCTCCCATATGGCCAGACGCTTAATTCTACCATCTACAGCGAACAACTGGACCGACCAGGCGATCGACCAGAAGCGTCCAGAATTAGCCAAAAGGAAGAGTGTAGTGATCCACCAGGACAACGCCAGACCACAAACTTCGTTGATGACCACTCAGAAGCTACGGGAGCTCTGATGGGGGATTTTATCGCATCCACAATATAGCTCGGACACAGTGATTACCACCTGATCCTGTCCATGGCGAACGCCCTTGGTAGTGTAAAGTTGAACTCAAAAGATGCTTGTGAAAAGTGGCTGGCCGAGTTCTTCGAAAATAAGGAGGGGGGCTTCTACGAGGGGGGTATTATGAAGTTGCCGTCTAGATGGAAACAGATTATCGAACGAAACGGCGTATATTTGAAATAAATCCTATCACTGTAACACTTTTTATAAAGCATTGAATAAAGAGCAAAAAAGCGGAAGGAAGTTATTTGCCAACCTAATATTTCACATAAACCCATCGATAATTTGAAAATCCGAATATAAGACATACGGGGGATAGAGGAAGTATTGATCTTATTTGGCACAGAGGCACATTATTAGAAAGAACTCATATCCTTTGCATTAGAATATCTGAGAGATTTACGAATGTTTTTTAAATAAAATTAGCCAGAAACTCTTGCAAAGTTATAATTCGATATCGGCGTTTTTTATATGGGCGATGTAGCACTAGAAATGTGGTTTACTACAAAGTTTTACTCCGATATCTTTACTGGTGCTTAATTTATATATATAGAACGAATCAGATGGACTTCAAAATTATGTTATAACGAAACTAGGTATTGTTGTGAACCGACTTCGCTCGTTTTTAAACTATCGCACTAGATTGCCTAGAGAATGTTATAAACCAAATTTAGTTGAAATTGGTCGAAGAGTTTTTGATAGTGTTCTACTAATCGCAATGCGCCATATGCTTCCAGCTAAACTATTGTTTTGATTTTAAGTGATGTCGCATAGTGGTACTTAGAATTTTATTTCGTTTTGTTATGCCGAACTTAGGAAGAGGAATCTTTTGTTAGATATCGCTGTTTAAAATATTATTGAAATTTTGACATTTGGAGGTAGGATAAGTTCCTCAATAATAAAAATAAAATTCTGGAATTCTGTCGATTAAAGTTTGGTCTTCTGGTACTTTACATTTTTATTTAAAAATAGATTCCGATAGATCATGATCGAAGCTTTTGAAACTAAAAATAATTTTTCAGCAATTCCACCACCAGAATAGTGATTTCAGCTTATTGCAGACTGATTTGACATGATGTTAAGTCTAGCATATAGCTGAAAATCCCATGAGCTACTATTCGTGGTTTTCTATATGAGAATATCTACTATAAAAGAAAATTTATTAACATCACTTATAAATTTGAAGAAGCTTATTAAGATAGGGTTCTGTTGTAGGTTTTTAGTTGTTCTTGGGTATTATTTATAAATCCTCAGACAACTTTAGCCCATCTCAGACATTTAACATGATATATTTATAATTATTAAAAAATTTCGAAATTGAGAAAACCGATTTTACAACCGAAACTCTCAGAGAAAATTTTCATAAGAATAAGCACCGTTACTTTAATTAACCTTAACTACACCTAATTACCTCATATCAAATAAGCTTAGTAACAGCTTTATTTCCACGTTTAAAAATAGAAAGAACAACAACAAGAAAATTTAAATATTTTTACAATTTTTCATTCGCCACAAGTAGCAAACGAGGGGCGACAACAGCTACTCGAACCAGCAGACGACCGAGAAAAGAGCAATGGCCGCGAATTCGTTGACGCGGCGTGGAAAATGCATAAAAGGGCGGAAAGTTCTGTGTGTGTGTGTGTGGCGAATAAAATGGGGAAAAGCGCAACCAATACCAGTGAGAATATAAATTAGGCAAAAGGCAGGAAATTGTAACAAATTAGCAGCGCTGGGCAATGGTTTAATTAGTTGCGTGGCATTGGAGCGGAATGCAATGCGAATTTGGATAATGGGGGGAAGTTCTTGTTTTTTTTTTTCATATTATTGTATTTTTTGTTTTGTGGGGAAGTAAGACGATGTATTTTTTATAAAAATGTGAAAAAATATATTTATATATTTTATTTTATTTATAAATATTTTTTTTATTTATTTTAAAAATTATATTTTTTTTTATTTAATTTTTCATGTAATTATTTTTTTTTTTCCAATTTCTAAGAAGCTTGATTTACTCTAGAAAATCAAGTTAAAACTGCGCCAGCAACAAGCGCTCGTTCTCACATAAATTCACACATTAAACCGTTGAACATGAGGGGTGGTGACACAAACAAGCTTTTTTGTTTTTTTTTGTAATTTCTTATTTTATTTTTTATTATTGTAAATTTTATTTTCACACCCGTAAATGTAATTATATTTTTTATATCATTACTTCAATATGCGTATGTGTCAGTGTATGTATGCGGAACTGGTTTAGCGCGTCGGCTATAACAGCAGCAAGTAACAACAACAATAACAGCAATACAATGAAGAGCGAAATTTACAGCTGTGCACGTTTTTGTAGCAACAACAGCAACAAATAAAAAAGGGTCTTTGAGCTAGGGGTCAAGAGCAATGAAATGTAAGTGAATTAAGAAAAAAATTAATTATATTTATAGAAAATAATTTTAATAATTAAAGGGGGGCTAAAATTGGACGCAAAAGACATATAGTCTTGCAATTTGCAAACAAACAACCGTTAGGTGAAGAATATTATATTTTATACACTTAGAAATATGTTGCGAGAGTATGAAAGTGGTGGGCCCGAAATTTCGGGATTATGAAATATACTTTTCGACAGTGGTTCATTTTGTAACGAAAATAATTATTGTAAATTAATCGATTTTATTAAAAAAGAGAGCGAAATTTCAAAAAAAAAAATTTGGTCCCGAAATATCGTTTCGGGATCCCGAGTTTTTATTTTTGCAAAATTTAAGGCTAATAGTTATTAAAAATAACGTAATCTACTACAGTCTATAATAAAGAACTGCAGAATTTTAAAAACAAATCAATCCCGAAATTTCGGGATTGTCATTTCGGTAGTCCGAAATGTTCTTTTAGAGAGTGTTCTAGTATTTAACAGAGATAATTATTGTAAATCGAATCTAGTCGATTATGTGCAAATAAAGAGTATTATAACTGCGAAATTACAAAAAATTAGTCCCGAAAATTAAGGATTGTTGATTCGGGATCCCGAAATATTATTTTTTTTGGTCAAAATCTAATGCGAATATTTAATAAAAAATATTCTTAGCTATTAAAGTTTTGTGGAAGGACTACAGAATATTGCATGATTGTTTTTCGGGAACCCAAAATATTCTTTTTCACAAGAGTTACTGCCTTGAAAATAAATTAATCTATAACAGTTTTGTTGAAAGGGCTGTATCAAATAATTCAAATTTTGTTTTAAAAGCTGAAAAGAACTTCAATCCCGAAATTTCAGGTTTGCTCTCACTAAATATGCAAGTACAGTGGAACTTCTCTAACTCGAACCACCATAATCCACCAAAAAACTTCGAGTTATAGAATTTTCATAAAAATATATAATCTTTCAAAAAGCAGTAAAATTTGGATTTATACCCAGTTTTATTGATTTACTTCGCAAAAAGTTTTATTTAAATACATTAAAACATGTATTCTGTAATTTTGTTTGTTGCAGTTTGCTATTGTTTGGCTCTTGACGTCTGCATCTCATGCCTTTGTTACACGATTTATCAAACCTTTAAGGGGCACCCCTAGTGTAAAATTTCAAAAAAAACTCAAATAGTTTTTGAGTTATAGCAACTTAAAGAGCAGCCGCTCGGTAACATTGAAAACGATCATTTTATCTTTAAACGCGTTTTCTCGAAACGGCATTTTCCGAATTTGCTGCAGTGATTACTCAAAAACAAATGATCCGATCACTATCGATTTTTTTTTACATGTTCTATATATAGTTCTCCGTACAATGACCTATAGATTTTTGAACTGATCAAAAAATCGAATTTTGGCAGGCCAAAAACGACCAAAATTTTGGGTAAAATTCGACTATTTTTTTATAACGCCGCCATATTGTCAATTTTTTATTTTTTTTTTTCCATCGTAGGTAATTGTACAGACAGTATTATCTAGTTTAACGAGAATTTTTTGTTTAGATTTCATCCACGGAGAAGGCCGGAATCATTGCAGCAGTGAAGGACCTTTTTTTTCGCGCCGTTGGAGATCGACTATAGCTTAAAAAAGTATTTAATTTTTTTCTTCAAAAATTTCACTGCATATTCTTGAAACATGCATAAATATATTCATAAAATTTTGAAATAATTGATAAAGTATTTTTTTAAATAAAAATTCCCAAAAATCACCTTTTTCTATGCCATTACACTAGGTGTGCCACTTAAGTGTAATATCATATATTTTGCTCGCCTCCATACGAATATAGAGATTCCTTTAAAATTGTTCCTTGATAGCAAATTTTTAAATTTTGTATTATGCCCTGGTCGAAAAGTTCGATTTATAGAATGAATATTGTATGAAAATTTACTTCTATTGCCAATTCAAAAGTTTGAGTTATGGAGATCTTCGACTTATAGAAGTTCGAGTTATGGAAGTTCCACTGTAGATGTGTAATAAATGTATGCACTCCTACCCACATGCAACTACCTAAAAATGATTTGTGCTTTTTTGTCGAATCATTGCAAATAATTATGATTTTCAATTTGAATTGGTGGGTTCACGCCCTCACCGAAGTGGCGCGTTGCAACAGACAAACGAATGAATGTAGAAATATAGAGAGAGCATACAGAGGCTAGAAGAAGAACGCAAAGGGCTAAGTGAAAAAAGCAACTATAAAAATTATAGGCCAAATACAACAAACATTTATGCAACATTAGCATAAAAATAGTTACAACAACAAATGCAAAGTTAGAAAGTAAAATCTAAAAATAGTAAATACGAGTATATAATTATGTAAATATGTGTATATGTATGTAGGAATGTGTGCACATAATTACAGTTGGCAGTGCAAGTGCGCTTTTGTTATGCAATAGTCTATCTATGCAACAATAGAATGATTGACGCCACGTAAATACATATACATATACGAGGGCTGCTATATATATTTCTGGCCTAGGCAACACTAAGTGTTGGCAGGTGCAATCTGACATTTCCATGGGAAAGTTTGACATTTTTTAGCATAACATCACCCAGAACGGTTTGTCATTTAATCGTGAATTGTTTTATTTACAGGGAATTATAAAATTCATCTCGGCCAAAAAATGGAATTAACTCGTGAACATTTTCGAGCGATCATTTTTCACAACTTTCGACGTGGATTATCGCGACAAGAGTGCATCGATGAACTAAAATCTTTGTATGGCTATGAAGCACCATCCTATAGCACTGTGAAAAACTGGTACCAATTCAATCGTGGCCGACGCTCGCTCAAAGACGAATTCCGTGAAGGTCGTCCAAAAACAGCCGTCATGTAACATACCTTCAGATAGAGGCATGCCTATGCATTTCTCCCACCAGCATACATTCGATATTGCATGAACACCTGGCCGTAAAAAAGGTTTGTTCTCGTTGGATCCCGCACAATTTGACAATCGCTCAAAAAAAGGCTCAAAAAAAGTGCTTCGAAAATAGGTTTGAGCGCATGCAAAAGTGTATAAATCATGATGGAGAATATTTTGAAAAACAATAAAACCATTTTCGTTGATAAATATTCCTATTTTCATTATTAGGCCATAAATATATATAGCAGCCCTCGTACATATATGTCTATATTAATATACGCATACATATATACATACATATGTACCTACAGTTAGATAAATAATTGTATGCTATGTGAATGCAAATTTGTTGTTTCATCAATTCTGGGGTTCAATAAACCGATTGCTACGTGAAATCGTTAGTGGCAGAGTTGTCGACTAGGTTTCGGAATTTGCTGGAGAAATGTATTAATTTCGATTAAACTTGGGGACTTGGTGTCGCTAAAATATATACGACTTAATGTTATCCGGAAAATAAGAGTCTCAGAGGGATGATTTTAAGTCTTGTTTTAACCTTTGATGAAGATTTTTAAGAAGCTTTTCAATGACTAACACCGCGTGTTTTCAATGAAATCATACTTTTTTTCGAAGTTGCTATTTGTGACAACTGTTACTTGATTTATATTCCGTTTGATTCATAATTTCATCTCATAATGAACAGATTACTCTGGAATTACGATTTATGGATGATAATTATTGGAGTTAGCTATCGGTTGAAATTTATTAGAACCAGCCCGGGGGTCACTTGTCCGAAATCATATAAAACATAATTGCAAACGCTTATCCTTAAAATTAAATTAAATGTTTGGTCTTTCCATTAAATTATATGCGATTTATTTCTTCTTGAAAACCATACGTTTAAAGAAAGCACTATTTATATTTCTGAAATCAAGCTAGAGCTTATCCGATTTCGACAGCTTCATAGTCGGGCCCTATTCGTAGAGATGATCAATCGAGCAAATATATACCGAATTTATAAAATAATAGTCGAAATATCTCATACTCCGATATATCACTAAATACCCTACCTTATAGCCGTATGATAGATCAAGCTGCTATTTGCCACAAGTTAACTTTTTGCCCCACTTGTTAACTTTTCTTGACTTCTTTGACTTGGAAAGATAAAGTAGTGTTAGAGCAGACAAATATCCCAAGAAAACTGAACTTCGTCTTTTTATAGGTATATTTTCACTCTAGTAGCAGTATCGTCTTTACTAAAGATTGCATCAGAGCTCTTTAAATAAATAAAGACACGAATATATAATATTTCATGGTTTGAAGCTCGTTTTTAAAAAGTTAAGAAATGGATATATGTCAAGTTTCGAATATCTCCTTTCAACTCGAGAAACCTTCATACCAGGTATTATAAATGAGAAGCTAAATAGATTTATGATAGGTTTAATCAATATTTTATTATAACTTGGAAGATGTGTGATAAGTTTAAGAAAGAGAGCAGTTATTATCATGATTTAAACGATCTCCTAAAAGCACTTGCATTAAAAGTGCTATTTCAAACAGCTTGAGAACTTTATTAACTCCGAGGCTTATACTCATTTCATCGGCAGTTTAATAGTCTTTTCTTTATTAGATTCACAAGTAATTGAAGGGCCTAAATATTTTTTAAATCTTTATGGAAAAGTATTCAAAAGTCATTGAAAAGTTATCTGAGTAATTAAAAAGAACAAAAAGCCGTCGAAATAAAAAAAGTAGGAATTTGAACGAATGTGGTAAGGGATAATGGAAAATCTTGCACAAATTAATATCATCTGTATCTGTAACCCCTTTTCCATATATGATATATATATAAATCAATTTCAAGCCACAAGTTCATAAACATAAAATCCTTCACCACATGCATTAACCCCATTTTCATCACCCCCACAAAAATAGCTACTATCAAGACCAAAAAAAAATCAAAATTATTTATAAATATAACAAAATGATTAAATCACCGAATATTTCCGTACAAATTAGTCGACACGCGTAGGTTAAAAGCCTTTTTCGTGGCCATTAAGCGGCGCTAAGTGAGCCACATGAAATTTCAGGAAAAAGTAACTGCATGCTAGTGCGCACATATGAAGGATTCAATACTTATGAAATATAAGCACACGAGTGCCAGTCGCCATATGTTACAGGCCACACATACAAATTTACTTCTAACAGATTCGGCATTCGTCCACCCCTCGTTTTTTTGTCGGCGACATTACCACTAAATGATTTCTGTAAGAGACCTACTGCACACTTTACTTAACCTCTTCGATTATTGCCGTAACTTGGTAAGCGCCGACAATTTGGGTCATTTATGGACGGTGTCAGGCATTAGTCGGTCGCTTAGGTGATAGTAATAAACGTGTAATTGAGCAAGTGCATGAACAAGCAACAACATATGGTACATATGTATACATGATTTTTGTAGATAAAACACTGTGACCACCCCATCCCGATTTGGCACGTGCCGACGGCTAATGGTTTTCATAGCGCAACACGAAAGTTTCGAGAAATTAACGCATTTGGGTTATTTAACGGGTTTCGTTATTTCCGGAGAAGCTTTTAAATACGCGATATTGTAGATATTGCTCTTCTTAGATAAAAACTTCGAAAAACGGTATTAATTAAACAAAAAAATCTTGCGTTAAAAATATGTATACTCAAACTAGATTCTTTATAAAATCGATCCTTCTAAAATCGAACTCGAAAATGTAAATACTTCATAACCACAAATTTTTATTTGAGCCTTGTCCTCTATCATCAGATACAAAAAAATTCCTTAACATCTGAAGAAACTCCGGTCTTCCAGTACAATCTGGAACAATATTCATTTGATTCCGAAAAAGTATTCCGAAAGAAAATGGCCAAAAGCAAGTAAGGAACATTTTATACTCTCGCAATTTATTCATTTAACTTTATTTATATTATATAATACACAATTTGACCCACATATTCGTCATATATATTGTATAAAGTCCATTGAAAGTTGGAAACCATAATAATAGGTTAGAAGCACCGAGGTCTTCGTGTTCGATATATGGGGCTTTAAAAACCTATGGTCCGATTTCGATTTCGGACGATTTTTAGAATGGGGCTGCTACACTATAAACATAGTATTTGTGCAAAGTTCTGCACCGATATCTTCAATAGTTCTTACTTTATATATTGTAAAGTAAACAATTCATATCGTCTTCAAAGTTCTGATATATGGGACGTAGGCGTGGTTGTGAAGCGATTTGGCCCATTTTCACAACATATCATTGGGATGTAAGGAAACTATTACAAACCAAGTTTCATTAAAATCGGTCGAGTAGTTCCTGAGATATGGTTTTTGACCCATAAGTGGGCGACGCCACGCCCATTTTACATTTTGTAAAAAAAATCTGAGTGCAGCTTCCATTTGCCATTTCTTATGTGAAATTTAGTGTTTCTGACGTTTTTTGTTAGTGAGTTAACCCACTTTTAGTAATTTTCAACCTAACCTTTGTATGGGGGGTGGGCGTGGTTATTATCCGATTTCTTTCATTTTTGGACTGTATTAAGAAGTGGCTAAAAAAACGACTGCAGAAAGTTTGGTTTATATGGCTCTATTGATTTGCGAGATATGTACAAAAAACCTATTTCGGGGCGGGGCCACGACTACTTCCCATAAAATTACATCCAAATATGCCCCTTCATAGTGCGATCTTTCATACCAATTTTTTTTCCATAGCTTTATTTATGGCTTAGTTATGACACTTTATGTGTTTTCGGTTTTCGCCATTTTGTGGACGTGGCAGTGGTCCGATTTTGCTCATTCATCGAAAGCAACATTCCTATGGTGCCAAGAAATAAGTGTACCAAGTTTCATCAAGATATCTTAATTTTTACTCAAGTTACAGCTTGCACAGACGGACAGACAGACATTCGGATTTGAACTCCACTCTTCACCCTGATCACTTTGGTAAATATAACCCTATATCTAACTCGTTTAGTTTTGGGTGTTACAAACAACAAAACAAATATACAAAACTATAATACTCTCTTAGCAACTTTTGTTGCGAGAGTATAAAAAACATGGGTTTAGCTTGATAAATATATTTATACCGATGTTCCAAACCTTAATATAGGTAAGAAAGGTGTTCTCATAACCTGTAACTCCGTAGGAATATACAAAAATATTGTTTCGTTTACGAGTAGGGAACATTAGAAATCCCTCGAGGACTTAGGGGTCGGTATAACTAGATTCTGTTCCACACATAATACCATGAATGAAGTTTTCACTGTAATGTTTCCAGTGTGTATATATCAATCAGGTTGTAACATTAAAAAATTATAATAATCTTGTTTTCTATATATTTTTTGTTCTTATCCCAGAACTATACATATTCGGCATAAACAGAGAATATTTCCTTTTAATACTACATACTACTACCTAGCACACCTCGTAGCATATAGCTCATAGTTATATTGCAATCCACAAGGTTTTGGAGCTGGGTAAGTAGTAGGTGTTCATAGATATGATTGTTCTAGTGTAGAAAATATTTATAGAACCATTTATCTCGAAATAGAAACAATATGCAACCTACGTAAGTATATTCGAAATGGATCCAAGCTGAAAATCTTAAGCCGGAAAGGTTTTCTAGTCAGCTGACTATGAAGAACCATTTTTTAATCAAGTTAGAGGGATAGAATATTATCTACATTGTACAAGATAGTTTTCTCAAAATAGCACTGAGAGAAATAGCAAATGTCATAGACTGTAAAGATCATTTACTAGATCAAAACTTTCTAGAAGATCGCTTACAATTCGGACATACATAGTTTTTGAAATATCAAGAGTTATCATATTCAATGAATTAATTATTAAATAAATGAATAATTTGATTTTGAAAAAATATATAATAATAGAAAAAAAATAATTAGAAATAATAATTATAATTGGAAATATATTAAAAAAGATAATATAAATAAAATAAAGCACTGACAAAAGTAAAAAGTAGTAAGTTTTGCAAATAAATATCAATAATATTAAAATCGACAAAAACCCAACAACAACAACAACAACTAATAGTCAAAAAATCAAAGACAACAACTATAAAACCACCAGCATAACGCATACCAACAAAACTGAGTAGAGTTATAGACACAAACGCGTCTAGACTTTTAAGCCGCGCGCGCACACAAACTAATAATTCAACAGCGCGCGTACGCGCTCAAAAATAAGTAAACGAAGACCTCCATATGTTGGCGGATGGCTAGGGTGTAAACGAATTGGCCCACAGGCCGCGCAAAGACTACACCTACAGCTAGGTAGTGGCAGTCAGTCAACCCAACCGCGCGCCTTGCCCAATACCCTGCTAACATTTAGGCGAAATAAAATGCTTTCGCTAGAAAACGCCATAAATTAAGCGCGCACTTAGCGAGGTGTGTACGCGCGACGCGACGCGCATCGACGTTCTAGTCACGTTCACAAATTGTCCACAAATAGCCACATTAATTCCACACAAGTAGTAGGCGAGAAAGGAGTTGCGCCAAAGTAGTAACAGAAAATATATAAATGAAATACAAAAATAGAAAAAAATTGTCAACGCGCAGGCCGGCGCACAGCTGTTCTGGCACCAAAAAAAAATTATTAATAATATGCATTTGAACACTTGTGACGCGTTATTTTGGGCAACAACAACAGCAACTAAGGCGACGCAAACTAGCAAATCATTTGCAGGCGTAGGAAAAAACATTTAATTAATGTTAATTACCATTTCCACCTAAGAACGTGCGCGCTCACTAAAGTGAGAGATAAGATCGACGCCACGCACGTACACATACATACACAGCAAAACGCCTGCGCGCATGGATACATATACATATGTATATCTCTAAAAGGTAAGCGCTACTACTATTTTCAACCGCTAGCAGCAGTAAAAGTAGCGTAACCAACTTGCTTACGGCAGCGACTACCGCCAAGTGTTCTGGCGCGTTGGGGCGCTTCCTTGAAATTGCTGCGCGCTCAAACTTTTTGAGTTACTCCGCTTATGCGCGTAGGTGTTTGTGACAAATTCATTCGCATAACGTTTTGCGTCAGCTATTCGCGCCGTGCTTCTGAATTCTTTACTATTCATTGCATGCATAGCTATATATAAGTAGTTTGTGTATATTTTATAATAGGCATATTCATATGCCGCGCATCAGCGCACAGCGCGCGACTGCTTGTCTGCGCATATCAGCTGTGGATCCGCATGCACTATTCTACTAATTGAATGCGGCAGCGTGCATACATTAAGTTGTTAAAGATATGCGCCAACGCAAACAGCACATAAAGTGTTTAGTTTTCCGTACGTCCGCGCGGTTAGTAAGCGCTCACGTGCGTTATACTACGCTGTATGCTGGCAGTGTTTGAAGGTCGGGTTCCGCTTAATTCTGCAGCTACTCGCGATCACTTGCTGTGAACTACGAGGATCATTGTTCAGACAGCGCGCTCAGAAATCCAATTTATATGTAGCAAAATTATATTTTGTTAAAAAATCATTGAAGAAAGAGACTTAAAATATATAGAGCGCGCGAAGAATTGATTTGCCAAATTCAGTTTTCGCAAAACTAGTGATCCTCGGAGCATTCAGGGCAGGAAAAAATACTAACAATGAAACCCACAAATTTCAATAAACCTCTGATCTTCAAGAGTTAACAAGAACCATAAATTAAAGGTATGTTAAGTGATCTTCAGATCGCCACTCGTGAGAATGCTTCATCAGATCCCTCTCTATTGATCGCTTAACCCTTCCATGTCAGAATTAAAATGGGCGGAGCTAACATTTTTTTTAGGACAGATATATATTAGTCTTAACTCAAATATGAAGTGATAAAAATTTCAAAGTCCTATGTATCCTGGTTCATTAGTTACAGGATGTTGCTTATAGGCACAAATTAGATTATTATAAAAAAACTAAACACTTTTTTCGTGAAAATTTTTTTTAAATAACTCTCTTATCTTTACTTATTTATATAGTTCATTTTGTTTTAAAATAAAACAATTTTTTTTATGTTTTTGAGCACTTTTTGTATAAACACTTCAGTATAACTTTTTCGCGAAACCGATTTTGACAATTCCACTCTGCGGAGAAGGCCTACTGAATGAATACGTGCACAGCTCATTACAAAAAATGTAACTGTAAGCTTGCACAACACATAAGTCTACATAATTGAAAAAACCGCTGGTCAAAAATATTTAAATAACGAGAGTTAGAAGCCGATAAGTACAATGTTGCCTATAGGCAACATTTGGCATGAAAGGGTTAAATAATAACTTCATAATTTTTTAAGAAATCTAAAAACATCAACTTACCAATTAGTTGTACTTCAATTTCATTTGTAATTTAATTTTTCATTTTCGTTAGGGTTTTTATTTTCCTCGTCCTTTTCCTGAAAATACAAAATATAAAAGCTTAGCAAAAATTTGGAAGTTAACTTAAACTAATGTGAATGTGAATGTGACTATCCAAAGCATTGTTGTATGTATGTGATTGGCGTTGGAACCGTTTAGCCGGTTATAGCCGAATCGACGATAGTGCGCCACCTTTCACTCTCCTTCGCAGTTCGTCGCCAGTTGGAGATCCCAAGTGTAACCAGGTCGCTCTCCACCTGGTCCCTCCAACGGAGTGGAGGCCTTAACAGCAATAACAATGAAAATGTTCTGAGCTAAAGTTTAAGGAAGCGTACTCCTCGCCGGACTTTACCAAACTCCCCAATGTTTTATGCATAAAAAATATTCTCAATAAATCGGTCCGCTTGTTTTGAACGGGATTAACAGCTTCTTGAACCATTTGAAGTTCAAAATCAAGACGCACACCACAAATTTAAGAGGAACTATATCAAACACAGCACAGAACACTGCTTTATCTGGACACATACCTAATATCAAACAGATTATTGCGCTTCTACTCAATTCTTACGGAACCAATGGTAGTAATACTATTTAAATAACACCACATCCACACTATTGATGGGCAGAACCAGCTTCTATAAATATGTTTCAGTAGCCTCAAGATCCGGGAATCCACGAAAAAAAACCTTTCGTAAAATCCATTAACCGATTAGGTTAGGCCAAGGTGTAGACCTCTACAACTGCATATAGTCTCACTTAGCCATATTCGACTGTGACGGATCACTTACGTCCTCATGATTCGACAATGCGCTTGGACTCTATTATCGGCTAATGTCGATTCCAGTCACATCACTAGGTTCGCCGAAGATGTGTCTGCGGAGGTACTTTAACCTAAGTCTGGCGAATGTTGGACATTGAAAGAGAATAGATGCTTCCTCTTCACCTTCCTTCAAACAGCTTTGGCAACTAGCATCTGATTTGATTAACCGATCGTAGGCCTCCTAAAAGTAGAAAGCCTTTCCGTTTGTCGGGTAGCATTACGGCACATATTACAAATGGAAAGACAAGATGGTCGAATTCTCTAGTTAATAGCTATCATCCAGTTGCTTTTAGAATCGCCAAAGGCATTTAATAGACTGATGACTTTTTCGCTGAACATTTCCAAAATTCAAGATAATATAAACATTTGATTATCCTTAAAATCGACACACTCTCAACTCTCTTTTAGCGTAAATAGTCGTAAAAGTATTTTGTTCTTAGTTTGAGAAAGAATGTTTTAACGGATCTACTCCAAAATTTTAATATATCTGGATCCAATAAAGTCGATAACGTCTCTAATTTCTATCAAAAACAGCTTTCAACACAAGGGATATACTATAAATCCACTGAAGTGACGCTAAACTCAGCAAAACCATCCGCTCTAAACTTGCCGGCTCGAGAAGATCAAAATGAACTTAAGTCCTTAAGATCCACATAATAAGCGAACACAGAACAATATCTATAAATGCATTGGTCTACACAAGGCAACCTTGTAAGGGTGATGTCGCCCGATATCGCTTCCTATTAGTTAGTTACTTCATATTGGAACAGAGGGAGACGAGAACTCTCAAATCGACCAATATCGTTCTATGCAGAGCTCTACTTTCAGTTTTTAATTATGTGTTGCTCTTCTTTTTTTCTTCTTCTTTGTTATATAGGGGCCTTAACTTAGAGCTAAGAAAACATTAGACCTCTGCTTAAAGTATGTTGATATGACGGTCTGTGCGAGACTAACCTCAAATTAACGCCGAATATAAATTCCACATGCTCAAATTCAAAAAAAAAAAAATGCACCAAAAAGTGGTATAATTTATTGATAGATCAAGATCAACCGATTAGTCGCCATCATTTAGCGTTAAAAACCTCAATTTCTAATGAAAAATACTATCATTCGCGCAGTACTCCATAACTCCTACTAGAAGTATCCAAGTTAACTACAACAAAAATTGCTCTTCTAAACGGTAGCAACCGACTAAATATTCACATTACTAAATCTAAGTCTCCAGGCAGTGATAAGCATCACATGCGCCAGCCACCCCGGATAATTTCCAAGTACTACTTGCAACCAAAGCCTTCCATATTCGTATGTAATATATAAGTGTTTGTACTTGTATGTAATTCGCACTAACGCCCCAGTCAGAGACGAGAGAACGCACGCATGCAATTACCAGCTTCCAAGTTACTCAAGTTACACAGAAATTTGTCTGCGCGCAAACGCGACAGCAATGCAACAAATTATACACCGACGCTATGCAACAGTAACAACAACAACAACAAACAGTGGCAATGCGAAACAAGTGGCAAGAAGTGCGATTACTAAGTGTATACAGTGCGCGGTAGCAATTGTTGCGAAGACGTAGTCAGAGTCCAGCCATCACTGGCAGTCCGCATGCAACAGTTGCATGAAGAATTGCATTTGCTGCATGTCTTTTGCTAATAACCGCCATAAATTTTATGCCAACAAATTGAAATTAAACGAATGAACGATGCACGGGGTGGGCGAAGGAGTAGGTGGAGCTGAGGTCGAAGGAAGCGGACTGCCAATGTCGGCGGACCGCAGATTTCGGTCGTACGCGGCCGTTGGTTAAGTGTGAAGATGATTACGCGGCTAAGCTGTAAAACAGGGTAAGATTGCAGATCAGTTGGCGGTTGAGGAAAATTGCTTTTTTTTGGAGGTGCATGGTCGGTGTTGGATATACCCTACGCTGGTAGATAGTGCAATATCTTATTTGCTTTCATCTATCGTTTACCTTAGACGGTAAGCATGCTAAAGAATTTAAATTCAATACGAGTCTTAACCAGATACAGATCCAGATCTTATTCTAAGACTTCCGATGAACCTACAAGTCCTGATAATCTCTTTTAAGATCGATCTCGCAACGAATTTAACTGAGCTTTCTGACTCATCCTAATTTCGAACTCTCAACAGCTATCGAAGACGCGGTCATCAAAGTAATATTTTGAAATTCTCCCCTCATGGACAAAACCGAGATACCGCTGGTCTGGGGCTTCGAGTAGCTAAAATATTAACCAACTACCCTTTGATATCCCCGCCGACAGCGTACAGTACCTAAGTGTTGTCTTGGACGGAAAGCTTTCTTGGAATGCCAACATTACGGAAAGCTCAAAAAAGGCATCGGTTGCCCTGTATAGTTGTAGGGGAGCCATTGGTACCAGATGGGGCCTCTCACCAAAAGTAGTTCTTTGACTATATGAAACTATAGTCAAGCCTATAACCTTTTACGGAATTAAAGTGTGGTGGGAGACGCTTGAAACGACTTCACTAGCTAAGAAGCTAGTGAGTGTGCAACGGGCGGCTCTCATAGGCATGTGCGGTGCGCTACGGATCACATCGACTTTGGCACTGAATTCCCTACTTCATATAGCACCAGTGGACATAGCCGGAAGGTGTATGGCCGCGAAAACCGCTATCAGGCTGAGGCAGGCTGGGTATATAAGAGAGTGCGCGCCTGGGCACCCTAGTATCCTCGGGCGTTTCGAATTCATTCCTACTGGACTACCATCATGTCGACGAACCCTACCCTGGCGGTCTATTCTCTGCTCTCATACCTTGAAGAGAGGGTTGGGTGGGTAGAAGTCGCTGGAGGAGAGACGCGGTAAGCTTCTTTGCGGATGTGTCGAAGTTAGCGGGGAAAGTTGGGGGAGGAGTCTATTGTCCGGAACTTCTCATCAAATTCAGCTTCAGGCTTCCAGACCATTGTAGCGTGGTTTAAGTGGAAGTGGCGGCCATAAAGGTATAAGCTGATTCACTGCTGCGGAGTGCAACAGCTTTCAGAAAGGTGACGATCCACTCTGATAGTAGGGCAGCAATATTAGCCTTAAGCTCAATGGCTGTGCGCTCCCGGCTGGTAAAGGATTGCCAGTCCTCGCTATCAGTTGCATCGGAGCACTTTGCTATCATACTAGCAAGCATACTGCAAGGCTGACGATTTTGCTAGGCTAGGCACTTCTGTCGCACTTACAGTGGAATGGGAACAAATGGGAGCGCCGCTGTCCTCTTGCAACTTGATTCTGGATGAATGGGTCTCAGTTGAACTGAGCAGGCGCTGGACAGTCACTAGCACCTGTTCTGTCGCAAGATCAATCAGGCCCAAAGTACATCGCAAGAGGGCAAGGGAACTCTTTGCCCTAAACAAGATCAATCTTTCCTAAGTTATAGATGTTCTAACTGGCCATTGTCCCATCGGGACTCACGCGGTCAAAAAATTTTACCGGATGATAGCTGCAAAAGCTGCCTAGAAGAAGGTGAGCTAGAATCCTCCGAGCATTTTCTTTTGGAATCTTTCTGCAGAGTTGTGGTAGGTTCTAAGCGCTTTGTCGATTCATAAATAAGTGATGGGGTTGAATTTTACGGCATCACAAAGGCCTGCTCCCGATTGTCTAAGTGGGTTTCTCCTGCATAGGGAAACAGCCTTCGTACCCAACCTAACCTAACCTAACCCTTCTTTATCCGATATATGGAATGCATGGACTATGAGGACATGCATGGACATGAACGCTTCGTAGGCAAAAGAAACGTATGGACTAAAATAACTGGAGTACCATGACATACATAACCATAGAAAAGGACTTGATTATGAAGGTTTGTTTATGAGAATGGCGATGGGTAAAAGTTTGCTATCTGGTCATGTAGACATGAGATCCAAGACCAAAATGATGCCACCATCCTTTGAATTTGAACTGGATACATCTCGAACATTGTGTGTGATAGATGGAGCCGGCTCAACTCCTCATAGCAATGGGTTATTTTTTGGTTTAAGAAGTGGTACACGGATAGAATAATTCCTCTTACTTTCTTGTGCTGAGTTTTTCTCTAAATGATTACAGTGATGGATGGGGTCCATAGTATGCTCTCTAAGATTTGGATTTAGAAACATTACTATAGTCTTAATGTCGATGTCAATCAAGAGAAAGATAATTTCCTCCTCAGAAAATTGCCACTCTAAGAACTCACTCCTCTTGAGTTTATTAATCTAATAATGGAACCTCTAAACAAGTCTTTCAGTGTAGAGTATCTAAGCTTCAGTGTTACCGAAGCTGTATGCATTCTTTTTTAATATTTTTTTAATTCTTTTTTACCGGGTTTTGCTAAACTTAAGCGTTGAGACTCATTAATAAGCCGCAACTTGTGCGCAATCAGTGTTGAAGCAGAGGATTCACATATATATTCCACTATATATGGTACCTTGTCGACCCTGAGTGCCACTTGCGCCCAGAAAGACAGTTTATTATTTGCTACAAACGAAATGGTGAACACTTTGTTGTTGTCATGTAGTTAGCACTTTAAGATTTATCCGCGTGAATTAATTGTGATCTTGTTGATCAGTGCACAGAGCGAGATAGAGAGCGAATGGACAAGAGCACGAGCAAAGGCGACAAGGGTTGGAGACTACGAGCCGTACACGGCGAACAGAACGGTATGCTGCGATCGGCGATGGTGCATGGCCGGCAACTTGCAGCTGCCATAGTCACGGCGATGAATGTTCTTTGGCCACACTACCGTTCTGTACGCTCAACAGTGTCGGATAATCCAGATGTGGTGACTTTTTTCAGCGTACGCACCACATGTGGTCCCTACCGATCAAGCAACCTGGATTTAATTTCTGCGAACTGATTGCGCTGGTCACTAAACACAGCGGTGGTGGCGATCGTGAAGGTGGTGGTTGCTGGGCACACAAAAAATATGACACTTATTAGCAGCGGCATAATTCATGCTTTAGGTAGTAGCGAGAACAGCAGCAAGCAGCAGCCAACATTTATGAGGCAGGTAATCATACGCGATCAATTTGCAGTTGTCCACTACCGCTTGATGCTTACCCCAAATACGGCTGACTGCAGCTGGCATGCTGTGCCGCAGTGTACGCCCAGTGGCTGCAAACTATGCGCTTTCAAGCGGCGCGCCGCCACAGCACGCCTACACAATCACATATGTAAGTGAGACATTTAAAGTGAGCGCGCACAGCTGATCGCCGATCGCTAATCGTCAATGATATACGCGCAATGTCATCATATATCAAGTGGCAATCGATAAATGTGTCATAAAGAGCAGTTGGCATTAAAAGTGCACAACGATAAAAGTCAGTCGTATATTTAGTAGTAGTCACTTAAATTTGCCAATCGCATGCAACTGGCTAGCGTCAATCAAATCAGCACAGCGCGTACGGTCAATCATCGGCGGCGCAGGCGCTCGTTAAAGTATGCGCGTGCGCTACTTAATATTCTACTCACTTAAATGGGCAATCAGCTTTTGCGTGGAAGTCTAACGAGAACGGCGTACATGTGGCCACCAGGACTCTGGCTGTTGCGGCGCGCAGCCGCACTTCAGCGCAAAATCTTCAAACGCGCGTACGAACGTAAAAATTCTGTCATTTCGAATTTTTGGCTTAACGCTTTTTTACGTATTCTACTCATTGCTGTTGCAATAATAAAAACAACAATAAGTGTAAGCGTTAATGCAGCAAGATATTATGTATGCCACTCACTTGCAGCATTTACGGCTTGCGGTTCAATCAACGCCTTAAAAGCGTTGCAGTGCAAAAATATAGCAGCAACAATAACAAACTAACAAAAACTTTGTTTATTCGTCTGGCGCAGTCTAGAAGTCAGTCAACCGCAGCTAGCGCTCGCAAAGCGCAACGCAACCGCGCCGCGCTGCGCCACATCCTCACAATGTTTAACTCCGCGCGTTTGCTTGTTGTCTTCTGCTGTTCTTTTTTCCTTTTTTTGAAGAAGCGGCGGGGGCGCGGACATTTACAAATTACCGCCATTAATTAACAAATAAAAATATATGCACAATTTCGCGCCGCGCTCTGGCCCAGCAACAACACTAACGTATAAACGTACAGGTCGCTCTTGCCGCGGCGTAAATTAATTATGCGCTCGTTGCATACTCCAACGCGTCCTTAACGACACCTTTAGTAGCGTCGCGCCTGCGCAGAAGCGTTGGAGCGCGCTGTTTTTTTTTTTTTTGTTTTGCTTACAGCACCCTTCCTTCGTCTCTACATTTTATTTGTCTTCCCGCTTGGGCGCTTGGAATTGAGTCGTCTTGCCGTCTCCTGTATTTTATTATTAACTCAATTTTTTCTTTATTTTATTTTTTTTTTTTTTCTTAACTACCTTATACGCGTCTGTTCGGCGCGCCGTTGATTTGTGAGCTCATAACTGTTGTCGTTGTTTGATCGATTTCTCTGCGGTCATTCCAAAAATGCATTGCACCGCTGCCGCATGCGGCTGATTGACAATTCCGACACTCAACGCCCACACAAATATGGTGCGGTGAATACTACGCATGCGTATAAAATGGGTCTGTTATAATATATACTTGTATTTGCTTTTTGGTTTCTTTTTTCTCGAAATAAATGAGCAGTCAAAAATGCGAAAATGAAATTGACGATATACGAAAATATGCAAATTGGGCCTTGAACTCTGACGACGGTTTCGTTGACCGTCGGTTTATGAATTTTACGCTGAATATTTTGAAACTGTATTCGACTCATGACTAAGCGATTTGCTATTTTACGTGTAGAAAACAAATACAAATACTATAAATCTGCAAGTTATCAGCAATATGAGAGCGAAACTCAAATTTAGCTAGAAGTCATACATATTACCCTGAAGTAAATTTTCTAACCTTACTTTATGAACTAAAAAAATCCTTAATTAAATAAATTTTCTTAGATCAGTATTCAATAAAATCTTTTATTCTGAGTAATCCTCGGTTCAAAAGAGTCCACCAGCACCCTATGATCTTATAACTGTCTGTTGAATCGTGGAACTATCTGTGATTGATTATTACCGTTATATGGTTCCTGGTCCCAGAGAGGATTCAGAGAGTAAAATTAATATGTATATAAACAATGGTTCCCATAAGAAGAAATCTAACATTTAAAAATCAACCCAACAATATATTTATCTTCCAGTTTTATGACCTTCTTCCAAAACCCCAAAGTCTCGGCCTCCAAATCAGATCACAAATATAATAGCCTCATTTAAAACTACTTAAAACTCAAATGTATTCGTATCATTAACTTCAATCCATGTTATAATTTAATCATACTCATCTACCAAGATCTATGGAACACTTCCTCTCAGGGGAGAATCTTGGAACCTTGTTCCAAGTTACATTTTATCCATTTTATCAATTTCGCTTTATGTACGAATGTACATGTTGGAGTTTAAATGGAAGTTTCGGAAACCGTCATGTCCTTTCTTATACTATATATTGATAGATTTTGAAGTCTACTAAAGACTAGAGGAAGTAAAAAAAAAGAAGAGCTCGGACATGTTAGATTTTTGGGTACTCGAGGTTCAGTATTGACCAAATCCGAGCGCGAGTTGTAAATCTGAGATCTTCACAGAAGATACCATCTGACATTAAATATCTATGTTTGAACTCAAATAGTACCCGAGGTATATCTGACACATTTTCGATTTAACAAGTTTCACTGAGAGGTTTGAGTCACTGCTTTAATTGCATTTTCGACGAAGCGCTGGAAGTATTAAAATTTTAGAATGCCCTTTCGAGAATTTAAAGGCAATAAGTTACGGATCTTTCAAGAACGCATTCGTTAGAACAAAAAATTGTAAGATTTTTTTTAATTAATAGAAAGCAATGCTTACACTCCGTGAGAATATATCAAACTGGACAAGAAACATTTTTAAGTCCCTGTTCTTATTTCTTAAATATAAATATTGAAATTTCCCAGTTTAACTTTTAGAAATCAGTTTTTTAAGTATGAAATATATTAAACAAAGCGCGATCATATTTCTGCAAATGAATTAACTGTGGATTCAGTGAACTTCTGCTACTTCGTAATTAGTCAAAAATAAAAAGAAGAATTTACTTTGAAGATCAACTCAAACACAATCAATCATAATCGATCAATTAATTAAACAATTAAGTGCATGTTAGTGTCAATGCCACCGACTGACAGCCGAACAATCAAATAAATTTGAGGTAGTCAAGTCGGTGAAGTTGATTGCGTCAATAATGTGTGTATGTATGCTTTTTCTTTTTTTTAACTTTTTTGCAAAAAAAAACGATTTTCAGATTTTATGATTTCATAATTTCACTTTTACTAATTAACGTGCGGCAGTTGTAATATAAATCATATAAGCATTATTGATGATATTAACCCTTGTGTTTTATTGCTGGAGCGCAACGAAATGGAAAATGAAATTATTGCTGTGGTATTTGGTAGTTAATAAAATTAAAAAAAATTGTAATAATTTTAAAGATAAATTTAGAAAAAATTGATTTAAAAAAGTACATGAAATTTATTATAAAATATATACTATAAAAAAATAAAAAATATTTTTAAGAAATAAAAATATTATAAAATATATGTATATGCAAAACAGAATTTTGAAAAAAATAAAAATCTATAGAAAAATAAATAAAAAAACATAAAAAATAAAACTAAATAAAATAGAATAAAATAAAATAAAATAAATAATATAAAATAAAATAAAATAAAACAAATAAAATAAAATAAAATAAAAAAATAAAATAAAACAAATAAAATAAAATAAAATAAAATAAATAATAAAATAAAATAAAATAAAATAAATAATATAAAATAAAATAAAATAAAATAAAATAATATAAAATAATATAAAGTAAAATAAAATAAATAAAATAAAAAAATAAGATAAAATAAAATAAAATAAAAAAATTTAATAAGATAAAATAAAAAATAAAATAAAATGAAACAAAATAAAATAAAATAAAACAAATTAAATAAAATAAAACCAAATAAAACAAAATAAAAAAATAAAATAAAATAAAATAAAAAAATAAAATAAAATGAAACAAAATAAAATAAAATAAAAAATTAAATAAAATAAAACCAAATAAAATAAAATAAAAAAATAAAATAAAATAAAATAGAACAATAAAATAAAATAAAAAAATAAAATAAAATGAAACAAAATAAAACAAAATAAAAAATAAAATAAAACCAAATAAAATAAAAAAATTAAATAAAATTAAATAAAAAAATTAAATTAAATAAAACCAAATAAAAAATAAAATAAAACCAAATAAAATAAAAAAATTAAATAAAAGAAAATAAAAAAATTAAATTAAATAAAACCAAATAAAATAAAATAAAAAAAATTAAAGAAAATAAAATAAAACAATAAAATAAAATAAAAAAATAAAATAAAATGAAACAAAATAAAATAAAATAAAATAAAATGAAACAAAATAAAATAAAATAAAAAAATTAAATAAAATAAAAAAATAAAATAAAATAAAATAAAGTAAAATAAATAAAATAAAATAAAACAATAAAATAAAATAAAATAAATAATAAAATAAAATGAAACAAAATAAAATAAAATAAAACAAATAAAATAAAATAAAATAAAACAAAATAAAATAAAATAAAATAAATAATAAAATAAAATAAAATAAAATAAAATAAAAAAAGTAAAACAAAGAAAATAATAAAAAAAATAAAATAAAATAAAATAAAATTAAAATTAAAATTAAAATTAAAATTAAAATTAAAATAAAAGTAAATTAAAATAAATTAAATTAAAATAAAATAAAATAAAATAAAATAAAAATAAAATAAAACAAATAAAATAAAATAAATAACATAAAATAAAATAAAATAGAATAAAATAAATTAAATTAAATAAAATGAATAAGGGAACAATAAAATTATTTCCCAAAAATAAGTAAAAAAATAATATGAGAGCAGAAAATAATAATAATAATAAAGTTAAAAAAATACTAAAATATATCAACATAATAAAAAAATATATATAAAATAGGAAACAATAAAATTATTTCCCAAAAATAAGCAAAAAATAATATGAGACCAGTAAAACATAAAAATAATTTATAGAAAATAAAATAAAATAATTAAAAATATTAAAAAAATATAATAACAAATTATTTTTGAAGGTAAAAATTAAAATAAAATGTATAACATTTTTTATTTATACAAATTAACACATAAAATATTTAACAAAAATAATATAAAATAAGAATGTATTATTTAAAAATTAAAATATAACGTTTACTTAAACGAAATGTATACATATTAAAAAGGATACGAACATATTTTTGAAAAGAAAATAAAATTATAAAACTAATAGCATAAATGATATATATAATGCAAATAATTCAAAAAAAAATTTAAAATATGTAAAAACTATTACGAAAAAAAATGTAAACCAATTATTTTTTTAGTATTTATTATCTTACATACGTTTATAAAATAAATAAAGAAATATTAAAAAATAATTTTCTTTTAATAATAAAAACAAAAATTAAAATACATATATAAATTACAAAAAAATAATTATATCTTATAATTAAAAAAAAAATTTAATATCATCGAAAAACATTACAAAAACCAAAAAAAAAAAATTATTTATAAAATTATTTATAAAATTTTTTTTTTTGAAAAATTAATATTAAAAAATATATATCTGCAAACATGTTTTGCATAACAAATTTCATTTCGTGCCGCGGAATTATGCCTCACTGCTTAAATATGTATATATGTATATTATAACAGCAAACACCGACGCACACCCACCCTTTCACATGTAAATATAAAAAACCCATAAATACAGTAAAGGCACATTAATTAACTAATTAAATTATAATTAATGACAATAAAAACAAATAACAACAACTAATAAAAATTCAATAGCAGATCGAGGTGGAAAGGGTTCTTTCGACTCGCCCTAACAAATAAACCCGAATTCCTCACGCGCCTCATGTACATGCCTAGAAATTTATGCCGGCAATATACCAATATAATAACAACAACAACAGCGCTTAGCAATAGATAAACAAATAATTAAAAACCACACACACACTCACAGTACACTCTCGCGTGTGGACACTTGTTGTTCTCGATGGCTTCGCTGTTGACTCACCACACAGGTTGTTCCACTGCGAGCCAGCATAGTTGTTGTTGTTTTCATTTATTCTTTGTTTTAGTTTTTTAATGAATTTTTTTTGGAATGCTCTACCGGCTGGCCACTTGTACATACACACTGTGCGACCACCATCTATTGCCCCTAGTAAATTTTATATACAACAGCAACAACAACCACTTTTGGCGTGTACAAACTAATTTTCATAAAATTTCAATAGATTCCAACAGCGTGAAGGTGTGAAATATTAATAAGACGTCAAGTCCATGCGACAGTGTCCAGAATAAAGAGAAACAAAAACAACACAAGTGGAAGTGACTTGTTATGGAGCGTTCAGCGTAGAAATGTAAATTAGGGGCGTATTTGTTTGGATACTTTCTTGGGCTTAATTTGTCTTTTTGGTTTTAAGGGGTTTACTGCAGGCATATGTATTTGATATTTCCATTTAAGAAAACAGGTTTTGAGTGGTTGACTAGTATTGAAGCGTAAAAACCTGGCTGGGTTGTTCAATTTATATAACTGGGTCTAGTTTTTTTTCTAGGAACACATTTCAGAGTCTGATGTCTGATCTGAACCAAGTGATTTATAATAATGTCTAAAATTTGTTAAAATTATAAAACTTCTAAACACTATAGTATCTATTCAATCCCAGTTTATTAATAAGAAACCAAGGGTTGCCTTCGAAGTGAGCAGAAGATCCTGGTAATAGGTTATTTCGAACCCTGTTTAGTGAAAAGAAATCAAGGGTTGTCATCAAAGTCGACAGAAGATCCAGGATCCCTGTTTAGTGGAAAGAAATCAAGGGTTGTCATCAAATTCGACAGAAGATCCAGGGAATAGATTATTTCGAACCATGTTTAGTGCTAAGAAAACAAAGTTCGAAGTCGACAGAAGATCTTGGAAACAGGTTATTTCGAAATATAGGACTCGGACTTCATCCAGCCCTTGTTGTGCAAAACTAACTGATTCCAATAGATAACTAACATCTGTAACACCTATAAGCTCGAATGGAATGTGTTACATCATCGTAGGAACTCCAAGATTGGTCCCTTCATAACACAAATTGTTATCATCGACTCTTCTACGACAAAATTTCGCGAACACTGTATCAAAAGGTGAATAATTTTATCACATCATCTCCTCACTTTTTTCGAATTGAAATCCACAGCAGATATGTATTTTTCGAGCCGGAAGTTTCTAAGCTGCTTTCTGAAAGTGCGATACCAAGGCAAGCGAAGCGAGTATGTTTTGAGTCCCATGAGACTAAAGTCTTTTGAAGATATAACCAGAGAGTCCATATTATCCATCCATCTTTGGCTTATGTTTCCTTAACTTATGTCTTATCTCCTAAGCCCTCCTCGACGTTTTCCAAACTTCCGGTTCTTGAAGTATCTGTTACTAAATACTAGCAACAGGTACCAATTGCCGACTGCTTAGAGCGCGGTTCTCTAAATTATAGGTAATGCATTTGAGAGTCAAGCATTTCTTAAATCCAACATATTGTAGCTGTAAAGTTACATATTCTCTTCGAACAAAGATCCTAGTATTCTCTAAAGGTATTCTAGTTAAGTATAAATACTAAAGCATCTTATCTTTATCCTTAAGGTAACGACTAGATCATCGTTCTGAGCTTCTTTTCGATTCATCAATCCCTCGGCAATGGATCTGTAATCTTTTGTTGGTGCTTCCTGAATAAAATCCCGAAGCACTTTTGAGTATCTTTAAGACATTCTTAATTTAAGCTGAAACTTAAACTTTCGTATGCTTCCACGAATTTCTACCTTCAATTTTACTTCTGACATAACCTCAAAATATTCAATTTCCACACCCTTTTCGACTTACATAAAGCACAATATGACTATGAACTTCCTTAACAGTATGCAGCCCTTACTCCCTACCATTATTTAGCGCACACACAAACACCTCGAACCACTTAACCCCTCAATCATCAACAGCCTTCATTGGCGACGTTTCTTCTTATCAATACAAACATTAATTTGATTAATAACACCTGCAAATTATTTCCTCCAAATTGATAAGCCTGCTTAAGTGGATGCCACAACGGTGGCATACACCCTTTCTCCGACACCCTTTGACACCGATTGAGCGGGTTGTGCAATGTCATTTGAAAGCGTCGTCGAACACCTGACAGCCACTGGCATAATATAACCTTTCGACTCATCGTCATCATCAGCAGCGCCATTAGCGCGCACAACAACAATGACAACCAATGATGTAAGCGGTGGCGGTATACTCAACCTTCATACGCAAACCAACAGACCCACCCGACCACATTACATAACCTCAACGATATATGAATCCTTATCCGCTATAAACTCATATTGCGCCATGGCTTAGCGTTGTCATCAGTGCGGAGGGGGTGTCATGAAATTAATAGCAGCAACAACAACAATAACGTAACGCGACAGCAATCATCATTTACAACGCACCTTCATCAGGCAACGTCAGCATTATGCTACTTTCTTTTCTCGCTTTTCTCTACTGCTTTACTGTTATTGTTGTTGTTGCTTTTTGTTGTCGTATCAATGCAAATATACGCTATAAATCGCTATCTTTATGGAATTTTTATGGGCAATCTCCTCGAGGCATACGCCAAACTAATACACAGTTCCTGTTGCTAACACCGAACAACAACAATAACAGCAAAGAAAACAACAACAACAACAAAAGCAACACTACCGTTGTCAAACACAACCCACAACTGCCGTTGGGTGAAATTGACAGGAAAAAGCAGCAAACATAATGCAACAACAATAACAACAATCATCGATTGTGGAAGAAAGCTTCGAAAAAAATGTGGAAAATGAGAAAAGGTAAAAGAAGAAAGCAAAAAAGTTGGCATATTGTCAACGACATTTGCGCATCATTATGTATGTGGCTGAGGACACAAATAAAATTTCCTGTGCGCAGGCACCAAAAAAATCAAAATAAAATTCAACAACAACAACAACGCATGCAAATAATGATGGCAGTCATGCTCACACCACCCAAAAAATATAATAAAACAACAACAACAACAATAAAAGGCTGCCAAATGTGGAGCAGCAGCTTCCGTAGCAGCAACAGCGGCAGCAACTATGGCAAGGAGTCAACGTAGTCACAGGCGGTTCGTGCAGTCAACATCATTACTTAAGTGCGCGCGGCAAAAGCAACAGGAGAAATTAAGTGAAGCAACAGTAATGCAAAAGGAATACAACAAAAAACACAAATACATATAGCAATCGTTGAGACAGGTGTGCGAACTCGGCGACTCGGCTAAATTCGCAGCGCAAATGACATTTTTCCGAAATATCTATGTATCCAAAGGTGTTTCTGTTACATTTGTTGTTGCTTTTTTATATTCTTTGTTTTTGTTATTGTTGTTGTTTTTATTTTTTTATACTCTCGCAACAAAAGTTGCTAAGAGAGTATTATACTTTTGCTCACATAACGGTTGTTTGTGTCACCAAGAAATATAAGAGTTAGATATTGGGTTATTATACTCATAAATAATCAGGATGACGAGTGGATTTGAAATTCGGATGTATGTTCGTCCGTCTGTCCGTGCAAGCGATAACTTGAGTAAAAATTAAGATATCTTAATCAAACTTGGAACACGTATTCCTTAGCACCCTGAGGAAGTTGCTTTCGAAAATGGGCAAAATCAGTCCACTGCCACGCCCACAAAATGGCGGCAACCGAAAACACATAAAGTGTCATAACTAAGCCATAAATAAAGTTATGAAAATAACATAACATTCCATACAATTGGAACATAGGATTCCATTAGGGAGGGGCACATTTGGATGTAATTTTTTTGGAAAAGTGGGCGTGACCCCGCCCCCAAATAGGTTTTTTGTATATAACACGCAAACCAACAAAGCTATATAAACCAACCAAGTCGTTTCTTTTAGCCATTTCCTTATACAGTCCAAAAATAAAAGAAATCGGATAATAACCCCACCTAACATACAAAGGTTAGGTTGAAAATTACTAAAAGTGAGTTAACTCACTAACGAAAAACGCCAGAAACACTAAATTTTACATGAGAAATGGCAGATGGAAGCTGAACTCAGATTTTTTCACAAAATGGAAAATGGGTGTGGCATCGCCCACATATGGGCCAAAACCCATATCTTAGGATCTACTCGACAGATTTCAATGAAATTTAGTACATAATATTAAGATAGCGACTTTGCACAAATACTGTATATGATCTGTGGCATCACTTGTGAAAAAATTGTCGAAAACGGACTATAACTTTTCAAGGCCCCAGATATCGAACTTGTTGAACTCAGCGCCTAAGGTTAAATTTTAACCTAAAATATGGGTAAATTTCTCAGATAATTTAATGTTATTCAGAGGAAATTATTTTCTTCCAATACTGTGTCTCTGTTCCAAAAATTATTAAAATCGGGTCATAACATCACCTAGCTCCCATATACCTAATTATAGGTTTTTCAAAAATTCGTTGGGCTTTATTCCGCATATATGTATTGGTTAATATGTGATATACTTAGCAGAATTAAGTGAGCGTATAGTATTGGATATAGTGTACCTTGCTGGTGAAATTGAATGAAATCAGTCTATCCATATATGACGATTTTCGTTATTCTATTAAACTTTATGCCGAATTTATGTGTTATCTTAATAAAATTTCTTCAATAAATTGCGAGAGTATAAAATGTTCGGTTACACCCGAACTTAACCTTTCCGTACTTGTTTGTTGTTGCTTTTTATGCTTTGTTATGCACTAAACTACAAAAACGTCTGGCGTGTGCTAGCTCTAACCAACGGCCTCCACCTGGACTGAAGTCGACATAAAAATTTGTTAGATAAAAAGGATTTAGTCCGTGATTTACCATTTGCTTAATGGAATGCGCCAGCAGGAAAAAGAAACCTCCGCGCAACGGAAAGGATACAAACGGATGGTGTGGAGCGCGTAGCGACAAAGCGATGGAAAAATTGCTGTTTGCTTGTATGTATTTGGCATACAAACACCTGCAGTGTTTTTGTTGTTGTTGTATTTTTTTCTACTCTTTTAGAATAGTGTCATTAACATTGCTTTTTCTATCAATATTGTTATTATTTGTTAATTTAATTTTTTTTCCTGCAGGTGGCAACACTACTCAAATATTTTTTAATACTTTTTAATTTGTAGCATATATAAATGTTGCACTTATTTTTCCAATTAATATTAATTAAATTTTTTTAATAAGTGGCAACACTCCTCTATTTTTTTCAAAAGTAAGCTTTCCTTTAATTTCTTATTTACACCCACATCTTCCTTTTTTATTTTTTTTCTTAAAATAAATATGGTTGTCCCATTGAAAAAAACTTTACCAATATTAAACCCCTTTAATTTACTACCCATATTTATCCATTTTCTCGATTTTTTATTATTTCCTACTGAATTTTATAAAAGCTTTAAAACATACTGTAACACTTAATACTTTTTCTCCATTTTTAATACGCCGATTTTAATATTTCATTTAGTCGCCCAAGTCAAATTAATTAAATTTTCAACAATTGGTAACACTACCAAATTTATTTTAGAACGATTTGTTTGGATCTTTTTCATTTGTTACTATAATTAATTAAATTCAAAATTAAAAATAGGTAGCAACCCTGCTCTAAAACTCTTTTCAGCGGAAAGCTTTTCCCAACCTGTGTAATTTGATATCCATATTGTGGTACATTGGTATAATTTTTTCAAACATCTGGCAACTCTCTATATAATTCTGTATTCTTGATAATAAGAACCTACCTTCCACCTAATCTTTTGCTAACATAAGAAAAATTTGCACAATTCTGAAAGACCTCATTCTACCCTTAGTTTCAATAAATGAGGTACGATTGAGCTACAGAGGACACTTCAGATCGGCAAGATCAGAATAATCTACTCTAATGCACTTAAAATGAACTATGGCTGTATATTATCTCCGAAAGTGATACCAGCCTCTCACTTTCTAACTGTTTATAACATCTGCTTTCTTGTTCATAAGGCTATAAAAGAAAAGACTATAACGAAGAAGCTGAAGAACCGCCAAGATTGAAACATCGCTTAAAGAAGCTTAGATGAATTCAATACAGATTCCTCCATCAACATCTACGAAACGCCAAAAAGTAGATGTCGTCACCCAAAGAAGATCATGACATGGTTTACGGTCTCATCGATTAAACAGCTTAACACTAATACTATGCAAGGAACGGGATCGCAATAATCAAGATTCGTCGAAAATGAAATAAATTCAAGTGATATTCACCAACCTCGATATCGAACGCAGAATCACTCTTGCCAACATGAGCTACTATCGACTGAGTAGGCAATTGCAAAATAAATGCATCTCTCGACGAACCAAAACCAAACTCCACAAGTCGCTCATTATGCCCGTCCTGCTTATGATGCGGAAGCGTGGACAATGGCATCCGAGGGGATGACACTAGGAGTTTTCGCGAAAAAGGTTTTGCGGAAGATTTTTGGTCCGCAGTCGACCGATGAAAACGATTAGTTGTACGGGTTTTGCGACGATATTGACATACATAGTTCAGCGAATAAAATAACAGCGGCTATGCTATCCAGATCATCTTGTTCGAAAGGACAAAGCCTTCAACTTTGAAAGTGTTCGATGTGGTATCCTTTGGTGGAAGCAGTGGAAGAGGACCCCTACCACTCTGTTGGTAATATCAGAGAGCGAACTGATTTCAATTGGCATTTCCAATTGGTACCAAATTGCGCTAAAAAGAGACCAATGGCCCTAGATTGCTATAGAATAATTGCTGACGATCTCAAAAACCTTAAGAAATTATTTTCTAATTAAATCCTGTTATTTTCATTCTCTAGATCCTTCTGTAGCAAATATTTAGTCCCTCGATCATCTCATCTCTCTTTAGATTTGAATGAATTTCTAAACCCAAACACTGATTCACAGGTAAGAAGCGCGGTTGTTACAAATGAGCTGACTAGCGGCTGCGCATTCCATGGCACATATTACATATCGATCTTGTTGCCGCACTCATTCTATATCACATGCGTTCGTACCTCCGTCCATCTACAACATACCGTTGTAGGCAATTGTGGCGCGCAAAGAAGGTGGCATCAGCTATCAACGCGTGCGCACGCTCCACGGCTTACGGCAAGTCGGCCAGCCAGCTGGCCTGTCGGTCGGTCTCACCTTTCATTTGATTTATTGCGATGTCATTAGTGCACGAATGAGCCGCACCGAACCGAGTCGAAAGTGCGGCACACACCACACGCGGCAAACGCTTCGCTGCAGTTGATGAAGATGCGACAGCAGTGTAAATGAGCTGGGCTGTGCTGATGGGTAATGGATTTGTTAAATAACTGGATATGCATGTACTGGACGACTAGTGCGTGTTGGTTGATTACTTAAATTCCGTTTTCGATTCTTTTTTTTTTTCTTTTTCAACCGCGCAACTTGCCACAAATGCCGACTCAGGTGCCGCTTGCTGCTGCTGTCGAAGACCATTTGAAATTAGTTTTTGTGTGATTTTGTTAATAAATTGAGTTGTTTTAACAGATTGCTTTTGTGTTTGTTGTTGTTGTTGTTATTCTATTTTTTGTTGCATTTTTCAACAGATTGCTGTTGACCGCATTTTTGTCGCTGCCACAAGGTGTCTTCATTCTCTGGTGCGTCTTATCAGCGACCTGAGACAACTTGGTGCGAGCTGTAATAACTTATTTAAATGAGCGACGACAACACGCGCCCAAAAGAAAGCAGCAGAGATTTCGGCTAAAAGATACAGCCAATTATAATATAAGAATATATACGAGTGAAATGTGAGGAAGTTGTATCAAAGTAGTTGCGATGACAGTTCTAAGCAGTAGGGTACGAGGGCAGCTTTAGAAATCCGTGAATAGCTGAATTGAAGAGGAAGATTCAAGCTATCTAGGAAAGAGGTTGATATGCAAGAAATACGACGATTGATCAAACAAACAAACAGTCAGCACATTCGCGGGGAATGCCGAGGAAGAGGGAGACCTCCACTCCGATGGAAGGACCAGGTGGAGAAGGACCTGGCTACACGCGGCTATAACCACGTAAGCGGTGTCTACGCCAGTCAAGAAAAAAAGATCAAATCAAGAAAAAAAGATCAAAGAACAAATGTAAAACAGTAGACTGCAAGCGTCCAAACTGCGTAGATAGCATCGTAGATTTGATGAACTTTTGAAGAAGCCTAGGGCCCGCGGTTTTCGTACTAACATAACCTCAAACGACGGAAATGTCAAAGCTGTGGTATTCTCCTAACTCCATATCAACGTGAAACAGGATCGCCTAAGTGTGACTCCTTGGAGGCAGTGTTGATACGTGTATTAATCCAAAGCGAAAATACATTTAATGAAGTGAGCGACTAAGACACGAGCGCGCTCCATACTTCGACATCTCAACTTCGGGTTCTCCAGCTGTATCTATACCTAGACCAAAGTTTCCGAATCTAGTCAAGTGACAAAGTAAGTATTGCTTCAAAAAAGACGTCTTTAACCTAGGTAATATGAAGGCTCCTAATTCCTCATCAAAAATCTCAAAAACTCTCTTCTAAATGAATGTGAGATGAATAAGGAGTTTTGAGGAATTTTGCTGAGATGACATTGCCTGGGCGTTTAAAAAACCTGGGCCATTCCGATTACGTAGACCCGACTCTTGTGAAAAGGGATTTGTATGGTATTCAGACAGCCTGTCTTTGAACTCTTTCATTGCTGACATTTCCGAATCAAGTTGGAGTTGAGTTGTTCGAATACAGATTATATCCGGTAGACCTTTCTTCATAATATTCACAGACTTCTCAACCTTTTCTCGTATTTAAGCCCATACTTTTTTCAGCATCTATTTTAATTTTTTTTTTCATCTATCTCTCATTCCACATACAAACATATTTTGTTTTTTTTTGGACTCGCCGTCAACGATCATTTGATTTATTTCGGATGCGCGCATAAATTTGAGTTGTCGCCTTGTTCGAATATCGAAAATCTTGTTCGCGCCATTACCTAAGCTAAGCTGCGCATGCGCACATACATACAAACACACGCACGTCTATATTGATATGGCCAAGTTTAACCTGTTGCTGCTTATTTATAGTTGTTGTTAATTTTTTTGTGTTTAATTTATAATTTTAGCTAGTGATTAAGTTGTTGGCTGTCGTTGGTGTTGGCTGTCCAACTGCTATGCGATAAGATATGTTAATACGCGCAGCTACATATATACAAACACACATATGTATTTCCCGTATGAAACCGCTTGTTTTCGGTTTTGCTCACAGCTTGTTCGTTACTGTTGGCTTTTTTACCGTTTTTTTTTCTTTTTTGTTTAAGTTAACTACCACTAACACTTGTGCATAAACAATTTGTGTTATTTATAACTTCAACAACGCTCGATTAAACTAGACAAATTTTCGTCGCTTAATTTATTTGTCTCTATGGTGAAAAGCTTTGGTTTTTTTTTTACTCATTGCTGCTTAAATCATTTTGATATATTTTCATTTGGAAATTTTCTGAGTGTTTGATGCTAATCAGCGTGCGTCTGATTCGTGGTACTAAAGTTTATCGATACTATGGAATTGGAAAGTCAAAATATTTTTTTCCTGACTGATTCATATGGGGGAGAACTGGGGGAGTCGATAATTGTATCCCAATTACTTACAAATCCTGTTCAAACATCTTTAGAACTTAGTCGCGGACGGATCTTCGGATGATATAATGCATTCCTTCCCTTGGATCTCAATGTCAGAGCTTTGTATGTCGTTTTCGCCGTAAAGCTCATTAATTAGTAAATTGCGATAATAATCTTCGTAAACTCACAAAGGCCCAATCACAAAATGTTTCACTTGAACATTTCCAGAACCCCCTCGCACAGATGTCATGACTATATATGCTTCTAACCTCAAAGGGTAAAAGCGATTTAAAGAGCTATTTAGGTTCCCAATCTGAGGACTTTCTTATAATTACAACTACCAACTCTATTCAAATTTGATCCCACACTGGTTTTCAAGGCGGATTATATTCGTTCAAAGTTGAACATTAAAGGAAGATTTCATTTCAGGTTTTCCTTAAAATACGAATAAAGAAAAAGTGAAGAAGGCTATATGTGAATAGATAGGAATACTAGATTCTTCTTCCTCTAATTTTTATAAGCTTTAAAAGCATCTTCAAAACGAAAGTTGTAGGCATAAATAGGTAAAATGAATCTTTACTTGAACAGGCAGGCAGCGTAATTGACCATCCTGTTTCCAATTATAAATATCGACCTAAATAATCCTCCAAGATGATGTTAAGATATCTACCCGAACAACTTGGCGTCTCCATTAACTGAGTTCGCTGTCTTGGAAGCTCATATGGTCACTAACACATATATTTGGAGACGTATGGATATAAACAAATCGTTGATCCCTGTAAAGGAAACAGCATTAATGGATCTACCTCAGAAAAGAATTCGCGTTAGCTATGAACTGGAAGAAATAGGAAAGATGGACTTTCAGATGTTAGATGCACATCTATAGACTTCTTTTTGTGATAAATCATAGAAGCCTCAAATAAAGTTTCTCAAAAGTTTGATATTTCATTATCTTAAAATTTCCACCTATATTGCTCGAAGGAATTTTGGTGCCTCTTTTTTAAAAACTAAGACCCAACAATCGAAATTTTCGTCTTTAATAAGTCGACAAATCCAATTTGGTTTTATGAAGATCAATATGGCTTTATGAAGATCAAAATAACACTAGAACTCTATTAAATTAAATCCAAAATAAAGTAAGGTTTCTGTGCACAACTAACTTAGGAGTAGATATTGAGGTGAAGAAGTAAAACAAAGAAGAAGAGAGAGTTTAGGATGGAAGCTCCTTATTATAAAGTCTGATTCATAATTCCGCATTGATAGAAAGGGAAAAAGTGGATCGCAGCTGGGAGAAGCAGTTCTAGGTTAGGTTAAGTGGTTGTCAAACGACTTACCTAGGCCTATGGGAGAAGCAGTACTAAGCAAAGAGTATGTTCATTCCTTCTTATTAAAATTGCTATTTATCTAACATAAATCGTCTGATTTAAATTCTTACGACTTTGTTTGATAATTTTACTGTTCTTTGCTGTTCTATCTTGTCAATCAGAAATAATTGCCTCGAACTCCTTCAACAATATATTAGAAATGAAGACTACAATCGAGTCAATGATCATGTCAACCATAGTCGCATGCATCAAACAAGTAGAGGTTAAATAAAAAATAAATAATTGAGCAATAATAAAAGTATCGACTAACAAAATAATGTCGACGACTTGTTGACTAAAACTTTCTACACTTAGCCTAGCAAGACAATATGTGGCATGCCACGCTTGTGTGGCTCGCATATGGTCGCGTGCTGGAATCACTGATCTGTGGTGATCCTCCATGGAATGCAACAACATTCATGGCACTGCATGCAAGCGAGCTGAAGAACAAATTTGCCTGCGTTGATTGAAAGACGGAACAGATTAATCAGTTGACAGTACACGTAATTAGTGTCGAAAATTAATCAAAGTCAGTGACACTGACGCAGGTGGCTTGCAGCGGGCATGCGTACGAGTTTAACGAGGTGGGCACGTATGAGATAAAGTAATAGTAATTTCAGCGGGTTTTAAGGTACATATGTACATATATATGTACATATGGAGTTATAGTGCGGTATGTCTATATAGTTTTTACAGTGGTGGTCATAAAAGTGGTTCGGTATACCCAAATCAGTTTAGTTACGGTTATAAACTTCGAAAAATTTTGAGTTCGTTCCATTACACTACACTATAGATTAGATTAGATTAGTCTAGTGGGCGAGAAAGTCACAAATAGACCAGTTTTGATACTTAGCGATACCAGATGGAATGCCGTCCCGTAGTTAATGAGGAGTAGTCATCCTATAGGATGCCTGCGCTTGACGCAAAATTCATAAGGTTAAGTCAGATTATCGTACTGTGAAGCCCCAAATGCTGAAGCCGTTGCCTTGTTAATGCGGGACAAGCACACGAAAGATGTTCCATTGTTTCTCTGGTACATTGCTCTTGACATTTCCAGCAGTCTTCGCGATCGCCACCAAACTGTGACCAGTAAGTATGCCGACCATGTTCCTACATTTCCTTCTATCGAGCGTGTGTATAATCTCGTGTACTTACTCCTCAATGGGCGACTAGAAAATTATATACTAGATAAGTTCGAGTCTGAACGGACGATAAGGCTGAATGTAGATTACGCTGTTCAAGAACTAGATCAACATACCAAGAAAAATTTGGACTGGCAGGGTAAAATTAGGGTTAAGAGGTGTGGATCCATCCTTAATTAGCTGGTTTGACCATAAAAACGATCTTTGAGCAGTCATATGCGGTAATATTTATTGACTTTGAATCGGAAAAGAAGGAACAATCGGCAAATAATAATTTAGAGCCTCAGTGCCATGTTTAATTGATGAAATTTTAGAGAAATTCAAATAATTTTGTGAAAAGGCAAGTTGTTCAAACACTCCAGCACAACAGTCCACACAGTTCGGAGAAAATAATTACTTGTATTTCAGGTATTCTTATCGCCAGATGGATATAGACCCAGGCTTCCGAAAATTATACATTATACCCTAAAAAATCCAAGTATTCCTATTTTATTAGAACTCGTTTATTAGCTTATGAGATACTCATTCTGGCGTAGACACCGCTTACGCGGTTATAGCTGAGTCCACAACAGCGCGCGTCTCTACTTCTGGCAGTTTGGTGCCAATTGGTTATACCAAGCGAAGCCAGGTCCCTCTCCACCTGGTCCTTCCATCGCAGTGGAGGTCTCCCTTTTCCTCGGCTTCCACCAGCGGGTGCTGCATCGAACACTTTCAGAGCTGGGGCACTTTCGTCCATTCGAACAACATGACCTAGCCAGCGTAGCCGCTGTCTTTTTATTCGCTGGACTATATCTATGTCGTCAAACAACACATACAACTCATCATTCCATCTTCTGCGGTATTCGCCAATGTTTAAGGGACCATAAATCTTCCGCAAAACCTATCTATCGAAAACTTCTAGTGCCGTCTCATCGGATGTTGACACCGTCAACGCTTCTGCACCATAGTGTAGGACGGGAATGATGAGGGACTTGTAGAGTTTAGTTTTTGTTTGTCGAGAGAGGACTTTATTTTTCAATTGCCTACTCAGTCCATAGTAGCACCTGTTGGCAAGAGTGATTCTGCGTTGGATTTCCAGGCTGACATTGTTATTGCTGTTAATGCTGGTTCCCAGGTAGACGAAATTATCTACAACTTCAAAGTTATGACTGTCAACAGTGACGTGGGAGCCAAAACGCGAATGCGCGGACTGTTTGTTTGATGACAGAAGATATTTCGTCTTGTCCTCGTTCACCACCATACCCGTTCGCTTCGCTTCCTTATCCAGGAGGGAAAAAGCAGAACTAACGGCGCGGGTGTTGTTTTCAATGATATCGATATCATCGGCGTACGCCAGTAGCCGTACACTCTTATAAAAAATTGTACCTTCTCTATTTAGCTCTGCGGCTCGAACTATTTTTTCTAGCATCAGTTTAAAGAAGTCACACGATAGCGAGTCACCTTGTCTGTAACCTCGTTTGGTATCGAACGGCTCGATTCTCTTTTCACGGGTCTTCTCCAAGATTTGACGCATGGTGAATATCTGGTCAGTTGTTGATTTTCCAGATCTAATACTCATTACTCTTCTCAAAAAAATGTTATGGGGCATTTTTTCATGTCCGCCACTATATTTATGACACTGTCTAAATTTGTATGTCTAGTATAACCAAATCAAAGCTAACTAGTATTTCCTAGTGCAACTAATGACAACGCCGCAGAAGACACCTGTTAGCCATTAAGTTTATACGGCGCGCCCTTCCTGTTACCGGAACGCACGCGCCCACTCAGCGATGCATAAAATTACACACAATTTAGTGTGTTGACCAAAGAAAACTATATAAATACGTGTCTACATTTTTGACAATTTAAGTGCACATACAAAGCAATTTAATTGGGCGAATTATCCGCAATTGACCTTGAAGTGGCCAATTAAAAAATATATACATTTATATACAATAACGGTTTCAACTCATAAGACGCATTACTTGCAAGAAAAATTCAACTTCTTCTTTCGCATTCGCATTTTTGTAGGTCAATTAAAGCTGATACACGTGAAAATTGGGTCTTCAGAACAGTGGGACACAAGCACACATCACACCGCTCGTAATTGCTAACAAACTAATAAAAGCTAGTTATTACGCTTACACAATTGATGAAAAAAATAATAATGCGCTTATGACAATGGCGGCATATCGTTCGCAAATATTCGTACGTGAAATGTGTGTCAAGCTGCGCATGCTCAGACCATATCTAAGCTTATTTGCGGCAATTAGACGACGCCCGGCCAACAACGGTTTCTCAAGTATCCGCTGATAGACATAGTTCAATAAGTTTGCGGGTATTTATGTGATTTATTTTCGTCAGCTAATAATTGTGTTGACGTCAAAACATGCCGCACTGTTGATTGAAATAAAGGCGCACAACAACAAAGTGGAGTAAAATAACAATAAGAATGCCGACAGACAGACTTTCTCTATGATGAAGCTTAGTTTGATCAAAATGACAATTAAAATAAAATTGTAAAAATTAGTAGAATACTATATGGTGGTAGTATATAGAAAGAAGCTATTTAAAACCCAAACGGAAAGTTATAAGAGAAATCTATGTAAAGTGAAGACCCGAGTCTCAACAATTGTTGATGAATATAAAACATCTAGTATAGAAGCCTATAACGGCTTTGATTCTTCTTGGGGCATGTTTCTGATGGAATAAAATCCTACACCTATTGCACTTCAGGCCTTAATTCGGCCAATGCGCCGATTTTTCCTGCGACCGATCTTTTTTATATAACCCTGAGTTTAGATACCAACGTTGTGGAGTCCAATTTAGCGTTATAATGTTGTTCTTGCTGTATGTTTCGGAACAATATCATGTTGGAAGACAAAGTCAGACCCATTTTCAGCTAAGTCATCTCCAGTGTCAAGCACATGGCTGCGCAGAAGTCAATATAAGACCCTGCCGTCATTCATTCTTCAGTTTTCCAACCCACCAACACCATTGGTCGTCATGCAACCCCACATCACTACGAAGCCTCTTTCAAACCTTCTCCTCCTCTTTGAGGATAATCTTATGCGTGGTGTGCCTCTAATTTCGCACCCTTGCCTTTCCCGGTACATACGCGCCCATCTGATCCCAAACGTTTTATTTTGGTTCATATTGGTAACCTTTTGACTGCGAATGTAAGACGGAATGAAATAAGAAATACCTATCGAACTGAAGCGTGATCAATTTCGCGAGTCACTGTATATGTTTGGAGAAACCTTGTCCGTTTCATAAAATTCACTCTACTAGAGAAAGAGTTCATACACGGTATTCGAAATAGCAACCATTCAAGAATATAAAGGGAGTGATCGAGGAGGATGGAATCATATGTAGAAGTTCACGTAAGTGAGGAAAGTTTCTGACTGTCATTCACTTGGGAGTAGCCAGGAACGATTCTTTTGCATGTGGCTCAAGCAGCTCACGACTTCCGGTCTTAGGCCAAGTATGCTCTGGGTAGCCAACAGACATCCGTCTGGAAGCGGGCTAAAGTGAGATGGCGAATTCCGCTTATGCGGTTGTGCGTAGAGTTTGGGACCCACCACATAAAAACGAATAACCAATGAATAAGAAGCAACAGCCTCGGATGAGACACCCCCCTTTTAATGACGACCACAGCAAACGTATAAAGGCCCTGATCATTTCCGTCCTACTTTATGGTGTAGAAGCGTGGAAAGGTTTTGCGGAAGATTTATGGTCCCTTAAACATTAGCCACGGCGAATACCGCAGAAGATGGAATGATGAGCTGTATGTGTTAAACATAGTCCAACGAATAAAAAGACAGCGGCTACGCTGGCTGCATCATGTTGTTCGAATGGACGAAAGTGCCCCAGCTCTGAAAGTTTCCGATGCAGTACCCGCTGGTGGAAGCCGAGGAAGAGGGAGACCTCCACTCCGATGGAAGGACCAGGTGGAGAAGGTATTCACTTGGTATTACCAATTGGCGCCAAACTGCCAAAAGGAGAGATGCGTGGCGCGCTGTTGTGGACTCGGCTATAACCGCGTAAGCGGTTTCTACACCAGTTAAGAAGAAGAAGATCGATCGATAGGTTTTTTTTTTTAATTATATGAGTCACTCGTTTCTATGTCGTCCTTTTTACGGCGCTTTAACCTTGGGGTATATTAGTTAGCTAGAATCTGAGTTAAGGTTGAATATTAAGCTTCCAAAGGAAATTATGCTCTATATTTGCTATAATAAACCTTTTATTAGGTTCCTTAAACGATCGTTTCAGATTTTACTTTTAAGAGAAGGCGTTCCAAAAACATACTAGTATGTGGTCGAAAAGAATTGGAGTGAAGCTGTAGAGATTTCTGAAAATCAGAGGTAACTGATGTTCTGCTCTTCAATTCACTTCTCTTCTGATCAACAGATCTTAAAGATCTCTGACAACCATGGTTTTACAACTCACAAATTTGGTAGTTATGGATTTAATAAAACACCGGAGTACCTTCACTAGTTCTTCAAGATAACTTTTATAACATGTGATCCAAGTGGAGGTACTTTTTCAATAGCCTTTTTTGACAGATCACGCGTGATTCGTGTCAATTTGTCACATTATTTTTCTTCAGTATTGTTTTGCATTTCATTATGGAAAGATTTACATCAAAACAAAATTTACAAAATGTTGAACTTTATTGCGAAAATTCACGTTCTATAAAGAATGTGTTTCGCTTGCTTCGCTCAACTAAACTAAGATCAACATAATTGACTGAGTACTGATCGTCCTATTCGCAACACCATCGTAGCTGATAGTGTTCACGAAGACTGTGGAGAGTCGATTCGGCGCCGTTCGCAGCAACTTGGACTGACATATAGAACGACTTGGCACATTGTACGTCGAGATCTTAAATAGAAAGCGTACAAAATACAGGTTGTACAAAAACTGAAGCCGCTGGACCTTTCCAAGCCACATCGCTTCGTTCTATGGGCTCTTGAAAAATTTAAAGAAGATCCGACGTTTTCGAACCAAATTCTGTTCAGAGATTAGGCCTATTTCTGGCTCAATGGGTATGTAAACAAGCAAAATTGGCACATTTGAGACAACCGTTATCGCGCCTTGATAACCGACTATTTGATGCTTCAAATTGAAGCTCGTGATCTTGGCGACATTTGATTTCAACAACACGGCGTCACTACCTCCCACACGGATTTATTAAGAGAACACTTCGGTGAGCAGATAATTCCACGTGTTGCGCCGGTCGATTGACCACCAAGATCGTGTGATATCACACTTTTCGACTCTTTCCTGTGGGAATATGTAAAGTCTAACGTCTATGTGGACAATCCCGCCTCGTTTCTGGCCTTGGAGCAAAACATCACACATGTTATACACCAATTACCAATTGGCTCGAAAGAATCAATGAAAATTGGACGCAACAGATGGCCCATCTGAGACGTAGCCGCGGTCAACATTTGAAAGAGATTTTCTTCAAAAATAAATGCCAAAGAATGTTCTTCCAAATTATAATAAATATTTCACATTAAATTTAAATTTCTGTGTTTTATGTTTAAAAAAGTAGTCATTTCTAAAATGGAAGAGTCTTCCATCTTGGATTTTTAAAATCAAAATACCTAACCTCACTTAAAACCTAATTCCAACGTCTTGACACAGTTATTTGTAAATATTTTGCACGAGAGGCCATTCCGCAAAGCAACTCTTCGCTTCGCTGATTTTCAAATGCGCAAAATGTCCATTGTAAGTGGTCGCTGACTGTAAGTTCAAAGAAGACGCCGTTAAAAATCGATACGCCGCTATTGAAGATACGCCGTTATTGAAGAGTCATTTACGTGCGTTCAACGTTGCCACATCAGCGCAACGCGTCTGCTATAGCTTCCATACAATTTAATTAACCCAAAAATGAGCAACGCTTGTTGTTGTAATTTAATTACGTTAAGTGCTAACTGCGCGCGCTTGGCTCAAAAACCGCGCGCTGAGTGTCGAGTGTCGACCGTTGAATGTCGAGTGCTGAGCGTTGATGGTGTTGCAACTGTGCGCACTCTTTTTTTTGGATTTTTTTTTTTGCTTTTGCTTGAGCAGCTCAAGCTCAAGTGTGCCGCTGCAAGTCATCAAATGATCGATTGTGGCGATCAGTTGCCGCGCCGCGCCGCTCTTGTTGTTTGTGTTAATAAAGCAGCGCCGACGTATATAACAGTTGGATATGAAAAAGAAGCCGCGCATAATTGTGCGCAATCACAAATTGAGTTGTTGCAATGTTGTTGTTGTTGTAGGTATTTATTTATTTTTTTTTTATTATTTTGAATTTTTTGTGTTTATTTTTTAATTTTTTTCTTATTACGCTTTACCATGCTATGCTGCGATCAGCGCGTTCACTACGATTTGGCGACGCGCTGACTCGTTGACCGTCTTCGTTGCTGATGATGATGTGTAGCGGTAATTGCTGAACGCAGAGCGCACACTTCACACTGTCACTTTGTAATGCATTAGATGCCTTCGAACATTATATGCTCACAAACAAATATATATATATATATGTATGTATGATCACCTGATTTTTTTTTCCACGCGAAGATCACCTCAAGATCGCTGATCACATAACACAAGCTGCATTTTTTACCGTTTTTTTTGTTGTTTTTTTTTTCTGACCATGCTGACCTTAAACTACAATTGCATGAAAAACTAAACGAAAAATTACTTGCCCACCTTCCATGAGCGCGGTGGAAAAAGGTGGGGCGTGTCGATCGCTTCAATGCACACCTAACCATTTATTTAATTTTCAACGCATAATTGTAGGTTTTCAGCAGCGATCAAGACACAAGTGGCATGCAACAGCCGCATAAACACAAGTGGAGGTGAGCACTTCATTTGCACGCCACGATCAATGCTCATTCCGAACAGCAGCCACCATTTACAGTTGTAAAGTTACAACAACAAGCGTCTATCAACTTCTAATGTCTGCGCATATTTTTACCACTCTGCAACGGTATATCCATCAACGCGCAACCGCAATCCAACGCTTGGCTTTTTTCCCCCACTCCCCTGCAATTCATTTTCTTCAGTGGTCTCTTGTGCAGTTCGCCTTTAATTGCTTCTGACAGTCATTACTGTCTGTCAGCGCATGCGTGAAATCAGCTGTAATGCATCAAATGCGTTCGCGAAGCGCGCACGGCGCAAGTGTCTTACAAACACAACGACCGCCTGTACTTGTCTGCCATTCGCGGTCACATTTGACTGACAACGCCGCATAGTACGTCTTCGGCTCTCTGCAACTACATATATAGCGTACTTCTCTACTGGGAACATTGCCGTCGGCTAGGCAGGAGGAGTCAAATGTCTTTGCCAATCAACTTATGCCGCAGCATAAAAACTCCATGCGCGTCTCGCCGTTGCTTAGCTGGTTTTGCCGTCTCGCCAACTCGTTGACTCGCCGCGTGGTTGCCTGGTGGGATTGCCGCTTTGTATGGTTGGTTAGATAATTTGCAGTAGATATACGCCGCCATTTTGCAACGTCATTTATGGTAATGGAATCGTTGGTTGTAAATGAAATCGCACGTTTGTACCGTTTGCTTTGGCGGCGAGTTCGGCGAGCGTTTGGTTTAAAGTTAATGAAGTGTCTTAGGCGAAATGAGTTGGTGAAACTTTATGAAGTGTGATGTGTTTATCGGACTAAGAGATCCGTGTTAGAGTTTATATTAAGTATAATGGAAGCTTGAATAAATATTAAATTCTATTAAAAGTTAAGCCTGGAATGGACAGCACAAAGTGGTTGGCAATGCGGAAGCGCGGGGCTCTTATATTTAAAAATCGAGCCGTACATATTATTACGGTACTTTTTAAAATATCTTGAGAGAGTACGTTCCATCGAATTTACATTCGGTTCAACTATCGAACAAAAGAACAATTTATTATACCCGACTCAGGCAGTGGACCATAATATGAGTTAAGATAAGCCCACTAACTATAGTCAGATCTAAGGTTTAGCAAAAACATTGAATGGATCCGGTGTTGAAGCTTGGGTTCTTTAAATATCCAAATAAATGGAACCCCTTACGAGAGATGAAGATGGTGAACCATTTTCTAGATATTATCTTAACTGTGATCAAGATTACACCGAAATAGGTTCCAAGATGATCAGCACTGATCGCGGTTTTTATTAACAAAAATACAGTGAATTCGTCCTTTGAATAGATAAATTTAATAGAATCCGAATTAATAGAACGCCATAAGAAAGATGAAGATGGTGATCCATTCTCTAGAGATTGTTTTAACTGCGACTTCAACGACGTCTCTTTTCCTTCGAGATCACAGTATCTTCGAACTCAGCCCACTGAAAAGGAACTATTTCAAGATTTTTGTTGAAGTTTGAAGAAAACCATCGAGAAACTACATTCGAGACAAAAAAATCTGTAGAGCATATTTTCCGTTTAGAATATAAACTGAAAGATCAGGGGTTCTATTCGAACTATCTACCGAAATAAAGCGCTTTTCGGAAAGACTTTAGACTTTTCCGGGAAGTCTAAGCTTAGGAAACGTAAGATTTAGATTCGAATATCTGGTTGATGGTTGTTCTTTCAATAAGCGGATATTTGTGAAATGAGTTTGAGAGAGCTCAGCTTGGATAGCTTAAGTAGAAGTCCACTTTAACTCCAACTGGATGTTTCTGGATCCCACAGACACTATGGAGAATATCAGCGTGTCTTTCCCTGCATTAGAAGCTCCTTCTATGTCATTAAGAAACCCCGTTGACTACTTATCATCCCACAGACACTATGGAGATTGGATCACTTAAGATCAGCGTGTCTTTCCTTGCTTTGAAAAATCAATGTGGACTATTTTTATGTCAATACGAAATCCCGTTAAATACAGATCAGATACTCTGAACGCTCAAGTTAATATCAGCATTGTTTTCCGTTCAATGGAAAATCAATATGGACTCTGAACTAGGGAGTTGACATTACAAGCTCACAGCATAGTACTACCCCTTGCACCGCTCACTTGATGAACATTTAATTTGCAATTAAACGATCGGCTCGCTTCAGATAATAACGTTCGGTTAATGCGTCAAACACGCCTGAGGGCATAACACACGCGCTCCACCGCGCAACTGCAAACCAAAAACCCGCCAACAATTGCATATGAAACTCGTTAACGCTGACGCAAGAATACTTAACCAATGATTAATGATCAATACGAAGACCGTTAAATGACCTCTTACACTGGGATTTTTCATTTATATTATTGTTGTTGTTTTTTTTTTATTAATTTCAATGGATTTCTAATCTTTAAAGATTTTCTAGTGCGACTTACACACATACATAGCTACATAACTCGAAGTTTTTTTTTTGTAGTTTCTTCCTGCATGCGTATACGACCAGGTGGCAACATCATAGTAAGTGGATATTAAAATTTTAATAGATTTATCAATAGTACGACAGTTATATTAGCTGGTAGAAGGTCATAAATTTTACCGAATGGCAGCTGCTGTATGTGTAGAAGAAAAGAATTAAAATATGCACAGTTTCTTCTTCTACTTCTTATTCGATTTTTTTTTTGTTGGATTTTTCTTGTATTGTTCAAAGTGTGAATGCTAATGACGTTAAATTTGTGCGGCTTTGTCAACGCGCAGACGCATTCAAGCGCACGGCACAAGCCAAACCAATCAGCGTTCAACGCAGTTTATTGGCCGACCAATCTTTTGTTTCGTGACTTTTTTCTCCAAATATTTTCAAGTTTTTCGTTGCTTTTTTCTCGCTCGCTTAATGTGGTGTTGAAAAATTATGCTCATTAAAATTTTGATGAATTTAAATTTTTTACTAGTTAAACAGGAGAAAAAACAACAGTTAAGCAGCTAAAAACGGCAGTTACGTTGATTGATTGCAGCCACTGTGTGTGTGTAGGATTATGGTGACGCGTCAGCGGCTGAGCTTACGGCTTACAGGTCTCATCGTTAGCGCATGAACTTTATGCGCAAGCGCGCGGTCAGTGGAAATTCTTGGGTTTTAATCACTTGCAGCACAGTTGTTGCTCATTAGGAGTGACAATATTTGGAATTTTTGTATTATAAATTAATTGTGAAAGAATTTCGAAATTGTTGCTATTGTTGTAATTTCTGTTACTACAGCAACGAGAAATGCTATAAAAATATTCATAGTTCGGATTATACCGTTATCAAAAGAATTTTTAATTTTACATGGTTGTATTTTTTGACAACTGTCAAAACCATATATCTTAGCAGTTAGTAAAACACGTTCTACAGCTAAAATGGCAAACAACTGTTAGTGTATAGTTAAATTCTTTACTTTACTTTGTCATTCTACATTCAATTCAATTTTATTTTTTTCCCGAAACATGATCTGGGATCTCGAATTGAAAACTACTTTCATTTGGTTCGAGTTTCTTCCTCCTTTCTCTTGTATTAAGAAACGACCATTGTCTATCACGCAACAGATTTCTTAAAAACGTTCAAGACCAATCCTAGCAAATTTGTGAGACGCTTGGTGAGGACTTGCGATCCATCACCATCTATCACCTTCATGCGAATCAGCCGTAGAACCTGACCTAACTTAACCTAGATGTCAAACCTTATCTGTGTTTCAATGTTTAGGTTTTTACTTTCTACATTCCGACCATTCCTACTCATTTGTCCGGAAATGGCGTACAGAATAGATAATACTCGAAATAGTTCTGGTATCGAGAGACTTTCCCGTCGAATATTCTATAAATAAAGCCCTAATATCAAAATTAAAGAGACCAAATTATAGTTTAACAAACTCCAAGAACGTAGATCTTGCAGTTTTAATGCTACCATTACTTCTTGGTTCTACCCGAAATGCTGTCTTCTTCTTCTTCATTGTCGCTATAATAGCCTTAGATATTCCAGCCGACCTTCGATAACTTGATCGTTTCTGCAGATTGTCGGCGCTGTTACGAAATATCAAGTGAACTCAGGTCATTCTCTACTCGGTCATTTCAAAGCAGAAAACCGATTACGACCACTTGGTGTTCCAACTGAAAAGTCAACCTGAATCCTTGTACGTCTTTTGGATCAATCTGAACTTCTTAGCTATATAGCGGAACTATCGCGAAACCATTTATGTAAAATCATGTATCTCATAAAGTAGATAGTTTCATCTAGTAGATTGTGATGATGATCTCCGAAGAGACATATCTTCGAAAGAAAAGAATTTTTGAAAATCCATTAAATCAAAGATGATTTTATTGGAGTATAGGTATCCTGTAGGATCTCCAGAGGTGATCGATGTAGTTGTTGATGACCAGAGTTTACGGAGTTTGTGGAGAGAACACTTCTCCAGCCTGTTGATTGGCAGGGAAAGTACAACACCAGGAGATGGGGAACCCGATTCCCCAATCGACGACGATAGAACAGATGTTCCATTGACCGACCGTGAAGAAATTAGAATAACAATTACCCGCTTGAAGAACAACAAGGCGGCCGATCTATTCAAATACGGCGGCGAAGAGCTGATAAGATACATGCATCAGCTTGTTTGCGGAATATGGTCGGAAGAAAGCATGCACGACGATTGGAATCTCAGTATACTATGCCCAATCCACAAAAACAAACTGATTGAACCTTATCAGTGTGGCTTTAGACTAGGAGAATCTACATCTTACCAGATATTCACCATGCGCCAAATCTTGGAAAAGACCCGTGAAAAGAGGATCGACACACACCATCTCTTTGTCGATTTTAAAGCTGCTTTCGACAGCACGAAAAGGAGTTGCCGCTATGTCTGAATTTGGTATCCCTGCAAAATTAATACGGCTGTGTAAGCTGACGTTGAGTAACACCAAAGGCTCCGTCAGGATCGGAAAGGACCTCTCCGAGCCGTTCGATACCAAACGAGGTTTCAGACAAGGTGACTCACTATCGTGTGACTTCTTTAACCTGATGCAGGAGAAAATAATACGAGCTGCAGAGCTAAATAGAGAAGGTACAATTTTCTATTATATCGACATCATTGGAAACAATACCCGCGCCGTTAGATGGAGTTTATGATGAGACTTTAATGTGTTTCTATGCAAGTGACACATGTTTATGTGTACCCAAACTTGAAATCCAAACTTTCTTTAAAATTTATGTCAGCCACCGCCTAATAGGTGTCGAAAAATTATGAGAACTTACTTCAAAAAGATTAGAACTTGTAGTACTAGCGCTGAAGATCACTGGAAAGCTCCAAATACTCAACCTATTTTCCTCCATTCATCAACACTATGTTATAATATCGTGGTTCTCAACTCCTAAACTAATTCTTCCGACTACTTCCGCACAATGTGCGCGCGCGGTCAGCGGTCTATAAGACACTACACTGCATGTAAACATATGTTACAATATTCAACATCTCTACCTTTCTCTACACATTTTCCAGTATCAATTTTCAAACACCTCACTAACTTGCCACTAAAAAGATGCGTCTATATGTGGTACTCGTGGTAAAGCTAGCATTTTGATCGCCACACAGCACAGCGGGTGTATTAAGTTGGAAATTTATGTCTGTGGCATTAACATGTTTCTCCTATTTTGACAACACACCAGCTGACATATTTCATCGATTAATTTTAGGATGAAGTTATGAACAAGCTGCGCGTTAAATACACACGATCGTGACAACATTTAGTGGCTTACAGGCATAAATATTTATGTAAATACTCATGAAGGCATATACATGTATGTATGTATGTGTGTGTGTGTGTCTATGGCCTGAAACTTGAAATTTGAATTTTTGATTAGAATTCAAATATTAAATCATAAATTTAGAGATTTCGAATTGTGTTATGCGCTTATTATGGTCGTTAAAGTGTTGACATTTTCTTCGTTTAAATTAAAAGTTCCATAAAGTTGAGTAAGGGAATGCAAAATTCGACCGGAACCAGAAATATAAAGCACGCAAACGGCTAAAATCATTCAAAAGAGTGTTAAATGCAAATAAATACCTGAGTTTTAGTGATCTTTATGACATAGTTGAGTATATAACTATATACAATAAGTAAGAAAAAGCTAAGTTCGGGTGCAACCGAACATTTTATACTCTCGCAATATTGCCATATTTTTATTAATATAACACACAATTTGACCCATATATTCCAGAGGGTCTAGAGGGACTTCCTGAGGTATGCTCACTTAATTCGGCTAAGATATTTCATATATTACCCGATTAATAAGCTAAATTCGAATAGCAATTACCCGCTTGAAGAACAATAAGGCGGCGGGGGCCGATGGATTACCGGCCGAGCTATTCAAATACGGTGGCGAAGAGCTGATAAGGTGCTTGCATCAGCTTCTTTGCAGAATATGGTCGGAAGAAAGATGGCCTGACGATTGGAATCTCAGTGTACTCTGCCCAATACACAAAAAGGGAGACCCCACAATTTGCGCCAATTACCGTGAGATAAGCCTCCTCAACATCGCGTATAAGGTTCTGTCGAGCGTATTGTGTGAAAGACTAAAGCCCACCGTCAACAAACTGATTGGACCTTATCAGTGTGGCTTTAGACCTGGAAAATTAACAACAGACCAGATATTCACCATGCGCCAAATTTTGGAGAATACCCGTGAAAATAGGATCGACACACACCATCTCTTTGTCGACTTTAAAGCTGCTTTCGACAGCACGAAAAGGAGTTGCCTCTATGCCACGATGTCTGAATTTGGTATCCCCGCAAAACTAATACGGCTGTGTAAGCTGACGTTGAGCAACACCAAAAGCTCCGTCAGGATCGGGAAGGACCTCTCCGAGCCGTTCGATACCAGACGAGGTTTCAGACAAGGTGACTCACTATCGTGCGACATCTTTAACTTGATGCTGGAAAAAGTTATAAGAGCTGCAGAGCTAAATAGAGAAGGTACAATCTTCTACAAGAGTGTACAGCTACTGGCGTACGCCGATGATATCGATATCATTGGAAACAACACCCGCGCCGTTAGTTCTGCTTTTTCCAGACTGGATAAGGAAGCGAAGCGTATGGGTCTGGTGGTGAACAAGGACAAGACGAAATATCTCCTGTCATCAAACAAACAGTCAGTGCATTCGCGTCTTGGCTCCCACGTCACTGTTGACAGTCATAACTTTGAAGTTGTAGATAATTTCGTCTACCTGGGAACCAGCATTAACAGTAATAACAATGTCAGCCTGGAAATCCAACGCAGAATCACTCTTGCCAACAGGTGCTACTATGGACTAAGTAGACAATTGAAAAGTAAAGTCCTCTCTCGACGAACAAAAACCAAACCCTACAAGTCCCTCATCATTCCCGTCCTACTTTATGGTGCAGAAGTGTGGACGGTGTCAACATCCGATGAGACGGCATTAGGAGTTTTCGAGAGAAAGGTTTTGCGGAAGATTTATGGTCAATTAAACATTGGCAACGGCGAATACCGCAGACGATGGAACGATGAGCTGTATGTGTTATTCGACGACATAGACATAGTCCAGCGAATAAAAAACAGCGTCTACGCTGGCTAGGTCATGTTGTTCGAATGGATGAAAGTGCTCTAGCTCTGAAAGTATTCGATGCAGTACCCGCTGGCGGAAGCCGAGGAAGAGGGAGACCTCCACTCCGATGGAAGGACCAGGTGGAGAGGGACCTGGCTTCGCTTGGTATAACCAATTGGCGCCAAACTGCCAGAAGAAGGTATACGTGGCGCGCTGTTTTGGACTCGGCTATATCCGCGTAAGCGGTGTCTACGCCAGTCAAGAAGAAGAAGAATAAGCTATTAAGCCCAACGTATTTTTGAAAATCCTATAATTAGCTATATGAGAGCTAGGAAAAGTTATGACCTGATTTTAACCATTTCTGATACAGAGACTGACTATAAGAAGAAAAAGATTTCCTCTGAATTAAATTAAGATATCTGAGGGATTTACCGATATTTTCGGTGAAAAATTACAATAAGGCACTGAGTTCTTCATATTCGATATCCGGGGCATTGAAAAGTTATATTCCGATTTCGACAATTTTTTCACAAGTGATGCCACGGATCATATACAGTATTTATGTAAACTTTTATTTCGCTATCTTCATTGGTTCTTCATGTATATCTTATAAAGTGAAGTAATCAGATGGACTTCAAAATTGAGTTATAAGGTAAGTAGTCGTGGTTTTTGGTTTTCGCCATTTTGTGGGCGAGGCCTTTTTCAAAAGCAACCTCGTGTTCGTGTTCCAAGTTCCGTTAAGATATCTCAATTTTTACTCAAGTTATCCGTTCCACGGACAGACGGACAGACAGACATCCGGATTTCAATTCGTCTCGACATCCTGATCATTTTGATATTTATATTTAACTCGTTTAGTTTTATGACTTACAAACAACCGTTATGTGAACAAAACTATAATACTCTCTTAGCAACTTTTGTTGCGAAAGTATAAAAAGGGGCGAGAGAATGCCCATTTTCTAAAAATTTACTAAAATCACACTGATTCTTCAGTTAAGAGATATTTTGAATCGAACTGATCGAATTTTAACGATCGACTGATAACTAATCTCTTTCAAAACAAAAAAAAAATGTTGATAATACCACGCCAATTATCATCCCATATATTTAAAACACGACGTATTTTTAAAAACCTATTACTCAAAATCACTTCAATAGATTATTTAGCATTAGCAATACCAAAGTTAGCAAAATAAAGTGGTTTCCAAAGCACGGTTATATGGGCGGTGGGCGGGGTTATTAACCGATTCATTCCTTTTCAATTTGTGCCAATAATTGATCTTAAGTAAAGTTTGATACATTTTATTCCGACCATTAAAATATATATTTCCACCAAGACACCGCAAAATCTACAAAACCATAAGAATACTCTGTCCAACATATTGCGCTCGGGCATAAAAATAGATTTTAAGAAGCACTTAGCATTTAGACAGGCAAAAATTGTTAATGAAGCTTAAAAAATTTCGTCTTTATGACAATCAACGATAGTTGAACGGTTTTAAACTGAGGCAGACGAGTAGAATTGACTACCATAAGCAATGAGCATAAATTTGCATATGCATATCCGGACTTCGTGTTATGACGCATGTCAAGCTATTTATTGTTTATTGCTAAGTTGGTTTTATGATTGCAGAAAGTTCACAGTAGTCGAGGAGATCGCACCGAAGTATTTGATTCCAGGAACGAAAAAAGTCGGATCACTTAAGAAGGTAATATAATGATATCAGAACAACGTTTCACTGATAGATTTTTGGAAACCGGACAAGTTCGGACAAGGACATCAATTTCTGATAAAAAAGCTTTCAAAACCTTGAGCTGGCTTGAGCCCAATAGTCAAAGCTTAGCATACAAGTTGTTAACGAATCTATTGCATTGCATTCCTTTGATGTCTGAGAACCATACAGAGTCCACTAATATGCAATACGAATACCAAGGGTTATGGCGACACTACTAGGAATCGCATATAGTGGAATACATTCTTTAACTAGGCTATATTGTAGCAGTTGTGGTAAGTACAAAATTCCAACTCGACTTCTCGTCGGTTCTCTAAGCTATAGAATAAGCTCAAAGATCGACAATTCGAGAACTTTACGGAACTGGAAAGAGCATTCTTAGCGCTATCATTCTAGCAAATAATTATCCGAAGAAACAAAATTTCGAATATATTGGGTCTAGTATTGTTTGTATCCCCAATTAGAGCAAACTTGTAGACATGACGACTCCTTGATTCCTCTTTAAGACAAAGCTTCTTACCCCGATTGACGGGTCTTCACGCATTTACAATAATATGTACGAAATATGTAATATATTCAATATAGTTCAGGGTATACGACTCAGACTACGCCATATTGAGTGAAAGGAGAAGGGAGAGATCCTTCTCAGTTGAAAAAACCAAGTGAAGAAAGAGTTGGCTTCACTCGCCGCGCCAAATCGCATCACTAAGAGAAGTCTTTAGTGATCTCTTTGACATACCATTATAACTGGATCTGTATAACTCTCGAGATACATTTGCTACAGTTTCTTAGTATATTTGCTACACTACTGCTAATATTTAGACTGTTTGAAGCCGCATCGCTCGATTTTTTCTTCCCAAGCATTGAGGGTATCAAACCCCTCATTCCACTGTTATTCATAAGCAAGTCTAGCGCGGAAGGGCGCGCTTAAACCTATCAGGTGTCCATATTGACACCATTTGCTCGACTTAATGACCGCTTAGTGCAGCAGCTTAGCGGCTTAGTCATTTTTTATGGGCCTAGCAAATGTTGCGAAAAAGTAAAAAGTGAAAAAAGCGAAAAACAACAACCAAACACAGCGAAGTGTAAGTAGTCAACAAAATCCGCCCATAAAAATAAATGACTTTGAAAAAAACATTTACACTCAATAGTGTACCGAACTGTCAGCCCTCGGGTTACGCCTACTTTGATTGGTTTTACAAGACTCATACTTAAAATATTTTTTTTATTTATTTATTCATTTGTCTAACGGTGTGTGTGTGGGTGTGCGTGTATTTGGTTACGGAATTCAACACCGCAGCTTATGCGCTAAATTGATTATGGCAATCGTCGGAATGCTTGATTTATGTGCATGACCCCCGATGTCAGGAGGGCCGGTCGCAATGGTGCCAAATGCTGCTAAATGTCTCCATTACGCGTGGGCACGCCAAACGTAGTGACGACAAGCGTTTGGGAAAAGGGTGCATAAATTTAAAATCAATGTTGTATTACTCGTACAGTAGAGATACATACACTTGAGTATACAGTGGCGGTCATGCATTTAGGGTACTATGAATTTATCTAATATAGAAGAAGGCAATTCGTCTTTAGAAGCCGCTGGAGACGAGTAAACGTTCTAATGCTGTGTTTCAATAGCACAGAATTTCTCAAAAAGATACTACTTCAAGACCGTGAAAGATTATGGAAAGGGAGAATTTAAATTCCAGCTGCTGTCGCTTACTAAGGCTCATTTCTTCGCAACCATTGTTGTGCTTACTGGTCATTGTCCAATAGGCACAAACGGTGAGGCTTGGGATCAAGGCAGACGCTAATTGCCAAAGCTTGTTGAAGGAAAGCGAAGAAGAATCATGCAAGCACTTCTTTCTTCAATGTCCAGTATTCGCCAGACTTAGGTTAAAGCAACTCGGTAGGCACAACTTCAGCAAACCCAGTGAAGTGACTGGAAGCAACATTAGCTGACTTAAGAACTTTATAATAGAGTCCAAGCACTTTGTCGAATCACGAAGGTCTTAGAGATCCGTCAGGAGTATCCGGGTGCCACAAAGGACAGTCGAATCTGTCTGCCGTTGCGGAGATCTACCCCTTAACCTAACCTAACCTAATGTACCACCGAAAGCTTTCTCCAAAAATATTTTGGACTACAACAACAACAAAACTTACCGGAATATAGTTTACACTATCAAAAAGTGAATGGAGCCCTTATTACGGGCCCATTTCACTAATTTGTCGAAAATAAGATCCTTTAAAAAGCTTCTTAAACATGATAGTTCCTAAACATATGACAGATGACAGATAGACGTCAAAACTTCATCTCAATAACTCTAATAGAGAGATATATGCTATAGTTCTTGTTGAGCCTGTATGGCTACTATGACGAATAAATACCTCTGGATTTCTGCCAAAACGCTAAATGAAGAATAACTAGAATTATTACGTTCTACTTGTGTGGACTTATGTGCCAAAAAAGTTTACAACCTGGTTGGAGTACCAGAAATTCAACAATCCGTCTCAACTGGACCCAAGTCGATCACGAACTATTTAGACTTCATTGTCACTAAAAGTCAACTTAATTGGTTCCAACTCACCAACTATTGACATAATGAAATTAGACTACTTCATAAAGTACAACTGATTTACTCAGAATCTTAAGGATCGAAATGGAAGGAATACTGGTTTCAAAAATTATTAAAAAATCGAAATTCGGACTTTAGGAATTGTTGTTGTCACATAATATCGGAAACTCAATATTTTACGCATTTAAATGTTCTCGGCATTAATTAAAGGATTTTTATTTATATATCGAGAGCATTTCATACATTTTAAAAGATTCTATTTTAGTATAAACCAGTTGAGAATTATGAGTATCTATTGTACACGACCGAAATGTTTAAGAAAATATATTACATAATCAGGAAACAAAGAATAACCTCAGTCTTCAGTTACTATCCTTGTAAATCTTCTCTATAACATGATTAATTGCTAAATCCCTTAAAGATTCTCTAAATAGATACCCAACACTGTACAATCCCGAAATACCACCACAGTCAATTGTTTTTACCTTTCTTTCTGAATTTAACTGCTCTATTCGGCGGCTTAGCCACCCTCTACGTAGCACTTGTAATTGTGGGGGTTGTACATTCGTGGTTTGACACTTTCTAACATTATTACCGTTGTTGGTGTTGACACGAAACACAGCAAAAAAACAACAAATTCACTGAATATGCGTTTCAACATTTTTATGTAACGACTTTGACTTGTAGTTTTTTCGATTGTCTCGATGTGGCAGCTGTCTTGTTACAGTTGGGCGCATTACAGCGAGGACTAGCGAGGGTAGCAACCCACTACAACCTTTAACTGTAGTCATAAAGGGGTTACCACCTTAGCAGCACAAAACAAGTGAGCGTTAAGCTCACAGCCCACAGCTTATAGTCGAAAAAGTTAACCAAGTCACTCAGCACTACCGTAATCAACAATCAAATAAAATTCTCCATGGACGCTTAATTTTATTTACGATTCTTAATGCTTGAAAATCTCAGTAAATGTGTGCTATGAGACCATGGCAAGCCGGCTGACGGGCACCAACTCACCACAACCACTCGCACCGCAATCACAGCTGGTCGGTTCACATTCTACAAGGCGAGTCGAGCACTCGAGTACTACGTTGGACACAGGGGTTGTGCATGCCATGAGTTTTTCCCCGCCGTCAACGTCGCTTTCAACCAGCGTCATCAGGGCCGTTTAAACGCTGTGTCTGAAGTTGCTTTTTGCGGTTCGGTGAAGAGCCACTGCCACCACCAACTTTCAAGCACAAGTATAATTCTTCGAGTACTTCTCTTTTTTGCTGCTGTTGTTATTGTAATGCATACCGTTATTCATGGTTTCGCATATAATAAATATTATAAGTAGTTAGTTGGCACTTTTTTTAACTTCCCCTATTCCATTTTCGCTTGATTTTCGGTTGCTGTTTTTATTTGCTTATTAAATTCGTTGATTGTGTTCCACTTTGCGGTTACGAATTGTGATTTTTATATACGAAATTAATTTCTGCTAAAATGGGGTGCAAAATTATGCAGTTGTGACACTTTTCACCACAATTTTGGGTCATTATTTTATTGTGTCTTAAAATGTGATCATTTAAGTGCAATTATAACCTCAAAAAAAAATTAAAAAAAAATAGTTTGGCTGTTGCACTTGAAGAAACGACAAGGTAAGTATGAATTATATGGACGGAAATGATTCTAAAACAAGTAAGTACAGTTTGAAAGGTGTCTCTGTTGCGTAAACGACCTGCACTAACGAAACTGAAAACCCAAGTGGTAGCTCGAGAGCTTTCATAACGGGTTAACCAAATATAGGTAGAATTTTAAATAGTCTTTTTTTGACATATCACGCGTCAGTCGTGTCAAGCTTTCATGTTATTTTTGTTCAGTATTTTTTGACATTTCATCAGGGAAAGACTAATGCCTGAACAACGTTTACAAATTATTCAACTTGAAGAAAATATAGCAGTCGTAGCTGAGAGTGACCATGAAGACCGTGGTAAGAACGTCACCGTCACTGGTTGCCGTTTTTCTGACATGATAACCGACTATATGATGCCTGAAATTGAAGTTCGTGATCTCGGCGACACTTGGTTTCAACAAGACGGCGCCACTTCCCATATATCGCATCAATCAACGGATTTATTAAGAGAACTCAGCAGATAATTTCACGTTTTGGATCGGTTGATTGGCCACCAAGATCGTGTGATATCACACCATTAGACTTTTTCCTGTGGGGATATGTAAAGTCTAAAGTCTATGCGGACAATTCCGCTTCGATTTAGGTCTTGGAGCAAGACATCACGCGTGTCATTCGCCAGTTACCAGTCGAAATGTTCGAACGAGTCATCGAAAATTGGACTAAACGGACGGACAATCTGAGAAGAAGTTGAGAATCTCGAAAGGGATCATCCTTCATAAACATAAATTCCCACAGTACCAGGATCACGATGTAAAATCATTCTATTATCATCTCTAAAAAATATATCAATTTTGGGGAATGAAATTGAGGTACGAGGGCTGCTATATATATTTCTGGCCTAGGCAACACTAAGTGTTGCCAGGTGCAATCTGACATTTCCATGGGAAAGTTTGACATTTTTTAGCATAACATCACCCAGAATGGTTTGTCATTTAATCGTGAATTGATTTATTTACAGGGAATTAAAAATTTCATCTCGGCCAAAAAATGAAATTAACTCGTGAACATTTTCGAGCGATCATTTTTCACAACTTTCGACGTGGATTATCGCGACAAGAGTGCATCGATGAACTAAAATCTTTGTATGGCTATGAAGCACCATCCTATAGGACTGTGAAAAACTGGTACAACGAATTCAATCGTGGCCGACGCTCGCTCAAAGACGAATTCCGTGAAGGTCGTCCAAAAACAGCCGTTGTGCCAGAAAACATCGATGCCGTACGTGAACTGATAATGCAGGACCGTCATGTAACATACCTTCAGATAGAGGCATGCCTATGCATTTCTCCCACCAGCATATATTCGATATTGCATGAACACCTGGCCGTAAAAAAGGTTTGTTCTCGTTGGATCCCGCACAATTTGACAATCGCTCAAAAAAAGTGCTTCGAAAATTGGTTTGAGCGCATGCAAAAGTATAAATCTTGATGGAGAATATTTTGAAAAACAATAAAACCATTTTCGTTGATAAATATTCCTATTTTCATTATTAGGCCAGAAATATACATAGCAGCCCTCGTAGTAAAACTACTACCAACAGCGGGTAAACTAATTCCCCTATTAAGAAGTACCGTTCCCTCACGACTGATATAAATGGTCCAAACCCCCAAGATCTCAGTTTTTTTTGTAAGTTTCAAAGTGTCAACAAAGGAAGAATGAGATCGGAGTTCGAATGACGAAATATCAGAACCTTGACAGCTTATAAAAAGACGCATAAACGATGAAAATGCTCAGGCGGTTAGAATTTATCACGAAGTAAATACGTCTCTGGAGGTAGCTAAGTCTCCAAAGACGTTGTTCTAGTCGCCGTCTTGGTTAATTTTGTTCAACTCTGGCAGTTCGTCTTGATCTAAGCAGCCACATCTCGATTTCTAAACTTCTTAACTTCAGATCAACATATTTCTTATGAGTTCCATTTCGTCGAAATATAAAACAAAATTTCAGAAAAGAACAAGGACCCATTTTCTTATAGCTTAGTATTCAATAATTGGTGTCGGATATAATTGCCGACTTCGGCGCTACTAACGAAGTCGAAACTAACTGGTTTCTACGAAAGTCGGATCTACATCACCAGACAAACAGATCTCACGAATATCTATATCTAACCAAGGTCTGCCAACAACAAACATTGTATATTGCTACAATGTCTCTTTCATAAGAGACACCAAACTTTTTTACAGTGTATAATTATGGATTAATGAAGAATTCTGCAAATCATTATCGAACTGAGGTTTTGATTCGCCATAAACAGTTAAACTATTTATTGGCGCCCTACTGAGATAGCAAAAAACAGCAACTGTTGCAACAACTGCTCACCTCAAAGGGGTTAAAGGCCATGGTGGTTATCATTAAGAAACTTATCAATGCAAAAGAAACCAATATTAAAAGACAGACATTGCGGTTTTCGAGTAATGTAAGATGACAGCAGTTGGCGGCCGAATCGTATATGTTGATTAGCACCAGCTATGCATTGTTTGAGATAAGCCACACCACACCGCCACTCACCAAGCCTCGTCGCTCCTCACTTCGACGTACCTCACTTGCTTAGGCCTGCGCGGTTTAAGGACTATTTGTAAAAGCTGTAATTTCAAAACGATTTTTACTTGCATTGATTATGCCGCTTTAGATTGCCTACCACATGGCAAGCGCGTAATTACATGCACCACAAACCAAAGCAACAACAACAACAGCTGAGTGGCAAGCACAGAAGCCAATACTGGTGGCAATCAACGCCAGTGGCAGCTACTGTCGACAACCGCAGAAAGCACTTTGCCACTTCAATGCAATCAATGCTGCAACATCTTGAGCTTATGTTGCACGCAGGCATGTGGCTGCGCATGTATGTGTGTCTCTAAACCATAATTCGCAGCAAGCGTGTAAAAACAGAAAACCGCAAATTGCTTTTAATGAACTAAACAGCAAGTTGCCGGGCAGCATAACGCTCAGATTTGTCACCGATAGTGAGTCTGTGTGTATGTGTCCGTTGTTGTATGTGGCATACTTGGCGTTAATGGCTGTTGGGCCGTTTGCTTCGCTGCTTGCCACCTAAATCTGACCGCATATTGCTCGTGCATTGATTAAACTAATTTTTGCATCAAAGACAGCTGCGGTATTGACAACAACAACAACGGCAACAACAGGAGTATGCTAAATAACTGGGAAGAAGCCAAAAAATCAATAAACGCCTACGCATGGCAACTCTATATACATATGTATTTTTATGTGTATGTGTATGCGTGACACCTCAATAACAGAAGGCAGCAGCACTTCAGCGTAGCTTGTGACAATAGCTGCGTGTATTAAGCTCTGGAGCAACTCAAGCGATTTTGAAGTTAGAGTGCAAATTGAGTTTTTATGATATTGTCCGGGCAACACACATAAACTCACCATTTCTTTATTACTCGAGAAGCTAATATGCACTTGAGTCAAATAGTGAGCTAATAAACCGCATGAAAATTCATCAAAAGTTCGACTTATATAGACATCTACATCTAATACTACTATAGCTATAAACATGCCTTAAGGAAAGGAGGAAGATTGAGCAAAAGCTTCAGATTCTTGCAAAACAAATTGACCCAATACATAACCGAAGTCAGTCTAAACAGTCGGAATACACTAATATTATTGACTTTTGGTCTCAACAACAGCAATAATTATTAAAATATTAACAAAATGGGTCCCTCAAAATAAGGCTTCCCTAATTTAACTAAAACAAGAACCTCAATGAAAAGTTGGGTTAAACTTTCAACCTGACTCTCGACCTAGTCGAACCACACCAATATTATTGGCTTTAAGGTCGATGGTTTACCAAAAGTTAAGACCACAAAGGTCCATAGATGAATATGGTGTGTTCATCAAAACCAGGTTTTATTCTTATTCAAAGTAATGAAACGAACTTCAATGAAAAATTTAGTTAAACTTCCAACTTGACTCTCAACCTAGTCGAACCACCTCAATATTATTGGTTTTAGAATGACGGTTTATCAAAACTTTTGAAAAAAAGGTCCATAAATCTCTAAACTATGTTTATAACCCAAGCTTTCCCGCTTATTTCAACTAAGAAAAAACTTCAATAAAAATTTGGGTGAAACTGCCAATTGAAATTTACTGGACTCACGACCAAGCCGAACCAGACCGACATTATTGGTTTTAGTACACTGCAGAATTAAACCACTAATATTGAGCTCTATACTCAATAACGGAATACTATATTTCAACCCCGTAGATCACAGCTGGACTTTGATATGATTTACATCTAAAGTGTATCTTTATTAGAGCTGGAGACCCTTGGTCAGTTACGTGAATTTTCCAAAAATACAGTACATTGTAATAAAGCCTCCACATCCAAGTAATATACGTCAATCCTGGCTTCATAGCGCAGAATTTGATATGACTAACCACTACAAGTTGCGTAACTGGAGGCTTCATCACCAGAATAGATAAGCGAATTGTCAGAGAGTAACCGAAACGAGACATTCAACTGCCAACAAACTGAAGGCGATCCCCTTCGAAGTCGCACAAAATACAGCATAACCCGACGAGTTTGACAATAGATTCCTCGATTTTGAATATACCTTTTCGTATCATCGGGTCTACTGAAAGAATTGAAGACCTGTATGCAATTATAGAAGTGAGCTGGGGGATTCGCCAGTATTCTCTCGAAGGGTCTAGGAATGACGACGACTACGAATTTGATAATAGCTGCCCACTATCACTATCCCTAGACCTTTTCATATCGTCGGGTCTATTACAAGGAGAGGACTTCACTTATATGCAATTATAGAAGAAAGCTAAGTTAAGGCCAGTATTCTCTCGAAGGGTCTAGGGATGACGACGACTACGAATTTGATAACAGCCTCCTATATATTGAATGGATCACTATCTCAAGACCCTTTCATATCGTCGGGTCTATTAGAAGAAGTGAAGACCTATATGCAATTATAAAAGTAAGCTAAGGGATTCGCCAGTATTCTCTCGAAGGGTCTAGGGATGACGACGACTACGAATTTGATAATAGCCTCCTATATATTGAATATATCAATATCTTTTAATACCATCGGATCTAGTAAAATAAGTGAAATACTGTATGCGCTTATAGAAGAAAGCTAAGATATTCGGTAATATTCTCTCCAAGGTTCTAAGGATGACGATCTATGACCTCATTTCCATGGTCAGTCTAGTGTACCAGGAAGCCTGCGTCGCGTTGATTGCTACTATGTGGAAGCTTTGTGAATTTCATGTCAAAAACTATGGGTTGAGGGAAAAACAGAGCTCAAGAATATCTTTCGAAGGCCTATTCTCCTGATTATATGATTATATGACTTACGAATCCATAGTTAAAGAACTTTTTCAAAATAAAAAGAGATTTAAGACTTCCATTAAGATCACCTATCACCTTAAGCTTGCAAGGTCAAAAATCGAACTGCAAATATTGACACCTTTTTGGCAAACGGTCCAACCCATAAAATTAACTAATACTCGAGCTAATATATTGAGCTTACAACAACAATTAGCCACTTCTTGCGCATTCTTCCTTCAACACCACTAACTCAGTATATTTTAAGCATGCTAAAACCGAAAATTTGATGCAACCGGTGCGCGGTGCGAAAGAGTTGGTGAGATTGACAACAGCAACGCGGGTAAAAGTGCACATCACTTGACTTAATTGCCGACACTTTCATTACATTTCAATATGTTTTCCAGCTTGATTTTTCACATCTTTCGTTATCTTACACTCGCTACCGTACTTTCGCCATCCCTGCGCTCTCTTTCTTCATGAAAATCATGTGAGTCGCTTGTGTAATGAAGCACAGGCTTTGCGCAGCTTCATACTCCGTCTTCCGCGCAAACTCTGGCGCTATGGCCTACAAGTATCAGAACACTTCACTCCAACGCCCAGCGAAAGGGCACTTTACACGCCACCATAAGTGAGTGAGGTGACATGAAATTGAAATCAAATTAAAAATATGCACCGCTGCAACAACAACCAACCACTTCAACCACAAGCCACAATCGATGCGACCGGCAGGGCAGCAATTTAACCATCCTCACAGCCGTTGCCAGCAAGCATATGCTTATAATCAAGTATGTGCGCGCTGTTATTCAAATACGCATCACCGCTTCAAGCCGTTACAGATGCATCTGCGATGCTGGAAAATTTAATTATTCAGCATGATTTTTGAAAAATGCGCGTCAAGTTGAAAACATCACTCCGCACTTGGCGTTGATGCGACTGCTAGCGATTCGAAAATTAGGCTCGCCGCACTGTAGCTTAGATATGTTCTTAGAAGCCATGCTGTCTCACAGGCTGAAGACGGTGGTGCAAACACATAGAATTCTGTGACAGAAATTCAGATCAGTAAAAGCGGTATTTCGAAAGCTATGGCTGACAACAAACAAGAGTACAGTTGACCAAATACCGTTACTCTTAAGGTAGGTTACGTTGCCTGATAAACTATTTAATTGAAACATGACAATTTTCCCATCAAAACTTCGAGAGTCGAAACGAAAGATCTAACTTATTAATGAATAAAGTATCGGCATCCCGAAGTCGACTTGTTCGTATACAAACAGGTACAAGCACTCGTCGAGAGAAGTTTCCTCCAATCCCACAAGAAGAACTCTATAGTCAGAAACATTTGAAATTTGACGTTTCGAAGTCCAACCCTACGAAATTAGTCTAACTTACGAAAAAGTGGATCTAGACTAATCAGTCTTACGTCGTTGCAAGATGAGAATGTGCCAAACTTTTTCTTAGGATCCCAAGGCGACTTGTTTGTATACAAAAAGGCACAAACCGAGAGAAGTTTCCACCAACCCGCTTTATCTTCCAATCCCAGAAGAAGAGCTCAATCATATGGTCGAAATCAGTTGAAATTTGCCGTTTTCAAGACCAAACGTACGAAATCAGTCGAGCTTACGAAAAAGTGGTATAGATAAAGACTAATGAGTCTTACGTCGTTGCAAGATGAGAATTAACCTGACTTTTTCTTAGCGAGTTCGTAGGACTTCTGGTTTTCAAGCTATATAAAATAATTTTATCATCGATGAACCCTCTCTTCAACCCATCTACTAATTAATTGAGCTTTTTTCTTCTAGGAAACTAGTTATAACTGTTAATCTAGCAGCATAAACTATTTTGTAAATAGTCTTACAGAAGAGTCTTACAGCCGATTTTTAAACCTTGAAACGAATATATATCCGCGTTCAGTATGCTTTCTTCAATCGTACTCTCGTGGAAACCAGTGAACCGATTCCTTTTGACTTATGGATTTAGAAGATAAAACTTTTCGGAAATTCGGAAACGAACTGCAGTTCATCCACGGAAGAATTGACCTTAAAATACTTGCATCAAATCCATCAAGTTGAAACCAGTGAAAGTCTCCAGTCCATCTCGAACTTTAGAAGATAAAACTTTTCGGAAATTGGAAGACACATTTTTTGAACTAAGACGACGAACTACAGTTCATCTACGGAAGAATTGATTCGATCACAAAACCTTTTGGAGATTGCTTACATCCAATGTTAGTTGATAAAAATATATTTTTTCTGGAAGATCTAATATTTTCCGATTCGCTCGATATGCAGAACTTAGAAGTGGGGATCTGTTGTAAAAATCTAACATATTCTGATCAACTTATTAAAAATGAATGCGAGAAGAAAGTCTTCGGAGCAACCTCATTAATTTAGTAGCATAACCCACTGTTCGAGCCAACTGTTTGTATTGAAGTAATATATACTTATAAAAATTGTCTAATTCATTTGTGAAGTGTCAGACTTGACGCTTGAGTATTCCAAGTGGTCTTTACGTAATGCCTCACTGATTCTCTCTTGGCAAATACCAAAGACATAAGTGTGAGTAAACACAACTTCGCGATATCAATGTAAGGTATCTAAAGACCCAGCCCCAACAAGCTCCTACAATAATAATTATGCGCCCACTACGACACTAGCCGAGCCAAAGTTGGCACCATTCGCATTCAAGCTTTCAAGATGGCTGCCACGCGATAAGCGGCGCACCATATTGCGCGGGTTGGCCGACTGTGATTAGTTTAATAACATCACACTTCGAGCGCGGCGTTGTCATTTCGGGCGCACAGACCGCACTTCAGCTAAGCAGACATTGTGGCGTGTTGCATGTGCAACAACTGCAACAGAGCGCTGAAGGTGTGTGGAAATGTGAACGAGGAGCAAGCAGCAAGCAACACTTATGATGGACATACAGCTTGATGCACTTGAAGAGCAGTGAGACATCATTATTGCCACTTCTGTTGCAATGATGACGCGGTGTCTTCGGTTGTAGTGTGAGGAGTGCGATGAAAAATATCGAAATTTTTTTAAATATCAGCGTTTGTGTTGGATTTACTTTTTGTAATATTTTTCTCATACTCACGCGGCGAAAACCACATCGGCGTATGTGTGAGTCGCGCGCGGCGTCGTTGATAAAGTGATTGCGCGCATCATCGCGCCTTGCATGCTAATGACAGTTCATCAATCAGTCCAACACTGACACCGACGCGCTGATGCGGTCGCTGACGTTGCGGCGTATTTGAAAACATTTAAATCATAGAGAGTATATAATCTATTTTCCTTGAAGGCCATAGTTTCCCGTCACCGCTCACATGGCAAACACGCCAACCAAGCCATATTGGTAGTTGATGCTGAGCGGGTGTATGAAATAAATATATAAATATTTGAATATATACGTGCAAAACGTGATTGAACAGTTGTGGTCATTGATATAGATACACTGTAAGTTAGGTTAGATCTGTCGGACGCATATGGGTAAGGGAAGGCCACAAATTTGAAGGTTTGATGATAGCGATTGGCACTCATCTAAGAATACCGAAGAAGAGGTTGTACAACAATCTTACCGGTTTCAAAAAAAGACCAGAATCGACAGCCTAGACTTTTATAAATTAAGAATATGTAATTTCAAGCCAACAATATTATTTCTTCAGATACAACAGAAAATTACATTGCAAAACAAACAAATAACAACAAAAACCATTCAATTTTTTTGGTGTCAAGAAACTCTTTACAAAATTCGTTTTTTAGCATGTGTTACATAATTAACCGTTACCTATTTTTCTTAATGATATTTACAATGAATTTGTCAATTAGTCGGTGATTAATTTTAGCTTTTTTCATATCTAAAATACCCAATATTGTATTTTTAAAAGATCGGGAAGAGGGTTCTAGTTTGAGAACCCTATGCTCACTAATTGTGTAAAAACGTTTAAGAGCGAGCTATCAGAAATGTTTTCTATAACCCTCTAGAGAGTGTATAATGTGCAAAATAGTTCGGAAAATAAGGAAATATTACAACCGAAGCGAGGAAGAGGCCCTAAATCATATATTGTATGTAATTGGCGTTGAACCGTTTAGCCGGTTATAGCCGAATCGATGAGAGCGCGCCACTCCTCTCTTTCCTTCGCAGTTCGGCGCCAGTTGGAGATTCCAAGTGTAACCAGGCAGCTCTCCACCTGGTCCCTCCAACGGAGTGGAGGCCTTCCCCTTACTCGGCTTCCTCCGGCGGATACTGCATCGAACACTTTCACAGCTGGAGTGTTTTCGTCCATTCGGACAACATGACCTAGTCAGCGTAGCCGCTGTCTTTTTATTCGCTGAACTATGTCAATGTCGGCGTATAACTCGTACAGCTCATCGTTCCATCCTCTGCGGTATTCGCCGTTGCCAATGTTCTGAGGACCTATATTACGGTTACGTAAACCTGAGGGTCGTGGGATCAGGAAAGATATTTTTTTGTTGACGGCCAGCCTTTCTTTAGGGCTATAATATTTCATCTAACAATTTCCAATATATCAAAAATAGTTAAGACAATCCATATTTTCGAACATAAAAAATATAAATTTTCCAAAGAGATCTAGAAAAACCGTATTTTCGAAGAAATTTTTCGGTCAGATGCAGGATTCCGAATTAGTAAAACATAATACGATTTAGAAAGTCTTAATATAATTATCTCCAAATGGACAGTTTTTAAGATCACAGAGACCTTCAAGAGGATGATGGTTTAGTTTCAAATGGATTTTGTGGCTCAGCTTTTATCTGAAACAGAATTTTTGATGTACAAAACAAATGTGGGACTTATAAGTTTTATGCCGCCTCCGAACAATTAATGCCTCAAGACACCCTGGTAACGAAAATGCCAAATTTGGTTAAGTGGATTTTTAAAAGAATGCGGGTCTCTTTAAGCTTGACAGATCAGATCAAATCAAAAGAACGATTTTCGATTAAACCGACAAGACAGATAAAAAAATGGCCAAAATCTGGCCCGATCGTCACCATTTCAGTGACCTTATGTGTACACGGATACGGCTACACTGTTTCCATTTCATTTTTTTTCGCTGTAACCAGTTGAATGTAATTATTTCAACATTTACACCACTCATTTATCAGCATTTTCAGCTTTTTCGTGCGTTAATTTTTTTCAGCTTTATTTTTTTTTTCTCATATTCATCACACCAACCGCGCACACTTGCCGGCTTTCCAGGCCATTAGTGACGTTCGCTTCTACCGTTCTTCATTTTATTTACACGTAAGATTTCTTTTTCGAAATATTTTTTTGTTTTTCTTTTGGGTTATTATTTTTGTCGGTATTGTAATGTATCGCACTTTAGCGTAAATCTACTTAGGCCAGTAACATCATCATCATAAACATAATTGTAATCATCAGCCGACGCAACGACGACGCACCCCCGCACACCAGCATCATCATCACCACCAACAATCACCACAGCACAGCCACTAGATACCATCAATAGATGCCGCCACAGTGGCAGCCGCCAATCGCCCACATTTATTTTGATGAATATGTAGCGGAGCCGCAAACGATAAATACTATACGTGTAAATATAGAAAATAATAATAACAATAACAATAAACGAAAAAAAACGTCGGAGTACAAAATCAAATCAGAAAATAACCACTCAACCAGGTGAGTGTCGGCGATCGGTGGCCGTAGCATCTTCACCACCAACGCCAGCGAAAATGACTCTATTAGTGTTTAGGTGTTAATTTTTTTTTTACTTTTGGTTTTGTTGTTGTTAAAATGATTATTACTATTTTTCATGTTTATTAGGTCTAAAAAAGAAACATTCAAAAATGACTACGGAGGTTACAGATGTTCATTTAATGCCAATTTATACTGAGTGCATAATGAGTTAAAACTCTAGCCAAATGAGTTGAGTACATGACTCGATTAGATGAAACATGGGTTCAAAACTTAGCTAATCTTATACAAAATAATCGTGTACAAAAAAGTCCTCTGAAAAAGCTTTCATCCCCACTACAGAGAGTTTCGAACTTTTAAGAATATCTAAGATTTTTCATTACGTTCCTCCGGGAAAACTAACCAAGTTCCGAAGCATCTCCATTACCAGAGAAAAGGACTTGGAGATAGATTTAAGTATGATTTATATGACTCCAGCCACTAATATGAAGTAAGGGCACAATTCCAGATGTGTTGGGTAAGCAATTTTCGCAAGTCAATCTTCAAATAGGTGTCGCAGTCTCACATCCTGAAACTTAGGGCTTACAATTCAGCAATAATGAAGCGTTTCTAAAAACTTTCAACCCCAAGAAAGAAAGACAATTCGTCCTATAAAGTTCATCCGCAAAACTATCCATTTGAAGACGGATTGAGAAACTACATATTGTCAGAGTATAAGGCTTAACTGATAAGGTGCATGCATCAGCTTCTTTGCAGAATATGGTCGGAAGAAAGCATGCCTGACGATTGGAATCTCAGTGTGCTCTGCCCAATCCATAAAAAGGGAGATCCCACAATCTGCGCCGTGGGATCAGCCTCCTAAATATCGCATACAAGGTTCTATCGAGCGTACTGTGTGAAAGACTCAAGCCCACCGTCAACAAACTGATTGGACCTTATCAGTGTGGCTTTAGACCTGGAAAATCGACAACTGACCAGATATTCACCATGCGCCAAATTTTGGAGAAGACCCGTGAAAAGAGGATCGACACACACCACCTTTTTGTCGATTTTAAAGCTGCTTTCGACAGCACGAAAAGGAGCTGCCTTTATGCCTCAATTTGGTATCCCCGCAAAACTAATACGGCTGTGTAAATTGACGTTGAGCAACACCAAAAGCTCCGTCATGTTTGGGAAGGACCTCTCCGAGCCGTTCGATACCAAACGAGGTTTCAGACAAGGTGACTCACTATCGTGCGACTTCTTTAACCTGATGCTGGAAAAAATTATAAGAGCTGCAGAGCTAAACAGAGAAGGTACAATCTTCGACAAGAGTGTACAGCTCCTGGCGTACGCCGATGATATTGATATCATCGGAAGCAACAACCGCGCCGTTTGTTCTGCTTTTTCCCGCATGGATAAGGAGGCGAAGCGAATGGGTCTGGAGGTGAATGAGGACAAGACGAAATATCTCCTGTCATCAAGCAAACAGTCGGGGCATTCGCGTCTTGGCTCCCACGTCACTGTTGACAGTCATAACTTCGAGGTCGTAGATAATTTCGTATACCTGGGAACCAGCATCAACAACACGAACAATGTCAGCCTCGAAATCCAGCGCAGAATAACTCTTGCCAACAGGTGCTACTTTGGACTGAGTAGGCAATTGAACAGTAAAGTCCTCTCTCGACGAACCAAAATCAAGCTCTACAAGTCGCTTATCATTCCCGTCCTGCTTTACGGTGCAGAAGCTTGGACGATGTCAACATCAGATGAGACGACACTATGAGTTTTCGAGAGGAAAATTTTGCGCAAGATTTATGGTCCTCAGAACATTGGCAACGGCGAATACCGCAGACGATGGAACGATGAGCTGTACGAGTTATACGACGACATTGACATAGTTCAGCGAATAAAAAGACAGCGGCTACGCTGGCTAGGTCATGTTGTCCGAATGGACGAAAACACTCCAGCCCTGAAAGTGTTCGATGCAGTACCCGCCGGAGGAAGCCGAGGAAGGGGAAGGCCTCCACTCCGTTGGAGGGACCAGGTGGAGAGCGACCTGGTTACACTTGGGATCTCCAACTGGCGCCGAACTGCGAAGGAGAGAGAGAGGTGGCGCACTATCGTCGATTCGGCTATAACCGGCTAAACGGTTGCAACGCCAATCACATACATACATACATAAGGCTTGGAGATATAGATAATTATGATTAAGATGACTTCCAGTTAGTCATTTGAAATAAGTAGCGGCGGTTGCAAAACATTCTTTCGAGATAAAACTAATTGTAAGGGCTGTAATGATGTAGTTACTTTGGTAAGCAGTTTTCTCAAGCCAATCTGTAAGGTCTTCACATTCACTGTTGGAGTTTGGGCTTGCAATTCAGCAACACAGAAGCGGTTTTTAAAAACTTTAATCCCCACGATAGACCATTTCGAATATCCAAGTATGTATATTGTACGGCAAAAAGCTGCCTATGGAGTTCATCCGCAAAACTTTCAGAGTTTAAAGCCAGCTTGATAATCTATTGTCAGAGGAAAAGTCTTGGAGATAAATATAGTTATTACTAAGACAACTTCAATGAGTCTAATGATGGCCCAAGTGCGGCCGCTTGCGGTCAGGCTCTCTTCGCATCCCTTTTCAACCAATCAACTAAAGACAACTTCCAGTTAGAAATTATAAATTAGTAGCATTGGTTGTAGAACATTCTTTCGAGACAAAACTAATTTGAAAAACTCGATCTCTAATGAAGGCAACTTCGACATTAACTCTTAACAAGGCAATGCAACAACAAAAGAGCGAGTTGGTTCTTCTTAAGACCTGTATAAATTGACCAATTTTACAAAAAATTAAATATAAATACAAAACCTTGGCTTCATTCTTATGAGAAATATGTACTATAGGGCAATGCCAATAACAGAATGAACCTATGAACCTGAGATTTTTGCTACCATCCTTTTATATGGACTGTTTCGTTTCGATTTTACAGAATATGGTCTCAACCACTCGCTGCATATTATTTTTTAAGTCAATGTCGAGGAGTTAGAGATAACACGTCAGATAGTTCGACTAGATCACATCTTTCAGTAACCTTTCTATCTTTGGACTTCTAACGACCACTTTTTCATGAATTGTGTAAGATGAATTATCATCACTTTTTTGTCAGAAGGAAATTCAAGTAACAGGAAGGTCCAGTCTCTCCGGAATATTAGCGAGTAATGAACGAAGATCTGCAGCAAAGGAACTACTCAGACAAACCACAAAGAATATTTCATTTGATATCAATTATGGGAAGGCTCGTATAAGTCTACTGAGCTGAAAAGAAGTAATGGTATGTACAGCAAAACGATAATTATGACGGAGTGACTACTGATCTCAGCCAGAACTCTGATATTCATATGATATAATATTTCAGTCTGAATTGTTTACTTCACAATATATAAAGTTAGTACTAGTGAAAATATCGGCACAGAACTTTGTAAAAATACTGTATTTAAAGAGTGGCATCGCCCTTCTAAAAATCGTCGAAATTGGTCCATAAGTTTTCAAGAACCTATATATATCGAATATGACGACCTTAGTACTTCTAAAAAATTATTTACCGAAATTATAGTTAAGTCTCTCAGATATTTTTAAGAAATTTTGGGGGAATATGTTTCTTCTAATAATATATCTCCGTGCCAACAATGAGTGAAATCGGGTCATAACTTCATCTATCTCCCATATACTTAATATTAAGGTTTTCAAACTTTCAATATGCCGAATATGTGAGTCAAATTGTTTGTTATATTAATAAATTTAAATAAATAAATTTCGAGAGTATAAAATGTTCGGTGACACCCGAACTTAGCCCATCCTTACTTGTTTTATAATGATTTTGAGATCTTCAGTGCAATATTTTTGGGCAGATCAGAACATTTCTTCAAGTGACGAATATCGAACGACCATGAAATAAATATATCTAGAGTTCACCTACTTAATTTTTGAACATTTTTAGGGCAAACTAAAAATATAGAGGCCGTAAACACTTAGTCACTCACGTCTTAAGTCAGAAGAAACCCCCAAATAATACAGTGCACATTAATTAGCCGTCAGGGCGTGAAAATGCTTTGAAGTGTCACGAATAATTCAGGCAGATAAATAAATAGAAATAAAATTTAAAAAAATGGACAACAAAATTTCGGCAGCAGCTAGCAATTTATGACAACAATTGCCAAGCGTGCGTAGTAGGTCTCAGGTCTCATGCAGTCTACACTGGCTTTAGCTTTTTTTCTTAGATTTTATTTATTTATTGTTATGACCACAGATTGGCATCTGTAAGTTTGGCGCTGCGACAGTCAAACTGAATTATTTTCATGATCGATCAGTTTCAATGCTTTTTGCCGCGTTTTTACTACGAATAGGTAAACAACAATAACAATAAAATATACAAGACAACAATTGCAGCGTGCCACTGTGACTCATTTTACGTCAGCTTTGACACTTTGTTTTCCAACACGAGTGGCGAACTGGCTGGGTCCCTTCACAAACAACAAAAAAGAGAAACTGTCAAATTTGTCATTTGACATTAACTCAATTAAATGACATTTAAACGGAAAGTATTGACATCAAAGCTACACAAATTTTAATTGATGTGCTGGACAAGCGAACGCTTTGCACGACGTCAACAATTATAGCGTGTGGTCCACATGCCAAAGAGACTCGGTGGCGTTCGAGCGACAACTATTTGACGCTTTTTCGTGTTAAAAACTTAATGTTGATTAATTGGATTAGCTTTTCATGTTATTGGCTTTGTTAAAGCTACCGTTACATGGGGGTTTTAGGCTTAAGTGATAGGCCTTGACTGAACTTTTTAACAATTTTACATGAGTACATGGCTACCGGAAGCACAAGATAAAGGGTGTTGTTAGTTCTATAAATACACAATTTTTTAGCAACAACTGTTAGTAAGCCCTTTATTCAGCGCTGTCAACTAGACTTGATTGGTGCTGGCTTAGACAATTTGGTGCTGTTGTTGCTTCGTGCGTTTGATGATCACTTCGATCACTTTGATCACTTCGTTCAAACTTTGTTCGGCTGCTGCACGTTTATGGTATGCGATTTTCTTTTTGGCGGCAACATCTATTTGATCCCACTCGTTGCGATGACTTGGCAAATAACGTTGATAGTTTGGTGTTAGCGTGGTTTGGTTTGATCGGTTTGAAAAAAATATATGTTGCTGATTTACGCGTCGTAATGGAGCGACGTGAAGTCTCCAATGGCCGCCAGTACTCGGCTCACTTCACACAGCGCATATTTCAATTTACAATTCGATCCGCTAATCGCACGCTGACGAAGTTGGCTTCCTCCACCGCTACACACCTCCTCGCGTTCTCACGCAGAAACACACGATCGTCAAATGTTCGTTAAGTGTGTGCGGGTGAGTTTCAAGTGTTCTCAGCTCATTGCCGCTTGCCGCGGTATTTACGCGTTAACTTTGCCGCTTTCAACTTGTCCTGCATGAGTCAGTTATTCTGCGGAATTCATTTTTTAGGCTATACAGATACATACAAACGTACGTGTAGTTGTAACTTAGAAGTTTTGATTTTTTCATTTTTTTTTTCATTTTTTCGAAAATATATTTCACTCTACATTATAGCCAACTCACTCAGCCGAGAATTTTGCACTATCATGCTCGTATGCGTCGGCTGCTTTGCAATCGGCGGCACTACAGTAATAACTCACCAACACCCATACTCACGATCAGTTAAAGAAATCTGTGCTGCATTGGGCATGGCTTTCAAAAACAATACGAAAACACTCGAGCTGATTTCATCCAACCGTGTTATTTATGTAGCTTGGTCAACACTTCTGTTCAAAATTCTACTACGCGCGTTCAGTGAACGCAGCGATCAAAGTGTTCGACGATCGGTAGTATTTTCTGTTAATGTTTTTCTGTTGTGTTGTTGTGAAACAAGTTTTGCATAAATATTTTCATAACGTTTGGTGATCGGAAAATCATGCTATGTCGTCAGTATTTATTTATTTATTTACATAATTTTGAAGTTTGATCGATTTCGAATGAGATCTTGTGGTGAGAAAAATAAACTGTTAGAGATCTCTAATTAAAACAGCGCTTAAATGAGCTCGAATTTGAGAAATTGGGTTATCGAAACAGTCTAAATTAAGTGGCTGCACGCTCTTTTTCGGTAGCAAAAGTAATTTAAGCTAGCCCTTAGAGTTCCCACAGACGGTGTTCGAGGAAATGTTAAAATTAAGGAAAGATATGAAACGATTTCTCATCCCGTAGATAATTTCTAAAATCTAAAAGGTGATCCATTTCGAGGTTCCCTACTTTTTTAAACAAAAAAAAACGCAAAAAACTCAAACTTAATGGGGAATGTTTATTATCACTTGAAATAACATTCTTTGGCATTAATTTTTTAAAAATTATCCTTTTCAAATGGCAGCCGAGGCTACGTCTGAGATGGTCTATCCCTTGAGTCCAATTTTTGATGACTCATTCAAGTATTTCGACTGGTATTACATGTGCGATGTTTTGCTCCAAGAACTGAATCGAAGCGGGTTTGTCCACATAGACTTTAAACTTTACATATTTTCACAGGAAAAAGTCTAACGGTGTGATATCACACGATATTGGTGGCCAATCGACCGGCCTAAAACGTGAAATTATCTGCTCACTGAAGGGTTCTCTCAATACCCTTGATGAAATGTGTGTGAATTGGTGCCGTCTTGTTGAAACCATATGTCGTGGAGATCACGAACTTCAATTTCAAGCATTCAATCGCCGGTTATCATGGTGCGATAACAGTCGCCATTGACGGTTACGTTCTCACCGGCATTTTGAAGAAATATTGACCGGTGATTCCACCGACTCTCTAACCACACCAAACCGTTGTTTTTTTTTTTTCTAAATGAAATGGTTCTCTTCAGGTTGATCTTCTTTCCAAATGCGACAATTTTGCTTATTTACATACCCATAGAGCCAGAAATGGGTCTCATCGCTGCACAGAATTTGGCTCGAAAACGTCGGATCATCTTGAGACTTTTCAAGAGCCCATGCGCGAAGTAATATCGCTTGGGAAGATCGAGCGGCTTCAACGCCAAGCAATACTGAACAAAAGTAACATGGCAACTTGACACGGCACGCGTGATCTGCCAAAAAAAGACTATTGAAAAAAGTAGCTATACTTGGAACACCCGAGATGCACAGTTTATAGATTTCTATGGGTCTGTAAGTTTCAGGAACACTACCTTCCTAATATGCAAAACATATTTTACTATTTAAAAGCCAAAGTTAGTACATTTCTCTGGGATTGGATATTAAAAGCGTTGTATTTCTGAAAAGTGCTTACGAAATGCAATCTTTATACCGACTTTGGGATTCCTTGGATTAAACATAAACTCATGTAGTGTCTAAAAGTCTCGCAGATTACATTAACCTTATATTTCGATCTGGACATCAAAGGCCTTTGGGTCCTGTATGTCTTTTTGGTTTCTTAAGAAAATTTCCTAATCATTTTAGGTCTATATTTGTATCTCGATAGGTCCAAGGAAAGGATGTTTCAGGAATTTGAACATAATTAGAACAAAATGTCATTGTTTGTCACCTCCAAGAAGAATGGAAAGGTCTATAGTTTATTTTACCGAAAAGTTTGGAGTCTAAAACGTCATTTGACGCCAGCTTCTACCAAATTTTGCTTATTCATACTTCCTCTTGTATCCTTACATACAGTGCCAACGTAATTCGCGGAGCTTACATTCAGTAACCACTTAATTTTCGGTGCAAAAACATTTATCAACGTACACAGCTATTAGTGACCGGTTTCATGCAACTCTGATTCCGCAATTTTAGTAACTCACACACTTTCATATGATATCTATGCTGATATCTAAATATCTATTTTAATTTCGCAATAAATCTCGCAAATTTGCATGCATCTACATAAATACGCTACATTTCAGCGATGTGGTGAGCAATAGCTAGCGTCAAAGCGAAAGCATATGGTAAAAACAATAAAAATCGCAACAAAATTAACAATTAATTACCGAAGGCTTGCGAACGAAAGATTCTCGCGCATTTGACACTACAACTTTTCAACGTCGATTTATGTAATTTATACCGTCTGTAGCCAGTATCCCACCAACAGCTGACGTGCCAACATGTCCAATCAATTGCCTAACCAAATACCAAATACGCTATATGGATTGTACGTTAGTCAAATAACAGTGGTGGACATAATAGTAGGGCAGCAATAAATATTGGGCTGATTTGATTTTGTTGTTGCATGGACCAGTTCCTGTAATAAAGCTGGGGCTTAATCATGGCTACAGCAAACATTTTGACAGTTGTCCTTTAGAAATTCTTAATGATTCGAAATATTGCTCGAATTTCTTTCATAAAACACATCGATTAATTCGTACATATTCAGTCGGAGGTATGTTCCAAAAATAACGGGAATTTCTAACTGTCTAAAAGTCCAATTGTAGAAAGTCAATGGTCAAAATAATGTCTAATAATCTGGGTCTGATTTCCATGGTATGGTGCAGGACCAATACATCATGAATCTTCTTATTCTTAACTGGCTTAGACACCGCTTACGCGGTTATAGCCGAGTCCAAAACAGCATGCATCCCTCCTTCTGGCAGTTTGGCGCCAATTGGTTATACCAAGCGAAGCCAGGTCCCTCTCCATCTGGTCCTTCCATCGGAGTGGAGGCCTCCCTCTTCCTCGGCTTCCACCAGCGGGTACTGCATCGAATACTTTCAGAGCTGGAGCACTTTCATCCATTCGAAAAACATGACCTAGCCAGCGTAGCCGTTGTCTTTTTATTCGCTGGACTATGGCTATGCCGTCGAATAACACATACAGCTCATCGTTTGCGGCCGTTGCAAATATTAAAGGGACCATAAATCTTCCGCAAAACCTTTCTCTCGAAAACTCCTAGTGCCGTCTCATCGGATGTTGACATCGTCCACGCTTCTGCACCGTAGAGTAGGACGCGAATGATGAGAGACTTGTAGAGTTTGGTTTTTGTGCGTCGAGAGAGGACTTTACTTTTCAATTGCCTACTTAGTCAATAGTAGCATCTGTTGGTAACAGTGATCATGAATAGGTTCCAATATAACGATATTTTGGAGAATACGATATTGTCATATCTGAGGAATGTCCCACTAATACGGAAATTTTCATAGAATAACGATCGTAAGCATACTTCGAAATTGGTAAAATATTGATTCAAGGACAAAGCCGTGAGTGCTTTTAATTGGTCAAGTCAGTTGCCCGTTGAAAATCGTTGGAGGAATCTAAGGCAACGGATTGTAAAGCAATTATTCCGAAATAGGGACCAGTTATGATATTTTGTTGAAAAAAAAATTATATGAGACCCCAATTGATATGTTCAGCAAACTTATCTCCAGAATGTCAAAACAAATTTCAAAAGTATAAAGTACAATAATGGATATCCTCAACACTAACGACTGAACCAAGAAAAAATCAGATAGGGCACTGAAAACTGAAACTAATATATTTTTTCATTCACAGATATCTGATGTACTATGTATATGCCTTTCTGATAATGTACCTCATACCTGATTCGAACTATCTCGCTGAGAACTGATCATGAACTAATTCGTTAAGAAAACTAAAGGTAATTTTTCATGAAGACCACATTTCTTTGAGTATAAAGACACAAGCAGACAGATGGCTAATGAAAAAGAGAAACAAATCACATACGATCAAACTTTAGAGAGTGGTGATTCGAACAAACAACAGGTATAAATGAAATAAGTATAGAAGTCTGCTCTAAATAGAAGCGTCTACATATTTATACTCTCGCAACAAAAGTTTCTAAGAGAGTATTATAGTTTTGTCCACATAACGGTTGTTTGTAAGTCCTAAAACTAAACGAGTTAGATATAGGGTTATATATACCAAAGTGATCAGGGTGACGAGTAAAGTTCAAATCCGTCTGTCCGTCTGTCCTTCCGTGCAAGCTGTAACTTGAGTAAAAATTGAGATATCTTAATGAAACTTGGAACACGAAGATGGACGGAATCGGACCACTGCCACGCCCACAAAATGGCGATAACCAAAAACACATAAAGAGCTATAACTAAGCCATAAATAAAGTTATGAAAATAAAATTTGGAACATAGGATCCCATTAGGGAGGGGTACATTTGAATGTAATTTTTTTGGATGTAATAGTGGGTGTGACCCCGCCCAAATTGGTTTTTTTCTACATATCTTCCAAACCAATGAAGCTATATAAACCAAACTTTCTGTAGTCCTTTCTTTTAGCCGTTTCCTTATACAGTCCAAAAATGAAAGAAATCGGATAATAACCACGCCCACCACCCATACAAAGGTTAGGTTGAAAATGACTAAAAGTGCGTTAACTCACTAACGAGAAACGTCAGAAACACCAAATTTTACATAAGAAATGGCAGAAGGAAGCTGCACTCAAATTTTTTTACAAAATGGAAAAGGGGCGTGGCGTCGTACCATATCTCGAGAACTACCCGACCGATTTCAATGAAATTCGGTATATAATATTTTCTTGACACACTGATAACACTGGTGGAATATGGGCGAAATCGGTTCACAACTACGCCTACTTACAATATAACTCAATTTTGAATCCTTCTGATTCGTTCACTTTATAATGTATACATAAGGAACTGATAAAGATAGCGAAATAAAACTTTACACATATACTGTATTTGAGCTGCGACATCACTTGTGGAAAAATTGTCAAAATCGAACCATGACTTTTCAAGGCCCCTGATATCAAACATGAAGAACTCAGTGCTTAAGGGTAATTTTTCACCGAAAATATAGATAAATCTCTAAATAAATTGCGATAGTATAAAATGTTCGGTTGCACCCGAACTTAGCCTTTCCTTACTTGTTTTTTTTTTTTGTTTTTCGCATGGAAAGTTTATAAAAAGAGAGTTGGAGCTCTGCTATTTTGTATATAACTATTCATGTGCCTAGAGTTTGACCGTCCCAACTACTTTGTCCACCACTGTATGCACTCAAATAGAAGTTTTCCGTTGAAACAAAAAAGTGAATGTTGCAAAAATACATTTAGTAAACGCGAATTTGTGGAAAAATTCAACACCTAAGTATTTGAAGAGTTCAACAGAGTACAATTTTTGCCAAAATATAAATATTAAATTTTTTTTTGTGCGTAACACAATAACATAATCTTCAGCTCATAAATTACAACCAAATTGGTTTTGCAAAAATGTTGCATAACATTTATAATAACTTAATTGTCAACCGATAAATATAGACATATAAACATATAAGAGAGTGTATATGAGTGTGTGTGTGTGTGCTGCCGCTAGCGACCAGCCAGTCACCCCGCATTGAATATTAATGACAACTCCTTCGATTTCGAACATTAACTATCTCAAATTGCGCATAAATTATCGCTAATAAAATGGTAATTTCAAGGCGACCGTGAAATGTTATAAAATACATAAATAAATTTTATTATCTGCGAAATTTGGCGAAGACAGTGAGATTCTCTGGCTAACCCGCTGCCAGTTTGAAGTGCCAATTTGAAGTAAACATTTTTAATTTACTATTCCATTTGACTTTATTTTTAATTTGCAAAAGTTATCGCTAATCAGTTGCGTTCATTTATGAATATTTATGAAACATAAATTGAGATATGTAAGTGAGTGAGTGGACAATATTGAAAGCGCCAAAAACTATTTGGTTAACATGCGTGCGGGCCTAGCAAATTTATGCTAAACATAATTGCTGATTATGTTGCGATGGTAAAAAGAGAAAAAAAATTAAAGAAGTAGTAGTTTGAGTCATAGATTATTTTAAGATGAATCTCTGTTGAAAAGCAATAAGTGGATCCTTAAACAATTTTTGAATGTTAAATTAAGTATAATATATATAATATAAAAATTTATAAATTGAACTACTTTCTACTACTATTAGAATTTAATTCGTAGAAAATCATTTGAAAATAATTAAATAAATAATTTACTATTAAAAATTAAATTAAAATTATAATTATATCTGCGCAATTTAAAAAATAATATTTACTTGAATTAATATTTAATTAATATTAATGTTTATTATTTATTTATTATTATAAAAACAAGTAAGGAAAGGCTAAGTTCGGGTGCAACCGAACAATTTATACTCTCGCAATTTATTGCTATATTTTTATTAAGATAACACACAATTTGACCCATATATTCGGTATAAAGTCCAATAGAAAAACGAAAATCATCACATAAAGGCTGATGTAAATCCTGAGCCGATTAAACCCATTTTCGTCACCAACATACATTATATCTAAGATTAGATGCTCATTTAATTTGGCTAAGAAATTTCATATGTTAGCCGATTTATCAGCTATTAAGCCCATCGTATTTTTGAAAATCTTATAATTAGCTATATGAGAGCTCGGGGAAGTTATGACCCGATTTTAACCATTTCTGATGCAGAGACGCACTATTAGTAGAAAAAGATTCCCTCTGAATTAAATTTAGATATTTGAGAGATTTACCGATATTTTCATCAGATTCAGAGTTCTTCAAATTCGATATCCGGGGCCTTGAAAAGTTATAGTCCGATTTCGACAATTTTTCCACAAGTGATGTCACAGCTCAAATACAATATTTGTGTAAAGTCTTATTCCGCTATATTCATTGGTTTTTAATGTATATATTATAAAGTGAAGGAATCAGATGGACTTCAAAATTAAGTTATATGAAAAGTTGTCGTAGTTGTGAACCGATTTCATCCATTTTCCACACGTGTCATTAGGGTGTCAAGAAAATACTATATACCGAATAATTCAAATCCTGAGATATGGTTTTTGACCTATAAGTGGGAGATGCCACGCCCATTTTCCATTTTGTAAAAAAATCTGAGTGCTGATTCCATCTGCCATTTGTCATGTAAAATTTAGTGTTTTTGACGTGTTTCGTTAGTGAGTTAACGCACTTTTAGTAATTTTCGACCTATCCTTTGTATGGGAGGAAGTTGCTAAGAGAGTATTATAGTTTTGTTCACATAACGGTTGTTTGTAACACCCAAAACTAAACGAGTTAGATAGGGGTTATATATACCAAAGTGATCAGGGTGAAGAGTGGAGTTCAAATCCAAATGTCTGTCTGTCCGTCCGTCCGTCCGTCCGTCTGTGCAAGCTGTAACTTGAGTAAAAATTGAAATATCTTGATGAAACTCGGAAGACATATTTCTTGGCACCATAGGAAGGCTGCGAAAATGGGCAAAATCGGACCACCGTCACGTCCACAAAATGGCGAAAACCGAAAACACATAAAGTGCCATAACTAAGCCATAAATAAAGCTATGGAAATAAAACTTGGTATAAAGGATCGCACTCTAAATGGGGGAATATTTGAATGAATTTTTTTGGAGAAGTGGGCGTGGCTTCGCCCCCTAGTAAGTTTTTTGTACATATCTCGTAAACTACTAAAGTTATAATAACCAAACTTTCCAGAATCTTTTCTTTTAAGTACTACCTTATATAGTCCAAAAATGGAGGAAATCGGATTATAACCACGCCCACCTCCAATACAAAAAGATATGTTGAAAACTACTAGAAATGCTTTAATTCAGTAAGGAAAACGATCAGAAACCTTAAATTTCATTATAAAGATGATACAGAAGCTGCACTCAAAATTTTACACAATTTTTTATAGGGCAAGAACCATATCTCCGAAACTACTCGACCAATTTCAATGAAATATAATATCTTCCTAGCTTCCCAATGATGTGTTGCGAAAATAGGCCAAATCGTTTCACAACCACGCCTACTTCCCATATATATACAATATATAAAGTAAGCAGTAAGTAAAGTAGTGATGATATCTGAACAGAACTTTGCTAAAATACATTTAAAGAGTGACATCGCAATTCTAAAAAATCGTCGAAATCGGTCCATAAATTTTCAAGACCCTATATATATATCAACCAGTCAAGAAGAAGAAGATATATCGAATATGAGGACCTCAGCGCTTCTAACAAATTTTTTACCGAAAATATAGGTAAGTCTCTCAGATATTTTGAAGAAATTCAGAGATCATAACTTCCCTATTTTCCACATAACTAATATTAGGGTTTCCAACTTCCAATGGACTTTATACCGTATATATGTGGGTCAAATTGTTTGTTATATTAATAAAATTAAATAAAAAATTACAAGAGTATAAAATGTTCGGTGACACTCGAACTTACCCCTTCCTCACTTGTTTATAAATATTATTGTTCAAATATAATAATTATTTTTTAAAAATTAAAAGGAAAAATTATAATTTTTTTCAATAAAAAATAGTAAGAAGTAACAAAATAAATAAAAGCATTAAATACAATAATTAAATGAATAAATAATATACCATTAAATCATAATTATATATATTTATTTAATATTTTTTTGAATCTTTATTTTTTTTAATTTTTGGTTACTAATTATTTTTACTATAACTATTCCTCTATTATTATTATTTAAGTATTTAAAAAAATTATTGTTATTTTTTTTTTAATATTTAAAATATTTATTTTTATACTTAAAAAAAAAGCCAAAAATAATAAACACAAATATTTTCTAATTATAAATAATTTAATTATTAAATAATAATGTTAAGGAAAAAATAGTCTATAATTTATAATTTTATAATAAAACCTTCAAACATAGTAAATATTACATAGAAAATATAAAGTTATTTCAAAAACCTAAACTTGCTTTATATAATAGAAAGAACAATAAGATAATTGTATAAATCACTTAAAAAAAATTTAGATAATGGTTTACAATTTTTTATACTAAAAATAAAAAAAATAGAAACGGTTGAAATTAGTTAATAAAATTTTGTAGGCAATGCAAAGACTCTTAAAATACATATATCACAAAATATGAATAACACTGTACAACGTACAACACACGGCTGAATATTAGACCAAACTTATTTTTTCCGGTAGATTGAGTAATTCGTAAAAAACGAGTATTCTCGGATTTTCGAAGTTAGCCTCCAAAGTGGAAATATTTGTTTTCGAAGTTCGAAAAAAGGCTTTTTTTATTATTAATTACAGGATATAGTTACTAAAAAATGTGTGTGTAAATTACCTTTCCTTATTATTTCAATGGTGAATAACATTTTTCGATCAAGCTTATATGACAGATGCTATCGGGGTTAAAGTTGGATGTTCGAAAAAAATATAAAAAAAAATATAATTTAACTACAGTTTTTATAATAAAAAATATATATTTACATATCTCGTCCTCCATTTTGAACGTAAGTCATTTATTATTCCAACATAATATGCATAAAGTGATTTTTTAAAGCTTCATACAATAAATATAATTTCCTACCAAGCTCAAACATACATTTTTCTATGACGCCTAAAAGTATGCAATGAAATCTCACGCAACAAACACAATTGCCGAACATACCACATTCGAAATCGAAATTGAAAGAGTTGCACTGTGGAAGCTAAAGCAATTCGCAAATACAAACAAAATATGAAGAGAACCCAGTAGTTAGTTAGAAGATTTAGAAAACATTCTCAAACGAGGTGGTTGTGCCGCAGAAAATTCAAAAATTAGAAAAGAAATGGAATAAGAAAATCTAGGCATGGAAATGGTATAACAACATAGTTACTAGGTTTTACCTTAACGCATGGATTATATATTTTCAGATGTAAATAAAATAAAACTAAAATATGAAATATTTGTGATAGGACGAGAGAATGCGTGACAAAATATTGCCATTTTGTTTTTGTTTGTATTTGCATTGTCTAATGTTTGTTGTTTGGTTGCAGTTTGTGCGTTTCTGCAACCATTGTCAACATTATTAAGCCATATTAGCTCAGTTTTGTGTATTGCTTGCTGGTATTTACTTGGATTGGGTTTCGGAATTTGGGTAGAGAAGAAGGTGTCTTCGTCGTTTGCTGGCATTTTATTTGATATTATGACGTCAGTGTATTTGCAAGAGTTTTGATAGAATAGCCTCAAATCAGATGATAAATCATATAGCGGCGAACCTGGCCTCAGCCATACTTATTACAGATCGGTATTGAAGTTATTGTAAAAATTCTTTACTAGGTAACAAGATTGGAAAAGAGGAAAGATTAGTATAGGAACATTATTCACTTAATTATATATATAATTATTTCTCTATTCCATAACTACGATCGAAGCTGTTATAGGATAACTCAAAAAATATTGTCCGATAAGAGATGTTATTAACTTAAGGCTTTATATGGGTTTTGTCGGGTAAAAAATGCCTATTTTCAATATATATTTTTTTTCTTAATATTTACTTATTTAATTCAAACTTTTTCCTGTCTTATCCATATAAATATTATAAATGCGAAGATAACTCTGTCTGTCTGTTACTCTTTCACGCCTAAACGGCCGAACGGATTTTGATGAAATTTGGTATGGTGATGGATGATAACCTAGAAATGGTCATAGGCTATACATAATCACGCCATCGTTCTTAGGTGGTAGGCAGTAGGCAGATAACTAAATTGAGTTAGTGACTTTTTTTTTGTTGGGACTTTTGCTTTTTCACGTCGAAACGGCTGAACGGATTTTGATGAAATTTAGCAAGGTAATAGATGGTTACCTAAAAACGGATATAAGATCAAAATGATCACGTCATCGTACTGAGGGGGTAGGAAGTAGGCAGAAAACTGAATTGAGTTAGTGATTTTTTATGGTTTTTGCAGGGAGTTTTGCTCTATCACGCCTAAACGGCTGAACGGATTTTGATGAAATTTAGTTAGGAGATAGATAGTACTTAGTTACATTTTTATTATTAGGTAGTTAAGGTAGCTGTTAGATGTAGGCATTTTCTTAACCAATCATTCATATTTTTGCAGTCGCTTTCATTTGTTAATTCTCAATTCATGTGCATGTTCATATGTATGTAGCATATTGTTTATGCTACTTGGTATGGTATTGTTTTCAAGTGCGATTTTAGACAGATTTTGCCGGTTATCACTAAAGGCACCCCTGCAGAAGAAATAAATGCGTGTTTAAAAGCGTCAACGTTATGGGTGCACGTAAAAACGTTTAGTCTATCTACAAATATGAGAGGGCAACTACACAGTGATGTACAATCTGGACAATATGCTGCTGCTCTTCTTAAAATTGGAGAAGATCGTATGGCAAAGGATGGTAATGGCATGATTACATTGGATCGTGAATTGTGCAATGTTGTGCATAATCCAGATGATCTAAATAACTTCGTCTATAGCGAAATGCTAACTAATATGTGGAATAGAGAATGGTTCTGTGAAAGAGCAATTTTAGCGCCGACGAATGAATGACAGATAAACGAGCAAATTATGTCACACGTGGGAGGTGATATAGTTGAGTTTTTGTCTGTAGATTTTTGCGACTGCAAAAATAAAGAATAATGGATACTGAACAAGTAACATCATACCCTGTAGAATTTCTTAAATCTTTAGAACTGTCGGGAGTACCTTCACACAAACTGAGGCTGAAAGTAGGTGTTCCAGTCCTTTTGATGCGAAATTTAGATGCCCCAATACTGTGTATTGGCACACGGTTACAAGTAACACACCTCGGTCGCACTATTGTAAAAGAATGATTGCTTTTGGAATGATTGGACTGGAATGGCAAAAGGAGAGAATGTTTTAATCCCCCTTATACCCATAATTCTCACAGATTTGCCATTCAAGTTTAAGAGATTACAGTTTCCGCTAAAAATCGCATTCGCTATGACTATAAATAAAGCTCAGGGGCAAACATTAGAAGTAGCCGGCATTAATTTAGAACAGAGTTGTTTTACTTACGGACAATTATACGTGGCTTGCTCACGTATTTCAAGTTCACAGAATCGGAGGTTGGCAGATAGTTAGTAGTATTTTAAACCGATTTACATTATTTACTTTTTATATTTACTAAGGAAACATTCGGAGCTATCCATTATGTACTTAGGTTGCTTTTGAAGAGATTTTGATGTGAAGTTGAGGACCGGAACACGATAGTTGGACATTGTTGCAGAGGGACTTACAGCCGGGAGAAAACGAAAAAACTTATGCGGACGAAGCCGCGGGTAAAAGCTAGTAGATACATATTTAAAGAATAATTTCTTAAAATTAAAAAAAAAAATAAAACCCTCCATTTTGACGTCATTTCCGGTGACCCCTTGGGAAAAAAGGTGCGTCCGCGTTGTCAGCATAACTCCTGACAAGATCATCCAAAATGAAAAACAAAAATAACTGTTTTAGTTAAGTCCATAAACTCGTGCTTAAAATTTCGGTCAAATTTGCTTGACATTTTGATATTTTTTGATATTTTATATATAAAATCCTTGGAGCGCACACCTTCCAAAAGCTATATATCCGAAACTATTATTCGGATAGACTTGAAATTTTAAGATAATGTTCTCGATATGTTGTAGAAATTAATAAGCAAAAACATTTGTTGACCCACGAAACCCATGTAACCCCTTAACTCATATCATGGTATTAAGAGATATCAGAGAGATGTTGGCTTCGATGAAGAAAATTCCTGCATCCACTTGACTTTATTCTAATATCAATGAATAAGAATAAAGACAAAATTCGTTTACTTAATTTCTCTTTCTGACAATGATTTTTATTCACTTTATTTAAGGCTATGTAGGAACAGCATTCTAGTCTCAAAGTGATTTTAGATAAGATCACCAGTATGAGATATAACTCAGCGCAGAAAACACGCATTCTTATGGGGTTTTAGACAAACGAAAGTTTAGAAGAAATCTACTAGTGATACAATAATGGAATACATCTTATGTTATATATGCATTTAGTGGCAATTACTTCTTTTGAATATCTTTTCAGTACTGATTGCTACAAAGTTAATTGATAAACAAACAAAATATAACACAAAGTTGAAATAAAAACAAAACTAATTCATGGCTATATGGCACTTATGGTATTATTATTTAAGTCTGATAACAGCAAAATGATAAAAATACAAAACAACTAAAAAGTATAAATATTAGATCACCCGATGTAGAAAGTAGTTTTATATACAAAGTTATTCTAATAAATGTCACAATCTGGCGATTTTTGTGCTTTGATAGTCTTTAATACCACAAAGACCACCAGCGAAGCTACAAGAACGATTCATTTGCAAAGTCCCCTGAATTTGTTTCCAACTAAATACTACGATTAAAAGCTGGTAAGAAGCTCTCTTCTTTAGACGAATAATGTTCGACTTTACACAATATATTCTAGGGATCTTTGAGAGCTTAACGCTCGACTGTCGTTTATAAGCGGTGATAAGAGTCTTTGCATTGTTATCACTTTACAGTTATGCAGAAATTAATACCAAATTTATTTATATGCGCACTTAACTGAGTATACTTGCAACCTCTAATTCCACTAGTTGACCAGCACTGCATTTTCAAGCGCGTGCGATGGCATTCGATTTTCATTAACAATTTTGTTAGCAAAGTAAACAATTCAAAATGAAATTAGCTATCTTCGCACTTGTACTAGCATTGTGCCTCGCAGTCAATGCGGTGAGTTACATTCCGTTATATTCTTAATTTTTAGTACAAACAACTAATTTTCACACCATCACAGGCCAGTGTGGACTACTCTATCGAAGATGAGGAGGTTATCGAGTTGTCTCCTTCGGAGTTAGCCGATCAGATTAGCAATGCATTCTTTTACGGTGTGTTTGGACGCTTGAAGCCGACTATTAAAGCCGGCCTTCGCACTCTAAAGGGTGTACATTGCACCATCGAGAGGGTCATAAGCATACATGCGGCTGGCATTAATTTCTTGAATGCATTTAAGGATTGCAATAGCGCTGCCTTTAAAGACTTGAATGCGCTCCTAAATCAAGTCCAAACTGTGGTTTACACATGCAATGATATTGTAAACTTGAATGAGAATGTCTGCAATAATAGTGACTACAATGATGAGGCTGATGGTCAAAAGAAGACATCAAAGACTTGCTTTGGCAAATTGGTGAGCAAGATGGTAACCCTGAAGAAGCAGATCGGCAAAACCGTTACCCTATCCAAGAAGTTGTCCTCTACCCCTGGTGCTTATGGCGCATGCAATATGGAAGCTGTCGATGATTTGCTCTCCGTTTTTACTGAATTCCCCACCTTCGTTAAGGAGTGCTCGAAATTGACCAGTTAAATATGTAATAAATTTTGATTTCACGAAATAAATCTTTAAATATCGAAAGCATGCAAACTTTATAAGTAATAACCGTCTACGGTAAAGAGAGAAAGAAATATATTTTAAGAGGAAGATATAATTTAAAATGGACATATAATTCATGCCGTTTCCAAATGATCTAGTGGTTATAAAAAACCTTTGCAACTTCTGGAGACTGAACTTCTTGCAACTTATTAACTTAAAATATTGAGATTTTCTAGGAACTGTTTTTATATTATTATTTTTTGCTTATTCGATAGTTTATACTTTCAACAATATCCTGTGAATGCGGCAAGGTTGTATCTTGAATAGTTTTTGAATGGCAGCAATCTAAAGAGCGACCGCTTGTTGGTATAGGCCACTATAGTCGAAACTTTAAACGCGTTTTTCTCGAAAAAACATTTTTCAAAATTGCTGACATCATAACTCAAATGAGAAATTGACCGATCGACATAATTTAAACTGAGTATTATTAAATATATTTACTATATATGTATATGACCTACGATATTTTTGATTGGCTGAAAATTTTCAATTTGGTATTAAAAAAATTACCTTATTATACCTTAAAATTTTTCTTTTCAGAATTAAAAAAAAAATTCAGAATTTTTTTTCGAATTTTTTTTTTCATATTAATTATATAATAATAATTAACATATTCATTTTGAATATTTTTTGAAAATCTTAGGTCCTTGTATAGGAAATACTTTTTCGGTCGGAATCATGTCAGCAGTTGGGGAACTTTTTTTTTTGGTACCTCTGAAGACAGCAAATAACTCCGTTGTAAAAAAAAAATCTTAAAATATAGCTGAAAATATACCTTATGTCCAAAAAACTTCGAAACATTCGATCGAGTACTTAAAAAAAAATTTTTGATAAACGCTTAATCTTTCGTGGGTTACACTTGCATAACCTCTTAAGTATAAGTTTGAACTAGAAGAAAACTTCACTTCAAGAAAATATTTGAATAATGCAGGCAGTACTTCCAGGTTTGGAAAAAAATCCTCACATAACCTTCGACTAATTCCAACTTCTGATTTCCCACGCTGTTTCGAGCATTTAGTAGAACTATTTTTGGAACCAAGGATCGTTGTATATTTAAAGCACTATTGTGCTTAACTGTATAAAAACAGAGTGTAAGATTTTACATAGAGATTTTCATTATTTAATTGATACGAAAGTGGTTGTTGTCATAGCAACATAAAATATTCTTCAAAAAGCTTTGAAGAAAGCAACCGAGCAGACTTATTGTAACATAATAAAATTGCAGATCGCTACTGGTTATAAGAATCCAACTATTGTGGGATGATAGCAATAAAACTACACACACAATAGTCGAGGTCGTTGCAACCGTAAGGAGTAGATTTTATTAACAGTCAAAATCAGTCAAAACGACAGCAATTCGTGAATTTTTTTTATGAATTTTTCTAAGTTGCTAAAACAACAACAATATAGAACGTCTGGAACATTCGAAAATATTATGTATATCCCTCGAAAAATTTGTATTGACCTAACAAGAATTTTTTTTTAATTTTTTATAAAACAAGAAAAAACGCTAACTTCGGCTGTACCGAAGCTAATATACCCTTCACAGGTGTTTAAGCAAATCTAAAGACGTAAGAAAAAGTAAGTAAAAAAAAGAAAATATTTTACTAATTCTTTTTAGCCGGGTTGTTTGCTAGAAACATTAAGGTTATATAGTTAACCGATCTGAACAATTTCTTCGGAGATTATATTATTACCTTAAGCAGTAATTCATGTGAAATTTCTTGAAGATACCACGTCAAATGCGGAAGTTTTCCATACAAGCCCTTGATTCCGATCGTTCGGTTTGTATGGCAGCTATATGCTATAGTGAACCGATCTGAACAATTTTTTCGGAGATTAAATTATTTCTATGAACAATAACTCACATCAAATTTCGTGAAGATATGTAGTAAAATGCGGAAGTTTTCTATACAAGCTCTTGATTCCGATCGTTCAGTTTGTATGGCAGCTATATGCTATAGTAAACCGATCTGAACAATTTTTTCGGAGATTCAATTATTTCTATGAACAATAACATACACCAAATTTCGTGAAGATATGTAGTGAAATGCGGAAGTTTTCCATACAAGCCCTTGATTCCGATCGTTCAGTTTGTATGGCAGCTATATGCTATAGTGAACCGATCTGAACAATTTTTTCGGAGATTAAATTATTTCTATGAACAATAACTTACACCAAATTTCGTGAAGATATGTAGTGAAATGCGGAAGTTTTCCATACAAGCCCTTGATTCCGATCGTTCGGTTTGTATGGCAGCTATATGCTATAGTGAACCGATCTGAACAATTTTTTCGGAGATTAAATTATTTCTATGAACAATAACTCACATCAAATTTCGTGAAGATATGTAGTAAAATGCGGAAGTTTTCCATACAAGCCCTTGATTCCGATCGTTCGGTTTGTATGGCAGCTATATACTATAGTGAACCGATCTAAACAATTTTTTCGGGGATTAATTTATTTCTATGAACAATAACTCACGCCAAATTTCGTGAAGATATGTAGTAAAATGCGGAAGTTTTCCATACAAGCCCTTGGTTCCGATCATTCGGTTTGTATGGCAGCTACATGCTATAGTGAACCGATCTGAACAATTTTTTCGGGGATTAATTTATTTCTATGAGCAATAACTCACACCAAATTTCGTGAAGATATGTAGTAAAATGCGGAAGTTTTCCATACAAGCCATTGATTCCGATCGTTCTGTTTGTATGGCAGCTATATGCTATAGTGAACCGATCTGAACAATTTTTTCGGAGATTAAATTATTTCTATGAACAATAACTCACATCAAATTTCGTGAAGATATGTAGTAAAATGCGAAAATTTTCCATACAAGCCCTTGATTCCGATCGTTCGGTTTGTATTGCAGCTATATGCTATAGTGAACCGATCTGAACAAGTTTTTCGTAGATTAAATTATTTCTATGAACAATAACTCACACCAAATTTCGTGAAGATATGTAGTAAAATGCGGAAGTTTTCCATACAAGCCCTTGATTCCGATCGTTCAGTTTGTATAGCAGCTATATGCTATAGTGAACCGATCTGAAAAATTTTTTCGGAGATTAAATTATTTCTATGAACAATAACTCACACCAAATTTCGTGAAGATATGTAGTAAAATGCGGAAGTTTTCCATACAAGCCATTGATTCCGATCGTTCGGTTTGTATGGCAGCTATATGCTATAGTGAACCGATCTGAACAATTTTTTCGGAGATTAAATTATTTCAATGAACAATAACTCACACCAAATTTCGTGAAGATATGTAGTAAAATGCGGAAGTTTTCTATATAAGCTCTTGATTCCGATCGTTCAGTTTGTATGGCAACTATATACTATAGTGAACCGATCTGAACAAGTTTTTCGGAGATTAAATTATTTCTAAGAACAATAAGTCACACCAAATTTCGTGAAGATATGTAGTGAAATGCGGAAGTTTTCCATACAAGCCCTTGATTCCGATCGTACAGTTTGTATGGCAGCTATATGATATAGTGGTCCGATATCGGCAGTTCCGACAAATGAGCAGCTTCTTGAAGAGAAAATAACATCTGCAAAATTTCAAAACTAGTTCGTATATATACAGACGGACATGGCTAAATCGACTCAGTTCAACATACTAATAATTTAGGGTCTCCGACGCTTCCTTCTGGGTGTTACAAACATCGTTACAAACTTAATATACCCTGTCTGTTCAGGGTATAAAAATAAACATTTTTAGTTCACCAGCCAACTACTACTAAAAAGCTTATTGTTAAATAAATTATTTGCGCAAATTCACTATTTTTTCAGTTTAAGTGTTTTTTTTTAGTTTTAAAATATTTATTTTCTCCTGTGTGTTTTTTGTTTGTGTCATTATAACATAATTTTTGTTTGCTTTGCGGCGCTTTTTTTTGCTTTTTTTGTTTTGTGTAATATTATTAATAATAATAGTTATTATTATATTAGTAAAAAAACTCGTTTTAATAATGCTTTTTCCAGATCAATTTTATGACGTAATTATATATATATATATATATTTGTATATATATTGATTTGTTTTAAGTAATAAAAATTAAACAAAATCTACTTAGTTGCTCGAATCTGTAATAATAATCATATATATAGATATATATCTATATATATTTATATATATTTGAGTGTGTATGTATATATAAGTGTAAAAAATCGATGTACACACTTATATTTAGTATAATTTACAATTTTTTATTATAATTTTACGCAACGCTTAATTTAGTTAAATTAAATTTAATTTCTTTGTAATTAAATTTTGTTTTTGTATTTTTATTTTTTTTGAATTTTTCTTTATGTATATATATAAAATAATTACTCAAGCAGGATGCAGTGATATACATTTATGGTACATCTCAGAAAGGCCTAAAGCTGTTGTTGCTTTGAAGCGACGAAAAAGAGAGCAAAGTACCACCAAAAATCGCACATGCACGCACATATACATAGTAAATGGTATGTATGCATGCATGTGCGTTATTTATATTATGTACATATGTATGTATTTTTTTTCTTTTAAATTTTTTTTGTTTTTAATAAAAATTAATCTCAATTTGTAAGTGCGCTTAAATTGTCACACGGCCTCGCAGGGGCTTGAAAATTTTTTACAATTTTTTTTTTTGTTTTTGTTTTAATATAAATATTTTTTTATAGTATATATATATATTTTTGTTATTTGTTTTTTCTGCAAATTCTCATAAGTTTACTGTACTATACATACTTAAAAAGGTGAGAAAAAACAGTGTCTGTGTGTGAGTGTATGAGAGAGAAAAAACCTACCTAAATTGTTCTTGCAATAGCGAATACTTAAAATTTTTTTTTTGATTATCAAGTTTTAGTTTTAATGCTTATAAATTTTGTTTTTGTTTTTGCTTTTTTAAAGACTTCCTTATGCCTAATTTGAAGTCCGTGCCTACGCTACTTTTTGGGTTTCGTTTGTTTTTTAGGTTTTAGATTTTTTTTTAATTCAGAAAAATTCAGCTTTAATGAATTCGAATACAAAGTAGATCACGCTTTATATATTTATAAAAAAAATATACAAATTTTTAATATCAATTTGAAAATATTTTTTTGTATTTTTTTTTCTTTTGAGAATGCAATTTTAAATGCCCTACAACTAATTATTATATTATATAAATTCCTTTCAAATTCTAAATTTGATTTATGTTTAAAAACCGTTAAAATTCCAATTTGTTTTTTTTCAACAGAAAAACGTTTTATTAATTTACATAAGAAAATAAGAAATTAGTCAACCAAGCAGCTTTTATGAAATTCGAGTTGCATATAATATTAAAAAAAAATATGCGTTTGATAATATTTATTAAATAATTTTTTTTTTTAATTTTAAATATATTTTTTTTAATTTGAAATATTTTTTGTTTATTTTTTAATTAAAAAAAATTGTTCGTAACATTTTTTGAATTTTTTTTTCGTTTCTATAATAATTTTTGAAAATTCTTTTTTTTCATGTCTATAATAATTTTTTAAAAATCTTATTTTTTTATTTTTTTTTTTATAATTCTTTAGCAAACTTTAAAGCAATTTTTTTTTTATTTTTAAATCACACATTTTCACTGAGTTGCAAAATCAAGTATTTGTGTAAAAAAAAAACAAAAACCTACGTACTGTGTGTGTGTACTATGTGTTAGTGCCTATGTCTCTACGCCTAAAAGTATGCCTAACGCACGTTTTTTATTTATACTGTTAGCTAGCAAAACACTTGTTGCGGCTCGGCTCGGATTTAGATATACATACATATGCTTTAAATCTTTCATTTACGCTAAAAAACGCTTTCAAAACAAAAAAAAAAACCAACAACAAAAACACAAAAAAATTAGAAATACTAAGCTGCTCTATGCTAACTAAAGTTACAGTTACAATACGACGACAAATACAGAAACAAGTATTAAAAGAAATATGACATATAAACACACATACACACATACATACACATAACGGTATGTACATAATTGCATCGTTCAACGATCTAAGTTAAGTTCGAAAATCTTCATAATAAATTCGCATATTTCTTGAGCTTCGCTCTCGCAAGAGCATTAATAAGTAAATGAGCGCAGAAAAGGAGCGTGTGTCGAGTGGAGTATGAAAAGTAGTAACATATAGTTTACACATTGAGAGGGCGTGGTCGTTACGCTTATATATATACATAATGTGTGTGTATATACATATATACCTGCCGCTATACTATATAAAATACATATATACACAATTGTATAATATTCATTTGAAAGCGTTGTTTGTTGCTCAAGTTGCTTGATGCACTCAAGCATTTGTTATTATTATTATAAAATATATATATATATATATGTATGTATGTATATATCTGCAATAATACTGATAAAACAGCTCAAACATAAACATCGATTAACGACTTAAGTGTTGCAGATAATAATACATTTGCTCTTTGTGTACGTTAAATATTAGTAATATTTTCTTCTTTTTTTTCAATATATGTATATATATATATATATTATATTTGGTGTGCTACCGTGAAAAAAGTATGTAATTAAGTAATTGTAATAAATATGTGGACAAAATTACAAGCCTTAAAAATATATACATAAGTATTTGTAAGTAATTGTTATAATAATTAAATATGTTGCTAATGTTAGACATTACTCTCATATTATAATTTGTTGTTGTGATTACTTTTTTTGTTTGATAATTTTTTTTTTGTTGCTTTTGCATCATATTGTTTGCATGTATGGTATGGTATGTACATATGTACGTTTTTTTTTTTAAAGTTTTTGAACTTTGAGTAATAAGACCTTTCTGTGATTGTCCATTAATATATGCGAATAAAACACCCTGTATGTGAAATTTATATTGCTTTCTTTTGTTTTTTGTTTTTTTGTTTTTGTTTTTTAATAAGATTAATAAGTTCGATATTATAGATTAAATGTAAGTAATTATCACATGATTCGCATATAGGCAAGAGATTTTAAAGTGAGTGTGTGTATTAACTATTTTTGTTTTTGTTTTTGCTTTTGCAAATTTTTTTGCTTTTTCTGCTTTGCTTGGTTTTTGCTTTGTTCAGATTCAAATAATTTGCTTTGTTAAATATGTACAATTCTCCTTATTTTCATTTCATATATATACATATATTTATGTACTTTTGTTTTTGTTTTTTTTTTTTTCTTTGTATATGTAAAACAAGCATTTCTACTATTTAAGTAATGGGGTAGTACTCGTAATAAACATTGTCATTGTGGTTCAAAAAATACTGAAGCTTCGTTTTTTTTGTTTTGTTTGTTTTTAACTTTTAATTATACAATAAATTATTAACTTATAAAATTGTATTTATTAAGTATATATGCCCTTGGTTAAATTAATTATTTAATTAATTAATTAATTAATGTTAAAACATCGCTTTCCCTTCCACTCTATATAAACATTGTTTCATTGCTGTTTTGGTATTCGTTTCTATTCTTACTTTGCTCTGTAATTTCCCTCCCTTTGCTTTGCTTTTAAGTTTTCTTAATTTTTTTCTTTAATTTTATTTAATTAATTTGTTGCTGTTTATAACCAATTTTTCTGCTTGCGCGGCACTCATAGTCTACTTGCTAAACTTTCGCATTTTTTGTTGTTTTTTTTTTTAATTTTTTTATTATGATTTTTTTCTTTTTGTAACTTCTTGCTTTTTTTGTAATTATTATTTCGTTATTTTGATTTGATTTCTCTGATTTGGCGTTTTATGTTAACTTAGTATTATTTTCACTGGAGACAAGATTAAGAGGTACTAAAAAATCATCCATCTGATTGAATTCCCCTTTAATCGTACCTTGTTGCAGTTTCCTTTTCTTAAGCAATCCATCTTTTATGATATTCGCACGCTCCTCGTCTATGTGTCGCTTGTACTTCTGCAAAATTTAACACAAATATGTGCACATATTGTTTATAGTTTCGAGTTTATTATTCATTTTAAAGTATTATATTTAATTATGATTTGTAGTTGTTATTGTTGAATTGTTTTATGGGTTAGGTTAGGTTAGGTTAGGTTATGTGATTTGGTTTAATGTTAACAATGAGTTAATGGATTGTTGATGTTTGATTAAATGGACAAATGGAAGGTGAATAACAAAATAATAAAGGAAGCATATATAATTGGTTTATAGTTGGACTCGATTTGGCACATAAAATAATACTAATGGATTTAATAAAAAAATATTAATTATAAAAATAAATAATATAATACAATCATAAAAAAATATAAAGTTGAATATAATATAAATTAAAAAATAAAATTAAAATAAAATAATGAAAATAAAAGTAAGTAAAGTAAGGAAATTCGAATCAAATAAAATGAAATAACATAAAAAAGAAAACTGTTCCGAAATTAGATTATAATTATTAGGTCTACAACTTTGCTACCACCATTTTCCAATAGATATCTCTAGGGTTAAGCACTGGTCGATTAATTCGATTAAATCGTTTTATATCGATCTTGGAAATTTGTGTCTACATTAACCCAGCAAAATATTTGTAGAGATCTATTTGCATCCCGAACTTCTTCTCAACTGAAAAAAATGTTACTTTTTGAGCCGAATTCTCGACATTTGCGGAAATGTCTCTAGGGTCAAGCACTGGTCGATTAAATCGTTTTATATCGATCTTGGACATTTGTGTCTACATTAGCCCATCAAAATATTTATAGAGATTTGTTTGCATCCCAAACTTATTCTCAACTGAAAAATGTCACTTTTTGAGCCGAATTCTCGATATTTGCACGGAATACGCATGCTAACAGAAAGATGGTCAAAAGTAGTAGCTAGCGACGGCTAATATTTTAAATAACATTTTTGTAACCGTTTTTATAAAAAAAAAAGCTTTAAATTTACAAAAAAAAAACGGCGAAAGCAAAGGTGTAGACTAATACATAAAAAGATGTATAATAAATTTATGGGCGAAAACAGAAGTCACATAAAGTGTCAGAATTAAGCCATAAATAAAGCTATAAAAGAAAAATTTGATATAAAGGATCGCACTAGAAAGGGGGATATTTGGATGTCATTTTTTAAGTGGGCGTGGCCCCGCCCCTAAATAAGTTTTCTGTCAATATCTCGCAAACCAATAAAGCTATATGAACCAAACTTTCTGCAGTTGGGAAACCTCTTAGGTGCCCCATTACACAACACGAAAAATATAGAATCGTGTAATAACCACGACCACCTCCCATACAATGGTTAGATTGAAAATTAATACAAAAAAAACCTAAAAAGAAACGGAAAATGTCAAAAACACTTAATTTTATAGAAGAAATTAAAAAAAAATGGAAAATATGCGTGGCGTCGCCCACACTGATGAAACGAAATCGGTTCACAAGCTCGCTTACTTCCCACATACACAACTCAATTTTGAATTCCATCGGATTCCTTCGCTTTATAGCATATACATTAGGAACCAATGAAGATGGCGGAATAAAACTTTACACAAATACTGTATTTGAGATATGGCATCACTTGTGGAAAAATTGTCGAAATGGGATTATAACTTTTCAAGACCCCGGATAGCGAAGATGAAGTACTCAGTGCTTAAGTGTAATTTTTCATCGAAAATAACGGTAAATCCCTCAGATATTTTAAAGAAAGAGTGAATCTTTTTTTTCTAATATTGTGTCTCTGTACCAAAAATGGTTAAAATCGGGTCATAACTTCCCCTAGCTCCCATATACCTGATTTCAAAAATAAGATGGGCTCAATACATATATATCGGTTAATATGTGAGATATCTCAACAAAATTAAGTGAGCGTATAGTCTCAGATATTGTGTAAATTGGTGGTGAAAATAAGTGAAATCGGTTCAGAAATTACCTCAGCCCTCATATACTATGTATGAATTTCATTTTTCTATTGAACTTTATGACACAAAAATTAAAATTATTATATTTAAACAAATAAATAAATATTGGTGCTACTTAATACTAAATAAGCTTTTTATTTCCAAAATAAATTTAAAAAAAATATTTGCAACTCAAAAATAAATAATTAAGAAAAACAAATGAACTAAGTAATATGTAAGCTTAAGAAAATATAAAAAAAGTATAAGTGAACAAAAAATAAATTTCAGTAAATTCATAAATAAGTCAACATCGAATAATATTATTTATAATATTAATATACTTTCTTATAGTAAATTGGTGGTTATTATTTAATATACTTTCTTATAGTAAATTAATATTATTTTAGAGTTATTTTGTAAATATAAATTTTACATACTTTTAACAAGAAAAATAAAATAAAAAAAAAATAAAAATAAAATACTCTAACCTCAAAAATAAATAAACTAAAAACTGAAATAAATTAAAAAACTCTAACCTCAAAACTAAACAAACCAAGCACCAAGCAAAGCAAAAAAAATATGTTTCTAACGATATTTAAAAAAAAAAAATTTAATTTTGCAAATGAATCAAAAAAATGTCCAATACATACATACACACAGCCCAGTTGTTAATTATTTCTTTGATGTATTTAAAAAAAATATATATTAAAAATATAAAATAAAATATTTTATCAAAAAATAAATAAATAAATAATTCTAACCTCAAAAATAAACAAACCAAGCACCCAAGCAAAGCAAACAAAAAATATGTTTCTAATATCAAATCAAATCTATAATCAAAAAAATTTGCTCCAATTTATATATACACGCAGCCAGCTGTTAATTATTTCTTTGATGTATTTAAAAAAATATATAAAAATTTAAAATAAAATATTTTATCAAAAAATAAATAAAATAAAATAAATAAAATAAAAAACTCTAACCTCAAAAATAAACAAACCAAGCACCAAGCAAAGCAAATCAAAAATATGTTTCGACATTTTAAATAAAAAAAATTTTAAAATTTTGCAAATGAACCAAAAAAACTTCCAATACATACATACACACAGCCCAGTTGTTAATTATTTCTTTGATGTATTTAAAAAAAAAAAATATTAAAAATATAAAATAAAATATTTAATAAAAAAAAGAAACAAATAAAAAATTCTAACCTCAAAAATAAACAAACCAAGCACCAAGCAAAGCAAACAAAAAATATATTTCGACATTTTAAATAAAAAAAAATTTTAACTTTTGCAATTTAATAAAAAAAATTACTTCCAATACATACATACACGCAGCCAGCTGTTAATTATTTCTTTGATGTATTTAAAAAAAAAGTATATAAAAATATAAAATAAAATATTTAATCAAAAAGATAAATAAATAAAAAATTCTAACCTCAAAAATAAACAAACCAAGCACCAAGCAAAGTAAAGAAAAAATATGTATCTAATGACAATTTAAATGAAAAAAATAAAAATAAAAATACTTCCAATACATACATACACACAGCCAGCTGTTATTATTCTTTGATATTTTTTATGCAAAAAAAAAACCACGCTTGATAAGCCAATATAGAAATGTTAGTGGAAAAGCAGCTAAAAACCGGTTTATGAGGAACGAATTTTGATGACAATTCAATTACTAATCAGCATTTTATTTATAGATATTATGTAGTTTTGTGTAAGATTTACAAAAATGATTAAAAGTTGTTGAATTTTCAAAAACCTGAATTTCGAAAATCAGAAATCGCACACAAAACTGACACAGATAATACATATATTATTCTGTATAATTCTGTATAATTGTAGTATATTTACATATTTATCTGCAATTCGCTATCAAAAGAAAATAATTTCATGCATTTTTGCTTACACAAGCGTATCCGCAAAGTTGAGTAATGTTCACCACTACTACATACCGTATATACAATTGTACATATGTATGTACATAACCAACTAAGTCAATAGACGTGAATGGGCATTGTTTAATGTATTTCGAGTATTGAGTATGAGCAAGGAAAATAATAATATTTGACTTTGCAAATTGTTGTGCAAATAATGATTGGATAAGGCGGTCTGAGATTTGTTAAATTTGTTTTTGTGGATTGTAAGTGTTGATAAGTGTTGCGGAAGGGTTTTCTAATTAGTAATACTAAATTGATAATGAAATGCAAGCAAATGTGCGCAAAATGTAAATAATAAATAAATTTATATATAGATGACAACAAAAAACAATATGGTGTGAGTATTGAAATTAGCAAGAAGCACTTACCGCAAAGGAAAAACCAGATGGTTCCGGATTTTCAACTGTTAAGAACACATTTTGCTTGAGCTCAACTGCAGCGCCACTCGTACCACAAATCGGTATTTTGCACAAGACATCGGATGGTGAACTTGAGCGTTTATTTTCTATGGAGAATATGAATATTAATGAGAAAACATGTTTTCAATAAGAATTAGATTAAATATAACCTCAAAATTTTTTTTATATGATAACAGCTACCCTCAAAAACACTTAACATTTAACTCCCACCTATGCCACATAAACAAACTTACTCTTCTTCGACTTTTCACACTCCTTCGGACGTCTCCGCCGTGTGTGTATCGTATCACGTCGCATCGAATGCGGCCTATTTATGCCATGCAATTTAAAGTATAGGCCACATGCATTGCATACCATTTCACCACGAATGCTACGTCTCCAAATAGTCGTGGTGAGTGTGCCACAATTGGAGCAGGACATATCCTTTGGATTGCTTATAATACCGGCTGCACTGGGACTGGCGCTGGCACTAGCGCTAGCATTCTTGTTGTTCTAAGGTAATTAAGATAAAATTTGTTCAAAAATTGCTTGCAATCAAATTTTAAATTAATGATAAATGCATTCCAACATACCTTCTTATCATGCATGGAGGCAGCAGCAGCTGCTGCAGCAGCGGCCGCCACTGCAACTTGATTATGTGTACTGGCACTCATTTCGAGATTTTGCGCATTAGCAGCCATTATATTAGGCAGTTGGTCAATTGTATCATTTTTCGTCGGACAGGTTTGCTTTCGGCGGCATAATTTATTGATATTATCATTCTGCAAAAGCAAAGAATGAGAAATGAAATGTTGTAGTAGGAGTTAAATAGAAAAAATGATTGGAGATTTACCTTCAACAATGCCATTGGTTCCTCAGGTACATTCTCAGCGGATATAGCAGCAGACGGCGCAGGGAATACAAGTGATTGATGTATCATATGTCGGAGCAGTTGATTGTTTTCGTTATTTGCTGTAATTGGAGGCAGTAGTTAGTGATTTGTGATTGATAAAAAAATAAAAAATTAAAAAATATAGATAAAAAATATAAATAAAAAAATATAAATGGTTATTGATATATTTTTCTTTACAAAATAAATAAAAAAATAATAATAAAAATAAAAAATACATAAAAATAAAAAATAAAAAAATAAAGATTAATTAAAATAAAAAAATATTAGTGATTTATATGATTGATAAAAAAAATAAAAAATTAAAAAAAAAATAAAAAGAAAATAAAAAAATATAAAAAAATAAAAAACAAATAAAAAAATATAAAAAATATAAAAAAATAAAAAATAATTAAAAATAAAAATAAAAATAGTTATTGATATATTTTTCTTAAAAAAAAACAAAAAAAAAATTAATAAAAATAAAATTATTAAAAAAAAAAAAAATTAAAAATAAATAAATAAAATAAAAAAAATAATAATAATAATAGATAAAAAATTTGAAATAGTAAAAAAAGTAATTAATATATTTATTATGTATTTCATTTAACTACAACTACCACACTGCTCCTTCCACTCACCAGCTGAACGTGCAAGCGCCTGCCACAATTGTGTGGTCGCAACATCTGTTGCCTGCTCCTCCGACGTTATACTATCCGGTGTTTTGCGTTCATTCAACATCGAACTCATATCCATTTCCAAACGATTCGAATCGGAACTCTCATCGGAGTCTGTGTATGCGTTGGTTGCTTCCTTTTTAATTGGTATTGTTGTTAATTGGGTACTACTACAAGGTCTATTTGTAATTTCAATTCCTCCTTTTATAATACTTGTTGTTTCTAATTCTAAATTTACAGGTTGTATATGTGTTTGTTGTTGTTGTTGTTGCTGTTGTTTTTGTTGTTGCTGTTGCTGTTGCAATTCGAGTATTGTAGGACGTGTGTAATGTAATAATTGAGATATAGTTGTTGTTGTGGTTGTTGCTGTTGCAATTGGTTGTGTATTTGAGAATTCATGTTTCGCTTTCTTAATTGATAAGTCTATTTCCTTGCCATCTTGCTGGGTTGTAGTAACGGTTGCTGTTACCGTTGTTGCTGTAGTTGTTGTTGTTGTTGTTGTCTTTTCATTTGATGGACGTTCATTTTTTATCACAGAATTTTTAATAATACTTTCATCTGTTGTTGTTTGCATTGAAGGTAGATTTGGAGACTGACGATTCGAGCATGGTGGTGATATGATCACTTTTTTACTAATATCCATAAGCACAGCAGCCGTTTCGAGTTTTTGTTGTAAATTTTCATTTTTCAAATTTATTAAACTATTTGCAATCGTATTTGGCGAAATAAGACCATCATAACTCATTGACGTAGTATTATCATTTGCATAATACTCTGTGGTCGCACGATTTTCCAACATTATTTCATCCGTTGTTACTGGACTCACACCGACACTGGCGGTTTTCGTTTCACCCGATATTATGGTTTGCAGTAACGGTGGCGGTGGTGGCGGCAAAGGCGGCGCTAATGGTGGTGATAACGCGCGTAATTTTTTACGCATTATGGGCGGAGTTTTAGAAGAACAAGATGCAGTATTGTAAATATCATCAACTTCATTTATATTCGATTTATGTAGCGCTTTAGTAACCACTGCTGGTGCATGTGTGCTTGCTTCAGCATAATTATCGGCAGTAGCGATTAGGGGTTTATAATTAGCAAAATAGTTTTTCGAGGATTTACTTAATTCGGTTAAAGCCTTTGCTGCCATACGTTCGGAAGAAGATTTGCCGCAAGGTGGCGATTTTGAGTGAGCTGCGAAACGAGTATCGGGTTCGGCAGAATTCTGTAACAAAACAATTAAAGTTATCAACATGGACAATATTTATATATTGTAGAAAAATCACCTATTCATTATAATTATAATAAAGTTAGAAAAATAAAAAAAAAAAAGTTTTTGGTATTAAACACTTCTTCGAGGTCTTCGCGATTATAAAGTAAAAGCTTTTTTGTTAGAGCTTTCTGAACTTCAAAACCAATTTTTTTAGCATTAAATTATTTTTAAAACTTATTTTTTTCCTTATTATTAGACACTCGTTTATTATTTTATGCCAACTTACGTGTTTAGAGAATTTCGTTAATTCTTTTAATGTAAAATCTGCTTTTTGAGCCATCAATCGAAAGTTCCAAAATGCATTCAATTGTGTTCTGCAGTTACTACACACAATGGCGGGCAAACCATCGCCTGGAGAAATCTACGAAAGAATATATGAATTTTAAGTAAGTATAGATATATATGTTTCTAATTCCAGTTAATAAAATAAATTGTAATTATTATTATTTTTTTTCTATTATCTTTTTTTATAATTTTATTACTTTGTATTGTTATCACACAAGGTCGTGCTAAAATTTGGCAACACTACTGTTGATAATCCATACAAGCGAAATATCGATATTTGCACAACAACGATAACACACAACAACGTTATTTACTAACAAAAGGAGATTCACTGCACGTGCTGTGCTGCACAACTGATATCGTCTGATAATTTCACCATATGCTGATATGCCTCTGATAACTCCTGTCGCAGGCACACATGCACATGTTACAAACGTAATAAACACGATTTGCGTAATATACCATAAATATGCACATAACATTACATTGCATTGTATATATATAAATTCGATTATATTGAATTATAAATAAGATTTGCTGAACAAATAACAAATATTTTGTTACGCATAAAAACGTGCAAATATTACGGATTTATGCAGCAAGCAAATACAAATTAGCCGGCAACCCTATCTGTTTAATTATTGTCAGTGGTGTCGTAATCGGATCTCTTACTTATTACGTACCTTTATAGAGAGACAGCTGAGTATTTGAATGGTAATATGTGGTGATGAATCATCATGGTTTTCCTTCTTGAACACCTCCTCTCCCAGAGATATGCCATCATTGCTTTTGCCTTCTTCGTTATCATTGGATAATGTAATCTTGCGTTTCACATGTGTGGCATTTTCTACTTGTATTTGTGGATTAGTTATTGAAAAGCCCCCCACCTCGTTTTTTTCCAATGATTTAGACATCAATTGACCGATTCCATATGTAGAAGTCTCCGTTGTAGCAATGGAAGAAGGCACAATCGGCACAAATGTACTTAGTTTATTATCTGGTATCTCTTCCTCACTCTTATAAATTGCTACAGGGGATAGAGATAGGTTATCAGAGCTACAATCATTTTTTGTGCTGCAGCTACTTTGTGGCCTTCCGTAATGTAGTGATTGGATATGACGATGATGTTTGTGATGGTGGTGAAACTGTTGGTTGGGGGTATTTTCCGTGATTTCTTTAGCTTCATTTTCAGAGCCAAACGTATCATTCGTCGCCGTAGCTGTAGCCGTAGCTGCTGATGATGATGAATTAAATATTTGCAGCACCTCAACGTCATGCTCTTTGACCAAAGTAAGGCATAAACGACAAACTTGAAAGAACTTAGGTGGTACATTACACATAGTTATTGGATTATATGAAATTAATGTTTCACACAATTTAAGCACTTCACAATCTTAAAACAATATACAATGTTATAAATTAATTAATAATTATATATAAAAAAAACAGAACGCCCTTTTTAACGCATCCGAACAGATTCACAATAAAATCTAATAATATGAAGGCGCTATACTAGTATGTTCAACCAGAACAAGACATTTTGAGACATTTCTCTCACACACAAGAAAATCCAGAGTTTCCGTTTTTACACAAAAATAATTCAACGCATTGCATGCAAACACCAACACATAAAAATCGTGATAAAATCTAAACGTGTACACAAATATGTAATCATCACATTCACATTCAGTTCAAACTACATATCTTCGCATATGTAAAACACAACTGGTATATATATATGCCATATATTTGTTTTTTTTTATGTTTATTGAACGAGTTGACCGAATATCCGCTTTTTTGTTTTGTTGAGAGCGCTTACGCATCTGCATCATATCAGACGTTGTTGCCAACAATTACCAACTAGCGCGTTTCCAACAGTAATCTCTTATCGTCCTTATCACATCTACTAACACAATATTTACTATGCTTAACGGGTATATATGCCCTTAATTTTAATGTTTGGTTAGGTAAAAAACACTTTCGAACACTTGTATACACCGATTTTTCTACATTATCAAAAGAAACTATAGTTTTTTTGCTTATTTGAGGCAGACCGAATCAATCACCATGATTACAAGGCAACGAACAACATTAATCATATATAGTATTGCCATGTGCTGGCGTTATTGAACGCAAGAACCCTGCCAACTTAGAGCGGCCAACTTTAAAATTGCGCTATTTTTATATTTCAAGCGTTTTTGTTTCATGTACACCCTGTACCGAGGCAGCAAATTTGAGTTTTATACAATAATATTCGTATTTTTAAAGCAATATATGATTAAAATATATTTTTTTATTATTTAATTTGTAATTGTATTCAATTTAAATGTTTATTGTTCGTAATTTTAGTTGTGTCTCATAATTTTTGTAAAATAAAAGTTGACTGGGTCACTGTTTTGTTTCGTTCCACATTATTTGCGAATTCAGTATGCAATAAGACTTCAAACGTATTTTTTGGCGCGTTTTAGCAACATTCTACTTGGCGAATTTGTCTGATTTGGTTGTTTAATTGGCACTTGGAGATTGGCTAATAGTATTTGTTAAAAATGAAATCACCAAAATTATATGTAATTAAACGAGGTAAGTTATGAAAAACGCTTATCAGTGACGTACATTGTTTAAAGTAAGAACCGGCTTTTTATATACATATAATTTCTGAGAAAATGCATCAACATGTTCGTGCATGCTCGTAAGCACTTTTTGCATAAGTTTTAACTAAACTTATAATATGCAAATGTATTGTGAAATAGTTACTGTATGCAAGATGGGTTTTACTGAGATGGCAATAGATAGTAGGACATAAAAAATTTGTTTATTGGATTCTTATTGGACAATTTGAAAGAAATTAATAATAACATAAAAGAATTACAAAATTTAATATTTTCATTAATTTTATTGCTTTTAACAAATAGTTATACATTTTTATAGATGGGCGTAAAGAAGATATACACTTCGATAAAATCACTTCGCGTGTGCAAAAGCTGTGCTATGGCCTCAACATGGATTTCGTTGACCCGGTAAATGAAAATAATAAATTTATGTATTTTTTTCTGTTTAGTCACATAAAAAGTATAGAAAGTGCTTGCTAACGTTTTTTATATATTTTTTATTTTAAATTACACCTAAAAGGTGGCCATTACATTAAAGGTTATAAATGGCTTGTATTGTGGGGTCACCACACAAGAGCTAGATAACTTGGCTGCCGAAATAGCGGCAAGTCTCACCACACAACATGCCGACTACGCAACATTGGCTGCACGCATTGCTATATCAAATTTGCATAAAGAAACTAAAAAAGTATTTTCCGGTAAGTCTGAACTAATTTTGTACTTTTTGCACAAGTATATAACTAAAATATTAAAAATAGTTTTAAAAGTTATTTGAATATCACAAATTTCTACCCTTTTCCTTATTAGACGTAATAAGCGCGCTCTATTTCCATGTGAGCGCCGAAACGGGCTTACCAACCCCTATAATCTCGGATTTTCATTATAATGTTGTAAAGCAACATGCAGATCGCTTGAACTCCGCTATAATCTATGACCGTGACTTTGGTTATAATTATTTTGGTTTTAAAACACTCGAACGTTCGTATTTGCTCAAGTTGAATGGCAAAATTGTTGAGCGTCCGCAACACATGTTAATGCGCGTTGCCATCGGTATACATGGTGAAGATATTAATGCCGCAATTGAAACATACAACTTGCTTTCTGAGCGTTATTTTACACATGCCTCACCAACGCTATTCGCTGCTGCCACCAAGCAACCGCAATTGTCATCGTGCTTTCTGCTTACCATGGTGGACGATTCAATTGACGGTATTTTCACATCGGCACATCACTGTGCATTGATCTCCAAGTCTGCTGGCGGTATTGGTTTGAATGTGCATTGCATACGCGCGAAAGGCACAGCAATTGCGGGCACAAATGGCACTTCCAATGGTTTGGTGCCAATGCTCAGAGTGTTCAATAATGTAGCGCGGTATGTTGATCAAGGTGGCGGTAAGCGTCCCGGCGCCTTCGCCATCTATCTGGAACCATGGCATGCGGACGTTTTCGAGTTTTTGGATTTGAAGAAAAATACTGGCAAAGAAGAGCATCGCGCAAGAGATTTATTCTATGCCTTGTGGATACCGGATCTATTTATGCGACGTGTCGAAGCCGATGAAGACTGGTCGCTAATGTGTCCACATAAGTGTCCGGGTTTACATGAAGTATGGGGTGAAGAGTTCGAGAAATTATATGAGAAATATGAACAAGAAGGACGTGCTAATAAGAAGGTTAAAGCACAAAGTCTTTGGTTTGCCATTATTGAATCGCAGGTAGAGACCGGCACACCGTACATGTTGTATAAAGATGCTTGCAATAGAAAGAGTAATCAGCAGAATATTGGCACGATTAAATGTAGTAATTTATGTACCGAAATTGTTGAATATTCCGCACCCGATGAGGTAGCCGTTTGCAATTTAGCCTCAATAGCATTGAACATGTATGTCACACCAGATAAAACGTATGACTTCAAGCGTCTTAAAGAAGTCACAAAAATTGTTACGCGTAATTTGAACAAAATCATAGACGTCAATCATTATCCCTTACCGGAGGCCAAGAAATCGAATTTGCGACATCGTCCCATTGGTATTGGCATACAAGGTTTTGCCGACGCCTTAATTTTAATGCGTTTTCCATACGAAAGTGATGAGGCATACTTGTTGAATCAACAAATATTTGAAACTATTTACTATGGCGCATTGGAAGCCAGTTGTGAATTGGCTGAAAAATATGGCACTTACGAGACATATGAAGGTTCACCAGTCAGCAAGGGTATACTACAATATGACATGTGGGATAAAACGCCAACTGATCTCTGGAACTGGACCGAATTGAAGGAGAAAATAAAGCAACATGGTGTACGCAATTCTTTGCTGCTTGCGCCGATGCCAACTGCTTCTACCGCACAAATTATGGGCAATAATGAGTCGTTTGAACCGTACACTTCAAATATTTATACACGTCGTGTGCTTTCGGGTGAATTCCAAGTTGTGAATCATCACTTGTTACGCGATCTAACCGAGTTGGGTTTGTGGGATGATGATATGAAAAATACTATTATAACACATCGTGGTTCTATACAAAACATTGAAACCATACCGAAACATATACGCGATCTGTACAAGACTGTTTGGGAGATTTCAGTGAAAACCTCCATCAAAATGGCCGCAGATCGTGGCGCATTCATCGATCAAAGCCAATCGTTCAATATACACGTGGCCGAGCCCAACTATGGCAAGCTTACCTCTATACACTTTTATGGTTGGAAAGCAGGACTCAAAACGGGCATGTATTACTTACGTACGAAGCCAGCAGCAAATGCTATACAATTCACAGTTGACAAAAGTCGCAAGGAGTTGAATGGTGAGGTTAAACCTCAAACACCAGCAGATGAAGCTGGTTCACCAAATCGCAGTCAAAATTTAGCTGATATGGTTTGCTCATTGGAAAACAAAGACGCCTGTATGTCGTGTGGTTCATAAATTATTTCCTTATTTATATTAATATAAAAGAATCTTGTGCTTGTATTATTTAGTTCTGAATGTTTTGAAAGTTTCGAAATAAATATTTAGTGTTAAGTATTAATTATTAAATTGCTGTTGTTTACTTGCTGCGGTATATAGAAAAACTTTTTTGAATTCTCAAAAATATTTAAAGCTCTTTATACCTATTTCTTCTATTCGTACACTTCACTTTAAAAAGAAAAAAATGGAATTTTTAAAACACATTTGCTTTTTTTATTAATATACTAAAAAATCTTAGGTGTTAGCATATTTATCACAAAAAATTTTGTGTCTTTTTCTCTCAACGCACACAGTGATTTCATATACATATGCTTATTTAAAAAAAAAATGAGTGTTACGTCAATTTGTTGTTTTTGGCTAACATTTCACTTAACAAATATGCAATCCCTGCTTATTTTTTAATTCAGCATAGTAAATGAACGTTTACTCTTCACCACCGGGCAAATAATCATTGGTAACATAATTAATAATACTTGAGGCAGCATTTTCACCAATCCATAATAGACCAACCAGTAGCGCTTCTACAACACCAACACCCATACCGCCAAGTACATCCAATATATAATGACGACTGAGTAAAACTCTGGACAAACACACACTGAGTGTCCACGATAGTATGGGCATCCATAATAACTCTGAAACTGGATTTAGCATGGTGAAAAACATGAGTATAAATGCCGATCTGGACGCATGGCCTGAAGGAAAACTGAATTTATCCGGCCCTAATGTGAGCATATCCGAACACACTGCTGGTCGTCTTCGTCGAAAGATTGCCTTCAACACAGCTATTATGATAATATCTAATATTAAACCAAAAAGCAGATTTAGCTGCATTTGATAAAGTGATTTGCTATCCGCTATCCAAATGAAGGCTAACCAGCCAGCCAACCAGGCAATACCGTTGCATGATATCTCCAAACATTTGCAATGTAGCCGTAATTTGGTGAATGGTATATATTGGAATACGAATGTGACAAGCTTTTTTGTCCATAACACATCTTGTTTTAAGACTTCGCCAAGTATGCCGGAACGCTCCTTTGTGCCCTGAAAGTGATAGGTGTTGTTAGAGCTACGAATTTAAATCAAATATATTTATGTAAAATCAGTAAAAAAATATACAGCAATGATCATTATGGCATATGTAAACATTAAAAATGTTGGAAAACACTAAGATATTTCCAATACACCACAAAGTTAAGTGAACATAGACATTGCTCAACGCGAAAAACAACCAACTTTTAAGGCAACAAAGCACAACGATAGGGAAAGTATTGTCAAAACTTTAAATGTGCTAATCAAAAACATTAATTATGTTATAAAATAAGCGCATTTTGCCAAAAATCCACCTACCATTATGTACCTCTTTTGTTCAATTTACACGTATACTTTGCACCTTTGTTATTACTAATTGTTGCAAATCTTAAATAAAGTGTAGGCGCACAGGGTGTACATTATTATTAAAAATGAACTGTGTGCAGTGTTGGTAAACTTAAAAAGATTAAAGATGATTTTTCGTTTGTCAAAAAAGATAAGGCTGATCCTCTACAACATATTCTTTAACATACATTTTAAAACGCAATATTTTTATAGACGTCGTAATTTTTATAGTTTGCGCATTTTGTTATTGATACAATTGTTACAAGCACTAATAATGACATACAACATTATGAACATTAGCGATATCGTCTGTAACTATTCTTGCATAATTGATTTTTCGCATTACATTAGGAGTGGTCATAGTGGATTCATAGCCTCATTTGTGATGATTAGCTCCTTTACGACTTCGCTCCAAATTGGAGGATCCAATATCTTCGCAATAATACTTTGGCTTAGCTAAGTTTAAGGCCGCCTCTTGCGTTATTGCGTACGCTAGCGTCTCAATAAAAGTTGGCTTTGGCATCGAATACATAGCCACTTTTATATCACAATCACGTAGTCCTCGTATAAAGTTCTGAATTTTAATATATTCCAAGAAATCATTCGAAACATTAGTATATGCCAAATGGGTAAGACGTTCAATTTCGTTAGCGTAATCCAGTAACGGCTCATTATGTTTCTGTGCGCGAGTGACCGATTGCATTTTGTGTATTTGGAGCCAGTGCTCACTACTATATTTTCTTTCCAGCGCAGCCATGACAGCTTCATAAGTGGGGTTCGGCGTATCTGTAAACGTTTGTAGAATCGAGGCAGTAGGACCTTTAAGTGCTAAAACTAATGCAGCTAACCGCTCTTCATTATTCCACTTGTAAAACTTTACAGCCATTTCAAATTGTAGTTTGAAAATGGAAATTGACATCGTGCCATCAAAAATTGGCGGACTTAAGTCCAAAGTTTCAGTGGCTTTTGGTGGATTATAATCAAATATTTCACGCTTACAGTCGTTTTTGTCAGGTTTGTCTCTTTCCACATTCTTATCAGTAGCTTTGAATTCACTTTTAATCTCAGCATGACTTTTCTGCCATTCTCGTTCTAATTGCGCTTGGCGTTCTTTTAGTTGTACAGTGAGCGCTTCGATACCGGTTACTTTTTCTTCCAATTTCTTTAAGTGTACCGTTAGTCCTTCACGCAACTTCGCCAAGTCTGCAAATGCACGCTCTTCCATTTTCAAAGCATTTTGTTGCATACGTTCTTCCAATTGCGTAGCATTATCATGGATACGTTCTTCCAGCTGTGTGGAATTTTTGGCCAAGTTATCTTCAATACGCTGTTGCATATCCTCCACTTGCGTTGTATTTTCCATGAGACTATCTTGTACTCCCGCTATTGCAGCCAATAAAGCGTTCATTTCCAAAGGAGCTGTGGTCTGTGTATCCTCATTAGAACCTATTAAAGCTTGCAGAACATTGTCATTTCTTGATAGCACACTAGTAAACTCATGTTCTTCACCATTTTCGCCATTGGTCTCCATTGCTCTTAGTAGTCGCGCCTGCAATTTCGATTTATTCCCTTTCGTTATTAAATTTCGTGCTTCCAATTCCCTTTTTAACTGTCTTACGTTTAAATCAACAAGTCTAGCCATGCAGAGCACAAACTTACTATATCACACTTTTGATTGTACAATTTACACCAAACAAATAGATTACACAGTTGTTTACACTTCAAAATCGTATTTAACAATAAACATCGGTACTTTTAATGGTCACCTGTATTTATACCTTCGGTGTAGGGGCATTCCAGATCATTCGCTATCATTGATATCGTATACGATATGTTCCAGAAATCGTCAATACGATCAGCTGGTTGAATAAGATGTTGCCCAACTATAATAAAAACAATAACGATTTGTTGTTTCATGTAATAAAATATAAATAAAAAAATCTTAATAAATTATTGAAAGCATACTATTTGAAATTAAAGTTTTTTAATGCAATATTATGAAATTTTTAACAAATGTAAAAAAACTTATTTGCAACAATTTAAATTGCATATGGTAACATCATAGTTCTATTGTTTTCATGTATTTACATATGATTTGTGTATTATCTGTGATTTTCTTAAATTTATTTTAAGCTGCACACTTTTGTTTTGAACGTGCAGCACAATAGTAGTAGAGTTAACAATAGATTAATATTTGAAAAAAATGTTGAATGGAATAGTCGCTGAACCCTCTGTATACTTCTTTGAGGGTGTAGAGAAGCTTTTGGAAATTTGGTTCGAAGATGATGATAACGACGAATGTGACTTGAGGAAAATACCAAGGTAATGTTTAGATTAAACTACAAATTTATTACAGTATGCCGGTACCGGTAAAGTACGTGGTGTAGAAGCTTAGCGTCTTGTGTAATAATAATATACAAAATATATGTAAATTAAGTAGTCTCTGCTCTAGAGACATGCTCATGTATAAGCGTAAGTGTTCTATATCGGTGACTAAAAAGTGGCCGGATATAAAAGTGTGTCGTTCCGGTTCCGCGGGTCAGATAGTGTTAACATTTACGGCAATCAAATATTGAGAGCAATAGCTGATAACAGCACACGCTATTGGAGGCCTAGATGCTGGAGATAGAAACTAAAAAAAAAAAAAAAAAAATGCCTGCTTTTTATTCACACGTGCGTACATATTTATGCATACAGATCGTGCTTATCAATAAGTTTCAATTCTTACGAAAGGTTATCAGTAATTTGCACTTGTAAATACAGCATGTCTGTAGCTTTGCCAGACTAGTATTAAAACTATGGCTTACGCACAGTTTTCAACATACATATTTACTATTTCTACAAATTGTTTATATTTTTTCAGAGCTAACTGGGAAACATTACTGCAATCAGTAAAATGTGAAATCATAAGTTTTACCAAAAATGATGCCATAGATGCTTATGTTTTAAGGTAATTGATATCAAAAATCTATATCTTTACTTTAATTAAAACATTAACAAACAAACAAATTTGTTTACAGTGAAAGTAGCATGTTCGTTTCGAAGAAACGCTGGATTTTAAAAACATGCGGCTCCACAACACTGCTGAAGAGTTTGAAACCGCTGTTAGAGTTGGTGCCACTGTACGGTTTCACTGAAATAACCGATTTATTTTATTCGCGAAAGAATTTCTCACGCCCGGAACTGCAGGTGCGTAGAATTATATATTCTAATAAATTAATTGTTTATTCTAATAAATTAATTATTTATTTATGCATTACTTACAGGCATTCCCACATCGTGGTTTTTGTGAAGAAGTCGAGTATCTGGATACAGTCTTCGAAGAAGGCCGTTCATACTGTTTGGGTTCAATCAACAGAGAATGCTGGTATTTGTATACTTTCAGCAAATATAAGAAGGAAGTGACGCGACCACGCAAACTCGATAATTCAGAACCAGATCAAACGATTGAAATTTTAATGCAAAATCTAGACAATGAGGTAATGGGCAAATTTTCCAAAGAAAAATACGAAACCGGCGCGGAAGTAACAAAGGTTTGTAAAAAAATAAATAAAATAATATACTATAATACAAAAACAAATAAAATTTTTAGGCTACAGGCATAGACAAATTATTGCCGAATATGGTAATTGATGATTTCCTATTCGATCCATGTGGTTACTCAATGAATGGCATTGCAGATAAGGTGCGTCAATATTATAAATTTAAAGTGCTATTTGCTTAATTTTTTTAACGTATTGCAGGGCGAATATATGACTATACATATAACACCAGAGAGCAATTTTTCGTATGTTAGTTTTGAGAGCAATGTGTCTATGAATAATTATGCCGAACTTATAAACCGTGTGGTGAAAACTTTCAAACCGGGCAAATTTGTGGTCACAATTTTTGCAAATAAGGTGTGTTTTCGACGCTTACTATATATTATAGTTTAATATAAGCCTAATTTTAACTTTCCAACACTTAACAGGCATCACCGGCTTATGCTACCATAAAAGAGTTGGAACTCGAATATGCGGAGAAGACCAGCTGGAAGCGCTCGAATATGCAGTACTGCAGTTTTCCATTATACAATTTATTATTCGCACAATATTGTCAATGTCCTTGAGTTTGTTGACATACCACATACTACTTAAAGCACTACTAGAAAATCTCCAATATATTTTTAACTACAGGACATCAGTAAGCTTATTTCTGTTCAATTATGTAATAAATAATAATAAATTAAAAAAAAAAAAATAAAATAAAATCTATATAAAAATTAGTATAGCACAGAAAAATTGATATTTTAGTTGTAAAACATTTTAATTACAAAAAACTTGTATAGCATTTGGTATAACTTCGATTCGTAAAGGTTTAACATCATATTCTTCACCATCGATTGAGTAGTGTGTCTCGCTGGCAGTTTTGTCTGTAGGTTGCAGTTGTATTGTTCTACTTTTGATTGTGCTATTTGGTGCCAGTTCTTTACCAATAACTTTGTTTATTTTCTTAACAAATTCAAAACCTGGCGTGAGTGTATCGATCATTTTTGTCTCAAGTTCCGAACTGGAATCCCCGTTTTGTTTACACGTTATATTTAATTGATTTACATTCGTATGTCCTTCGGTTTTCTTGTCACACTCTTCATTAACTTTGTACGCATTCATATTATTGGCACTATTTGTATCTCTAACTGTATACATACGCGGCAAAAACTTTTTCACATACGATTTATTTTCGTAAGATTGACAATTTCTGCAACCGGCACATGGCGGCGTATACACGTAATCAGTAGCGAGATTCCAATTTAGTTTGTTTGAAAACGCGCTGAAAAATGTCGCCGCGTATTGTCTGAGTGAACCAAAATACCAGTATTTATCTGTAATGCTTTCAATATCGCGTAAAAGACCCCAAGAAAAGTCGTTTAAACCGTAAATTGTGCTGTTTTCCTTTGTGGTCTCTGCTTTCTCAGACGTTTCCTCAACGAAATCAACTTTCATGACACTTTCGTTCTTTACTTTTTCTTGCAGGAGCGGCGTTAGTGCGGCAGTGAGTGATTTCACACGTTCCAATTTGTTTTCTGGCTTCAAATCAAGATATTTCAATGCAGTGGCACTCTTACGTCCTAATGGCAATAACACGATGGGACATTTGCCCTCTTTACGGCGCAGTAAGCCCGTAACTACTTCCGATGCTGTGCCATCACCGCCTGCCACCACAATGGCATGTGGACGTACGGTCATTTCATTTAGCCAAGTTTTGACATGACCCTCTTGTGTTGTTTTTATAATATCCACATTGTAACCGGATAGATGTAAGATGGGTTCGCAATATTCTTTGAACTGCAAGCATATAAATAAATGTAAATTTATTTATTTAAACATATGTAGTTCATAAACAATGTTTACCATTTTCTCTGCTTTCCGCTTATTAGCAGCGGGATTTAAAACGACCAAAACATGTTTCGGCTTATCACAGACTTTTCCCAGCGCTACAGTTTCAGCACACACATTTTTCATATGCTCGGATATACTATAAACATGGAATGTTTAATTTAAATAATAAATAGCAAGTAAAATTTAAAGTAACAATTGTTTACATATTTGAAATTCGCACTTTCAATTATATGGCAACGTTGTATAACACCGCACACGGTTTGATTACACCACATAAAGTTATTCACATTTTTAGTAAATAAACTGACTTACTCATAGCTTGTTTTGGCATAATAAAGACCATATCCTGCAACGCCAGCTGCGAACAATGATTTTTTCCAATGATTTCGTAGTGTTTTCAGTGCAATCATTTTATTTCAATTTTATCGTAGACACCAGCTGCACTGATAATGAATTTGTTGGAATTTCGACTGATTGCTAAGTGCAGGGTGAACCTAATAATTCAATTTGAATTATAAATTATCGATATGTACCATTTAGTTGTTGTGCACTTATATCGATATAAAAACATTAAATGTAAATACAAAATATACGTTTTTATAATATTAGTAATTACTTTAATAGTTTATTAAGTAGTATTATTTGTAGTATTATAATTCAATTGTTTATTTAAGCTATTTTGTATTCGAAATTCAATACAGTACAAAAACTCAATTTAGTTTGTAAGTTCCCGCATCACTGCATTTTGAAACGCGCCAATGGAATTCTCAAATATAAAATACATTTCAATTTAAAACTGAAATGTCTGCACATATAGAAATTTGCGCTTCTAACTAACCCTTATGTGAAAACACTAATAATTTTTAGGCTATTGTTATAAATATAAATTAAAAAAAAAAGAAAAAAAAAATTTTGTATATAATTTGTATATAAGTATTATTCTATTTTATTATGTATGATTGCATTATATTATGTGTAATAATATAAATTACTACTTTGCTGTTCAAATAAGGGTTTAGTATTAAAAGAAATTAACAAGCATTAAATGTACAAGTGAAAATGTCGTTATCAGTGCGCATGTGCAATTACCAGGCTCTTGTCTATGTCAAGGAAGTATTATGTGCATTTCTTAGTAAAACTTACTGTTGTGTTAAAAGCTAAAGTATGTCCTGTGACCTGAAACGAATAAAATAATAATTTCATACTTTCAACACATTTAAATAAAATGTTTCGCAACTTAAAAGCAATTTGTGTATTAGCTATATTTTTTATATGTGAGTAGAATTTACAAATATATGTATAAACACATATTTTTTCAGTCTGTTAAAATATGGACGCAAGTCTAGCAGACCTACAAAATTTAGTGCGCACATATTTTTTGTTAAAATTTCTAAAAAAAAACCCTTTCAATTATGCTACAAACTTTAAATTAGTTAAAATAATAGTGCATTTTAATTAATTGTGTGTTAATTGTATGTGTTGTATAGTTTTCCACAGAAAAATCCACTGTCAATATGCTTATATTGATCACAACCAACAAACCAACGCTTCGGTGTTTGTGCAAAAATCGAGGGGTGTCGAGGAGACATTCGAATCGTTGGGGGACACATATTTGAAAGGAAGTAGACCGCTTGATAGAGGGCCCTACTTTGATACATCAGCTACGAAGAATGTGACATCGTTAGTTGGTAAAACAGCGCATTTGAATTGCCGTATTAAAAACCTTGGAAACAAAACTGTGAGTAATAATAATTGCCATCCGATGGGCATTGAGCCAAGTGGTAGGAGTTAAAGTAGAGATACATATGTATGTTTGTAGTTGTATTGAAGAATAATGGTATTTGAAATATTTTTTTGAAATATCGCTTGAAAATTTTGTTTTAAATTTTAAAAATATTGCCAAGCATTTATTATGTGCTAGAATTTTGTAAGATTATGTTGCAAGTACACATCTTCATTAAATACTAAAATATCACAATTTAAGGTTTCATGGATCAGGCACAGAGATTTACATTTACTGACTGTGGGCGAAAGCACTTATACTTCGGATCAACGATTCACTTCCATATATAACAAGCTAACTGGAGATTGGTCTTTGCAGGTAAGTAAAAAAACTATAGATAATTTAAAACATATAAAGTAGACCATAATATGTATGATAGTACAGTTAACTTCCCTAACTCGAATCACCATAATCCACAAAAAACTTCGAGTTAGAGAGATTTCCGAGTTACGGAAGGTAATTTGTATGAAATTTTACTTCTATTGCCAATTCATGGGTTCGTGTTATGAAGAACATCGAGTTATGGAAGTTCAACTGTATTAATAAGAAATCTCTTAAAACTGTGAAAATAAAAGAATTTAAGTAACTAAATTATTTTATAACCATTCTAGATTAAATTTCCGCAAATAAGAGATTCCGGCATTTATGAATGTCAAGTTTCCACAACGCCTCCTGTTGGCTATACCATGGTATTCTCAGTCGTCGGTATGTTTTTAGAAAGCAAATATAATTGATTGAAAATTTGCTTAATTGTTTATTTAATCATTCCAGAACCAATAACTAGCATTCCTGGCGGTCCCGAGTTGTATATTGACATGGGTTCAACTGTTAATTTGACTTGCATTGTTAAGCACCTGCCCGATCCGCCATTGACAGTGCACTGGACTCACAATAATGAGGTTAATAATACGAAAATATTCATTTACACTTTTTAAAATTTCATTATTTTTTTAATTAAAAAGGAAATAAATTACGATTCACCACGTGGTGGTGTTTCCGTTATCACCGAAAAGGGCGACATTACCACATCTTATCTTTTGATACAAAGAGCAAGAATTTCCGATTCCGGCAGATATGCTTGCCTACCATCCAATGCAAATTCTAAATCGGTCAACGTACACGTACTAAACGGTGTGTACTTGTAACATTATTGCAGTGATGTTTAATTTTTTTATACACAATAATTTTCTCTTAAACTTTAGGAGAACATCCAGCAGCTGTACAACGTGCCGGCTATTCATTAAAGTATTGTAGCAATTTTATTGTTGTGTTGATTATGTGTCGTATAATCTATATTATACATTAAATCTTGTATGTATGTATATCACAAAAAAAACTAAAACAAAAACAAAAATTAAATATTTCTTACATTGTTATAGATTCGAAAATTTTATAGATATTTAAAGGAATATCATTGTAAATTAAAGATACATTTTCTATGTAAATATACTTTATCTGAACTATTAAGCCTTAAAAAGCTATGCATTGGATGGTGTTACTTTTGTAGAAGATGACTTATGATTTTTTATAGAAACAAATATAGATAATGATCCTTGCTCCAAATAAAGTGGCTGAAACATGAAAATTTAGGCTAAAAGCTTACTCACCACAGTAAGTTGCCAGCTATGCGTAAACATTGTTAGGTTTCATATTTACTTAGCAGCACTGTTGGGTTTAACATTAATACTTCTTATGAATAAAAATATTCACCAAAAAAAATTAATACAAATTCCACACAAATTATTTGAAAACCTTCAACTTTTTGAAGTCTACAGAATGATTTTATTTGTTAGTTAATAAAGTTAATGTACTTTTATACGCATTCTTCTTTAATATAACTTATTAACTAAAAATCATTTTTAGTCCTTGTGACTATGTGAGGTGTTAATTGAGAAATCAAGACGAATCGAAATAATTGCAATAATGAAAATAATAAAGAAGAAAGCAACCACCAAAAGTGGCTCTTGCAATAGAGTAATTTTCGAAAAATTGTACTTTAGATTGAAATTCGCAATATGATTTTCTACTAAATTTTTGCTGGACAATATTATAACCGGTCGTCCAACTGTATCCAGATAAGTGTAATGCAATTCATTCGCATGACGTTTCATTGCATAGGGTGTTGTTAATTCGATATTGGAAACACCTTCGGGTAAAATGATCTTTATCTCAGCTTCATCGATTACCATATCGTTGTAGATGTGATCAACTAAACGCATTTTCAGCAGATATTTATCACCGGCGTTGAAAAGATATTCGAATGATGGTATGTTGTAACCTAGAGTGTAGTGTGTTTTCCAGCCACCGAAAAGCGGGAATCTTGGACGCAATTCCAATTCAACAAAATCACGCATTACTTTCATATTTGATGTAGAAATATTGCCATTAGTATCACGATAGTAGACATCAGATGCCGATGCAGGTAAAATGGTTTTGTACGATTTTATTGCTTGTCCAGAACGTGCATCCTTTTGGAATTCATAACGTGAAAATGAACCCTTTAACAAAGCACCGGTGTGTTCCATGTACAGATTTTCTTTCACAGCAATATTGCCCCAATGCGATATCTCGATAATACGCTCGAGACGTGTTGTAGTCAAAAATGGGCGTTCGTTTTCATAGTGTATGACAAGTGATTGATTTGATAAGGCTGCCGAATGTTAAATGACATCAGTTGATTTATTATATATTTATACAAAAAAAAATAATAATAATTCCTTACCTTCGATATTTTCGTATGGTCCATATTTGATTTTATTAGAAGCAACATTGAAGGGTTTTACTTGTGTATAAGACAGTATATTCGCTGAGCTTAATAAAACATTAACCTTCTGACTCTTTGTCTCATACGGCGAATACAAGTATAGATTACCCTCATACCTTACAAGTTGTTTGCCAGACTGCGGTATCTGACTGGGATGGGGTATCAACTTCTTTGTGTACACGGCTTCAACAGTGAACACTTCAGTGGCTGTAGATGTTGCGAATGCAATTATGAATTGATGATTTCCATCAACCAATTTTTCCGTATATTTCAACTCTTTTTTATTTTCATCTCTCGCAGCTATAAATGCTAAATTTTTACGATCTGCAGCTGGTACAATGAACGTGTACACGCTAATCGGCTTGCCATCGCTATTGGTAGCCGTTATTTTAATAAGCTCCTTAACTAGCTGAGTTGATATATCCAACGAACGCTCGACATTCTTATTAATAATTTTTGCCTGTGTAAGGCAAATTGTGTAGAAAATTAATATTAATAAAATTGAACACCGGCTAGTTTTCATTTTGCTTTGGACACGTAGGTAGGGCACCGGAAAAAAATTCGTCATGACAAGTTGTTGTATACGCGAACTCCAATAGGAATTGAAACACAGGGTGTAAAGAATACGCTCATTTAATTTTTGGGATGCAACTATTTATACGAGGACAATATAAATTCAGATTTTAATTTTTTAATAGTTATTAAAAATTTATGTAGTTTAATAATACAAAAAAAAAAAAACATTGAAATGAGAATTTCCGGGTACTTATTTGACTGAATTTATGCTGTAAATAATTTATTTTTTTTTTCATATATTTCTTTAAACAATTGATAAATATTTAACATAAATATTTTTATATATTTCATTAATTTTTTTTTTATTCAATTAGTTTTTATTTTTGTAAAATCATTTACAAATTGTTGCCAGATACAAAAACAAAAATATAGAAAGAAATGCGCAAAACTATAAACACTAATCAGTAATGACCAAATGTGTGGATATTTTGCAGGAGCAGGTGCAAACAGCGACACACATGAAATTATGAACATGGTATAAACAGACACAGAATATATATCTGACACAAGATTGCTTTTAAATTGTCGCTCACTAAATTTTTTCAAAACAATATTTTTAACATAGACATGATATAGAAACAATAGCACAAAATATGGAATTGTCAGGCCATCTTTAACAAATAGCGGAAACATGCTGAACATGGTAACTTCCAAAAACCATAAAGTTTCCAGTAGATACCTATTTAATAAACAAAATGCGGGCGCAGCGACAAGAAGTATAGACTTTTCATGCACCTAAAAATATTGAAAAGAGAAGTAACATTACTTAAAAATTTTAAAAGATAATTTTATAATTATGAAATAAATCTTACCTGGAATGAAAACAAATAAAATGCCATGGCGGTGCTCATCAAACACAGCAGAAAAGTTTCTTTCCTTTTATTGAAGAAGAGATGCACATTAAGTGGCAGCACAAAAGCCGCAGTAACACCTAAGCACAGCATGGCCATTTGTTGATTTAACAATTTGTTTCTGAAATATTAAAATTTATGTTATACCTTAATAATACAAATTGTTGTATACCTACTTTATTTTGTAAACCACATTGATGACACACCAAAAGTTTGAAACTTTATCTTCAAATACACCACGTCCAATAGGAAAGAGACGTCCCACCACCTCTAAAATTGAGCTCAATGAACCTAGCCAAGGTAGCCACAAAATAACGAAAGTGCTTACAACAATTCCCGCTATATATAAGAAGTTTTTAATCTTTTGTGAAAAACTATAATAGAAGTAAAAGAAATAATTGCTGGTCCTTTGGTTAAAATATATTTTAACATTATAGTGTAATTACCTCTTTTGATCAAAGCATGTGCGGAGTAGATAAATGAAAATGGGAAAGGCATGATAAAGCTCCATTTGTTTATAGTTCAAAGCTAAGGTGTACACGAATGCGCCTAAATAATGCTTTTCTTTGCATATAGCAGCTATAGCAAACAAAAATAAGCCAAGCGATATGTTATTGTACTGAAAGTGTCCGTTATCAATGAGAATTTGTCCAGGATACAAAATCATGGGTATAAGGTATACCAGCAATGATTTCTTACTTTGCTGATTAACAATCACTAAATAAAGTATTATCAAAGCTGGCAGATATATTACAATATCCGCAAACAATACGCTCAAACGCATAAATATTTTGTGTGCTTCAGATTCGACACCTCGTGATTTCGTCAATTCAACAAAGCTCTCATTGTATTTGTTGGCAATGATACCCAGTAAATAACTGTGATACGCTGTTATAGGCGGATAATCTAGTCCCCAATACAATAAGTCATTATCATTTGTGTTTCTGTACCAATCTTTAGGCTCCAAGTTTGTTGTGATTTCTTGCCAATGCCGTTGTGCCTCGTAATCGCCATACATTGGTGGTTTCCCCTGTCCAGAATAAGAATACAACGATACAATAGCTCTTACAGCTATAGCTGCACTTATTGCAGCTAAAAGTTCAGAGTTAATCGTAGTAATTTTCATTATTTATATTTTAAATGCCACGCCATCTACAAATATACAAATTTACACCGGTCACTTGATTTTTAAGTTTGTTTATCAATTAAAACAGCTGATCAGAGATGTGAACTATTGATGAGAGTGAAGTGATTATTAATTTAAATAAATATATACCTTACAAATAAATATCTGTCCGGTTTTGATTAGGTTTGTAAATAGAAAACTCAGCTTAGTAACTATATAAAACCTTATTTTCATATGAAATTATTAATTTTTCAATGTACATGTCTACAGACATGTAATTTTGTATTCATATCGATTATTACTAATTGATATTATTTTTTACACATCTCTATTAGAAAGTTCGCCAAAATAACGCGTCTAGAAGTTCTCAAATTGTTGCTCGAGCGCTGTTTTCTTAAAATAATTGTTAAAATTTGTGGAATTAAATATTGTGTTTTTCTTTAAAAATTAAGCAGAATGTCCATTTTCGATAATGCTAATTCAGAAGGTCCTGGATTTGTGGGCATACGGTTCTGCCAAGAATGGTAAGTACTATTGCCGGTAGCAAGTGCATGCCGATATTAAATTGTTTATTTATATTTCAGTAATAACATGTTGTATCCAAAAGAAGATAAAGAAAACAAAGTATTGCTATATGCCTGTCGAAATTGCGATTACAAACAAGAAGCTGATTCGAATTGCATATACGTGAACAAAATTATGCACGAAATTGAGTAAGTTTTTTATGCCTTATTTATATAAATTGGACAAATTATAATTCATTATATGTAACTTTATCAATTCGCTCGCAGCGAGCTCACTCACATAGTACCGGACGTTATATCTGACCCGACTTTACCCCGTACTGAAGATCATGCCTGTCCAAAGTGCTCACACAGGGAAGCAGTGTTCTTCCAAGCGCAAACACGTCGCGCTGAAGAAGAAATGAGATTGTACTACGTTTGCACAAATCAGAATTGTACACATAGATGGACGGAATGAGTTATCTTTATAGTTTTTAAAAGATTTGCTAAGAATATAAAAAAAATAAAAGGAGATTTAATAATATATTTGCTAATAACGCATAAACGTTTAATAACATATTTAATCGACTTGTTGTCAGTGACATACATGGCAACATACATATCAATGTTTTTTTCAGCATACAAAAACTGTTTTTATTACAAAAAAAGCGGCAAAATCTTCAATTGATATAAAAGATAGCAACCAAAGGCGGTACAGGGTGCTAGATGTATTTAAAGAAGTTTGAATATTGATAATGAAACTAACGGAGTGACATTGATGTCAAATTTCGCTTCAATTTGATTTAGTAAGTGTTCGGAAAAGCCTCTCTGTAGTACGTAGGATTTCCGAATTCTAACGATTTTTTCGCTTTCACATTTTCATCCTCTTTTAAAAGTATTTTTTGAAATTATACTTAATATACAGGAATTTATACAAGATAAAAAGTAAAAATGAACGATGTCAGTGCATAAATCCTTCTCTTTCCATTTACCGAGAATAAATATATATATACATATGTACATATTAATATAATTTTGTGAGGATTAAAGTTCTATTAGTCAGAACATCAGCCAAGAGGTCAAATGTAACGCCAGTTTTGGTCTTTCTATATTGAGAGACTAGTTTGTTTGGGATTCATGTATAAAGTTAATAACATTATTATCCATGGAGTCATAGCAAAAATTTTGTTACAACACATTTAAGTCGACTGGAATACGCTCTGAGCTAATATTTATACATTTATGATTTATTCGTTTCATATCACAAATCGAACGTGGCTCTGTAGCTACATCCGTCCAAGCAAACTCTTAGTTTATAGAAAAGTCATACTAATTTTCTAAAAGTTAAAAGCACGGAAACGATTTCACATACTCTAAGTTAATGGTATCTAATTTAAAAGCTCGCTGCACCGACAATAACGTTGAATATTGAAAAATATGTTTCCAAAGGTATTTTCTTCAGCACTTAATACAATAACCCCTAATTGAACGGTTTTCATGGAAAAAGTGGCTTCTAAAAAACGATAACGAAAGCCATATAATGCCATATAAAAACATCCACACTGTATTCACGTGTAAAGAAACATCTGATCAAATTCGTTAACGATTACATATATACATATGTATATATTATAGGTAACATACGATGTGATATATTAATCAAATAATAGGCACGTGTGTCCTTATCGTAGCTTTAAATATTTATACATCTAAGTCTACAGGGCATGAGTTCTGTTATGTAGAGTAAATGCTAATGCTCAGTTCAGTTGTTGCTACAAATGTGGTAGTCAACAAATTAATATAAACAATAAATAGTAACACCTGATGTTATAATATATGGCTTTAGTCACCTGAATCAACTCGTACAATACTAACTCAATTTCGCAAACTCACTGTTATCATTATAGTGAAAATAAAAGAACTTTCTATTTATATACAATATATTATTATATTTCTAATTATTTAAATATATAATCCATATTGCTAGCGGCACTCGTCTCAACCGTGATCAAAAATTATGATATGACTACATTTCGATAGCAGCGAAAAGTCTCTTCATAAAATAAAAAAATAAAATATTAACGATTCTATTGTATGTCGTAAAAAATCTGCTCAAACGAAATATTTATTTTGGCAAATTTTTGATGATATCAGAGTTGTCAATATATATATTAGGCACTTATTAATAGGGGCTTATTAGTTATGACAGAGGGATTGTGTTTTAAACGAAACAATTCACATAAGTGTATCTACTACATCAAAAATATATGTTTTCTTACTTCAGTGATTTACGCACTGATAAGATAGTCTTAACGATTTCTAAACAGAAAGTGATCTCCATTGTCATATATAAAGTATATCTACGTCAGAGTTTGGTGCATTTATCCGCCATATTGTTGAATGTAAAGTGAAATTTTGTATAAAAAGAAGTGAAGGTTACGTTTTGAACATATTGGTTATTTGGTACACCCCGAAGAGCTAACATGAAGACCGCTTTCGTTTTATTATTCGCTGTTGCTGCAGGTAAGCAATTTCGCAATTAAAGCGCGCCAACACAACAATTTTCACTAAACACTCACTCCGATACTCCACAGCTTCGGCCATCCCCATCGATGATGAGAGGCAATCCGGTGAAGGTGGCTGGTATGTGCCACAATCGGATGGGTCCTTCGAATGGATGACCACCGAACAAGCCGAAGAAATGCGTTCCGCACCAAGTGGTCGCGCCGCTGCTGTAGTATATTTCCATTTGTACACCAACGAAAACCCCAAAACACCAGACACAATCGTTGCTGGCGATGCCGCTTCCTTGGCCGCGTCCCACTTCAACCGAGCAAATCCAACCAAATTCGTAATCCACGGTTGGCAATCAGACTCCGATTCCGATTTGAACCCTTTGATCCGTGACGCTTACTTGTCGAAGGGTAAATTCAACGTTATCTGCGTAGATTGGAGCGACAAGGCACAGACACTCAATTATGCTGCCTCTGTAATGCGTGTGCCCGGTGTTGGTAAACAGGTTGCTTCCTTCATCGACTTCTTACACCAGCAAGGTGGTCTATCTTACGCCAACTTACAAGTGATCGGTCACAGTTTGGGTGCTCATGTTTCTGGTTATGCGGGCAAGAATGTGCGTTACGGACGTATCCAACAAATTACCGGTTTGGACCCTGCCCTACCCATGTTCAGCTATGACAAACCTGCTGAACGTTTGAACCAAAACGATGCCTACTATGTGGAGTCCATCCAAACTTGCGGTGGTCTTTTGGGTTTCTTGAGGCCAATTGGTAAGGCTGCTTTCTACCCTAACGGTGGTAAGAGTCAACCCGGTTGTGGTCTTGATCTTGCCGGTTCATGCGCCCATTCACGTTCATGGATCTACTATGCTGAATCTATCCAAAAGAATAATTTCCCATCGATGAAGTGTTCTGATTATGAAAATGCTGTGGAGAAGTCCTGTGGTAAGACATACTCTTCAGTACGCATGGCTGCCCCTACCAACTATGTCAACGCCGATGGTGATTTCTATGTCCCAGTGAACAAGAAGGCCCCCTATGGCAAGGGTAAATAAATATATGTTATTATGATATTCAGAAGTAATCTGTACGATTTTAAATAAAAATTTAGAAAAATAATTTGAGTGTTTTGAAAACAACGTAAATTAGCGTTCAGCAGGGCGTATGAGTAATTAAAGAAAATTGGATAGTATTTAAAACAATTTAAAACTGAAATCTCTCCATACATTTTGCAAAATATCGCATTCTACTCAAAAAGCTCTTTAGGGGGTTAGGTAGGTTTCAGAAGTGCATTAACTATTTTATTATTTCCAAGATGTGAGCAAAATAAGAATAAAATCTCTTCATAACCTTTTGAGATATCCTGTCCATCGACTTAAAAAATTGAGTTTTGAGATAAACGCGTTTAAAGTTTTAAATGGAAACTGGCATGGCTTGATGGGCGGAACACCCAAAGGGAATATCTCTTAGAATTTTACTAGGATTGATTTAATATTTTTGGATAATATTTGAATTATCCAAAATTTTAAATTTGAGACCCACCTAACCCCTTCAGACCATAAATATAATATGGGTACAATAGATCGAAAAAGTATCTGTAACGTTAAAGAGCAGTAGCTTCACTGTGCTGTGTTAATTCAAAAGCTAAGTTAGCCTTGAATGTTTTCATTGTAACCTCGTGAATGGAAGGATTCGTTTTCACGTTGACTCCTATTGTAAAGCATTTATAACCCTGAATACTCGATGTCTTCTCAATTCATAATCAATTCTGTTTTTACTCATGGCAATATATTGCTCTCTCGACGAACAAAAACAAAACTCTACAAGTCCCTCATCATTCCCGTCCTACTTTACGGTGCAGAAGCGTGGACGATGTCAACATCCGATGAGACGGCACTAGGAGTTTTCGAGAGAAAGGCTTTGCGCAAGATTTATGGCCCCTTAAACATTGGCGAATACGGCAGAAGATGGAACGTTGAGCTGTATGTGTTATTCGGCGACATAGACATAGTCCAGCGAATAAAAAAACAGCGGCTACGCTGGCTAGGTCATGTTGTTCGAATGGATGAAAGTGCTCCAGCTCTGAAAGTATTCGATGCTCGGCTATAACCGCGTAAGCGGTGTCTACGCCAGTCAAGAAGAAGAAGAATATATTGCTAGATGAGCTTGCCGTGGTGACGCTATTTGAAGGTACCAAGAAGAGAGGAAATTTATATACATACATATATATATATTAATGACTTGAAAATGTCCGACTGTTTGAGTTTACTCCCATCGATTCTAAGGATTTTCATCTTCTTTTCTAGTGTTGTTGCAGTTCGACTTCAAGAACATTAGAGTAACTGCACAACTAAGGATATTCGAAACTCTAATCCCACTAATTAATTTTATATGAACTAGTTATTATTCCGCTCTAATTCCAGGTTGCAAGATATTTTCAAATATAACAGTTATACATTTTTTTAATTTTTTTATTTAAGCAATTCATAATTCTTTCATATTCTGAATATCAGAATAATATCAATTTATTTACCCTTACCATAGGGGGCCTTCTTGTTCACTGGAACATAGAAATCACCATCGGCGTTGACATAGTTGGTGGGGGCAGCCATGCGTACGGAAGAGTAGGTCTTACCACAAGATTTCTCCACAGCATTTTCATAATCAGAACACTTCATCGATGGGAAATTATTCTTTTGGATAGATTCAGCATAGTAGATCCATGAACGTGAATGGGCGCATGAACCGGCAAGATCGAGACCACAACCGGGTTGACTTTTACCACCGTTAGGATAGAAAGCAGCCTTACCAATTGGTCTCAAGAAACCCAAAAGACCACCGCAAGTTTGAATGGACTCCACATAGTAGGCATCGTTTTGGTTTAAACGTTCAGCAGGTTTGTCATAGCTGAACATGGGTAGGGCAGGGTCCAAACCGGTAATTTGTTGGATACGTCCGTAACGCACATTCTTGCCCGCATAACCGGATACATGAGCGCCTAAACTGTGACCGATCACTTGTAAGTTGGCGTAAGACAGACCACCATCCTTGTGTAAGAAGTCAATGAAGGAAGCGACCTGTTTACCAACACCGGGCACACGCATTACAGATGCAGCATAATTGAGTGTCTGTGCCTTGTCGCTCCAATCTACGCAGATAACGTTGAATTTACCCTTCGACAAGTAAGCGTCACGGATCAAAGGGTTCAAATCGGAATCGGAGTCTGATTGCCAACCGTGGATTACGAATTTGGTTGGATTTGCTCGGTTGAAGTGGGACGCAGCCAAAGAAGCGGCATCGCCAGCAACGATTGTGTCTGGTGTTGTGGGGTTTTCGTTGGTGTACAAGTGGAAATATACTACAGCAGCGGCGCGACCACTTGGTGCGGCACGCATTTCTTCGGCTTGTTCGGTGGTCATCCATTCGAAGGATCCATCCGATTGTGGCACATACCAGCCACCTTCACCGGATTGCCTCTCATCATCGATGGGGATGGCCGAAGCTGTGGAGTATCGGAGTGAGTGTTTAGTGAAAATTGTTGTGTTGGCGCGCTTTAATTGCGAAATTGCTTACCTGCAGCAACAGCGAATAATAAAACGAAAGCGGTCTTCATGTTAGTTCTTCGGGGTATACCAAATTACCAATATGTTCGAAATGTGACCATCACTTCTTTTTATACCAAAATTTATATTCTATATTGTTTTTATGTAAATGCGTATGTGCACTATCTACTGTGAAGTTTCTATTAAATCTGACCATAAATAAATCTACATATAATGGTCAGTGCCGAGGCTATCTTATCATATCACAAAATGGTGCAGAGAATATTGTTTGACATCATAAAACCTTCTATATTGATTTGCATTCTATGAGTATAAACGCCTTATCATTATTATTTATTTAAAAGTTGTAATATTGGTGTCCAACACCGGCAATGTTGGAGTCGAAAAAGTTTAAATTCATTATCGAAACCATTGTAAACTTTTCTCTAAGGTCTAACATAACTAGTCGAGTCGTAACCAATTCAGTCGAGTCTACGTAATTGGAACGACATCACACTTCCCGAAGGTCTGTCGGCATATTCTAATGTTTAAGGTTTCTTAACCGGCATGTCAACAACAAAGGCACTGTATACGAAACATTATTTTTGAAAGTCAAGAGCGAGAATTGTACTTTTAATTTATGGACCTAAAAGTGAAACATACATACATATGTTGTTTATATACAATTGTAAATAAATATATCTCAATCACTTCCATTAAAGTTTGAAAACATAAGCTTGTGATAAGATTTCTGTTCACTTCAAACCACTGAAATGATAGCACAAGTCAAATTAATTTATAGTTCACAACACTCGTCATTTAATGGCGGTTGATTGTAAAATATTTTGCACTGTCAACTCCTTTGATTTGCATTTTTCGATTTTACTAGTACGAACGGGTTTCATTAGAGCAACATTTCGTGGTTCTTGTTTAGATATTTAGTGTTTTTTCCCTATTTATCATTTGATTTAAAGTTAAGATATAAATCTACTAATTTGCTTTCTTTCTTTCGGTATAGTTTGCCTATCAAGTTTAGAAAAAGCCTTTAGTAAACCCTTTATTGTAATCATCATTATAGTTTTTCTTCCAGTAATCAGTAAAAATAGGTATATTTGCCTAGAAACCGATATTTTTGTACATCGTTAGATGTTGTTGTCGATTTTCGAAGATAGCCTCCAAATATGAACGAATTGCCTTTGAAGTTGAAAGTTTGTACGACAAGTGATTAAGGGTGATCTATTTCGAGGTTTTCTACTTTTTTGAAGAAAAAACACAGAAAATCAAATTTATTGCCGAATATTTATTCATTATCATTCGAAAGCTCATTATTTGGTATTTATTTTGTAAATATTATATTATCTTTTTTAATCAAATTATGGCCGCGGCCACGTCTCAGATGGTCCATCCATTGAGTACAATATTCGATGACTCGTTCGAGCATTTCGACTGGTAACTGACGAATGACACGCGTGATGTTTTGCTCCAAGGCCAGAATCGAAGCAGCATTGTCCGCATAGACTTTAAACTTTACATGACCGCACAGGAAAAAGTATAACGGTGTGATATAACAAGATCTTGGTGGTCAATCGACCGGCCCAAAACGTAAAATTATCTGCACACCGAAGTATATATATATATATATTAATATATATATATATTTGGCGTAGGAACCGCTTTGAGCGATTATAGCCGAATCCACCAGAGCGCGTCGCTCCTCCTTTTTGCTTTTTGGCGCCAAGTGGAAACACCAAGTGAAGCCAGGTCACTTTTCACTTGATCTTTCCAATCGAGTGGAAGTCTTCCTCTTCCGCGGCTTCCTCCAGCAGGTACTGCATCGAACACTTTCAGAGCTGTGGTGTTTTCAACCATCCATACTACATGACCTAGCCAGACAGCGGCTATCGCTGAACTATGTCAATGTCGTCGTATAGATCGTATACCATCGTCTGCGGTATTTGCCGTTGCCAATGTTTAGAGGACCATAAATCTTGCGCAAAACCTGTCTCTTGAAAACCCCAAGAGTCGTCTTATCGGATGTTGTCATCGTCCACGCTTCAGCGCCATACATTAGGACGGCAATAATGAGCGACTTGTAGAGTTTGATTTTGGTTCGTCGAGAGTGGATTTTATTTTCAATTGCCTACTCAGTCCAAAGTAGCACCTGTTAGTAAGAGTGGTCCTGCGTTGTATTTCGAGGCTGACATTGTTGGTGTTGTTAACGCTGGTTCCCAAGTAGGCGAAACTATCTACGACTTCAAAGTTATGACTATCAACAGTGACGTGGAAAACGCGAGTGCGCTCACTGTTTGTTTGATGACAGGAGACCGATGTGTTCTTTCAATAAATCCATTGATTGATGCGATATATGGGAAGTGGCGCCGTCTTATTGAAACCAATTGTCGCCGAGTTCAAGAGCTCCATTTCAAGCATTAGATAGTTATCATGGCGCGACAACGGTCGCCATTGACGGTTAAGTTCTCACCGGCTTTATTTTTGAACAAATGTAGACCTATGATTCAACTGAAATGGCAACTCTTGAATCTCTTCGGTTGCACTTCGTCCCAAATGCGACAATTGCTTGTTCACATACCTATTGATCTAGAAATGGGCCTCATCGCTGAACAGAAAATGTGCCAAGTCGTTTCATTTGGTGCCGAATCGACTCTCCACGGTCTATTTTAGAGCCCAATTCGAAAAACGGAGATAATATTTTTTTTTTACTTATAACTCAATCTTCCGGAAAAATTTGATTTAGTCCAATATCCAGAAAAAAAATAGTGTTTGTCGTATAGTGTTATACGCATATTGAAAAGACCTGCCATGTATCACAAAAAGATGCAGTTTGGATCTAAATTTCTAATTTGGTAAATTCGAGACTGATTTTGAAAAAATATTTTATTTTAAAAAAGTTTAACGTTTAGACTTTTTCATTCACTAATTTTTGGCACGGAGACATATTATTAGAAGAAACATATTCCATCTGAAATTGTCCAAAATATCTGAGATATATAAATATTTTCGGTAAAAAATTTGTTAGAAGCACTGAGGTCCTCATATTCGATATATCGGGTCTTGAAAACTTATGGACCGATTTCGACGATTTTTAGAAGGGCGATGCTACTCTTTAAATGTAGTTTTTTGCAAAGTTCTGTTCCGATATCTACACTAGTGCTTACTTTATATATTGTAAAGTAAACGGTTCAGATTGACTTCATAGTTCTGGTATATAGGAAGTAGGCGTGGTTGTGTATCGATTTGGACTATTTTCACATCACATCATTGGGAAGCTAGGAAGATATTATGAACCGAATTTCATTGAAATTGGTCGATGTTGATTTCAGAGCTATGGTGGAACCACGCCCATTTAAAATTTTGTATACCATTTTGAGTGCAGCTCTTCTGTACCATCTTTATAATGAAATTAAAGGTTTCTGGGAGTTTTCTAACTGAATTAAAGCATTTTTAGTAGTTTTCAACATAACCTTTGTACGGGAGGTAGGCGTGGTTTTCATCCGATTTCCTCCATTTTTGGACCGTATAAGGTAGTATCTAAATGAAACGATTCTAGAAAGTTTCATTGATATAGCTTTAGTAGTTTGCGAGATATGTACAAAATACTAAGTAGGGGCGGAACCACGCCTACTTCCCCAAACAAATTACATCCACGTATGCCCCTTCATATCAAATGTTACTTAAATAGCTTAATTTATGGATTAGTTATAGCTCTTTGACGAAATATCTCCTGTCATCAAACAAACAGTCAGCGCATTCGCGTCTTGGCTCCCACGTCACTCTTGACAGTCATAACTTTGAAGTTGTAGATAATTTCGTATACCTAGGAACCAGCATTAAAACCGATAATAATGTCAGCCTTGAAATCCAACGCAGAATCACTCTTGCCAGCAGGTGCTACTACGGACTGAGTAGCCAATTGAAAAGTAAAGTCCTCTCTCGACGAACCAAAATCAAACTCTACAAGTCCCTCATCATTCCCGTCCTACTTTATGGTGCAGAAGCGTGGACGGTGTCAACATCCGATGGGACGTCACTAGGAGTTTTTTCGAGAAAGGTTTTGCGGAAGATTTATGGTCCCTTAAACATTGGCAACGGCGAATACCGCATACGATGGAACGATGAGCTGTATATGTTGTTCGACGACATAGACATAGTCCAGCGAATAAAAAGACAGCGGCTACGCTGGCTAGGTCATGTTGTTCGAATGGACGAAAATGCCCCAGCTCTGAAAGTTTCGATGCAGTACCCGCTGCTGGAAGCCGAGGAAGAGGGAGACCTCAACTCCGATGGAAGAACCAGGTGGAGAAGGACCTGTCTTCACTTGGTATTACCAATTGGCGCCAAACTGCCAAAAGGAGAGATTCGTGGCGCGCTGTTGTGGACTCGGCTATAACCGAGTAAGCGGTTTCTACGCCAGTCAAGAAGAAGAAGTTATAGCTCTTTATATGTTTTGACTTACAAACAACCGTTACGTGAACAAAACTATAATACTTAATATTTGTTGCTAGAGTATTATTATTTTGCTAATTCCCTTAAAAAAATCTCACAACTAATTTCAAGTGAGCAGCGCTTCCAATTAGCCGCACAAAGCTGTACTTACATGCCTGTCATTGTGTTGAGAAGCTGAGTGCTAGCAAAAAATTTCGCATACGTTTACGTACATACAAACCAAACCAAATTTGCCGCCAATGAGCGTGGCAACAGCGGCAACTACACACATACATACATATATGTATGCGGCATAGCGGCGGTGCAACATCAAACACTTGCATTCTGTTATTGTATTATACTTGGACAAAAAAACATTGTCAGTATCTATTTTATTGGCTTGTGCTATACTTGCTTTGTATTGTCACTTAAAAAATATAAATATCCTTAAGACTAGCTTATTATTTAAGTGGAGTATAATGTACACTTGGGCGAATATAACTAAGTATATATAGGTATATATGTATGTATTTTTGTTGTTTGTTTTTTTTCTTTGTATAAATATGTCAACAACTCCCCCTGCTTAGTTTAATATGTGCATAATATAAGTATTTATATATTTATATGTATATATTTAGATTTATAATTGTATATTATATATATATATGTATATATTTACAGCAGTCATTATTTTGTTGTTGTTGTTGTTTTGTCTGTTTGTTTGTGTTTGCGTGCATGTAGTTATCGTTATCGTTTTTCGGTTTTGTTGTTTTCATTTTACTGGTGTTGTTGTTGTTGCTCCTTTTTTCATTTTCATGATTTTATATGTCGAACGTAGTTGCTGTTGTTGTTGTTGTTGCTTTTGTTTTTGTATAATTTTTTTTTTTTGTTTCTACTTGTCACTACATTCCGTTGTGCCATTTGAGGTTTCATCTTCTGTGGTTGTATCGCCACCCGATTGAAAACCAGTCTTGTTGTCAGTGTCAGTTGAATTGTTCGAATCGGAGCACCTTGTGCAGACTCCCTGCATTAGTGTAACGTACACCTTGCCGCAGCGAACACATTCATCTTGTGGATCACCTGAAGTTAAGAATGGAAATTAATGCTGTGTGCTGTTGCTGCTGTTTTTGTTTGCTTTTTTTGTTGTTGTTGTTGTTGCGACTGCTCTAGAAGTGCGCCGCAATCACACACATACACAGGCAGGCATACATACATACATGCAGGCAGGCATATGTGCATACATACGTCACAACTGGCCGGCTTGGACATACATATGTATGTATATAAGCCTCGTTTTGAACCTGCGTTTCGGCATGCAAGTTTATTTGTATGCCTGTGTGTGTGTGTGTGTGTGTGCAATGTGGTATAATGAAAAAATGTGGTAGTTCAACTTACCTTCATGTGTTTTCATATGAGCTCGTAAATTGCACGCTAATGCGAACTTCTTGTTGCACAATTCACAACCATGGGGCTTGTTGCCTGCAATGCCAATGTAAAAATTTATTATGATTTGCTTTTATTTTGGTTTAATTTTTTTTTTCATTTTTTGTTTTTGACTTTGCTTTTGCAATGTTTTACTTTGTATTTGCGCAAAAAAAAAATGATAACGGTTAATGTCAAATTTTTTCAATGACAACAATTTTTCGAAATTGAACTAATTTCGCAATTTTCTAATTACAAAAAAAAATATATATATGTAAATATGTACATATGTATGTATGTATTTTATATTTCTCTGCAGCTGCGCAATCACTATTTGTCAATATATCTAATATTTTATAGAAATAATTTTAATTTCACTGGACTTATGCCACTCAAATGCGCTGTCATAGCTGCTGTGTGGGCATACAGGTCTACCAATTTAAAACAGCAAGCAAAAAAAAAAAGTACCCACATAACTACTCAATGCTTATTTGCGCATATTTATGCATACCATATACATACGAACATACATATATACATGTATATACCAATAAGTACATATTTACTTATGAAATAAATCTTAAGCTGATTGTGTACTTATAAGTACTCATACATTAAATGTGTAACAGCAACTTGTCGCTATTGAAACAATGCGTCAAATATCTTATAGGTATGCTATGTGATGCATATACATACATATACAAACATACATACATACATAGCATACCTATAGTCATAAGTATGAGTATCGAATGTACCAACCTGTATGCAGAAAAAGATGATTTTTGAGATTTGTCTGTTTCGAGAAACCGCGGAAGCAAATGTTACACTTAAATGGCCAAGAGCCACTATGCACATACATGTGTGATTTCAGATCGCCGGGTGTTGGGAAGGATTTCGCGCATAAATTACATTTATGTGGTTTTTCCTGAAAAAAATAAAGATAAACAAAATTTATATTTTGTTAGTATTATATTTGTAATTACAAATGGAAAATATATATTTTTGTAAATTAAAATATCAAAATATACATATTTAATACAGTGCTCTCTCGATTTATGGCACTAATATATTATTAATATATTCAGCGTATTAAAATCTGATAAAACTGAGAATAATATGTCAAAACATTGTGTCTAAAGTTGTCTTAAGTCCATTCAGTACACGGTTATAAGTTATCAGAGGTAAAAGAAGAGCTAGCAGTGTTTCGAAAACATTTTTTGTCAAGACTAACTCCCCGCTTGGATTTATTATTGACAATGACGTCATATTTCACGATACACCTACAATGGGTCCCAGGACATAGTGACATCCCTGGGAACTGTGTGGCCTGCAAATACGATAAACATGCAGTAGATATGGCTGAATCACAATGGAAACAAGTAACGACTTGCTCCGTAAGCAGACAAACGTGGCCAGAGTGGAATAAGAGCCGTACTTGTCGCTTATTGAAATTTAAGAGGAATGATACAAGAACCCTTGTAGGGGTGTTAACGGGACACTGTCTGATTGGGAGACACGCCAGCAGACTGGGGCTACCTTTCAATGATTACTGCAGGAGCTGCCAAGAAGAAGAAAAGGAAGAAACGATTACACACCTTCTTTGTGGATGCAAGGCTCTGTACAGAAAAATAATAGCAGCTATTGGACGCGGTTTTCTCGAGGATGTGGGCGAAGTTGCTCATGTCAAATTGTGTGAAATTTTTCACTTTATCAGGACCACAGGGTGGTTCAATGATGACTCCATAGTGTGAGGGATCTCAGTTCCAGTGGTATCACAATGGGCCTCCCAAAGGCCTAGGTGTGTCGTTTGACTGCCACTTAACCTAACCTAACCTAACCCTAACTCCCCGCTTCTGGTTCTGGATCGATGTCACTGAAAGGCCAACCGAATAAACTAGGACACACACTACTAGGAGTCTCGTTGTTCCTAATATTACAACAGGTCGCAGGATATCGATATCATTGGAAACAACACCCGCTCCGTTCCTCTGCCTTTTCCATACTGGATAAAGAAGCGAAGCGTTTAGGTCTGCTAGTGAACGGGGACAAGACGAAATATCTTCAAGTTGTAGATAATTTCGTCTATCTTGGAACAAGAATTAACACCAATAACAATGTCAGACTAGAAAGCCAACGCAGAATTGAAAAGTAAAGTCCTCTCCCGACGAACAAAAACCAAATCCAATATATAAGTCCCTCATCATCCGCGTGCTGCTTTATGGTGCAGAAGCGTGTGCGATGTCAACATCCAATGAGATGATGGCTCTAAGAGTTTTCGAGAGAAAGGTTTTGCGGAAGCTTTACGGTGCCTTAAGCATTGACAACGGCGAATATCGCCGACGATGGAGGGATGAGCTGTATGAGTCATTCGACGACATTGACATAGTTCAGCGAATAAAAGGACAGCGGCTACGTTGACTCGTTGATGTTGTTCGAATGGACGAAAGCGCGCCAGCTTTGAAAGTGTTCGATGCACCGATGTACCAGCTGGTAGTAGCCGAGGAAACCTCCACTCGGTTGGAAAGACCAGGTGAAGAAGGACCTGGCAGCCGTATTCTCTTGAATAGGTTTCATAGGACTGATATGAGCCATGTTATTCTAAGCTTATCCACAGTTAAAATATGTGTATCAAGAACTAATAGGTCTTAAACGTTTTAATATATAAATATTTCGGTATATTCACTATATCCATCGTGGGACGATGTTCGTTTAAAAAGTCTATAATTATTGCCTTTTCGATAGTCTTTTTGAACTCATTATCCCCGGCTGCAATGGTCACAATGTTAAATCTATTTTCTGATATCTTCGGTTTCCTCGAAGGAACTCAATTTTTGGTACAGTGTTTAAAAATAAGATTTTCGTGTTTATTAAGTAAAGTTTTCCAATTAGACTTTGAACTTTCAATATTTAGAATTTATTGAAACTCAATCTTTAAATTTCGCTTATCACAAATACCTAAACCATATTTGAACACCCTGTATGCAGGTGATATACACCTGCTGTATATCTTACATTGCACTGATAAAAGCTACATACACTCACCTTTATATGTGTCATTCGGTGGTAGTACAAGTTGGAGCTGGCCGTAAACCGCTTGCCACACACCTGACATTCATGCGGTTTTTCACCCGAATGTATGCGCCGATGTGTATTTAAACTGCTCGACGTGCTAAAGCCTTTCCCGCAAACCATACACACATGTGGTTTCTCACCTGCAATTGTACAAAAACAAAAACAAAAAAAAAATGAATTAAAAATCATAAATTTTCGAACTCCAAATAATATTGCGTTGAAAGCAAAGACAATAAGAAATACAAATTTTGTACTTTTTTTCGAATCAGAAAATCAGCATCTTCACACTCTCTCAAATCTCCACACACACACACACATACACTCACGCACACATACATGTCGGCAATGCATTCTTTGTTTTTGTTACTTTTATAGTTTTTTTCTTTAACGAAATGCAACAGGTGCAATTGTACTCGTCTGCACCGTTGCGGGCGCGTCTGCCTACCTGTATGCGTTCGCATGTGTCGCTTAAGTAGACTAGGTCTATCGAATGCCTTCCCGCAAACATCACAGGGCAGCAAACAGCGTTCACTTCGGCCGATTCGTGTGCGCTGCGGTGTACGCTGATCACGGATCACTTTTTCACAGTTTGTTGAGTTTATAACATCACTTACGGGCTCATTTAATGATATCACCGAACCGGATAGATCACTCGATATTGACTTGTGTTCATCTTCACTACTCGAAACCGGTGAGACGGGTAGTGAGATGCGGTGCAGCAGGGAGGCGGAAAGATCAATTGGCGAATCTAACAAGTAGCAAAAGAAACAAAGACAACAGTAATAATTATATATCTTGTAACCGCACTCCATGTCAGTAGTAGCTATATACCTTTCATAATGGAATCCATCGTTTGACGATACATAGAGATTCGCATGCGCATGAATAAGACTTCTTCGGGTCTTTCGGGCAGGTAGAATACAACAAGTTCTTGATGCGCTGCTATCGGTTTTATCGCCTCATATATGGGTTCACCTTTCACTTTCGTACAAATCATATTCACATTCGAATCACATACGTTGGAGACACGCAGAAAGCGTATCCAATTGCAACTACGCACTGGTTTATGGAATGCATCGATCTCGTCGTACAGGCCGAAACGATGTCGGATCTAAAAATAAAAGTGGAGAAGCATGGTTAAATAGTGTTAAAATTATTATAGTTTTAGAATTTACAGGATTTACAGGACATCCTATCTTTTAAGAGTTTAAAAAAGTTATTTTTCTTGCCACTTGCCACTTCGTAAAAAGTGCTTTGATATGTATTGGTTTGCTTCGCAGAACAATGCTTCGAGTTTCAAAGCAAATTCAATGATAATTGTTGTATAAATTTTTTGATTTAGACTTTATAAGCATATTATCTTGAAGAGAAAATCACCGCTAAAAATATATAGGTAAGACTATACTATTTCATCTTACAGTTCAAAACTATCGAGGTTAAGCTTTGTTTATTTCATTTAATATTTTGAATATGTAGACTTCATCGTTTTCGATTCCTTCAATTCGGACAAATTTTGAGTCAGAAACCCGGAAGAATTCTCCGCTCTACTTTGGAATTTTCTTCTCGTATCCTCAAAAATTCTCGTATTGTTGTTCTCCCGTCCACTTTGGAATTTTCTTCTCGTATTCTCGGAAATTCTCGTATTGTTGTTGTAGTTACACCAAAAATTCATAAGTTTTTTGGAAATTGTAAGAGTTCTTCACTGTATTGAGTCCGTTTCCGTAGTGACATCGAAAGAGTTATGAGGGTTCTTGACTTCATATGAATCCGGGTCTGTTTCGATTAATGATAATGAGATATTTAGAGCAGACTCATGGTGTGATTATTCACCCTTTCCACATATTGTGAGGTTGTAAGTGAGAGCGACCGTCTTAATGGTTGGTTTGAGTTCGGGATCATAATGCGGAGGTTTATAGGCTTACAAATTGGCTAGAATAAAGTCAACATTTTTTTAAAAAAGCTAAAAACTCTGCCTCCTAGATAATCAATGTGCATTTTTTCCTCACGAGTATATCTCACAAAATCTCTCAGCTCTTCGGTGGAAGATAAAGCTGTTGGAATCTTTATTTGTTTGAATAATATGAAGGCTTACAGTAAAAGTTGTTGCAATAGCTTTTGCAGGAAATTATGTTTATGGTAAAAGACTACTAATAAGATAAGTTTTGTACTTCTAGAGAGAATTATGATACGATTGTCTTCGTGAACAGGTTCTAGGCTGAAAGGTGGACCGGACGTAAGAAATTAAAACAAGAAAAAACGTTAACTTCGGCTGTACCGAAGCTAATATACCCTTCACAGATGCATTTCTTTTAGTAACTATGCGTTTAAGCAAATCTAAAGACGTAAGAAAAAGTAAGTAAAAAAAAGAAAACATTTTACTAATTCTTTTTAGCCGAGTTGTTTGCTAGAAACATTAAGGTTATATAGTTAACCGATCTGAACAATTTCTTCGGAGATTATATTATTACCATGTCAAATTTCGTGAAGATACCACGTCAAATGCGAAAATTTTCCATACAAGCCCTTGATTCCGATCGTTCAGTTTGTATGGCAGCTATATTTTATAGTGAACGGATCTGAACAATTTTTTCGGAGAATAAATTATTTCTATGAACAATAACTCAAACCAGTATTTCGTGAAGATATGTAGTAAAATGCGAAAATTTTCCATACAAGCTACTGATTCCGATCGTTCGGTTTGTATGGCAGCTATATGCTATAGTGAACCGATCTGAACAATTTTTTCGGAGATTAAATTATTTCTATGAACAATAACTCACACCAAATTTCGTGAAGATATGTAGTAAAATGCGGAAGTTTTCCGTACAAGCCCTTGATTCCGATCGTTCAGTTTGTATGGCAGCTATATGCTATAGTGAACCGATCTGAACAATTTTTTCGGAGATTAAATTTTTTCTATGAACAATAACTCACACCAAATTTCGTGAAGATATGTAGTAAAATGCGGAAGTTTTCCGTACAAGCCCTTGATTCCGATCGTTCAGTTTGTATGGCAGCTATATGATATAGTGGTCCGATATCGGCAGTTCCGATAAATGAGCAGCTTCTTGAAGAGAAAATAACATCTGCAAAATTTCAAAACGATATCTTAAAAACTGACGGACTAGTTCGTATATATACTGACAGACGGACATGGCTAAATCGACTCAGTTCAACATACTGATCATTTATATATATATATACTTTATAAGGCCTCCAACGCTCCCTTCTGGGTGTTACAAACTTCGTGACAAATTTAATATACCCTGTACAGGGAATAAATATATATATCAAAAGTTCCCTTTGGTTTTTGAACATCGACTCTAACTAAAAATGGTGTTTATAGGAAGTTGAATCACATTGATCAACCAACGATGGTTGTAACTTTCATTGAGTTATTCTTTAGGTTGAACATTTTTGATTGAGTAAAGTGTACTATATTAATTTTTTCTGTGCTGTTTCAAATAATCTGCTATAAGTACACAGCTTAGGCCATATAATCAATCAATTGTTGTAGCAAATAGAGTTAGAAACTCGACGCAACCACACCATTTCTGGTATGCCACATAATAGTACTGCATAATGGCAAAATAATCGTAGGTGAAATGAAACCTTTATTCATTTTGAATTTTTTGTAGAAGCACAAAGTCACACATGTTTGTCGCTTTATGAGTAGCAGCGCCATTTTTGGTACAAATCCAGCTTTGAAATAAGTGTGCACGCGAACGAACATACATACAATCATACATACAAATTTACAAGTATTCAACCGTATTTAAAGTTATTTAAGTATATTTATTTGTATGTAGAGTCTTTACATTAATGACTAAAAATCAGTAGTTGATGTTTTCGAGTTCTTTATTTTTTATTTTTTTTTGTTTTCGTTGATGTTTTTTTTTGTTGTACCTGCGCTTCCTGTCATTGTCAAAATCAGAAACAAAAGAGCCACAAGAGTCAACATTTAAATTGCATGACTATAACTTATGAGTTTGTGCACGAAAGGTAAACAACGAGCACTTCTACGAAACATCAAAGAGATTCGACTTCGGCTTCAGCTGAAAATGAGGCTGAACTTGAGCTAAGCCGAGCTGAGCTGTGATGAGCTGTGGTTCTGCTGCCGCTTAATGTTGATATTGGGTGCTTAGGCGCTGAGGTGCGATGATCTGTTTGTAGCAGTTTCATGTATGTATGTATGTATGTATGTGTGTGTAGCCCAAAGTTGATCTCACTTGCTGCGCATAAAAGACGAATAATATCAAAACGCGCTTAAATAATTTGAACTGTAATCAACTCATCATCAAGAACAGAACAGAGCATCGCACAGGGCAACACGGCATAGCACAGCACAGCACAGCAGCCGGCTTCACGTCATTTCAATCATAACAACAGCCAAGACAGAAGCAACTAACAGCTGCAACAACAACAACAAAACCACAGATAGCAGTAGCTTTGTGTAGAAATACCGTCAATCACGAAACCTATTCGTACACAAGTGTGGATAGCAAGCAACAAGCGGTTAACATGTATTTAAGTAACTACCGATGAAAAATCAACAACAACAAATCGACGAAAAATTAATAAGAAATTATGAACGCGGCGTTGAGTGCGAGCGCGCGGCATTGGAAGCGAATAAAAAATGTATTAGCGTTTGCATGCGTAAAGTAGAAGTTATCAAATGTTGCCTGCTTGGCGGTTGCTTTTCCAAATTGTCATATTGATTTGCTCTTGTTGTTGTTGCTGCAGCTGCAATTTTTGTTGTTATAGGTTACCTTATGCGCTATGAAAATTTCCACTTGCTATCGCCATTGTGCACATACTGCTGCACTTGATGCGCGCGATCTTTAGCACTTTCATGCTTTAAGAGAATTAGTGTAATGCGGATTTTATTTTACTTACATAAGTGCTTGAGCGGAGGTGCTGCTGCAGTGGCAATGTTGTTGTTGGAAAACCATGTCATCATTATTGAAAAATTTCTTTGTAGTCGTTGTTTATTCGGAAATTCAAGTGATTTCATACTTAAAACGAAATTGTTTTTTTTTGTTTTACTAAAATTTGAATAAATGTGTGTTTTTTTATAATTATTTATTGAATCCAATCCAATGCAATTCGATAGATGATATCATTGTTAAATAATACCTGACCTTGTTATCGAAAGAGCAATAGATATACATACTGTTACTCATACTTGTTTTGATCTGAAGTTCTTTCTTTAAGCGAACTACCCACTGTATAGTACCATGTAGTGAAGATGGGCAAAATCGGTAAACTGCCACGCCCACAAAATGCCGAAAACCTATACAGTGTCATAACTAAGCCATAAATAAAGTTATGAAAATAAAATTTGGAACATAAAATCGCATTAGGGAGGGGCACATTTGGATGTTATTAAAAGAAAAAAAAAGTGGGCGTGACCCCGCCCCCAAATAGGTTTTTTGTTTATATCTTGCAAACCAATAAAGTCTGGAGTCGTTTCTTTTAGCCATTTGCTTATACAGTCCAAAAATGAAAGAAATCGTATAATAACCACGCTCACCTCCCATACAAAGGTTAGGTTTAAAATTACTAAACCGAAAAACGTCAGAAACACTGAATTTCACATAAGAAATGGCAGATGGCAGATGGAAGCTGCACTCAGATTTTTTTACAAAATGGAAAACGGGCGTGGCGTCGCCCACTTATGGGTCAAAAACCATATCTCAGGAACTACTCGACCGATTTACAACTTGGTTTGTAAAAGTTTCCTTACATCCCAATGACATGTTGTGAAAATAGGCCAAATCGCTTCACAACCACGCCTACTTTCTATATACCAGAACTTTGAAGACGATCTGAATCGTTTACTATATAGCACTAGTGAAGATATCGGAACAGAACTTTGCATAAATACTGCATTTATAGTGTGGCAGCCCCTTTCTAAAAGTCGCCGAAATCGGACCATAGGTTTTCAAGGCCCCATATATCGAACATGAGGGCCTCGGTGCTTCTAACCTAATATTAAGGTTTCCAACTTTCAATGGACTTTATACAATATATATGACGAATATGTGGGTCAAATTGTGTATTATATAATATTAATACTGTGCAAATTATGACCCAACCCAAAACACACGATTTCTCACACAACAGATCATTGGCAGCTAAGAATGCATCCTAAGTGAATCATCCCAGGTATTCACTAAAGAAAAAAAAAGAAATCCTAACATCCTAACTGTATTTCGTTCCTACATATAAATGATGTTTGTTGTTGTAATATCACATCTGGAATGGTCTTTGATTTATTTAAAGGCAACCAAAAAGGATCGTGTACCCAGATTATATCCTCTTTTTTCGCTGAAGATACTACTTAGCACTAAAAAAACCCTTTATCTGACCGACTTTTTCCAAATTTCTACACTATTAGGCCAAATAATGCATCGAAGAACACTTAGTTTGCATAAGCATTTCTTAAACCAAGTCGCGAGATTGAAGTTTAAGACAATTTTTGTTGGCAAGTGATGTTTTGCTGAGGTAGGCATACATACGATGAGGCTAGGAATACTGTCTAGGTGGGATGGAAACATAAAATCATTCACTCCTCCACTGACCAGAGTTCGCAAGACTGAGTTTGAAAAATCTTGGTAGTTATAACTTCGTCGAACCAAGCGAACTTGCCGGAATGGACATTGGCCGGCTAATAAAATTTGTGATAGGCTCAAAGGCGCTTTGACGTTGCAATCAATCAATGGATCGGCGACTTTAGCAGTCCAAGTGGGATTTACCGCGACACGTCAGCCAGTCGCAAGGGTCTGTCTTTCGAGGCTAACATAACCTACTTTGGACCGTGCAGCAATCCTCGTTCTTATATAGAGCATAGATCAGGAAATTTTTCCATGTTGAACTGAATGATTATGCGAAAGATTATAAAGCATCCACAGTCAATTGCGCTGAAGTCTACTTGGTTTGTCGTGGATGGGTCATAGATGAGTCGTGGTTAGAGCATAGATCAGGAAATTGTTCCATGTTGGACTGAATGATTCTGCCAAAGATTTTAAAGTACCCACAGTCAATTGCGCTGAAGTCTACTCGGTTTGTCGTGGATGGGTCTGTCAGAAGAGATATCGATGGGTCTGCTAAAAGAGACAATGTGAGCGGAGTTAGGTTGGAACAATGTTTGGAATTCTCAACAATTTATGAAATGTGAGGGCCATTGACGTCTATACATCCGGGGACATCCGAGTCTCCATTGTATAAAAATAAATTAATTGATGGGTTTTTCGGTTCCTAATAGACTTGCGAAATATAGCAAATTACTTAGGCAGTTATTACATCAATCGTACAGAAAGAAGCAGCAATAAAGTAATCTTTGTAATCTTTTCTCAGCCTACCAACTTCACATTTGTAACCAATCAGACATGCATTGCGTTATGATTGAGACAGAGTTTTCATGTATGAATTGCAGCAGTTCTGCATAACTTCTCAATGAAATCTAAAACCTTTATCCCACGATCGGATGCCACAAATGCCCAACATCATCTTATCAATTCCCATTCATCAAAACAGCCGTGGTCAGTTGTGGACTCTATGATGTAGAACTTAACATTAAACTTGTGGGATTTGCTTTACTTTTGTGCTGTCAACAGAATGTCACAACATTTACTCGCAGGCATATTAAATAACATAGCGATTCATAACATCTTTGACATTGCACACATATGAAACAACAACAACAACAAATACATATGTTATGTGATTGATATTATGATGGATTGTGCATTGCGCAATCGTTCGTCTGTGATAGCGTCACGGACATTGAACTTAACCAAACGCCAATGACTAAAACTAATGCCTGTTTTAGCCATAACTGTAGCAACAGTACATATATCGGTAGTACATGTTGTTGTTGTTGTTGTTGCAACAGTATTGATAGTAGTTGTGTAGCGGCTCGAAACCAGTACAACTGTGCGGAAAATCACACTTTCACTGATTGAAAATGGATGAAGATTTTTGACAGCAATGCAACAAGTGTACACCACACTTATTTAGAGCGTGTAAATATGTACATATGTATGCTTGTTTACTTAGGTATTTATAGGTACGCGAGGTAATTGGCACACAACTATTTAGTGGAGGTGACAAGCAGGATACGCTTATGAGTTAATTTTTCATAGCGGCAGTTAGTTATAATGTATGTATGTAAATGTAGTTGCTTGTAGGTATATATTTCTAGGGATGTACATACATATGTTTGTATGTTTGTAAGTTCATTCAAAGCGCATAAATAGTTGAAATTCCCACGCATCTTTTTGGAGGGTGTTTTGTCCCCCCGTCTTAAGATCGCTTGACTTTTGATAAGTAGTTGAATTAATTTTGACGGTTTTGCGGTAAGGCGTCAACAGGTTCAAGCATATGCGTGTGTGAAAATTTTCACCACCACCGCAATTACAGACACACAAACATACACAGCCATATACATATGTATGTGGTCTAAGAAAAAGTTCTCAATCGTGTTCATTCTCCCATAACGGCGGAAAAGACGTCGTGAAGACATTCTTGAAGAAGTTCCCATGTTTTCTTAATGCTGAAAAAGCTATTGTTCAAAACGCTACTTTTACACTTGCTGCACACGGTAAAAAGGGTGGGTTAATAGTTGAATTTTGATGTTAAATTACCCCACGTAATGTTTGCAACACACACATATGTACATATATACATACATGTACATATATGCACTACATAACGTTAGGGAAGCTACTAATATTAAACTAAAAACGCATAAATTGTCTGTGTGTGGGTACAACTACACACAACTTAGTAATAACATCGTTGCCCGTGTGCTTACCAAGCGTGAAAGGAAAAGACGTTATACTTAGACTTTTCTCAAGACGCGCTGCTTAAGACAATTATGCTCATTTGACGGAATTGCATGCTACGCCATATGAAGACACTGTAAACATACACACACATATGTAGTTGACAGCCATCCCGTTTAATCGCGGGAAGCGTGGGAATATTCCCACAGACACTTAATGAATTACTACTGTCCAGCCACTGGGTGAAGTTGTGTGTTTCTATGCGGGCGGCATGAGGGTCATAAGCGTATATTTAGAACCCTCTCTGTATTATACAAAATTGTCGACTTTCAACAGGTACAACATTACAACAACAACAGAAAATATACATATAGCGTTAAAACTGTTGCATGCGCTTATATTTATGGGTATTTGTATGAATTTGTTTGCGGCTAATTATGTGATTTTTTTATGCCTCGTGTATGTATGTATGTGCATTTAATGTGAATATGTTAAATATGTCTAGTTTTGAAATCATTTGTAGCTGTATTATTAATTGATATTTCGCACATATTTCATTTTAATTAAATTTATTATTAAATTTTACATTATAAATGTGTATAGATGCATGTTTATAACGGTTATCAGTTAATGTTGTGAAAAAAATTAAATGCAAAATCGTTGTTAAAAACGAATTATAATAAATATTAAATATATTATTTTCGAAATAAAATAAATATACATCTTAATTGTGAATTTATTTTAATTAATTTTTTTATTATTTTATAACTCAAATCAGTTGCTTGGTGTCCTGTGACTATACACTATAATATTGACTATATACTATGCATTTATTTCTAAAATTTTTTTTACTAATATTTTGATCAAATGGATTTAACACCTTCAATAGCCTGCGCTTTAACGGAATAATTATAAAAAGTCGGAGAAAACTGGTATATAAACGCAAATCACAGCAAAAAAAAATTTAATTTACTAACAAACAAACCAAAAAAAATAAATAAATAAAAAGTACTAAGAACAACAACAATATTTCCAAAAAGAAAATCAGTTATAATCATGTTTGTTAGTCCCATTGAGTTTGATAACTGATGATCTATCTATACATACAGTTGAACTTCCCTAACTCGAATCGCCATAATTCACAAAAAACTTCGAGTTAGAGAGACTTCAGAGTTACGGAAGGTAATTTGTGTGTAATTTGACGTCTATTGTCCATTCAAAAGTTTGAGTTATGGCGAACTTTGAGTTATAGAAGTTTAACTGTCTATACAGACCTTTTTACAATATGGTTAGAAAATGTTAATTAAATTATGAAATCCTGAAATATGTACATTTTTGACCTATTGGGAGTTATAAACCTATGAAAGTATATACATGTACTTTAAGTTCACTAGTGTACCAAATATTTGGATATATTTTATAGCAGTTTAGAGGATATAAACTACATCTAACTTATAGTTCAGAATAAAAATTCTTATAAGCATATAGATAGATAGATAGCTTTGTTTACGAATTCTCACGCAGAACCATAGACCATCACAAGATCTTCAGCTAAGAATAACTATTTCTATTAAACTTGAATTCGAAGTCGAATTGTATTTTCTACTGATATTTGAATCTAATATGCATATATAGTGTCATAGGGAAATCTAAGACCCTTACTGGTCAATAATCTGCAGTCATATGGTTTCCTTGGTGTTCGAAGCGTTCTTGCACACCATATTAATTCTACCTTAAAAATTATAAACTCTGCAACTGATTTAAGAACAACAAAAATGTTGTCATGAATTAAGGGGGGGGTAAGGTTTGACAATTTTTTTTTATTTTTTATTTATTTTTTTTTCTGAACCATCAACATTTTAAGAATATTGTGTTAAAGTCAGGCTAGGGCATTCGGAGAAAAACTAACGAAGTTACAGCAGGTTGAATAACGGTACCTCCAGCTACCTGCGCTGAGTGTACAAAACTTTGAATCGATTTTCCCAAATATGTGATTTTTAAAGTCGGTGACCAGCCTATAGAAAAAACTACTGCATCGATCGTTTTGAAATTTTGAACAAATATTCTACATATATATATGTAGCTCTCGAATGACGTCGTTTTTCCAAAAATTTTAATTACAAACAATTTTACAATAACAAATAGGTCGATTTTTTCATCTAAAATCGTCATTTTGGCTTGAAAATGGTACTAAAAATTGAAAAATTAAAAAAAAAACTCGACGTCAATTGAAAGATAAACTAATAAACTAAAGAAAGCATTTTGATTTTTTGGTTTCGGATGATGCTGTAGGCTGGTCACCGCACAAAAACTTATTTTCGAGGTGCCTGCAGAGATAAATCCTTTATTCCTCGCTATTTTTCGATAAAACTTTTTTTAAGTATCCTTCAAATTTTGTACTTTCATATAATAATAAGTAAAATAAAACTACAGCAATAATTTTTTCCAAAAAAATTCATGACAAAATGTCTTTTTTAGACGAAAAAAACCTTAATTTCTGCTTATGAGGAATAAATATTTAATCAATAACAGCAACAAAATATAGAATAAATAACCAGATTATAATAAATAACATTGAACAAAATTTTATGTATTACAAAACAAAAAAATTTAAAAGGAATAGAAATTATTAAATATTTAAAAATTTAATTGTTGATAGTCAAATAACTTTTTTAAAATAAATATAAATATTTTAAATTAAATATTAAAAATTTATTATTTTTTTTAATTTAAAATAAATATTAATAATAATAGTGACAACAGAGTAATAATAATAAGCATCTAAAAAAAATTATTTTTTTTTATTAATAACATTATATTAACTATATCTCTGCTAAGCGAGCGGCAAAAAAACACTCGCTAAAATAGCGAAATGCATGTAAACAGCGATTTAAACTCGCTACAATCCCCAGCTCAGCCTCCAGATACTTCAAATATAGCATCGTATATCGCATCGTTATCAAATACGGTATGTTAAAGTAGTTGATAAGAAATTTTGAAAAAAATTTTCAAACAATCCCAGTCAAAATCTCTCATAACAGCAACAACAAGTGTAATGTAACTTATGTTTGACAGCTGAGATGTTATCACTGTTATTGAGTACCTTAAGGGATGTTTTAACCGAGCTGATCATACTTTTGAAATTCGCTCACATTTTCTTTTTATATTTCAAAATTATTTTAAATTTTCATTTCAAAATTATTCTATTTTTTTCTTTCAAAATTATTTTAAATTTTCATTTCAAAATTATTTTAAATTTTCATTTTAAAATTATTTTAATTTTCATATATTTTTTAAACTTTTACTAACACAATAACCTTTTTAAACAATATGTCACTAACCAAAATCTAATTGAATCCTTAATACATACAAATAGCATTATCAACTGACACTGTTTACCTGTAAATATGTATGTTCATTTGTATGTGCCACTAACAACTTCCGTAACCGTTTGCATTTAAATGTAATACGAAATCCCGTCGCTTGTGACCAAACCGATTTCACGTATTTAATTTCAATTTTAATAATTTTCAATTTAAACTCAAACTATATTCTTGGCAATTTCATACTAATTAAGGCGGCAGAGATTCAAATAATAAGATTTATTTGCATTGCAGCATATCAATTTGTGTTTTTTGTTATTGTACTTACATCATTTTCATCGAGATACTGAAATGCATCCAATTTGTCCAAACGTAATGTGCCTTGAAAGGGATAAAATATCGTGCCTTGTTCGATGTAGGACGTTGTCCACACTGTGATTTCGGTCTCATGATTTGCCGTTAACGTTGTGGCGGCGAGCGACAACTCTTTGGGTATTAAAACACACGTTTCCATGTTGATTTGAATTAAATTTTTTTAAAATTGTTATTTTTGAGTTTTGAAATAAGTTTTTGTTGTTTTTTAAATTATTATTTTTGAGTTTTAAAATTATTTTTTTGTTTTTTAAATTATTTTTATTATTTTTAAATTATTATTTTTGAATTTTAAAATAATTTTTTGTTTTTTAAATTGTTTTTATTATTTTTAAATTATTATTTTTGAATTTTAAAATTTTTTTTTGTTTTTTAAATTGTTATTATTTTTTAAATAAATATTTATTTTATTATATTTGCTTTATTTTTTTCTGTTTGTTTTTTGTTTTAGTAATCACAAAACTATTTGTTTTTATTTTTGGTATATTTTTTGTAAACTATTATTATTTTAATTACTCCTATATAATAAATATGCTTAAGTCCCTACGCGAATTGCTGAACTTCAAACTTTATTTTACGCCATTAGTGCGTGTATTTGTTTATCGCTGTGTGTGTTTAAATATTTTTATTTCAAAAAAAAACGATGCATTAAACTAATTAAATTGTTTATTTAACGCATTAAAAATCAGTGTTTGCAGTTATTGTTTATAATTAATATTTTATTTTTTTTTTTGTGCTTAAACTTTGCATTAAAATGCCGACACGCTATTAATTCGCTTTTTATATATTATTCTTTCATAAACAGTATTGAACGAGTTTTGCGTTAGCGCGTACGCGATTTATAATTCAACAAACAATCTCAAAACCAACAACGTACACAAGTAGTAGTCGTCGTCGTCGTCGTAGTCGATTGTAGATAGTTGTTGTGGTAGTAGGACCCTTTTTCCTTCAACACTAAACTAATACTGTCCGATCAGGATTGTCCGCACCAGCCATGACCTTCGGAATGAAATACATAGCAGCGTACACACCTGATACAGGCCGCCACTAAATGCAAGACCGAAAATTAAGAGCTACTCAGCTAAGCTCATTTAGCTCAATGCTCCAATACGTTACCAAAAACAAGATCAACATTACACAACGTTAATTTAATCGATTGATCGTACATACAGACATGCATGCATACATACACACATACGAGTAGTGTGCGGCAAATACTCGCGCCACATACGTACATACAAGCAGGCAATATGAAAATACTCGTCGATATGTCTGTCTGTCTGTATGTATGTATGTAGGCAGCCAACATCATATGGAGCGAGCGTAGTACGTACTTGAGTGTGCGCTACTTCACATACATACAAACAAACACAGGTTGTTCAGTGCACAGGTAGCAGGAGCAGCAGCAGAGGCAGCGGCGGCTTGACTTGACTTTTTGCCCAGACAATTGTAAAGCGGCTTAAGAAAGCAGCGTGCTCAATGTATTGCTGCCGCATTGCCGTCACCTGTTGCCTTGTTTGGCGCGTTTGTTGTTTTTGTTGCATTTTTCGTTGTTGCTGTTGTTGTTTTCTGTTACTGTTTCGTACGTCTTGGAAGACGTTAAGTGTTTATCTGAGCAACTTTTTGAATGAAATAGGAAGCCCACACGTAGTAATGTTGGTATTATGCATATATCCGTTTATAAGCACACACACACACACAAACGCACATACACTTGTGCTTGACCATTTTTCCTGCTCTCTTGAGTTACAGCAATTGAGTTGAAAGCGGTAAGACGAGTCAAGATGAAATGAAATGAAAAACTCTAAAGTATCTGTGTACACACATGTATGTACATATGTGTGTGTTAGCGCTAGTTAGTGCGATTTTGGCCATGAACATGGGCTGCCAAGAATGCTCGTACTACAACATCCCATTCATAATTTCCGTTTGAACGGCTCCAATTCTGTGAGAGCGCAAGTAGACTTGAACTCAAAGTTGCTGTGCTCGAAGCTGGCGTCTGAAACCGGGAGATCTTCTCAGCAGCACATAGTACATACATACGTACAAACAGAGACGTCGACACATTTCTGTGTTAAGAATAATAAGAATTTGTTTCTAGTCACCCATATGCAAGTGTATTGCGTCTCTTTCTTAAACTCCGCCCTTATTCTTGAGGAAGTGTTGTGTTCTGGCGCAAAACTTGGTGAGATCTTTTATTTCCTCATTTTTTGTTTAACAAGTTGAATTGAAACTCACAAAGGCTGGCGCTCAATTTTTTATGCAATTACTTACATATTTGTTATTGTTGTATTTATATACTTACAGGCATGTGTATTTGAAATAACGGTTTGAAAATTTTAAATGTATACATGGTTTTAAACACATGTATTTTAAACAAAAATTTATAAGAATCGAGAAAGGTGTTCATTTTGGATATACATACATGTATATAGTTATTATATAGACACAATACACATATACTTATATATATATTTTTCGAAATACTTGAATAACACCAAAAAATACGTTAGTAAGGCAGAGTATGCGGAAACTCACATGAAATTCGAGGTCAAACAAGGCTTGTTTGGACGCTAAAATGAAGCTAAATTAACGCGTCCTTTCAGGAAAAACTGAGTTTAACTGATATTTCAATTTTTTTTTGTACTCATTCTAATTAGTCTTTGAGGCGTTTATTTTCAAAAATAATTCAATTGATTTCGTTTTTTAATAAACTGTTTATTTCACACTTAAATCTTAGTGTACTGACAGATCACTGCTAAAATGACGTCATAAAAACAGTTATTCATATATTTAATATATATATACTCTTAAAAATTTTATTTTTATACGCTCGCAACAAAGTTGCTAAAGAGAGTATTATAGTTTTGTTCACATAACGGTTGTTTGTAACACCCAAAACTAAACGAGTTAGATATAGGGTTATATATGTATATAAAATTGGTCAGGGTGACAAATAAAGTACAAATCCGGATGTCTGTCTGTCCGTCCGTCCGTGCAAGCTGTAACTTGAGTAAAATGGAGGAAATCGGATTATAACCACGCCCACCTCCCATACAAAGGTTATGTTGAAAACTACTGAAAATGCTTTAATTCAGTAAGGAAAACCACCAGAAACCTTAACTTTCATTATAAAGATGGTACAGAAGAGCTGCACTCAAAATGGTATACAAAATTTTAAATGGGCGCGGTTACGCCCACTTATGTGTGAAAAACCATATCTCCGAAACTACTCGACCAATTTCAATGAAATTCGGTTTATAATACCTTCCTAGCTTCGCAATGATATATTGTACAAATAATCCAAATCGGTTCACAACCACGCCTACTTCCCATTTACCAGAACTTTGAAGTCGATCTGAATCGTTTACTTTACAATATATAAAGTAAGCACTAGTGAAGATATCGAAACAGAGCTTAACAAAAATACTGCATTTAGAGAGTGGCATCGGCCTTCTAAAAATCTAAAATCTAAAAATCGGTCCATAAATTTTCAAGACCCTATATATCGAATATGAGGACCTCAGTGCTTCTAACTTATTTTTTTACTGAAAGTATATGTAAGTCTCTCTGATATTTTATAGAAATTCAGAGGAAGTATGTTTCTTCTAATAATATGTCTCCGGCCAAAAATGAGAGAATTGGGGTCATAACTTCCCCTATCTCCCATATACTTAATATTAGGGTTTTCAAACTTTTAATAAACTACCATATATATGCCGAATATTGTTTGTTATATTAATAAAATTAAATAAATAAATTGCGAAAGTATAAAATGTTCGCTTGTACCCGAACTTAGCCAGTCCTTACTTGTTAAATATTTTTTGCTATTTTTCTTTCATAACAGCGTTTAACGGTATTTTTTGAACATAAAATTTAAATTCTCTCAGCAACTCAGCTGAAGTGACGTCACACGAAGAATTACCTACAATGTGTGACTGCTGCCGAAACGTCATTTCAATTAGAGGGGGTTGATACTGATACTGGTGTTCTATTTCGGGGGTAAAGATGCCGAATACTCCTGGTTTGATCTGCTACATATTATATAATATAAATATTTTATTATGAGGTGTCTTCAAACTTTTGGGACCCTTAATTATTGAGACAGTGCAAATAAATCTACATAAAGTTGTTGAGAATCTGAAAATTAATCTGGCAGCAATTATTATATAAGCACAACGAACGACGTTGAAGAGGCGCCTAAGCTTAAGGTGAGCTTCTAACCTAAGTGTTTTGGAAGCAGCAGTTTCAATATTCAATTATTCTCGTCAGTGTCACTAGAGTGAACGAGAGTGATTAGAGTGAATGCTAAGGGGTTTGAAAGCACATTAAAATAACTGTATTGTTCAGTAGTGTTTGCTAAGCCAGAAAGTTACTCTCAGCGAGAGAGGTATGAGTGTTCCTGTATTGTCTTGATGAATAGTGTATGTCTTTCGATAAGTCTGGATCGGAAACAAACGTTATTCTGCCTAAAGAGATCTCTCAAAGCTCTATTTTAATTGAATATATCTTGTTGTTATTGAATATAATCTGAAGGAGTACAGTTACAAATTACAAATCAAATCAGTATTAGAAGTATTGTTTTATATTTTTGAAATCAGAGTAACCAGATCTGAAAAAAACTTAACGAAGTGTCAATAGTAGAACAAATATCAAGTCTAAAAGGTATAGCCTTCATATCTGCACTCGTGAACCTCATTTACGTGACATAGGCTCAAATCAAGAAGAACAACGGTATTGAAGGTATTTAAAATTAGTGAACCCCCTCGAAACCTTGGTGATATTGTCTGTACGTGTAATTGGCATTGTCGATTTGAGGTTAGGGTGAATTTGTGTTATATAATTGATCTATTAGCATGGTTATTTAGATTTATGATTACATTTGGAAGTGTATTTACTCGTTCAAGCCTTTCAATTTGTGTTTTTTTTTTTGTAGGAAGAATTTATTTTAATTGATTTTCCTTTTATTTCTAAGCTTTAAATCCAAAATCGATTGACTACAAGAGTTACTATATAAATATATTACTATTTTCGATATAAAAGTTAAATTATTATATTTTTTTCTTTTCTAAGCGTTTGGAATAATCATACAATTCAATTTTCTTTCAGCATCACACGAAGCTCATGTCAATTAATTCTGGTAAGTTCATTCACATCTTCAATTTCATACAATATATTAGCAATGTTAAATAGACAAACGTGCCGTTAAGTTTTTTTTTTGTTTTTATATTTTAACAAAGATGATTAGCTTTTTACTCATTTTAACACACGAACCTTCATGATTACACATACAGTACAAACACCAGCACGCACCTACACCCAATAGCATTTAACTTGGCTATGAGATTCTTGTGAAAATAAAACCAAATCTGCTAAAAAGAATACACTGAAATCTCTGCTGCTAAGTATATCGTATTACACAGCTTTTGTTTTGTTTGTGTATACATACATACATATATATCGTACGTGTACTTAGCTTAAAAGCGTGAAAAATTTCTCTTTGCCGCTCACTGACGTTGTTGAATCAGTAGCACACAACATCTTCAGCCAATGAGAAGTTCACGACGGAACATTGAGCTTGAACATTGTGCCAATGAAATCCGAGCTTTTTATATTTAAGCCATAACCATAACGTATTAGTATGTCTTTAGTATAGGCAAGAGCCATATTGGTTGATAAATGTTGTCTTGAATTCATAAGTGATTCCGTCAAAATCCTCCTACTCGCTGGGGAAACTGGAAAATTGTGATTTAAAAGTGGTTTAATATTTATGCGTATGTATGTAACTGATATATACATATGAACACATTTTGCATATTCTAGCGTATGAGATATTATTTGCTACGTGAATTAATATTAGGGTGATTGATTTTTTTACTAATATATTGTTTTAAGAAAATCAGCCTAATAATCTAATAATCAAAATTATTTCAATTAAGTTCAAAAGCTTTTGTTTTAAGTATATTTTATTTTTGTTTTTATTTTTTGTTTAAAATTGATCTGTGCTTGTATGAAATAATCCAAAATTTTACCCTTCAACCTATTTCAACAAATAAATGGACCACCCTAATTCATAAATGTATAGCAATTTGCCAGTAGTACGTGCATAAATTGCTGGAAGTGTTGTAAAATTGCATTTTTATTAGCTTAAATTAGCCACATGGCAAAGTTAAAGCGTTCCTAGGCATTTACCGTTACAAATATGTAGAGTGTATATGCAAGTATAAGTAATATTTTTACAATTTCTACAATGAAGACAATTATCTCAAAATTTTCAGCCAGAAAGCTTTTAAAAAGTGTGGAAAGGGTCTATAAATCTCAACTTGTTATTAAAAGCAATTGGATGTCATCTTCGCCTCTAAACCGTAATTCAATAGTTAATACTTGACTTAATACCTCAAGATTTGTCATCGATTTTTGTAATTCCGTAACACTTGCTCTAAAGAATCCAAATGCACTGAATAAAAATTCACATTTGTAATAAAACTAGGTTAAAATTGTATTCGAGGATTCTTAAATAAGTTTTTGGTTTCTTTCGATGGCTCAGTGAAAGTATTATGTCCGGTAAAATGAAACCAAAAGTTATAGAATAATTCAGTGAATTTACCAAAACTGAAACAAAAGACTTAAGAAGCGAACTTCACATGAAAATTTTCATATAAAAATAGGAAGAAAGTTTGCACAATAGAGAGCTAATACCTTGATAATGATCGATGAAGCTTGTTTATGATTATCAATCAATAAATAAAGAAGTATACAAAGGTTAGTTTCAGGTTCTTGATTGAGCTTTAAAAATTGCCTTGGGGTGTTCATGCTCATTTAGAAACGAAAGTTAAATTGCTTACAGATTTTAAATCACTATTCGAACCATCAAATAAACAATTAACTAATGAAAGGTACAAATGTGCTGTTTATGTTGAGGTTAGATCGCTTCAACAAACGTAATCATCTGCATATTGCGATAATAAGAAAAAATGTTACTTAAGAGTTCCAAGATAGTTATTTAGAGTTATTTGAAAGAAAAAATAGAAAATAATAAAGCAAACTTATGTATTTGTTTGATCCAAAAAATTTTAAAATAACTCAAAACCTTTCTTTTTGTCAGCTTGAAATTATTAGTTCTCAGATAAATATTGTGAAAATGTGAAAATTACTCTGTAAATGGAGTGACTTTGTATTAAAAAACCTTATATTCAGAACTTAGAAATATTTTTCAGCCATAATTCTTTGACGTATAATTTTTCAAATCGCAAAGAATTCTTATAACAGTGGAACTTCCATAACTCAAACTTCCTTAACTCGAAGTTCTCTCTCGAAAGTTCATAAATCGAACTTTTCGCCCAGGGCATAATACAAAATTTAAAATTTTACTATCGAGGCACAATTTTAAAAGAAATATTATATTACACTTATGGATTGCATACATCTTGTAACAAAGGCATGGGATACAGATGTCAAGAGCAAGATAATGGCAAACTGCAACAAACAAAATTACAGAATACATGTTTTAATGTATGAACATAAAATTTTTTGCGAATTAAATAGATAAAACTGGGTATAAATGCATATTTTACTGCTTTTTGAAAAATTATATTTTTTAATGAAAATTCTATAACTCGAAGTTTTTTTCATTATAGTTCATTATAGCAGTCTAATAATCTCTGTTAAGTGTTATATAGAGTCTTTGCTCCAATTAGTGGTTTAGATTTGGAGGATATCCGTCAATTAGGAGTTCAACTGTATGAGCTTGTTCATATTGAAATTTTACTGGATTGCTATTTCAAATAAGTTCTACAGATTTGCCTACGTTTCGAGGAAGTTTCGGTCAAGTATTTATCTCTACAATTATCGCAACCTTTATTTCCGGTTTTCGCACATATTCGCTTGAAAAATCTTTACTCAACAACATAGCCGAATTCAATCCTTTCTTTATTTTACCAAATTATTTAGGATTTGAACATAAGTACTTTTACATATGGTATATGTATGTATGTATATGTTCATAATTCCATACATTATTGTGGTTAGCTTATACATATTGCCATTTAAGGATCAACACTTATGCGTCCCATACGCTTATGCGCTTATTACACATTACGTTCGAGGGATTCACATGCTTCTTTGCACGTTGGCCTCTTTAAGATTCTATTGTTTCTAGAAGTCAACTGTTTTGTTTAAATTTCCCGCCAAACTCAATCAATTGCATTATACACCTGTTCTACAATTATTAAGGATAACTCGCAAATGTAACGTCCAAACAACCCTTAAAGGAAGAAGAACATGCGGGCAATCAAAAAGACAACTAACCATAGTAACAAACCAACGGAGCGATACCATATTGTAGCATCACCAGGAACAGGTTCAACTGACAACTGCCAAACCGTCAACGGCCAACGGAATACTCTTAAGCATTTACTCATTTACGCATTACTATGTATGTATATACAGACATACATATCTACCAGTCGATCTGCATATTTATCTGAATATTTGTATGTGCGTGCACACACTTGCCGCTACATCCCAAATTGCCACATACTTACCCAACCGGTGCATCGCCAATTGTGCAGCGATGAGCGCCAGCACATCCGCACACACACATACGGGCATTTTGCGCGTTGGCTTGCTTGCACAGCTACCCTGCAGGGAAATCTATCGGTGATTCCTCAACGACACCCTTATGTTGCAGTAGAAATCATTTGCCGTTCGCATTTAACTCTCCACCTGTGTTGGTGCTGTAGGTTCTCAGGCTCAATACCGTGGGAAATTCGCCCCTTTATGTTAATTGTCGAGCGCTGAAAACCACTTGTAGGCTCAAAAGTAACAGGTATTGGTGGCGCACGATGTGAGGAGGGAGTAAATTAAGCTAAGGTTTAGTAGATAATTTATGCGTTGGCTAATATAAATATCATTTAGTGAAGATGTATAACAATATTCGGTTCCCACATTCCATACTGAGTTGGATTAGATTCTGTAGTTTTGAAGAAAAAATCTGAAACTGTGCTATATTATAGGGTTTCTTATAATTCTTCTAAATAATTGGATAATTACAATGCACAAGTCTTATATCCACTAAGTTTTAGGCTTCAGTTCAATTATTCGTTTTTAAAATTCTGATTTTTCGGTGCTTCTTACATTGATTCTTGATTTTTTCGTCAGATTTCCATACTCATGAGATCTCCGTAGTTTTTGAACTGGTTACTACTGCCAATAAAGTTGATCACATATATACTTTCAAAATAAACTTTCTTAACAGACCAACCGGGATCATTAAACAATCAGATTTTTATTTTAAATTGCATCTGAATCCCGAGGATCAATTTCATGAAATTACAATTTCTCTGATCACTTCTACCTATTTGGTTTATTTGGAAGAATTGAAGGCAGGAAAATCTATAAAGGTACAGTGGAATTGCCATTATCGCGATCAAATAAAATCAGTGGTATTCCGAATAATCGAATTCAAACAACATTTTAATTTGATCTCTAATGTAATGAATCTCATCTTTTCATAGTAGCTGAGTCATTATAACAACTTTATTGGATCCGATTCGTTCTATCTTTCAAACCACTTAAAAGCAAAAAAGCTTATGTTACTTAACATGTATCCCCAGTTTTAGTCTCTTCATCATTTTCTCTCTCATTACTGTTCAAATCATGTCAATGGTTTCTTCAAGAGTTAATATTTTGAATCCAGGGTTTTCATTATTGCAATTCAGAGACTCTTTAATAATCTTTTCATCGTACTCTTCACCACTGTTAACAATTTTCATTGCTTCTGTTATTTCTTAAAAACCGTTGTGCGGATTATTGAAGAATTAGAATAGAGCCGAGACGTATGCGTTCGGATATTTCGATGATCGATGTTCGGATAATCGGGATTCTGTTGTATATATGTTCAAGAAGTCCTTCGCAGAAATAGTTCCAAAACATACGAATGGGGTTCAGAGCTGAAAAATTGGTGCGTACATGTTCGGAAACCTGGTAGATATTACAGATAAACCATGTTGAATTATGTATATGAAATTCTTCTTCAAGGACGAACTGATTCTCTAATTTTGTTAGAAATGTACCATTAACTTTTTGGAAATCAAAGAATAAACGTACATTTATAGAAAACGGTGGATGCTGTGGCCTAGCCGTAAATATTACTACACTCAGGTGTAAAAACCCATATTTCAACTAATTTATAGGCATTATTAATTTTCGGTGATCTGCTTCACTCGGAGGTCATTTTAGAAACAATAAACTTAAGGGGTTATATACAGTTAGAATTTTCAAAAAATCGATTTTATTTTTATTTCATTTTCTTAATGTACATATATTTAAGAATACATACAGAAAATTTCATATCGTTCCGGTGAATATTTTAAAGTTACAAGCAAATTTGAAAAGGCGTTTCAGAGTGCTTGGAAGTACAAGGTCCGAGCGGAAACGCGGTTTTCTCAAAATGGTGTTTTCAAAGTCGGTGACCAACATTACTCGAAAACGGCTAGACCGATTAGTCTCAAATTTCAACACGACCTTGTTAAATATATTTTTTAGTAAATAATCTAAGATTTTTTCTCTCCGGTAAATATTTTTTTTTATAAACAATTTAAGGCCGAAATTTCGGTGAAGAATCGATTTTTTTTTGAGAAACCGCCATTTTGTCAAAAAAATTTATTTTGCTTATTCCTTCGATTAATTACTAGATTTAACATTATTTTAACGAAATCTGTTTGGTTTTTTAATTTCATATGATCCAGTTCCGAGATATAGTGGTCACCGCAAAACGTCTTTTTTGAGAGGAGCTCCTGGGGATCAGCTGTAGCTCTTTTTCAAATAAATATTTTTACTAGTACTAAGTCTTAAAATACAGTTAAAAGATACCATAATATGTATATACATTTTTGAATCAATAAATTAAAAAGTTTTCTCAGAAAAAATTCTGGAAAATTCACTTTTTTTCGGCCGTTTAACTGTATATAACCCCTTAAACTGGAGACATGACGAACTTCAAAAAAAGAGTTTTTCGTTGGAATCTAGTTCCATTCTCATATCTCGCCTTCAACGAGTGCCTTACTGTTTCACAGATTTTTCCAACATGGTCCATTAATTCGCTTGTAGTATGTATGCCTGCCAACCGGCTTCAAGAGAATGCATTTACTCCTCCCAACGCGTATTAAGGAGTCAGTCGTAAAGACACCAACAGGTGAATAAAACGTTGACTTTGCTGCCGTAAAGGTGCGCTTCCCTTTGTTCACGTGTTATTCTTTCATTGTCCGATAAATAAAAACATCTGTACCCTGCTGCTTGCTGTTGTTGTTATTGTCGGTGCTCCTGCTGCTGCTGCCGCTGCTGAGTGTTACTCTTAGTAGGCACCGCTATGATGAGGGCAAGGCAATAATTTTCGTACAAACGTGTGCAGAGTTTTTGAAAAGGCATTCTGGAATTGTGTGTGTGTGTGAGTGTTGCAACAGAAAAACAGCTTGTCGTTATTATAACTATTATCCCTTGACTTTATTCGCCCCATTTCAAATGTAAGGATATATTCGTACATAATAAAAAAACACAATACAGCAACAACAATGCGCCCTTACCGAATCGTAGTAGTCATAAGTGCATCCTGCATTAATGATTTTATTTCTCAGCGCACACGCACAAAACCGATAATCCTCTTCAACCCCGATTGGTTATGGGGTTTTCTCACTCGCCAGTGTTTTATGTACGCATATATGTATTGGTAAAGCTGTTGGTCATGCTGTTACCATAAATGACTCAAAATGCCCGGGGATGATCCCTATGAAAACACTTTGCCTGCATGTCGAACAACTGCTCGCTAATTGTGCGTAACTAAAGAATGGTTTCAATTAAGAGAGGCTGTTTTGATGCAAAAAATGTCAATAATTAGAAACTTAAATAAATATTAAATGTGCATTTGCTTGCAGGTGCCAGTGTGGGATGCTGCATAAATTTACTGTTTTCGGAAAATTAAAATATCCGAACATATGCCACTGCAGCTTAGTCTCTCTTTTTGAGGAGCATCCCTACTTTTCTGCTTGCATCTTTTCAATTATCTTCTTATAAAATCTACATATCTGTCTCCCAGCTGCAACCATATAATGTCTAGCAAGGTGTGCGTTTTATAATTTTCCTTCCTCTAAGGATCATCGATGTGTTCCTTATTTGTAAGAAACAAAATATTTTCAAGTTAGTTCGATTTACGGGACTTGGTTTTATAGAAAATCTCGAGAGTGAATAATTGGAGGGCTCATTACAACCTTGCTTCCGCCGTTTTCCAATAGATGTATCTAGGGTCAAGCCGTGGTCGATTAAATCGATTTTTTTTTTAATATCGATCTTAGACATTTGTGTCAATATTAACCCAACAAAATCTGTTTGCAACCCAAACTTATTCTCAACTGAAAATGTCACTTTTTGAGCTTGAGCCGAATTTTCGACATTTGCGGGAATGTCTTTAGGGTCAAACACTGGTCGATTATATCGTTTTATATCGATCTTGGACATTTGTGTCAACATTAACCCAACAAAATATTTGTAGAGATCTGTTTGCAACCCAAACTTATTCTCAACTGAAAATGTCACTTTTTGAGCTTGAGCCGAATTTTCGACATTTGCGGGAATGTCTTTAGGGTCAAACACTGGTCGATTATATCGTTTTATATCGATCTTGGACATTTGTGTCAACATTAACCCAACAAAATATTTGTAGAGATCTGTTTGACATTTGCGGGGAATTTTGCTTTTCTTTTTCAATTCCATAAAAAGTGTGGCTGAGGCTCATCAACATTTGTAACCGTTTTTATACAAAAAAAGCATTAAATTTACAAAAACGGCGGAACAAAGTTATAGACCTAATACATTGTCTTAAGCTGATATTAAAGAAATCTTAATACAGTGTCAGAAACCGTTCATATTTTAAGCTTCTCTGGGTTAATATATAATAGATAGCACTGTCTTTATTTGAGCTCTTCAATATCCCTGATTTGTTTCTAATTTCGCGAGGTTGATTGGAGTTGTCTCTCTAATGTGATAAAAGTTTATATTTTGCTCTTCCTTGGAAGTTATGTTTTCTCGTTATCTTATGCATAATTTGACATTTCCTCATCCTAAAAAAAATATAGTCAAACGAATTCAATTGCAATCGAATTGATTAGTAATTAATTAATTACATTCCGATACTGGCGCGCCTATAAAAAGCGCAATAATTTATACCCCCAATAGTTGTCTCCAAGATAAAATACCTCAAAAATTATGTCAGATTCAGAATAATATTATATCAGAAATGCTGATGCAATAACAACAACTATGCATGTCAACAAACTGTAAATATTACTCTCGTTGTCAGATAAATTCATCGCATGTTTGCTCAAGAAGTCCAATCTTATTATTTATTGCATAGTGAAATATTTGCTGAAAACGCCTCACGTTTAACAGAGATTTTTTACTTGTTCTCAAATTTGATTGGCTAAACAAGTCCTTTGGGGTAGGGATGGTCAGTGTCTTTAATATGAAATTCTCTTACTTGTTTTGTTTACAGAATTGTCAAAAATTAACTGAACTGTAAATGTAACTAAATATAAATTTGTCTAGGGCTATCTTTTGTACAACCATTACATGTTTTTCGAAATATTTAGGGTATTCACAAGGTGTCATATTGTGTCATATCGTCATATTTTTTATGACTGTCATATCAACACTGTTGTTGTTTCACATGCAAAATTAAAATATGACTCATACAACACTGCGTGGTATGTTTCTTGAGTTCGTTATTCTATATATGGCCAAAACCAGATATATGCCCGTATTTTCCAGATATATGCAATGTGCGGTATAAATCGGTTGAGAAGTGTGCGGGCAGAAGGGCACGAGCAAAACCGACCGCTGACCGACCCAAAAAACCGGGTTTTCACAGAAAACCGACTACCCACTCGTCGAAGTTTTGCCCCAAAGCCGCACCCACCGACCGCCCACACTGCCACGTGTGTGTCCAAAAAAAACCGGTTACTGCAGTACTAGGCATATGCCGCAAAAAACCGAAAAAATTCGGCAGCAAGTGCCCCTACCCACTTTTCGGCCGGTAACCGGTTACTTTTTGGAACCGGTTTTTTTTGGGACCTCAGCAAAAATCGCTATGATTAAGTGTAGAAATATGACAAAATATGACATACAACAGTTAATATTAAAATATGACTTAAGACATACAACAAAGCTTGTGAATTGCCTAATTGAGTAGCAGAGATTACTATTTAAAATGAATCATTAGTTTTTGAAATTTGACAGATTTGATACTATTTGCTCATAGAAGTTTCCAAAGCATTAGTTTCATGCTGACCTAACAAGCCATACAATGTCGAAATGTTTACATATTACCATTCAAAGTCTTTTTAATATGTTCAGAAGTTGTTTCTCTCTCTTTTAAACTAATATATGGCAAAATACCATTTCATGAACCAATTGAAGCATATGAGCATAAGACAGTATACAACTTGGTAAAATACCATTTGATGAACCAATTGAAGCATACGAGTATAAGAGAGTATACAACTTCCACGAAGAGAGTAGAGTTGCGCATGAACAAACATTGTCGGAAGCTCTCAATTAACTCCAATTTTTGACTGCCAGACCATTGCAGTGTCTGCCATTTAGGTAGCAGTAGATATACCGCTTCGAAGTGCGGCATCCTTCAGAGAGGTGTGTATTTACTCCGATAGCAGAGCGGCAATACGGTCCTTGGATTCGATGACTGTACACACTAAGCTAGTAAAGAAGTGTCTAACATCGTTTTTGGTAGCTTCGAACTACTTTATAATCCGACTTGTGTAGGTACCCGGTCACCATGGAATTGCTGGAAACTGCAGTTCGGCAGGTTCAGCTTGCAATAGAAATTGACACTGGCTTCGAGCACAGTAGCGAGGTCTTTTTGGCTCGAAGTGAATCGAAACCGGTCCTTACAGCTACGGTCGCTTAGCAAGGCTCATCACACATGCGGTGAGGCTAGGGATAAAGTCAAACGCTAGTTGCCTAAACTTGGGGGCAGGAATCATCCAAGCACTTCCTCCTTCAACAACCAGCATTCGCCAGACTTAGGTTAAAGCATTTCGGTAGGCACATCTTCGAGTGAAGCGACTGGAAACGACATTAGACAACTTAAGAACTTCAACACAGATTCCAAGCGATTTATCGTATAATAAGGGTCTTGGTGATTCGTTAGAAGGTTCCGGGTGTCACAAAGGACAGTCGAATCTGTCTAACTGAGATTTTTTGCAGCTGCGGAAATCTTTCCTTTACCTAACCTAACCCAACCTAATCTAACCTAACGCTGAATTGTTTAAAATATTATCCTAAAATTTCAAATCGATCCGGCAAAAGTTTGAAATACTTTCTTTTTCAACCTCTGAAACCCACTTAAGCCTTTAATTCTGAATAATAATATGACATTGAATTCTTATTGGCTGTTTTTGTATTTAATCAATTAAAATTACTTTAAAAACTGTTAACTAGCATTGAATAACTGTTATTTCACAATAAAACGTAGTAACAACAATGCAAAATGACTTATCGAACTGACCGTTTTTTCCATTTTTTCACCGCAGGCGAAACATATGTAAATCAAATATACCGTAATTATTATACTCATACAGCTGCAAATTAATTATTACAATTAAAATAGTCAGCAAGTTTTATATACTGTTAGTCATAATATTATTTGAGCGGCAGAAACGAGAATTATTACCGTAATCAGAAGTTTTGTAAAATATAGAAATTTATTCAACTGTACGAATATATGTCTGTATATATATGTATATATGTAGATATATATTTATTTATACTACGATTTGTATCTTATTAATGGACTAATGTAATATTAATTAACGATTATTATTCATAGCTGCAAACCAATATATGCAAGTAAAAACAAATTAAATATGGTAGACCATAAAGTCTATGCAGAATTGCGGTTAAGTGTAAAATAAGCATATATTTTTTTCCAATTTTTATTTTTTTTTTTTTGTATTTTTGCTGAAAACCACTTTGATTAAAAACTGGAATTGTGCAAGTGTAGCGCATACAGTAGCACTGAAAATATAATTTCTCGAAGCAGGTGATTTATTACGCTCTGCGCCACACAGCGCATGTGTACGCGTGTGTGTATCAATATGTATATGTATATGTGCGCGGCGAAATACTTACTACACGTATTTATCGATCCTGACGATTGCGATCGAATATGAGCTTTTTCGTTGTCGTTTTTATGTTTTTGCTTTATTATTATTATTAGTTATTAAGGTGCTGTGTGGTGAGTGTTCTTCCTTCTGGTCTTAGGTCTTTCATTTAATTCGAGCACACAGTTCCACATACATACATCCGTACAAGCATACAAGCATTTGGTACATGTCATCAAGGCGTAGGCAAGCGGGACGTCAGCTTCCTGTGCGCGGCCACTATGGTGCATACGCGTATAAATCCACCTCTCGCAGCTTAAATGTAGACGAGATAAACATGAAAGAATTCGACCAAGTCTCATATGGACTGCAGTAGCGTGGCTTGTTGGTAGTTAACTCCCTATATATGTATGTATGTATGCTTACTTACGTTCTTATTGGTATATACTGTTTGTTGATGGGCCACGCTTGAGGGCTTGAAGGCTTGAAAAGTGCCCACATACATACACACACACACACACACACACATTCTTGCCGCAAAAATATCAGCCAGCTACAGCATCCGTATGTACGTAAGTATATATCGTGTCCATATGCATCTACCGTATAATGACTGCTCCCTTGCGAACTTGATTTTATTCATTCATTAAATTCCATACATACAAAACAGGTAGGAGAATAACATGTGCAATAAGAGTAGCTACAAACTAATTTAATTTGGATGCTTGATGCCGCTGGCTATGGTAGGCAATTTACTACAGTGTGATGAATTTATCTTTCATACAATTTCGACTACTTACTCTCTTACATACATACATACATAATATATGTATGTACACACTTAACCGGCCGATATGCTGTCTCTAAATTTAAAAAAAAAAAACATATATACTATACATGCATGTATTGTTAGTGTAATTTGTGTAATCGCAAATATCTTTGGCTACTGTGAAATTAATAATAGGGTTTGTTGCTTACGATATACGTTTATATATCGATATATATTTATATTTCGATGTACATACATAATTTGTACATTTTATTATATTCTTTTGTCGAAAAAATTATAGATGATGTCGTTCGCAAAGAAGTGTCTTTTGTTAGAGAAAAGCTCGTCTGCAGGTTTTCTACTTCTTATCTCCGTCACATGCGGTCCGCCGAGGTCACCAATAAAACGTACTGATTTTATTCGTTGAGATTGCTATCTCTCTAATCATAACACAACGATTTTCGTCTCTAATTTCTCTAAACTCTAAAAACTGATAAAACTGACTCTCTAACTGACTCTCTAAACTGATAAAATCATTATGTGTCAAGATTTATTCGATCTGATGAGCCTCTCGGAGAGTTTTGCCATTGCAATATATGGCTATTCTATAAATCTACTTTCTTAACATCTGCTGCAATATTTTTAACTTTAACCGTGAAAATTATATAATTTCACAGTAAAAGGACCAAATTCGATAGGGTAGGCCGAAAATTGCTTCAACTCATTGTTCTTCAATATATGAAAGACCCTATTTCACGTCAGTGAATCACAAAAGTTTTGTATATATATATTTGGCGTAGGGGATTATAGCAGACTCCAGCAGAGCGCGCCACACATTCCTCCTTCTAGCTTTTTAGCGCCAAATGGAAATCCAAGTGATACCAGGTCACTTTCCACCTGGTCTTTCCAACGGAGTGGATGTCTCCCAATTCCTCTGCTTTCACCAGCGGGTCCTGCATCGAACACTTTCAAAGCTGGAGCGTTTTCGTCCATTCGAACAACATGACCTAGCCAGCGAATCTGCTGTCTTTTTATTCGTTTAACTATGTACACCTCATCGTTCCATCGTCTGAAAAACCTCTCTCGAAAACTCGTAGAGTCATCTCATCGGCTGTCGTCATCGGCTTTTGCAAGACGGGAATAATGAGCGACTTCGAGAGTTTGATTTTGGTTCTTCGAGAGAAGACTTTACTTTTCATTTGCTTACTCAGTCCAAAGTAGCACCTACTGGCAAGCGTGATCCTGCGATGGATTCTGCGTTTGATTTTTTTATAAGTCAATAATTAAAAAGCCATCGCAAGAACCAAATCCTCGCCCTCGAATTCATTGTGATTTCAAAAATCGGGATTTATTCGCGAAGTAGTCTGTTTGAATATGTATGTATGTGATTGGCGTTCAACCGTTTAGCCGGTTATAGCCGAATCGATGAGAGCGCGCCACTCCTCTCTTTCCTTCGCAGTTCGGCGCCAGTTGGAGATTCCAAGTGTAACCAGGTCGCTCTCCGCCTGGTCCCTCCAACGGCGTGGAGGGCTTCCCCTTCCTCGGCTTCCTCCGGCGGGTACTGCATCGAACACTTTCCTAGCCGCTGTAGCCGCTGTCTTTTTATTCGCTGAACTATGTCAATGTCGTCGTATAACTCGTACAGCTCATCGTTCCATCGTCTGCGGTATTCGCCGTTGCCAATGTTCTGAGGTCCATAATTCTTGCGCAAAATTTTCCTCTCGAAAACTCCTAGTGTCGTCTCATCTGATGTTGACATCGTCCAAGCTTCTGCACCATAAAACAGGACGGAAATGATAAGCGACTTGTAGAGTTTGATTGAATATAGGTCCTGAATTTAATTAAAGACTTTTGAGATTTGAAAATGAATATGCACCTCTATGCCACTCCTTTCAAACTTCTTTCCAGAATCTAATCTTTACAACCCATTTTAGTTACAGATTTCATATGAATGACCCCTGATAAACCCCTTAGCGTAACTTTACGCGTTTGAAGTTGACCCTTGAATAGAGAGCGTATGACTTATTCGGTTTCTAAAAGAAAAATAGATCTCTCAAAGAAGGCCCTGCATCAAGTTCAGATCTAACACTTTATACGTAAGCCTATCCGATTACAAATTTTGAACAAATTTTCACCAATCACATGCCACAGTGCAGCGTAATATTTATCAATGAATTTTAACATCTAACCGGCGTAATGAAGCGAGTTGCTCCGAAGATGCAACGCATCAACTCAATTGCTGCGAGGTGTATGCGTTCACCTCCTCAACGTACATTGCATATGAGCTTGTACATATGAAGTGTGTGTGTGTGTGTGTATAGTGTGTACGTGGTGTATGCAGTCAGTACTGATCTTTGCTTGCCCAACGTAACACGTATACAGTAGCTCGGCTCGCTTTAATTTTATGGACACGTTGGAAACGTATTATTACTGTTAAGAAAAGAAATGCCAATGTGTCTTAAGGATGCCAACCAACTAACTTGTATGCATGTCGTTTGTGAACGTATGGTGTATTTATGTGTTGTGCTTTGCTGCTCTTGTTTTGCGCTTCCGTCGAGTAATTGAAGTCAAAGAAGCTGCAACAGAGGAAGAGTCAAGAATCTTTGCCAATATTTACGACTGAATTTAGTTAGTGCCATTGTTGTTGCTGCTACAGTTAAAGCAACAACATATTTTTAATAAACGCATGCTTCATTTCCATATACTTACTTTTATACATATGGAATATCCTTCATATCCTTGTGCTTACATTGCTGATTTCATGTGTGAAACAACACAATTTGAATAAGAGGATCGAAAACTCTTGGTGTATTTTTCCTTAGTCCCTATTTTTTCAAAGCTCCGTCTTTATCTTTTACTATAAATGAAAGTATCTACCCCTTGAATGGCCATTGATTGTTTTTAGAACTACACCTTTGTATTTTACTTCAGCAAAAAAACAGGAAATTTGAAGATATCTGCTGATAAGGTTTTAAATTTGGTTTCGTCAGAGTTAAATAGAATACCTATAGAGGTATATTAAAATATCTCTGTGGAATTCATAATCTTACATATATTCATGCTGTTTGGACTACTAATACCAAATTTATAAACCCCGAAGATAACATAAAGAAAAGACCGACTATAAAAATGTGTTTAATTCATGACTAAACACGGTATTCCAAACCGATCTACGGCACACCACCAGCGAGTTCTATCGAGTTCTTTATAAATAAGCAACTTTAAGTATAAATTATTAGGTCAACTTGCTTCCGCCGTTTTTTTTTTTTGTTAATTTAAGTTTTTTTTGTAAAAACGGTTACAAATGTCGATGAGCCTCAGCCGCACTTTTCTTGGAATTAAAAAAAAAAAAAAAACCCGAAAATGTCGAGAATTCGGCTCAAAAAGTGGCATTTGCAGTTGAGAATAAGTTTGGGATGCAAACAGATCTCTACAAATATTTTGTTGGGTTAATGTTGACACAAATGTCCAAGATCGATATAAAACGATTTAATTGATTTAATCGACCAGTGCTTGACCCTAGAGACATCTATTGGAAAATGGCGGTAGCAAAGTTGTAGACCTTACTTTGGCATAACTGAAACTATCTTAAAGCTTTCGGTTGGAACTTTAACTACTAAGTCCTTTCATACTAATTTCTACCTAACTGGAACGAATCCGGAGCCGTCCAAATATTGTCAGCATTCTTTAAAGTATATAGGCGGAATGTATATACGTCGCGAAAGTCGAGAGTTCAAGATCGTCTCTCAATCATCAATATTCCTTACTTAAATGGTTTGTTGCATTTGGTGTTTCTTAATCGAGTTGACATCATCCATGAATCATTGTTTACTCGAAAAAACCTCACCAAAGCTCTACTAACCTGTTCGCCGGATGCAACGAGATTTTTAGTTTTCTTCGATCTCAACAAGCCAATTTCTATAAGATTTTAACATGATCTATTGAAGATATCCCGCTGCAATTGAGTAAAAATACTGAAGTTTTAGAATATCCTTTTCATTGTTGTTGTTAAAACGATTACTTGCTAAATCGGATAGTAGAAGTCTAGTTATTGTCATGGTAGGACAGAAAACGAGTTGTGCCGACAGGGTCAGACCATAGGGAGAGAGGTGTTGGATGAATCCAGTTCGTTGGGCATGCAAAGAGGTGGTTAGTATCATACGGGTACTCGTTGCAAGCAGGACTTTTATTCTGTATTGGTTCAGGAGGTTCAGTCTAGATAAGAAGGAGTTTAACAATTCCCACAGTAGCTGATTGTACCTTAACGGAACAGACTCGAATTTTTTCCCGGAAAGTGTTCTTATTTCGAAGATCTAATCCTGCTTGAATCGGTAAGTTTTAAGCTTTTTTATCTCTTACGTTCGACAGATACCGTTTTACTCTAGCTTTTGGAGTTGACAACTTGAGGATGGCTTCCATTATATAATAAAAGTCTCAGAACCTCTAAATTTGAAGCATTTGTATGAAGGAGGGCAATACTTAACAAACATAAATTTGAAGGATCCAGGAGCAGTGAAAATAAATTACAGTTGAACTTCCTCAAATCGAAGTTCTGCATAACTCGTACTCTTGAATTGGTAATAGAAGTCGAATTTCGCACAAATTACCTTACCTAACTCGGAAGTCTCTCTAATTCGAAGTTTTTTTGTGGATTATGGTGATTCGAATTAGAGAAGTTCAACTCTACATAGATTTTGGGTTTCGTTCGTACCCTACATATGTAAATGTAAGGATCCACTTTTAAGAATTTTCCAAGGAAATTCGTTTATTTACAAATCAGAATTGAGACTTTTATAATTTTTCATATCAACTTCTGAACTTTATTTATAATTTCCTGAAACACATATACAACAAACACAATTTGATTCATTAAATAATATTGTAGATACACATATACATACTTACGATCCCTCGACCGCATAAAGGAATCAACAAAAGCACACTTTATAAAAATATAATTATGATTTTAATAGGCGGCAATCGATCTACAATCTATGCTGCAGTGTGAATATTAAGTAGTCGCCAAACCTGCCCATTTGTCAATCGGTAGCGCTCGTCGCTCTTCGACTCTCAACCAACCAATACCAACAACTAGCTGGCAATTGGCAGCTGGCAACAATATGGTTCCGTACTGCTGCTGACTACACACGAGTGTGCGTTGTGTCTACCCGCAGAAAAGCCAGAGCATGATTAAGAACATCACAGAACTCGACTGGACTTGTCGGCTCTCGGCTGCAGTTGGCGCAAACCAGCCGGGCTGAGTTCATTTCAATGCTGCAGCTTGCAACTTGCTGCCGAACGCACTTTGCGCGCTGACTGTTAGCCTCTGGCAAAAATTTAGATTTTTATATCGTACACACATACACTCGTACTCGCAGTCGTAAAGACGTATCAGTACCTCGTCAGCTTATTGCTTTTTATACCCCATGTAGATATGTGTACAGATCCCTGGGTGCATATGGGTGTGCGAATATGTTTTATGCCGCGCAGTTAGCCGCGTTCGTATGTATGTTCGCATGCAGTTGTGAGAGGTGTATCCATACTTCAGTAGCAGCAGGCAGATCGCTCGGACATTTAGTCGAATGGTCAGCCCGCCAGTTGGTCGGCCGGTAGAATGAAGAACACGTTCCCGCTATTGATACGAACTGTGAGCAAATGCATTCGAATATTAAAGTGGATGCAGTAAACGTGCGGCGTTGCGGCCATGGCCAACGGTTGTGCACTTTCGTATATGCAAGTTATGCGTGCGCGTGTGTGTTTGTAGTGTGCCGAAAGTGGTAGCCAAGCGCCATAAAATGCTGTCGACAGTCCAGATGCTTCCTCGCCGCAAGGAGTGCAATTTTGTTGGAAGCATTTCACTGACACAATACTAACACTGTATTTATTTTGCTATTACTGCAGTTAATACACATTACACTCTGCATGACACTTCCATGGGCAGCTACCAGCTAGCTCTAAACTACCTACATACATACACACATATGCACCAGTACGATGTGTATGAATTATAGCTGTGAGTTGGGCGCGAGGCAAATGTAAAATCAAATGCTCGCCAAAATGAGGAATTGAAAGTATCAGCGGTGCCTATATAAACATTTATATATTTATGCACAATTGCACATATGTCAGTATGTATGTATATTGAAAATATTAGAGTTATTAAGTTGGCGCAACCTTTTAACGACTTTCAGAAGCTGTAAAATGTTAAGGCGCATAGTAAGTAATGAATTGTATGTTCGTTAGTGAAAATAAAACGCGATCAAACACAATTAGATTAAAAAGCTCAATTCAGTTCCTGTAGGTGGTTCTAAAACACATAAATTAAATAGTTTGTTGCAATCTAATAGGGGTTCTACAGACTTATGTTCGATTGACGAAATCTGAGGTTTTAAAATGAAAATCTCTAATAGTCCATCCTATAAACGGATTTATGGGATGCGGTAGTCAAAGTTAAGATTTCAATGGCTGTGTACTGCTGACGAAGAGGTGAGCTATCGAAATAAAAGAACCAACATATTTGTATGAACTCAACTAATAAAGCTTACGAGAAATGATAAAAAGTGTAATAAAAAAGGAGGAAAATAAAGATTCTACGAAAATTCTACACTATAGCGAAAGCTAAAGGGTTTTTCAATAAGGGCGCTAAAAAATTTTTAAATAAAACAGAAACGGTTTGCGAAGCGGTTTCAGAAATTCTTTATTCCTTCGAGTGTACATTCAATGCCATTTTGTATGGAACACAATTTAGTTTGCATGGCCACCACGGGCACGCTTCTAGAAGTCTAGAAGTTTAACCCAATTTTCGACGATTTTCAAGCATAAGTCGACCGATACTGCTGCAATTTCACGTATGAAGTTCATCAATCGTCGCTGGCTTGTTGGAATATACCATAAACTTAATATAGACCCTCAGCAAATGGTCTAACGGCGTCAAATCGCATGAACGCGGCGGCCAATTGACTGGTCCGTCTCGTGAGATAACTCGTTGACCAAACTTGGTTTTCAATAAATCGATTGTCACATTCGCTTTGTGGCTTGCGGCGCCGTCCTGTTGGAGCCACATATTGTCCAAGTCCATTTCATCCAATTCGGTCCAAAAATGTTCGGTTATCATTTAGCGGTAGCTATTCCCATTCACAGTAACATGCCGGTCTTGATCATCACGACAGAAATACGATGACCAATGACCCCGCCGACCAATAATCCGCACCAAACCGTAATTTTTTCGGTATGTAATGATGACTCATGGATTACATGTAGATTGCTGCCTGATCACTAACGCATATTTTGCTTATTAACGAAGTCATTCAGTCAGAAATGAACCGCATCGCTGAAGATGATTTTTCGATGAAAATCCGAAAAGTTTTCAAGTTCTTGCTCAGTCCAATTCACGAACATACGACGATTCTGGTGGTCAATCGGTTTCAGTTCTTGCGTCAATTTGATCTTGTAAGGATGTAGGCTAAGATCTTTCGATCTTTTTCAACGACGTCACAGAGATGTCCTTGAGAACGACGTGTGAGAGACTGATTGGGAGTTTACTCAATTGATGCGCTAGCGGCAGCAGTATTCTCGACACTACGGTCACTTCTTTACCTCACTGGCACGGGAACATTTTGTATGGTATTTGTGAATTCAAATTTTTCCACTAGACGCTCAATTGTTGATCTGACTGGACGATTATGACGACCATAAATGGGACGTAAAGTTGAGACCACTATAAATTTTAATAATTTCGACTCGTTGTTGGATAGTATATCTTTCCTTTGCTGTCCCTATCGGTCTACTTTTGTAGCGTCCTATTGAAAACTCCTTTATTTAATAATAACATATGATCGAAACAAAATTATTTTCCTTAGAGTACCGAAAACGGAGACTTATTTCCGGTCTAGTGCCCTCATTCCAGTTCATAATATTTCAGATATATATAATAGTAGAAGCGTCATTAAAATCATTTAATACTATTTGTAAGAGAAATATATTAGTTTTTATTTATTTTCATATATAGATTTTTTAGCTAATTCAAAAAATTAAATTAACAAATATAATATAATGATGGCATCCCTTACCAATATCTTTCATACGATAACAGTACCGATTATATTTTGCTCATTTTAATCATCCCTAAATAAAATAATAACATTCCAATTTGCCAGTGAAAAACAAATATTGTTTTTTACAAAATGAAAGAGAAAACTAGGCGTAATTTTTGGGTTTCTTCGGAAATCGAGTGTATGTTGAATTTACTACGTGAAGTTTATAGAATACAAGGCACCACAGCAACGACAAACTACACATTTATACAAATTGCTAACAAGATGAAGAAGAAGGGGTTTCCCAACAAGTCTGCTACACAAATACGACGAAAGTGGTTCCAAATGAAGTCGGCCTATTTATGCTATAAACGCGGTAATGTTGAGAGGTCAGTCGAATTTCTGAACTCCTTATCAAAAGGTTTAAGAGTTTGGTAACTTTGTAAAAGAATTTGTCAATTAAACAAAACACAAATGCAAATGATTCTGTATAATGTTGCCAGACCTTACACTTTTGGACGAAGTAAATAGACAATAAAATATACATAATATTTTAAGGTTGCTCTTGATACCGGAGAAATTTCGTCCTATAATAGCACAATTCGTTGAAAAGGAAATTAAACCGAATATCCAAGAGCTGCCGCCATCATCTCCAGAAACTACACTACCACCACAACCGTCACCATCGCCTCCTCTGGTGCTAGCACCACCAGTGAAAACGTCCACAATAAACTCTTATAACATTTCAAATAAGAGATTGAGATATACACACAGTACCGCATGTAGTATGTATATAAAATAGTTTAAAATAGAATATGTATGCTAATTAGATGCATTTAACATTTCAGGTAGCGCGAAAAGTGCTAAAAATGAATCAATTTATGATGATTTTTTGACAGAAATAAAACAGACCCACAACATTATTAACAGTACATTCGCGAAAATGCAAAAAATTTTAACAGATTTTGAACACGAGTGTCAAGCAGAGAGAGATGATAAACTAATAACATTTATTAACAGTATGAAGTATGATTTTTAATAAAGAATATAAATTTGTAGTTTAGAAAAATCCTAAATCAATTTTTATTGAGGTCGCAATACTAATTGTCTTAATATTTTTACATTCGAGGATTTGTTTAAAAAAAAATATGAAATTTTTTTAATAAAGTTCTAAAAATGAATTTAAGAAATTTACGTTGTGTACGAATAAACAATTAGAACACATCTTTTGTAAGATACGGCAACACTATATTATTAAACTACCTTGGCAACCCAATTTGGTATTATTATTATTTTTCTGTCCAGAATAAACAAGAATTGCGAACAGTAGTAAATATTAACAATTTGTTGTATATCTAATTATCAAAAAACAAAAATGTCCTACATATATTTGGTGCCGGTCGCCGTTTTTCTGATATTCCAGATTACATTTCTTGGAACGTGAGTATATAATTGGAAATCTTAGATAATTAAAATGCCTTTGTATTTTGTTTGATACTTCTAATTAAAAAACAAAGAATGTGATAATTATATTATTAAAAAAATATATTTTTTATGAGTGATTCATTTGTAATCACATAATATTTTCATTACAAGTTCGAAGTGCAAATAAAGTAATAATTTTCTCTTACAATGCTCGTATGCTTATCTATTCTCCAGCATGCAAGCCTTCGATGTATGCTTCTTACATAAATTGAAATGTATTTTTATTTTAGTTATATCGCCGCCGTTCTTCAGGGCCATGTAGTGCCCACAGTACCGTATATCAGTGACGATGGCACATACTCCCCAGAAAGTTGCGTATTCGGTCAGCTTATAAATATTGGTAGCATACTATGTAAGTTGAAGCGCAGTTCGATTGTGATGAAAATAAACTATGCAATTGACATTTGTGTGATTCATACACATATGTACATATTTTTTCAGTGGGAATCACCATTTACATACGCTATCGACAAATTCAACAACTCTACAGTCATCATCCCGATTTGGGATCCCTACTTTTGCGTTACAATAAAATAGCAGTCTGGTTCGGCATGGCTTCTTGTCTAGGTATAAGTATTGTTGGTAATTTTCAAGAAACAAATGTACGTATTGTACACTTTACCGGTGCATTTTGTTGCTTTGGTTGTGGTACTGTGTACTTTTGGTTGCAAGCATTAATTACCTATTTGGTATATCCCATTGCGGGTTCAAAATTATACGCACACATACGTCTGGGTATGTCTATTGCCTGTACTATACTTTTCATTATGATTGCCATAACTGGTGTTATGTCACATATACTCTTCAAAGGCGACAATCCAAGGCAATGGTAAGAAATCAGTTAAATTGAATTAAATTTTACTACTAAACTGTATATTTGTTTTCTTAGGTATCCTTCGGATGGTGGCTGGTATTTCCACGTAGTCAGCTCAATATCCGAATGGATTATGGCTACTATTTTCAGCTTTTATATCTTAACTTTCACGGACGAGTTCCGTGATGTAAGACTAGATCATCCAGAGTTGACCTTCATCTCCTATTCCATAACTTTGTAAAGCTGTTAAAATGGATTTTCTTACATATGCGCTATGTATATTTTTGTTTTCCTTTTTGTTTATAATACAAAACAACGATGAATGTTTGCAGTTGTATATGTTTCCAAAGATCTAAAAGTGCTGTGATAAGTTATTATTTTTTCTTATATTGAATTATTACACAGCAAATGCAAGTTATCAAAAATTTATAAGTCTTCTGCATTGTATTATATGAATTTAAGTTCAAAGTTACAGGGTGTTTATTAAATAATTTTTTTAACATCTATAGTTTTTAATTGTAATACAAATATTACATAATGTTTGCGAAATTTTTCTATGAATGAATTGTTAATATATGTATTTACCTATGAAATTACCTTTCAACGAAAAAAGTTTTTTTTATTTATTTTTTCAATTAGTGATTTGCAATATTCGATTTTTTATTATGTTCCTTTATTGAAATAGATATATGTACGTATTGGTTAATATACATATATGTGCATCGATTCATCTTTGTTTAAGACATACATTTTTGCATACATATACGTAAATTGAATTTTTGTTATATACATACATATATACATGTACTAATTATATACAGAATTATATGAAATAAACTGATTTATTGAATGAAAATACTTTAATTTTTTTCATTAAAGTTTTTTTTTATTATTAACAATATTTTTTGTCACAAAGTATTAGTAAATGGTAGCTAAAAATTTGCATTGTATACTATATTATTTGGTTTATTACATTTCATTTTATTATATTTTTGATTGAATTATACATAATAGTTTTCTTTTATTCTTTAGGATATACAATAATTTTACAGCAATTTTTATTATTAAATATTTTGTTATCCTATGTGTTTCCTTAATTGATTTTAATATTTATTAATGTAATGCGAATTGCTTCTGGTAACTGATCAAAGTAGCATCGCCGTGACTTTGTGTTGAAGAATGCTCATCCTTAATCATCAATTCGGGAACTGAGAGGAAGTGATAAAAGAAAAATACAATAAATTCTAAACACTGAATTAAGTACATTCCATACTTGTATTCCAAATGGGACATGAACATGGATCCAACATTTTTACGCCTTCTGTCGGTATTGCTTCTGAAAAAGAAATTATTTAATTGTTAATTAATATTTTTTGTTGCACTTGACTTGAAGATAACAATAGAAAGTATTGATTAATACGATGCTTTGGGTATAATGCCTGTAATACAAGATACTTTTCATTCTATATACTGAAACGACGCTTATAGCCTCCACTTCTAAAGTGTTAGTATAGTACAAAGATATCATACCTGGCTGGATAATGCTGTTGTAGTTGTTCGCACCCAATAATGGTGGAGAAAAACTAGTCTATTGTACAAAAAATAAATAAAATTAATACACCAATTTGAACTCTTAAACAATAAATTGTCTTACTGCTGAGTTATTCGGATAGCTGCTTCTCACTGTAGCTGGACCATAACCGGCTATTGTCTGCGTGGGTATCCATTGAGTACTGTAAATATATATATATTTATTGCTATTCTATTATGATAATGATAAAATTTCCAAATTACTTTGTGTTGTATCTGTAGTAGGTTTGGCAAGGTGTGTGATTGAAAATCATTTTCGTGGGGCAGGTATCAGTCATTAGTTTCGGAAAATGTCCCACTGAACGATATGGTCGCTTCATGCGTCTTCTCCGCCGATAATTGCCATTCTCGAACATATTCTCGTATTGTGTATCCAACGACCAATAGTTTCCTTTACGTTCACCCGTACCCTCGCGTGGTACCTTTATGAAGCACTCATTCAAACTTAAATTGTGTCGTATGGAATTCTGCCAGCCTTTCTTATTCTTTTCGAAATATGGAAAATGTGTTGTGATGTAGCTGTAAATTTCATTGAGTGTAGCACGCTTTTGTGGTGAATTCTGCGAAACAAAAATAATTGTTTTTTTTTTTGTTATTTTGGAAGTTAAATCGCCTAAATGTATGCAACAAAAACTAATTTTATGTCAAGTTCTTACCTGTATAGCCATGGCAATTAGTGCAACATAACTGTAAGGCGGTTTGGCGCTATTAATATCTGTTATTTCTGTGTTAAACCTGTGTGATATACATACGTATAATTTAATTATTGTCTTAAAAATGATGTTAGAAAATCAGCTTACTTTTCTTTGGTTGCTTCAGTGTCATACTTTAATTCTGCACAGGGGTTTTCTGGTGATGTCCGAATAATTGAGTTATGCATATTATTAATTAGATAATCAAAAAATCTAAAATATAAACGAAATTTTTGTAAATTATGAAACTTTCATATCTTTTGCTTTATATTTAATTTGTTTTTTATATTAAATATGCATTTATTTTTTTATAATACGTTATGCAAAATTTTGTAAAGTTTGGGATTTACTTTAATATTACTAAAATATTAATAGCATTAATACATATATTATTGTTTGCAATTTCAATATTTTTTTGAATTAATGAATTAATAAAATATATGTATATGTATGTATCGTGAATGTATTTCATTCATTACACTATGCAACACTCGGCTGTATAGTGGCCAAACCATATTTTTTCGAGAAATTTAATCATAAGTTAAAAAAGTGTATTCTCCTATTTTCAAAGTTAGCCTCCAATATCGAAATATTTGCATTCGAAGTTCGAAAATGGGCTTATTGAAAATCTTTGTTATTATTTACTGTATACCGTTACTAAAAAATCAAAAATATGGATGTAAACTATCTTTTCCTATTAATTATATAATGTACAGTATACTCTCGAAAAGTAAATTCTCAGAAAGTAAATAATCGCGGAAAAGTTAATCACCTTTAAGATTACACATGCACCTCGAAAAAGTAAACTTTTTAATTTACTTTTCAGAGAGAACACTTACTCTCCTGTTTATCGCGTCTTTTTAGTAAATAAACTCTCCTACTTGATCCACTGGTTTAAAAATGAAAAAGATGCAAATCAGGAGTCAGACTTTTTGAATTGTCGTACAAAAATGGTCAAAAAATATATTGCAAAATAAAAAAAAAAACAAAAGAATATTCAAGATTTTTTCTCTTCATAGTAAATACATATGTATGTATGTAAATGTAAATATGTTTTTCATGTAAATCCATATGTTTTATTGAAGCAAATAAATGAATGAGTTTTTTAAGTTTAAAAATGCATTTAATATTATAGAAACATAATATATGTATATATTTGGAAAAGTAAATTATTTGAAAAAGTAAATTACCCAAGATACCAATCGATTTACTTTTCGAGAGTATACTGTATAACATTTTTCGATTAAGCTTATCCTATAAGGGGTCAAATTTGGATGTTCGAAAGAAAATCTTTATATTTTGAAAAATACTGGTCCGATTTTTGAAAAATGTGTTTGGTTGTGAATGCGATTAAGCGACCTGGTATGCGTATTTATATAATTTCGGTATATGTAAATCTAGCAGAAAAAAACACTTAATTGAAAAATTATGTATTATTCTTTTTCTTCCTAACTGGCGTAGGAACCGCCTTCTCGGTTATAGCCGAGTTTACAACAGCGCGAATTAGAAGGAACATTTTCAAAAATTATGACTGTATTTATTGAAATAAAAAAAATTTTATATTTTTCAAATATCCAACTTCGATCGCTTTTATCATCTGTCATAGCTTGATGGGTAAAATGTTATACACCATTGAGATATAATATGAAGAAAAGGTTGATTATGTCCATATTTTTTTTTTTTTTTTTTTTGGTAACTTACATACTATAATAAATAATGGCGTTTCCAGTAAGCTAAATTTCGACATTCGAAGTCTAACTTAGAAATACGGGGAATATACTAGTACTTATTATTAGTATTATGATTCAATCTCCCGGAAAAAATAATTTGCTGTAAAACACAGAAAAATTTCGATTTTGACGTATAGTGTTATCTATTCATTCCGGTTCATTCCGATAAAATCAATCCGATTGTTAGGTTTCAACATCCCCGAGATAGGGGATTAAAAAGTCTACTTGACATTAAATGTTTCATTCACCAAAAAGTAAATGTTGAAAAAAATATATGTACATATATGTTTTTTGAACTTTTAAAGGAACTTTTAGACATTGGACTGAAATATATGTATGTACATAAGTGCACAGATCTTTTTGCATTGGTTTAATTTCTAGAGGGCCTATCTCAACTATAAGGTGAGATATTATATACAGTAAAAGCTCCTTATTCGCGTTTTCACTATTCGCGGGACCTAATTTCTATATTCGCGACTAAAAATTTTTTTATTCGCGGATCTAATAAGCACATACATAATAATAAAATTATTCCAATAGGTATCCAACCCAATATTCTTGTCGAATGGACTATTAAAAAAGTAAAATAGATCTTATTACAAGAAAATTTTAAATATTCCACATTTTCCCAATATTTTTGAACTTTTGGTAATATTTCCATATAGAAGGGGCTCACATGGAACTGAACACAACCAATTGAAGAAGAGGCTTCAACAAGCACTGGAAACGTGACATACAATTTCAAAAAACTTAGTGAAGGTTTCAGAATGGCAAATGAGCTCTGCGATTTCTTTATGAACATTGATCCGTCTATGGAACGAAGTCTAACTTTTAAGAGACAAAAAACTGCAAAATTCTTCAAACAATTGCCTAAGCCTAAAGATAATTAGTTGAAATATTCAAAAACTTCAATTAAATCATTTTTTTATATACCTATTTGGTTTTTTTTTTGTCACCTAGGAACATATCCCATATAAATTACCATCCCGTATTCACGGTTTCTGTATTCGCGGCATATTTATGGAACATATACCCCGCGAATAAAGAGCTTTTACTGTAGATACCAGAACTAAACACATATGTTTTGTATTTAGTCCATATGTTGAACATAACGCACACAGTCAACCTCCAAAAGTCAAAAAATAACAAATAAAAAATTTGGATATTAGTAAGTTCTTTGCAAAGTAGTTGCTGCGCGGGTTCCCATTAGATCGTAATATATCCGTATCAAAATCTTATAAAACTATGATACAATTGTATGAATTAATTTTCGAATTGCTTATGCATTCAACATATTCTACGAATATGGCTTCAAGCACTTTTTTGTGCCCAAATCTCAAGGGAATGGCTGCTAGAAAGAAATCGCCTAGGCTGAGCCCTATATCCCACTCGTTGGCACTATGTTGAATAATAAAATCCAATTTTGACACAAACTTGCCTATTAGATGTTAAATGCATTCGTATTTTCAAAGCTGAAGTATTTTTTAAGAACTCAAAAATATGATAATTATTTTTACATTCACTTCTTTAAATTTCATGTTTTTGAGTTAAATATGTTTTTTTTTTATAAAATATATAAATCTAGCAGACCACTCCGGCTTCGCACGGGCCTAAACAAACATTTCAAAAGTTATAAGTTTTTACACACTCTCCCATACATATGTATGTACTTTGCCGTTTCTTGCGTGGATTCATTTAAAAAAAAAAGTAAAATGAGGAAAATTCGAAAATTAAATTATATATTATTTGCAATGAGCTAAAATTGGATTACGACCTCTAGTCTTTTGTGTCCGTGGTCTTATAGTCGACGGCCTAGTGCGAGCTTGTATATTTCTAATATTTTGTTCTTCAAGCCGCTGCATACGCTCCGTGCTAGATATTGCGAACTAGCTAAATGTTTTTAAAAAATTATGTTGATTTTAAAATTACAAAAAGTGTAATTTTATTTGAAATGTTCATAAATATTTTCCAAATTAAAATTTCATGAACATTTTCCGATTTTATCAATATTGTCAGATTTATTTTTACACGTTGGCAAATTATTAAAAAAAAAAAATCCATTTTACCATTTCACCGTTACACAAAGGGGCACAGAGTATGAGTCTCTTCCAATTTTTTTTAGAAATTTTTACACGTTTCTAAAACACTCGGAGATTTATCATTGCAAATTAAAGATCATCATTTTCTAAGATCGAGAAAGTAAAAACGTTACATAAAAATGGGGTTCTTCCTGCGGAAGGAATACTTTTTTCTTCAACGCAGATTATTTTTTGTAGGACATTTAAATTTATTTATTTTATAACTGCCGACGCTGTTTTGTGCTCTGAGAGCTTCTATTACACAGGCCAACACTCGATTTGCTTCTTTGAATTTATCAACTGATTCTAGTTTGGGTGCGCTGAATTCAATTCTGTAATCAGTTTGTCTCTATCAGCTCTAGTTTTCATGATATACAGTGGAACTTCCATAACTCGAACTTCTATAACTCGAAGTTCTCCATAACTCGTACTTTTGAGTGGGCAATAGAAGTCAAATTTGATACAAATTTCCTTCTATAAATCGAACTTTTTGGTCAGGGCATAATATAAAATTTAAAATTGTACTATCGAAGCAGAATTTTAAAGGAGCCTATCTATATGATAAGGAGGCGAACAAAAAATATGATATTACACTTATGGATTGCATAAATCATATAACAAAGGCATGGGATACAGACGTCAGGAGCCAAACAAAAGTAAACAGCAACAATCAAAATTACAGAATTTTTGTTTTAAGGTTATATACACAAAACTTTATGCGAAATAAATAAATAAAACTGTGTAAAAATCTATATTTTAACACTTATTGAAAAATTGTACGTTTTAATGAAAATTCTATAACTCGAAGTCTCTCTAATTCGAAGATTTTTTATGGATTATGGTGATTCGTGTTAGAGAAGCTCCACTGTAGCTTTTGTATATCCTGATTACAGATTTGAATAAGTTAAGTGAAGGGTAGAAAAAAGCTACATTATGAAATTTTTTTTAATTTTGTCGGGCTGACATTACGAAAATTAGCTTAGGTTTATAAAACCAAAAATTAAAATTGTATTGGGTTGATATTTTCTTTAAAAATTATAATATTTCACATTTTTTTTGGTGATTACAAATTTTGAATTATATGAACCCATTCTACATGTAATGGATGCTGCAGTTTGTTTTGTGATTTGAATTAAAAAAATATATACATGCATATGTCTCTTGCAAATCCGCTTAGGATCTAGTATTATTATATTATTGTTGTAGTCACTTGCTTTTTAATGTTTGTCGCTTTAAGGGGGGGTAAGGTTTGACAACTTTTTTTTCATTTTTTTTTTTCTGAACCATCAACATCTCAAGAATATTGTGTTAAAGTTTTAGGTCATTCGGAGAAAAACTAACGAAGTTACAGCAGGTTGAATAACGGTACCTCCAGCTACCTGCGCTGAGTGTACAAAACTTTGAATCCATTTTCCCAAATATGTCATTTTTAAAGTCGGAGACCAGCCTACAGGAAAAACTACTGCATCAATCGTTTTGAAATTTTGAACAAATATTCTACATATATATAGCTCACGAATGACGTCGAGTTTTTCCAAAACTTACTAACAATTTTACAATAACAAATAAGTCGATTTTTTCGTCTAAAATCGTAATTTTTGCTTGAAAATGGTACCAAAAATTGAAAAATTGAAAAATTAAAAAAAACTTGACGTCATTTGAAAGATAAACTAATAAACTAAAGAAAGCATTTTGATTTTTTTGGTTTCGGATGATCCAGCGATGCTGTAGGCTGGTCACCGCACAAATACTTCTTTTCGAGGTGCCTGCAGAGATCGACCATAAATCCGTTATTCCTCGCTATTTTTGCATAAATCTTTTTTAAGTATCCTTCAAATGTTGTACTTTCATATAATAATAAGTAAAATAAACCTACAGCAATAACTTTTTCTAAAAAAATTCATGAAAAAAGGTCTTTTTTCGACGAAACAAACCTTACCCCTCCCCCTTAAGCCCAATCATTCATGATCATGATTTTTTATTCGTACACTGATTTTTCATTAACACTCTTACTAAATTCGGACAGCTCTCTTAAACTCGGCGTTCTTGAAGACAGATCGTCTGACAGATTCTAGCACTTGGCACAGTAAAGATATTTAAGTTTTTGATTTGAAATGCTAAATCGCAAATTTTTAAATGCTCTAAATTGTTGATTTTTCAATTTTCAATCGCATTTGTAGGTTCTTAAAGCACTTGAGTTTTTGTTTTTTAATTTTTTCACGCAGTCACTTTATTTAATTCATTTATGTAGTTCATGATTTTGCATTCTATTTTAATATTTCACAGCTTTTTTGAGTTTTTTTTTATCATAAATGAATCCCCAAAACGGTTGTGTTAAAATAATAATTTTTGTTCATGAAAAGTTCGCTCTTAATTTACCGACGGATTTTTACAAAATTATACGTTTTCATATTTTCGAAATTTTCTCGAATGAACAACAGATTTATCGTAGAATTCGTATATTTTTTTATTTAATTTCGCTAAAATTGTTTAATTGAATTATTTATATTTTTTTTATTTGTATTTTAATTTTTTTTTTTATTTTTAATTATTTAAATAATATTTTATTTTGATTATTATTTTTTTTTATTGTTAAAATATCACTTATATCCCATTACAAAACAACAAAAATAAATAATTTATAAATTTTTTTCTGTTTTGTAATGGGATAATTATAAATTATTTTTTTTTTGTTTGTTTTGTAAATAATAATTAAGTATCCACTAATTTGGTGCTTACTAAAAATGTAATCTCAGAATTTCAATTGTTTAAACCCATATGTAATTTGGTTAATGGTTGTTAATGTACTAATCGTCTGGCGATTGATGACTTGATCTGTAGCGCTGTGAAAGTATCAAACTGCAATTAAACAGTATATAAGATGTTACGATTTAAAAGTGCTAAATAAGAAATCTCCACCAAATGCACATAAATACATACATATTTCTGCAACTGCATATGTGTTTGTATGTATGTAAGTAATATGCCGTCGTTGCATTTTCGCAGTAGCCTACAATTGAATATATGTTTATACATACATACATATATACATGTATACATACATATGTGCATTTATGGTATATAATTGGTGTTCCTATACATATTTACTCGACAGTCGAATACTGTTTTGTTATTGGTTGTTACTTTCGCGAAAAATAACAACACGACATTGCCTGCCCTTAAATGTGCCCTACATTCTGTTACATCAAATGGTCATTTGCGAAAATTCTAAATTCTAAAAACAGTTGCTAAAACATTAAATGTACAAATGCACATGTAATCAGCCGTACGACGACTGATAAGCTTTGAAGATTATATGCGTATAGTTGATTATTAATGTTTCAATTTTTTTATAATCTAAAACATTCAGATGTTATGGAAAATAAATTTATTGCTAATGAAAAGTAGGGAAATTAGAGCTTCGCTTGCAATTCGAATTAATCGACATTACACTTCCTTATAGCTTTAATTTTTTCTAGCATTTGAGGGGTTACACTCAGTTAGCGTTTTCAATACATCAATTTTGTATTTTTGAAATGTAAAAAAGCATATTTTCTGCAAATTTGAAGTCAGTTCAAAAAATATTTTCGAAGATACACCCAAATTTGTAAAATTATGCTCACGATTTTTTTGGATGCCGTTCGGGACTTCATCTACTGGAACGGTGCAAATTAGTGATCGATGCGCTATTTTTTCTTAAAAGTAAGCTCTATTTGAATTATTAAATAAAAGCTATTTTTGAGCCTCACAACTGCATATAACCCCATAAGGAGCTTTTGCTCTTAAAGGGTGATTTTTTAAGAGCTTGATAACTTTTTTTAAAAAAAAAAACGCATAAAATTTGCAAAATCTCATCGGTTCTTTATTTGAAACGTTAGATTGGTTCATGACATTTACTTTTTGAAGATAATTTCATTTAAATGTTGACCGCGGCTGCGTCTTAGGTGGTCCATTCGGAAAGTCCAATTTTGGGCAACTTTTTCGAGCATTTCGGCCGGAATAGCCCGAATTTCTTCGGAAATGTTGTCTTCCAAAGCTGGAATAGTTGCTGGCTTATTTCTGTAGACTTTAGACTTGACGTAGCCCCACAAAAAATAGTCTAAAGGCGTTAAATCGCATGATCTTGGTGGCCAACTTACGGGTCCATTTCTTGAGATGAATTGTTCTCCGAAGTTTTCCCTCAAAATGGCCATAGAATCGCGAGCTGTGTGGCATGTAGCGCCATCTTGTTGAAACCACATGTCAACCAAGTTCAGTTCTTCCATTTTTGGCAACAAAAAGTTTGTTAGCATCGAACGATAGCGATCGCCATTCACCGTAACGTTGCGTCCAACAGCATCTTTGAAAAAATACGGTCCAATGATTCCACCAGCGTACAAACCACACCAAACAGTGCATTTTTCGGGATGCATGGGCAGTTCTTGAACGGCTTCTGGTTGCTCTTCACCCCAAATGCGGCAATTTTGCTTATTTACGTAGCCATTCAACCAGAAATGAGCCTCATCGCTGAACAAAATTTGTCGATAAAAAAGCGGATTTACACATTTCGAACCGAACACTGATTTTGGTAATAAAATTCAATGATTTGCAAGCGTTGCTCGTTAGTAAGTCTATTCATGATGAAATGTCAAAGCATACTGAGCATCTTTCTCTTTGACACCATGTCTGAAATCCCACGTGATCTGTCAAATACTAATGCATGAAAATCCTAACCTCAAAAAAATCACCCGTTATTTATGGTTGTTGACTTTAGGTTATCCGATAATTAAATTTAACTCAAGCCATAGATTTTTACTTCTTAAGAATTACACAGTATTACATGGATCGTACAATAAACTCTACTCCGGGTACTGCTAACCAACATTTTTAAAAATGCAACGCAATATACTTGTGAAGGGAAATCGATAGCAGTTGTTGTTTAATATTATTTTTAATCATATTTAAAAAAAAATCTCTCTGAGGCAAAAATAGCAAATATCCTAGTGTATTTCTGACATAAAAAAATATTCTCAAAATTAATCAGTTGTTTGGAGACTGGTTAGATTCTACGTTTATCAATATCATTTTACTGTATAGCGCTCGGCTGGATATTGAACCAAATAATTTTTTTCCGGGAAATTTTGAATCCTAACTAAAACAAGTAAGGAAAGGCTAAGTTCGGGTGCAACCGAACATTTCATACTCTCGCAATTTATTGAAGAAATTTAACCAATACATATGTATATGCGGAATAAAGCCCACCGTATTTTTGAAAAATCTATAATTAGGTATATGGGAGCTAGGAGAAGATACTTTTGAAAAACCTACAATGAGGTATATGGAAATGTTATGACCCGATTTTAATAATTTTTGGAACAGAGACACACTATTAGAAGAAAACAATTTCCTCTGAATTAAATTGAGATATCTGAGAGATATACCCATATTTTCGGTTAAAATTTATCCTTAGGCGCTGAGTTCAACATGTTCGATATCTGGGGCCTTGAAAAGTTATGGTCCGTTTTCGACAATTTTTTCACAAGTGAAGCCATAGATGATATGCACTAATTGTGTAAAGTTTTATTCCGTTATCTTCATTGGTTCCTTATGTTTACATTATAAAGTGAAGGAATAAGATGAATTTCAAAATTGAGTTACATGGGAAGTTGTCGTGGTTGTGAACCGATTTGATCTATTTTCCACACGTGTCAAGAAAATATTATATACCGAATTTCATTGGAATCGGTCGAGTAGTTCCTGAGATATGGTTTTTGACCCATAAGTGGGCGATGCCACGCCCATTTTCCATTTTTTAAAAAAATGTGAGTACAGCTCCCTTCTGCTATTTCTTCTGCAAAATTTAGTGTTTCTCACGTTTTTCGTTAGTTAGTTAAACCACTTTTAGTAATTTTCAACCTAACCTTTGTATGGGAGGTGGGCGTGGTTATTATCCGATTTCAACTATTTTCATGCTGTGTGGTGGGGTATGCAAGAGAACCGACTACAGAAAGTTTGGTTTATATAACTTTATTAGTTTGCGAGTTAAATACAAATAACCGATTTGTGGGCGGGGCCACGCCCACTTCCCCAAAAAAATTACATTCAAATATGCCCCCTCCTAGTGAGATCCTTTATTCCAAATTTTACTTTTATATCTTTATTTATGGCTTAGTTATGACACTTTATGTGTTTTTGGTTTTCGCCATTTTGTGGGCGTGGCTATGGTCCGATTCCGCCCATTTTCGAACTTGATCTTCTTATGGTGCCAAGGAATATTTGTGCCAAGTTTCGTCAAGATATCTTAATTTTTACTCAAGTTACAGCTTGCACAGACGGACAGACGGACGGACGGACAGACATCCGGATTTCAAATCTACTCGTCACCCTGATCACTTTGGTATATATGACTCTATATCTAACTCTTTTAGTTTTAGGTGTTACAAACAACCGTTAGGTGAACAAAACTATAATACTCTCGTAGCAACTTTTGTTGCGAGAGTATAAAAAGTGTATACTTCATTTTCGAAATTAGCCTCCAAGATCGAAAGACTTGGATTAGCAGTTCGAAAAAAGAACTTAAATAAATATTATTGTATGTGTGTAATTGGCATTGAACCGTTTAGCCGGTTATAGCCGAATCGATGAGAGCGCGCCACTCGTCTCTTTCCTTCGCAGTTCGGCGCCAGTTGGAGATTCCAAGTGTAACCAGGTCGCTCTCCACCTGGTCCCTACAACGGAGTGGAGGCCTTCCCCTTCCTCGGCTTCCTCCGGCGGGTGCTGCATCGAACACTTTCAGAGCTGGAGCACTTTCGTCCATTCGAACAACATGACATAGCCAGAGTAGCCGCTGTCTTTTTATTCGCTGAACTATGTCAATGTCGTCGTATAACTCATACAGCTCATTGTTCAATATATTGATATTCCATATATATGCCATATTGTGGCATAAATCTTTCGCAAAATTTTCCTCTCGAAAACTCCTAGTGTAGTCTCATCCGGATTACAGGATATAGCAGCTACTGACAAATCCAAAATATGGACATTATCTAAATTACCTTATTAATTCAAAGATGTATAAAACTTTTCAAACAAATAGATATTTCCATTTTGGAAGCCAACTTCGAAAATCGAAAAATACACTTTTTTTACTCAGGACTCAATCTCCAGTAGAAATATAGTTTAGTCCAATACCCAGAAAAAATCGAATCATTGGCGTATATTTACTGAAATAAAGCAGAGAAAGCAATAGAATAAATTTGTTTTGAAAAGTATTTTTTGGGTGTGTTATTAGTTAGTTAGTTATAACGATATATTATATGTACCTCGATACACCGATTAGAACTATTTTCCAAATTTTCGAAATCATTTTATTGTACGATATGTCCTTTTCATTAAGATAGGTCTTAGTATGGGCAATTACTTCATTTCTTTCCAACGAACATTCCCTTGCGATCTGCGGACAAGAAAACGTCATTGTGGTTAGAATATGTTGATAATATTGTGGCCCAGAGCACTTTTTTTTAACAATTTGTCCAATAGATGTCTTTTGAAAACCCCTCATAGAAACTACATTCGGCTAAATTTTACTTTTTAATCTATTTAATGTACAATACTTTGTAGCGCTTTTCGCTGGGTACAAAAATAAAAAAATGGCAATCAGAAATTACAAGTAGATGAGAGGAGCGGAAAATACTAGACGTGATAAAGATTTTCGTTGATTGAAATTTTGTTTAGTAGGAAATCAGTGTTTACTATAGATGATTATAATTATTTTAATGAAAGATTAAACTTTTAAGAAATACTAATTATATGACATAATATCAAACTTATTTTATTATTAATTATACTTTATATTTTTATTATGAATATTACTCTTTAATTTTAATTCTATTTCTATTTTAATGTATTATTATTATTATTAATTCAGGAAAATATTGCTATTCAACTATAACCAAATAGGTTTATAATAGAAACAATGCGATTTAGAAATTTTTTAATTAGGAAAAAAATCTAGAATTGAAAAAAGTTGTTTTTGCTATTTAAGCTCCGTTTTTCTCTCCCATTAAGGGTGAGAGTTTTTTCGGGACATTTTGAAGAAAATAAATTTGACATTAAGTAGTCTGCTTTAGAAGCCGAAAAAAGCGTGTTTTTAGCTATTTTTTTTAAAGGGAAGTAAATGATTGCGGTAAACAGACGACGCATATAGTACTATATTTAAGGCTTAAAAAACAATATTTATTATTAAAAAATATTGAATTTTTTTCAAAGTTGTAAGTATTTTTCTGGAGCGCCTATAGTCCGCACTTGTAATTCGATGCCGGTGATGCAGGTCGTGTGATGCATCTGAAACAGTCGAATCAAATTTTTTTTTTAGTTTTTATAAGTTTCTTTTCTTTATGAACTAAAAAAAATAGCGAAAAAGTTATGAAATTCCAAATTTTTTCGAAGTTTGGAAAAAAAATTCCCTTTTTCTAAGAAAAAAAAATGACTAAGTTGCAAAACATGTAGTGTAAATAATATGTACTTCTGTCCAACTTTTTTAGTTCAAATAGAAAATAATTTAATACTGAAGCTAGATCACTTTGGTTTTTTTTTTTGATCGGACATATATTATTTTTGCTATCGCCGGCACCGTTTTCTAACAATTGTGAAAATGAAAACTCGAGAAAACGCGCTTTAAAGGTCTCCCTGAGCATTCGCACCTGCTCGAGCTCGGCCACTAAAACTGCTCTAGCTTCGAAAATATGTCGAATTGGAGTCTGGAATTTTAAAGACATATTCTTGGATAGTTTTGGAAGAGATTTAAAACAACCTACATATAATTAAACCTAATCTTTGATTAGTGGATCATGATTCATTGCCATTATTTGCCTCATGATGCTTTTATGATCATTTTGTGAATACTTTTTTAATGTCTGGAAGAGCTTCATCTACTATATTGTGGTGCTTGTCTTGTTATCATCGATTCTATAGAAATTTAGCGGAGCCGTATTTTACTTTATTTGATTTTTTCCGTATCAGAAATCGACTCGGAGATTGCTAAGGAATGATCCCTTTTTCTTCAAAAATATTATCTATGCTTTTCATCAATCAATGAAAGTATAAAAAATGTTGCGCCGAATAATAATTATTATTTGAATAATGGAAAACAGTGCGAATGACGTAGCTATATGTGTGTATGTATGTTATTAATTAATTCCTTAAGCAATACTGCACTGTTTATGCTCTCAAATTCGGCATCTGCAGCTGGGCCATGGGTGACGCGATACATTGCAGCTACAAAAATTCATTCTGCATGGAAAATACTACACTAGTAAAAATTTTAGCTGATTGCTACATTGCATTTTCAAAACTGATTGTGTAAGCATTATTCCTCCGTACGAGTACATAAGAGTTTGTTTCAGCAGTTTTATTATTGCATTTACATACAGACAGACACATACATACATACATTTGTATGCAAGTTTGAATGTTTGACTCAGAATTTTAATGTATGTAAGTCACAAACTAAGGTTATTTCTTGAGATAATCAGCGTTTATTCAATGCTGAAATGAAAAATCTTTCGTAGCTTTAAAATAATTAAAATTAAAATATGTATGTAAATTACTTTTATGTAGTGGACGATTAGACTCTATTTAAAAAAATCTGGTATATATTATTTAAGTGAGAATAACTTCAGTAATTTTTCCGGATTTTTCTCAATATTGAAGATATCTCAAACATTTAGGGGAATGTTGCTGAGGTTGCAGACTGTGAGCGGAGATAAATCCGGATTCGATCCGATTGCATAGATCCCACTGTCGGGTTATTATTGTTATTGATTAGGGCTTCTCATTGTACAAAACTTATTGATCTTGCTAAAATAACTACATTTAGTGGGTTGTATGCAGTATTATGTTGGTGTTAAGAAAGTTTTAGACAGTCTGCAATGCAAATAATACCCACAAAGCGTAAATATTTTAGATTCTACGCGCATACATATGTATGTCTATGGATATGAGTAGCACTCTTAGTTCCTATTTTTATTCACATTCGTACAATATTGTCCGAGCAACAATTCAGCTGCTGCATTAAACCATTCCAAAGATGTACGTGTCTTATACATAAACAGAGTATAGTATTGCAATTGTGCCCCTATTATATAAGTATGTTTTACGTAAACTTGTGCATATATGATTCAACAGACATGCATATCCTTATATAGAAGAACACACTAAAATGTATTTTACATACATATGCATGTATATTCGTATAGGATATATAGCAAAAATAAATATTTTTCAAATGCATATTTAATACTTGACTTAATACAAAGGCTAAGAGATGTTTATTTAATGAAGCCTAAAACTAAATATATAAAAGTAATATCAAATTAATGCCAATGAAGTATAAATCGAAAAATTAATATTTTTCCCTAATTATTTTATCTTAACTAACAAATTTCAATGTAATGTAGTATAAGATCGCTGCAGTTCGCTGGTACCGCTTTGCGGCACATTGTTGTCTCTTGTTGATGTCATCATAGTTTCTACACGTTGACTAGTTTCGCGCATAACGCCACTAAAATCCGGTAATTCTGGCAAATCTAATGTTAAATGTGCAGAGAAACGTTTATAAACGGAATTACTAGCAGACTCCTTCTTAGACTTGTTTTTTAGTTCACCACATTTCAATTGTTGTTTTAGAAATATTGAAGTTTTTATCATTTCTTGTATATTTTTGAAGATTGCTTCAGAGTGTTCAACACCCTTAACGGCGCTAAAATATCATAAAAAGTATTATATATCTATATTTTTTGTTAAATAAATTTTCAATGCCTACCCAACTGCGTATTCCATGTCATAGCAATGTCCTTGTAAATTCGTTTGCAACTGTATAACTTCCGTTCTCTTATCTGAAATGGGTTGTAGCACCTTACGTACGTGTTCCTGTATGCGAAAGAATGCCAATGATGGATCATTCGCTACAATATGTATGTTTTCGCATATTTTTTCTGAAGCTAATAAATATAAAAAATTGATTTTTATTAGGCACATTTGTAAAATTAAAACTGAACTTACTTTTCTTGGTCTTGAATGCTAAATCTGCGTCCTGTGGAGTCATGTTGTACTTTTATTGTATTCTATTCGAATTAGAATAAAAATTTATAAACAAAGCGTTAATAAAATCAATATTGAAACAGCTGTGTCTCGATTAAATTTATAGCTGAAAACAAATGTATCGATAACTCACATGTGCAGTGTTGAGCTGATAATTTAATTAACACAAACTATTAAAGCGTCAATTTTTTCAACTTATGAAACAGTAACACATAATTTTTATTATATTATAACACTGAATACATTTAAAAAAAATAAATAAAAAATTTATGCAAAATGGCTAAATTTAATGTAAAATAAATTATTTCTATACGGTTGTTCTTTCACTAATGAAATTTATCGATCAACTGCTTTCATCACAACAACATCTGCTTTTTATGGAATGAAAGAAAAACTGATTCGAGTTGCGGCTTCTGTTTACCTAATAAAAAGTGATTTTCGTGACTGAAAATGTTGCGGAGCTTGAGCAGTCGTTTGGAGCCACACAGGTAAATTTAGGACAATTCGATACCCATTGTCACAAACATAATATAACCACATGCATTGTTTCCAGCTTGGTGGGTATCCTCACGCGTGCCATGTCGGCTTATCCTCCACATTATGTTGAAGCAATATTTTCTAAAAAGAAGCAGCTCAGCCTAAAAGAAACTGATGAATACATCAAGTTGTCACATTTACCAATTAAGGCGGCCAGAAATGATGAATCCGAATCAATATTTTACCACGAATTGGTTAACAAAATGGCAAATTATATAACAAAAGGGGGCAACAAGAAATTAGCCAGAGAATTGCTCACCAAATCATTTGAATGTATGAAGCGTGTGCAAATTGAGCGCATGAACTTAAATCCCGATGCCAAAAACACAATAATTGCCGATCCGGAACAATTGTTGATTAAGGCAATTGAAAATAGCCGCCCACTCTTGCAGTTGACCGCAATCAAACGTGGTGGCGTCAAATATCAAGTACCCATCCCAGTAACTGAAAAGCGTTCATATTTTCTGGCTATGAAATGGATACTAGAGGCAGCCAGGGAAAAGGAGCGTAAAGTGCATTTGCCAGAAAAATTGGCATGGGAGGTATTAGATGCAGCCTATAATCAAGGGCGTGTGGTGAAAAAGAAGAATGACTTGCATCGTCAATGCGAAGCTAATCGCGCCTACGCGCATTACAGATGGAGTTAGAAAGTTGTTTGTTGAATAGTCTTTACAAGTGTGGTGCTTTTTGTAAAATAATCACAAAATAAAAATAACAAAATTTATAAATATGTTTCCGGAATTTATGTGGTCATGAGTAGTGTGTAAAAACTTGTTGTTGTTGTTGTAGCTGCATAAAACATACCCCAAATTATTTTGAGGAATGCTGCCGATTTGACAGTCCTTGGCCGAAGAAAAATCGATGTCCGTGCCGGTTACGTAGAACCGACTGTCATGGGAACGGGTGTAAAAAATCGTCGTTGTTACTGAAACAGTTTACAATATTGCTTAAATAAATGCTTTGAGTTCGAACTTTTGTAATTGCAGACTTTGGTCGAATATAAACAGCTGCCTATTCCCATGAGAATGTAATCAAATGGACCCAATTTCGTTACAGGTGAAATTTTGGTATTTACATATTCACACCTTTTATTGTAAATACATTCCAATATTAATGTAATTCGGATTAACATCGAACCCGACAGCTTTCTCCCAGTAACCGCCAACGTATCCATTATTTCCCCAAACTCTTTTCTAATCCCATAGTAACTGTTTCAATTTCATTATCCATACAAATTTTGTATGAAAATATCATCGTTTTACAAAAACAACACAATTATTTTTATATAATTTTCTTGTAATATTTATTAATTTCACACTACGTATAAATTATACAGTAATACGTATGAAATGTTTTTGTTTGTTTTTTTATTTCTTTTTTTTTTTATATAAAGAATATTAAGTTAAATGAAAACGTGAGCCGGCGCCATCATACACAAATCGGATGGCGCATTACAGACGCGATTTTATTGTTAAATACAATACATTTGGATACCAAGAAATCGACTATTAATAAATATATTTACATTAGACGAGGCATAAGGAGTGTCATACTGCATTCAGCGGGTTCTTTATGCATTGGCCAAGCCCGTTTCAAATTTAACTAAAATTTTTGTTAACTTATTTTATTTATAGAATTTCGCACACAATTGTTTATAATTTGTTTTTCTTGTTTTAGCACCCGTATTACACACTTTATAATATAGTTAAATAATATGAATACAATACGAAAAAAGCAACATATTTTTTTGGTGCAATATGCATTAGCTAGTGCATGCTTAAAATATGAATCAGTTGGTTTTGCACTGTTTTTTTTGTGTGTGTTTTAATTTAATTTTTTTTTGGTGTTAAAATATACTTATTGTGCTAACAAAACACATTGTGAAACGGACCGCCAGTTAAAAAATAAGTTATGCTTTTTTGCTGCAGCAAAACTGCTGGTCCAGACATAGTCTGCTTGTTTGTTTGTTACTCCAACACTCTTTTTCAAATATTGAACACTTATGTGTGTGTATGTATGCTATATATATATTAATGTATATATATATATGTACGTATTTCTAAAATATATTTTTATATACTTTTCCATGTAATTATAAAAATATATTCGTTTGTTTCGCAGGCTTTTTGTTTTATTTTATTTTCTTCTTCTTTAAACTAGAAATGATATTCGGCCAAATGATTTGTTGATTTTTTTTAGTTTTTAATTTTATTACTCAATATACAGCACACGTTCAAATTTTGTTTTATTTTGTTTGCATTTAATTAAATTATTTGAAATTACATTTTGTATTTAGCTATTTCGTCCGCATTATTTTTTTTTTTAAATTGAGATCATTAATTACATATACAGGTTTACTTGTTTGTATGCTTATGCTGTACAGCTATTGCGACAAATTGTTGAGCTGCGCAGCGCTTTATTTAACCATGCATACGTTACTTTTTTTTTGGTGTATATGTATGTTTTGTTGTATTTATGCTTGTTTGTTAAAGACGACAATATGTCATAATTTATAAAAGCTGTATGATTTTTTAGTAATAACTTTTACTTTTCTTATTTATATATATATATTTATATGTATAAGTGTGCTTTTCTGTTGTATAAACTAAGTAAACATGATTACGTTTTTTATTATCAATTTAACTAAAACTCGCTTTTACACTAATGAAACAACCTAAATTACGCATTTGTGGTTTGTAAAAATTATTTTTTTTTTTATATTATTGGGCTTTAAATAATTCAAATTTGGTTAAAAAAAATTGCGCTTGCTTTATTTGTATACAATTTAATTAAATTAATTGATTTTTTTTGTTTTTTAATCTGACAACATTTTTAGTGTGACAAAACTAAATGCAAGCAGACACTTTCGCAATTTGAATAATATATTAAATCAAAGCAAAAATAATATTCAACATACGCAAGCCACAAATCACATATCTAAATATATTCTTGCAAGTACTTTTAAAATACAAATATGCACGTTTGTAATGTGTTTAAGAACAAATTAAATACCTATGCATAATAATTACAATTATTCAAATGTGTTTCTGTATACAATTTTCGCACATATACCACGCGTGTGTACCGTATAGATGATGAGAAATGTCTTAAGTGGCTAAGTGAAATAAAATTACGTGGAACAATAATGATTGATGATTTATGTATGTATGTATATAATAGTGCTAATCGTCTATATGAAGAGCGTAAATTTACTCGTAAACTTGCTAAAAATGAAATTGTTTTTGTTTTTTTTTTCTTTTGTTTTTTGTATAATATTATAAAAATATGCCTACGTAAGTATAATACCAGTGCATTTTGTTGTTGTTGTCTATTATAAAAATTGTATAATTATTTAATATTAGCAATAGACCTATATCCGACAATCTACAACCAAAAAAAAAAAAATGAAACTATACAAATCAACTAACGAATGTCTTTATCATTACCATTATCAGCAACAAACATTTCAACGACATCATCTTGTTCATCATCATCATCATTTTCATTCTCATCATACACGTTAATATAATTCTTATAATATTAAATATTCGACGAATTCGGACTTTGTGGCAGTGTCTGTGGTACTTTATACAACGTGAAAGCATCGTATATTTGTAAGAGTTCACTTAACCGATATTCCTCCAAACAAACGATGCCTTGCAAATTTGGTGATAGCTTACGTGCACAGGCCATACAGTGCACAACGTGACGTTTCTCCTGTTCGCGTATAAATAAAATGTTAAAAACTTCAACCTGTAAGTTAAGAAAAATGTGATGTTAGTGAATATAATTAATAAAATAGGAATATTTTAATATTAGACTGTCCCAAAATTGTATTTAATTTTTTTAAACAGACCTACATATACGCTACTAAATTACTGGTGATAGTTATTTAACTTGGTTAAGAAATTTAAATATTAATTATTATAATATATTCACATTTTATGTGAAATTTCATATAAGGCAACTTTATCCATTATTTGACAGTTAAACTATGAGCGCACAACTTTAGTTGTATGGCAAATTATTTTTGAATTCTTAAATAGAAATGTCTCATTTAAATGGCAAGTAAAATTTATTGAATCAAAAACAAATATTTTACATTCTTTTATTTTCATTTAAATTTTTAATGCATATTTTTTGTAAATAAAGTCAGCTGATCAGAGATGCCAGTTTGCGACAATTAATAAACACGCTCAACACAGTGTGAATGAATAGTGGTGAAATTGTTTTTCAAGTAAAAAAAAAACAAAAACAAAATATATACCACATGGGCTAATATGGGAATATTGCCGTAATTTGTGGAATTTAACACGCTAAATAACATTTAACTGTGAACAGCATAAATTTCTGTCAATTCTGGAGTTTTGGTACTAACATTGTTTTCATAAAATTTGTATTCACTAGAATCATATAAACTAGAAAAACGATTCCTTTCAAATACAGTTGAACTAGCAAAACTCGAAGTTCTCCATAAATTGAACTCTTGAATTGGCAATAGAAGTAAAATTTCATAAGTATTACCATCCATAACTCTCCAAATACATTATGGTGATTCGAGTTAGAGAACTTCAACTGTAGTAGCATATAAAATAAAAATTAAATCAAGTACATATATAAATATTTGTTGGTCTTCTATGGAATATACACTATCAACAATGTACATATAGTTTAGTAAGACCCATTGTGCAATCTCATAATTTTCCGTCAGAGGGGCAATCAGAGTGCTACTAAAGTGTTCACTCCAAAGTATATCCGCGGATTTTGAAAACAAAAATTATGCAACAACTAAAAACAATTACCTCGCATTGTCCGCAATAATGTGAGGCTTCATTTTTTCCACGCCCATGAAAGCGTACCTCCACACCTTTAGATTTCACATATTCCAAGGTGTGCACAACATTTTTCAGAGTCTGTAGCAGACACATTCTGTAAATTGAGAAATGTTAGAAATTAATTAAAGACATAAAAGTATATATATATATATATATATATATTTAAAGTTTATGTACTTTCTCAAATTTAACAAAAAAAAAAAAATTAAAAAAAATTAAACTTACTTGACAAGCTCAAATAGTTTTGGATCTGAGACTTTAATATTTCTCGCGAGATTCCAACTCAGATGCACCATGGGCACAATACTTTTGAAGTTTTGCAATTTATTCCACTCATAACGTTCAATCGCTAGGGAATATTGTCGCGCCGTCAGTGGACCCACATTCCATGCTATATTATTGCACCAACCAACTGACTGCACCCAATGTACACAACTGCAATAACAACATATAATTTCATTAATTACTATTGCTTATATTAATAAATTAAAAATAATTAATTGCTGCATGTCAGATAACTCAATCTCTACACAACTTTTTTCAGTAGAACGAAAGTTAGTATTTGATTTGTGTTTAACATCATTTGAGCCGTTCACAACAGTGCACTTATAAAATAAAATAACGATCAATCAACGATCAACTCACCCCGCATTGACCCAAACCAAGTCGCCCGGTCGCTGTATAAATCGATAAACAGGTATATTCTCTTTATACAAGTCTTCCAACACCGGCCACCATGAACCGTGCAAATAGCTGATATTATTTTTCTCGCACAGATTATGTATGCCACCCCAGTAGGCATCGGGCACAGCAAACCACTCACAATCGCCCGGACCGATGTTTATATTTATTGAGCAGAAATTGTTGTTCTCCTGATGGCCCGGCGTACGACTGCCCGGCACTTTCATGTATAACTGCACCGTATTCATGCCCAAAATGACATGACCCACATGTGACAACATATTGGCTGCAGATATGACGCGCGCAAAAGCCGGCAGTTTCTGCAATTCGGCTAGTTGTGCACGCCATTTCCGCTCATCTGACAGATCCACATTGGTGCCAAATCTGAAAATTCAAATATTGCAAATGTTTTAAAAGTGTACACTACTAGTAGTAATAAATTTTTAATTTTGATAAATTGTCGTGAGCCCTACTATCAAACGCCGTTCATTCAATATAATAAAAACGGTGTTAGCGAAAGGCCCTGCTTTACTATAGCACTTTAATGAATAATATTGTCTTTTAGTAACGACAATACTAGATTAATAAGTGCAATTTTTGGCACATTAATTTCATTAAATATTCAGATTTAATTACCTCAACATTTTGTTGCTATTTTTATGCTTTTTTCGCTTGCCACTGACATTGGAATTGGTCACGGAATCTTTAGAATCCGAATCGGACATTGTTTGCAAACCGGTTGGTCCTTTGTCATGTTCATCCTGTGAATTAAAAATATATTTTCGATAATTTAATTTAAAAACTTGAACATTTTCAAATTACTGTTTGTATACATAAGCATTATCAGTTAATTAAATATCATCAACATTCATTATTATGTAGAACGAAAGTTATAATATAAGTGTGATCATCATTACATAAGTATTGTTAAATTAAATACAATAGTTGATACACACCTTTAAACTGTCTTGAAAGCTAGACGCCTGATATTGCGCATACTTCGCTATAGTAGTATGCGATCGGTGCGATATGCATGCCCACACACGTTTCGCTTGCGACGCATCCCAGTTTTCATCCGGTGACTGATGCACTTGCGTGCGTACCTCCACACTGTGATCGGGATTGGCTTCGACGAGCGTTTTGGTGGAGAATAGACCCAGATCCAATTTAAGTGCACCCGCCAAGCCACGTACCACAGCTATCGGATGCTTGAGACAGAACTCTTGCAGTTGCGGACTGAAAGCGTGCTTTTTATTCTCTAAATGTACAGATGGTGTGGGCGGCATTAGTTGTTCACGGGTAAGACGTTGTGGCGGGCAATCGGGTGGCGAAGGCGGTGGCGCATTTATATGTAATACGGAACAATGGGGCGGTGGTTCTTCGAGCGATAGATTTTTAACCGCTGCAATCAGTTGTTTCGAATCCATTTGTATGCTAAATTTCGATGGCTCTTCAAGCTCATCATCATATTTAACTCTATCATCGTCTTCATCATCACGACAATTTTCTGTTTTTATATCGGCATTTTCTTGTGCGTCGGCTTCTTCTTTGACAGCACCAACGGTTTCTGCACTATTACTATCGACTGTCGCGTGCTGGCCACTTAGGATGGTATTGCTTTTATCGTCACATGATAAATTTTTTTCAAGACCATTGAATATATCATCTGATGTGCCGTCTATGTCTTCTTCCTTAATATCTAGATTATCGGCGTTAAATGTCTTCAAAAGATCCTCTGCAAAGGTAGAGGTTAAGCCTTTTTGTGTGAGAAACACCTGTAGCTCTTGATCGCTCACACCTAAATTAAAGAAAAAATTTCATTGCTTAAAAAAATTTGGTTAAAAATAAAGATAATAGAAGTTAAGATTTCAAAACTAAATTACAGGTGTATTAATATAATATACATGTTTGTTGGTCTTCTATGGAATGTACACTATCAGCAATGCACATATAGTTTAGTAAGACCCATTGTGCAATCTCATAATTTTCCGTCAGAGGGGCAATCAGAGTGCTACTAAAGTGTTCACTCCAAAGTATATCTGCGGACTTATTCGTAAAAATAACTACTTTTGAGTTAAAAAAAAAACATACGTTGGAATAAAAAATATTTTCGTAAAAAAGAAGTCACTAACTACAATAAGAATACAATTTTAGGTTAAGAAAATATATACAGACATATGTACATACAAATGTGTACATATGTATGTATAAGTTAAGTGTGCACACGTGTGAAGTGTGAAAACACGTGTTTGAAAATCTATGAATATATTCTTACCTAATTGATCATTATTTGGTGTTAGCGCACCAGATTCCATACTTGACGACGATGGATTTGGCACTGATGCTTTTGTTTGTTCATCAATCGTCGTGCCAGCGTATGAAGGAGGTGCATTCGTACTCGACGTTGCGCCCGTCGCTTCATTAATATTCGTAGGCGTTAATGAAGCTGTCGGTGTAGAGCGTATTGGTTGGCCTGGCGTCGCCGCTTGGTGCGACGGTGATTGTAATTGTTGCGCTTGTACATTTTGTGGCAATTGACACGTGTTCTGTTGTCTCATTGCTTGTTGATATTGTTGCATAAGGCGATATTGACTGCTGAGTTGTTGGAACAACGTCTGCTCTTGATGATTAAGCGTGCTTTGGTTTTGTTGCAAAATTTGTAAAGTTTGTAGTTGTTGCTGTGAAAGGTAGAATGCCGGTTGCGCTGGGCGATTACCGGACTCAGTTTGTTGGAGGGCCTCATCTTTGAAACGCTTTGTTGGTACATTATTTATATTCTGATGTGTGTGTGGATATGGTGGTGGTGGGCCCTGTATTACCTTAAATTATATTAAAATAGTAATGTAATTAAGTAAACATAAAAGCAGATGAAGAGATTTTAATTTGAATTATTTATTTTTTATCAACTTGTAAAATTTACTAGAGCTATTTTTTCACGAACCTTTCACTTAACGTGACAGAAATGAAATGGAGGAAGCGAACTCGTTTCCTGCGCAACCTTGCCAATAGTTTTTCATTTTACTTTTGCAGCGTTGCCACAAAATATTTTTTTTTTTTTTTGACAGGGTTTCCACAATTTTCCATATATATTTATGAACATGACAAAATAATAGTTATCTCAAAAAATATTTTGCTGTAAAATTTATTTTACTTTAAACAATTTATTTGTTATAGTTAATTTTTGGTATACAGATATTATGCAATTTTCAAATATAACTAATTTAAATATACTTAAAATAACAATAAAAAAAATTAAATTATAGGACCCACCATTTTTGGATAGTATTACTACTAGTATTAAGAAAAATAACATAAAAATTCGCAAACTAATCTAAATGCCTAAAATCTTGCATATAACAGATTTTTCTATATTGTTATAGGTAATACCGTGATAAAAATTAGAAATTAAATATTAATTATTTGTTGAAATTTAATTTATTTAGAGAGAAACTATATATTAAGAATTATTACTAAAACTGCAATCCAAACACTATGCAACACTTTTCAAACAATTTTGCGTAAGTACTAAACAGTAGCCAAATGTTTAAATTTCTTTAAAAATTCCAAATTTCAAACAATTAGGTTAACCATATGAATAAAGGTAAGCAGCTAACTTACCGAACCGTGTGCACTTTTGCCATATTGACGTTGCTGCACTTGTGTAGCTTGTTGATGTTGTTGCCTCGAACTCATTTCCAATGAAATTGGTAAATTCCACGCTTCTTCAATTGAACAAAGTTGTCTTCTTTTTGAAGTAATACTTGGCATAGGCGCTTGGGCTAATTGAGCTTCTAAAAACTTTATACGTTGCGATAATCCTTTACCCAAACCTTGACACTCGCGTGCGGTCAAATTGCCTGTCGTACGGAGCTTTAGATTTAAATTCTCGACTTTGCTGTCGTTCACCGCAGCTTTTGGTTGAGTATTCTATAATAAATAATAAATGTTGTTATAATAGTAAATAATAAAGTATTTGTTTAGAACAGATGAAATAAAAATATAGAAATAATAAAATTAAGAATTAGAAATTGTTGACAAATTTAATAATCAACTCACATTTTTTATACTTCTTGTTGCATTTAAATAACATGCATAAGCATCTCTTGGTTGACCACAACTTTCATACAATATGCCTAAGTTAGTCCACGCCGCCTTATGATTCTTGTCTAGCTGAACTGCACATATATACGCTTGTAGCGCGTCTGTAGGTTGACTTTGTTGTTGATATAATACACTATAGAAGTCGAAAAATTCAAATAATTATTCAGATAAATTCACCAAATATTTATATACATATGTATAGTTGAACTTCCATTGCTCGAATTTCTATAATTCGAAGTTCTCCAAAACTCGAACTCTTGAATTGACAATAGAATTCAAATGTGATACAAATTACCTTCTATTAGTCGAAGACTCTTTAACTCAAAATTTTTTGTGGATTATGGTGATACGAATTAGGGAAGTTCAACTGTATATGCATTTATAAATATCTCACCCGATAGAACACCATGTATCGGCGTTTCCTTCACTCTTTTCCACAGAGTTTCTATAAGCTATAAATGCGTCGTGAACTTTATTAATACCCGCATAACATCTGCCTAATAAATACAGTGATTGTCCTGATTTCGGATTTGCTTCAATTGACTTTTGTAAACATATTATTGCATAACTATCTCGTTGTTTTTTATCGCCTAATGATTCCACACAATGATACATCCATCCTTTAGGTGTGGGAAATATTTATTATATTAATTACAATTATACTTTTAAATTTGAATTTGAATTTGATATACACATACATACCTAATTGTCTATATATATCTGCTTTCAATTCCAATGTCAGCTCTTTACTATTAAGCAGATGCTCGTAGGCTTCTTTAGCCGCTTTATGCTTATTATGAACTTCATATAGATGGGCAATATGAAATTTTACTATAAAAAACATAAGAAAAGATATTAGAAAGATTAATAATTAATTATGTTTAACAATTAATTAAGTTTAAGTTTTACTTACTTTGCAGTTTAGAAAATGTACATGGAGAGTTATCAATTTGTGCTAATTTCAAGTGTTTTAATGATAGTTTGTACTCCCCAAAGACTTTTAGCATAAGTCCAATGCGTAAGTGTGCTTCACTAGCTCGTATAAAATTCGGGTCTTGATAAAGTAAACTTCGAAACGCTCTAATAGACCTAAAAAAACACAATTTTTTATAAATTAAAAAATAATTAACTGATATTGAGTAAAGCTGTTAACTTAAAATTAATTAATAATTTTCAAATTATGAAAGCTGTGTAACTAAGACCGTGTTACAATGCACAAATCACTCGTAGCTGCGTTTTGGTTTTGATATAAAAAATAAAACTTTTAATTATGCACTCATAATATTGATGTCGTTTTTTATTAAAAAAAGATATGTTACACATTAGCTAAAGTAATTGTAACTTTATACTCCGTAATTTTACCAATAAACCTTAAAATACTTTCCTTTGTTTACAGATTTGAAAAAGATCAGCTATTTCTGATTTTCACACGCTGTTTCTTTTGTAAATTTACAAAAAAAAAAAAAATTTCGCCGTTAGTAGTTAAAATCTACTGGCCTAAGAAATAGCGGCATTAAAAATATTCTAATATTTAAGCCTCTCATAAAACACACATTTACGTACGCACACATGTGTACAAATTGTAACTGTTTCCGCCCTGTGTGGGGTTAAATATATAAATACTTATATATATATCTATATATATACACATATGTACACAAATATAAACAAAAAATAAGTTAATTTACATTACATATGCACCTGTGGCAGCTTTGCAAACAAATATGAAAACACAAAAATATTTCCAAGTTCAAAAAAATAATAAATAATAAAAAAATCCATTTTCGTACCACCCCAAGATGCACATTTATGCACTAGCGCATACTCGGTTATGTGTACATGCATATGTAAGTACTGCTCTACTAGACTGTTCAGCAGCGTAGCATTAGTGCCTACGTGACCAGACATTCCACATATATTTTATATGTATGCCATAGAAAAATTCTAATTAATTTTTTCAATTGCAATATTATTTAATATATTTAGATTTTGTTTAAACTACATTGATTATGAAATCAAAATGTTTTCTGCTACAAAGTTTGTTTTTTGTTTATCATGTAAAAAAAAATATCGCTGTTTTTGTTATTAGTCAGACAGAGTATTTATTTACTCTTTATATAAATGTTTATTTTACATAGTCATATCATAAATCTTTATAGTTTAACATATAACTTACGTTTTTTCTAATTGGTTTTATTCTAATTAATTAGCAGACGATAAAGTTAGATGTTTCATAGATGAGGCATTAGCGGGTAGGTGTACATGAAAACAAATGCATTAGATTGTGGATCCCTTCTTGAAATATTGGTGTATACACAAACTAACACCATCAAATATTTTTCACGTATTTTACGAAATATTCTTTTCGATGTTTACATTATTCGCACATATTATATATGATTTAAAATTTTATACACGAAAACGGTACTTTATTTACTTCACTAAGATATATCGGTGTTAGAATTTATGTTAGTTTATAAAATATTTTTGTTCCGGTTTTATCATTGACAGACGATTACACAGATTCATCAGCATTTCACACATTGTATTTATCGTAAATAACCACAAAATGCATAAAAACTTGAGTTATAGTACTTGTATTAATTTTGGTGTTGTTAATTTCTTACAAATACACTAAATTCTACTTTTTTATTACTACAATTAAAATCACTCAATGGCAGTGAGAAATAAATATGGCGGACTCAACCGCACAAAGGCAGTGCATCGTGCCCTACGGAAGGAGTTTAGCGAACTAAAAAAGAAAATATGGGAAATATTGTACCCAGTGTTGCCAACAAATACCATTAAATGCTGCAGTTTGATTATGATTTTTTCCATTTAATTGGCAACACCCTTATAAAATGGGAAATTCCAAACAAATAAGTAATAAAGCTGATTAAAAAACAATACAAAATATGTTTTATAATACAGAATGAAAATATGTTTTAAAAAATTAGGTATATGATTTCCAATTAGATAATTATGTTTGTTATATTGTTCATTTCTTATAAAGGAAAAAAAAAAACAATTTTATTGAAAATTATTAAATAATACGACAAAAAAATAAATAAATTGATCTTTAATTCACGATTTACACAACTATTAAAGATTTGCCTACTTTGTATGCTATATAAATAACGCATATGTATGTATGCGAGTGCACTGTTTAAGTAAAAAATAAAATAAAAAATAAATATATAAAAAATAAATAAATATTAAAGATTATTAAAATACGACTCCAAGCTTGATTGCTAATTCTTCTTTAAAATATAAACCTTGGAATTTCACTATATTTAATTGCTACTTACCATCTAAATGCATTAAAATGGAAATAGACCATCCCAAGGCCATACAAAAAAGGCAAATTTTTCCAGTTCTTTGGACAAAGTTGATAATACTTTTGATAAGCCGCAAGCGCTGAAATACGAACATTATTAATAAGCAACACATTCGAAACTTTTATATGTATTATCTATACATACCTTCATCGTATTCTTCAAGAAGTAAATGAAGATGCCCCAGCTTGCAATAGGTCAAAACATCCACGGTGTCTTTATTTTTATCATTACAACTGTTCGGATTAGTGGTAGACGTTTCCACAGATGTTTGATTAGCAGTTTCTTCTTCTTTCTTTTGGGGACTTGGTAAGTCAACAGGCACTTGGGTACTGTTTTCCTGAAACAGTTCATCGCTTCCCTGCTCTGTCTTCATCACATGTGAGTTTGATTCTTCAGGCACATCCTCTGATTTTATTGCAATTTTTTCACTTTGCTCTTCTTCCTTTTTTGTTATAATAACCTTTTGTAGAATTTTCACTGCTCGCTCAACAATAATGCGTATGGCTGCATTTTCAGGCGCTGTCAATTTGAGGAACCCGAACTGGCGACTGTGTAGTTAAGAAATTGTTGAAAGTGTTATGAAATTGTACCACCAAACTTAATGTAATGTGAAACACACCTGTCCAAGTCGGCTATAAAGTGCATTTCCTCCACGGTAAGATTGTCTTCAGCATCAAAATCCATTTTTGTTTAATAAATTCTACGACAACTAAAACAAACGTGTAAACTCGCAACAAAAAACAGGGTATACCGTATGTTGCCACCTTTTCGTTAGTTTACAAATATATTGAAATTATATTACACAGAATAGAAGAACGCAATGGATAGCTAAGACAGCACAAGGTGAACAGTGTAAACCGATTACGTCGACCACTTATGGCAATGAATTATTGTTTTTTTTTACATTTTGTATAAAATAAGTGATTATAATAAGGATTGTATAAAGTTTATATAAATAAAAAAATAGTATATATTTTTATTTATAAAGTCTTAATGAATACATTAAATGTGCAAGCATAATCGAAATGTCAAAGTCGATGAGTGTCATTTTAGTACATCGCTAAGTCATGTATCCTAATGTCACCTGTGGTAGCATGAAACGGCTGTGCGGCTCATAGAATTAATTACACAATATTTAATAAAAATGGACAACTTTAATTTCGGTGGGTCGCAGTTATCGCGAAATGAAATAATTCAGTTACTACTTCGAGTGTCCATTGCATCTGTCATCACATTTTATTCGGTCAAATGGATGATGAACCAACTCGATCCCACGAGCAAGAACAAAAAGAAGGCCAAATTGCGTGCTGAAGAACAATTAAAGAGGTAATAATGTCTCCTTAACAATCGTGCTTATGCTTATGTATTAAATTTTATTTATTTCCAGGCTAGGCGATCAGAGTGGTTTCAAAGTAAATCCACAACAATTTAATGACTATGAACTTATGATTGCCACACATTTAGTTGTGCCTGCAGATATAACAGTGAGCTGGAATGATATTGCTGGACTTGATGATGTTATCCAGGAATTACGTGAGTCGGTTGTGTTACCAGTGAGACATCGGGATTTATTTAATCAGTCAAAACTGTGGCAAGCACCAAAAGGTGTATTGTTGCACGGACCACCGGGATGTGGTAAAACCTTGATCGCAAAAGCAACTGCAAAAGAAGCTGGTATGCGTTTTATAAACTTGGATGTAGCAATTCTAACTGACAAATGGTATGGTGAATCACAGAAATTGGCATCGGCAGTATTCTCGTTGGCTATTAAAATTCAGCCTTGCATAATTTTCATAGACGAAATCGATTCATTTTTGCGCAGTCGCAACTCTAACGACCATGAGGCTACCGCAATGATGAAAACTCAATTTATGATGTTATGGGATGGACTTAATACAAATTCAAATTCAACAGTTATTGTTATGGGCGCAACAAATCGTCCAAAAGATTTAGATAAGGCTATCATTCGCCGTATGCCCGCACAATTTCATATTGGACTACCGACCGAAGTCCAACGATTACAGATTTTGAAATTGATTTTAGAAACTGAATGCGTACACAATGATGTTGATTTTAATCGTTTAGCGAAACTAACAAACGGATTTTCTGGTTCGGATTTAAGAGAAATGTGTCGAAATGCTTCAGTCTATAGAATGCGTTTATTCATGCGATCTAATGAGAATCAACTAACCGAAACGTCGGCGTCATTAGCTCAGCCATCTACATCGGCACACGCTGCTATCGAATTGAGTAATTCTCTAATTGCTATTTCTATGGAAGATCTCCTTAAATCATATGATAAAATGAAGGAGTCAAAATTGCACACGGGTAATTTATTTATGGAAAATCGAATAGAATTAGATTAGATACATAGTTAACGAATATACAGTTGCTTGAAAGTTACACACTTACACGCATTCATACATAAAAAATATTCACAAAAGTGATTGATTCCAAATTGTTTGTTGGAAATGAATTATCTATATATATGTAGATTTAACACCTGAATCAATTTGTTTTATACATTTTTATGTAGAAAATAAAAAAAATATTTAGTAGTACACTACTATCTGAGCAATTAAATATATACACATATTTAAAAAAAGTTACTTAAAAACCAACTTTTAATATAATAATAAAATGTATATTCTTGCCTATTATTACATATATTTGATGACAAAATAAATTATTATGGAATCTTCATGGGACTTTGTTTTTAATCATATTACTCATGCTCTGATATTTTAATATAGGGAACCCCATAATTTTAGATGGTCTATCGATGGACGCAAAAGAAATTGTTCATAGAAAATTTTTGAAAATAGTAGTATGCAACGAAAATTGAATAGTAAAATATATAAATGTTTTATTTTCTTTATTCTACCATTTTATTTAAAATGATTTTAACAAATTTTACAACTAAAAAGAATTAACAATTGTAAAGTGCACTCCATACAAATGTACTTCCACCAATTGAAAACTCGATAACTTTTTTCTAATCGAGAATCGAACGAAATCATCGATACATTGGTCGATTTTCGCAAATTCACAATTGTGTATAGGAATTAGTTTAATTGTAGCGTGTACATCTCCCAATCAGCGTAGTAGCGAAATTTGCGGACTTCGTAATTCTAAATAATTATTTAAAAAATGGCCTCAACTCTAGCTGCAGACCGTTTCTGGGTGGATAAGGCAAATTGCCATAATGCCGAACGTCAATACTACGAACTCTTGAGCAAGCAGGTAAGGAAATGAAAAATATACTTATAACTCAACTCCCCATTGTACATAACTGTTACACGTGTCGGTAAAAATAATCTCTATCTGTAAATCTAATATGTAGTTATGTTTCCTTTCATGCTGCTCAAATGAGGATAAGGTCAAACAGATAAGCGGGGATGGTCACTTTAATGGTGTTCCAGAACCCCAATCTAAATCGAAAAAAAGCAAAAAAATGAAATACAAAAAGAATGAACATGTAGCAAAATTAACAGAAATATCGACAAACTCTGAAAGCGAAGAGAGACTTTTATCAACCGGCACCCAGGTCAATGCACCAATTGAAGTAACCAAAGTGGTTGCTAAACAAGGTGGAGAGAAGACCAAAAAAAGAAATAAGGGAGCTAAAAAAAATGCCGATATGTTGGTTAGCAAGAGTAGTATTAGTAATTTATTAGTGAATTTTAAACTTTCATTTAAGTTTAGTTTTTTTTTTCACAAATTTTATTCTCATAATAGAAGTTTTAGGTTATTTACATTTGTATAAATTCATACAATTTGATTTTTTTTTTCGTTAATTAAATACTTAACAGTAAAAATAATGAGTTCCTTTGATTTCATATTGTGATCGCAAATAAAATGTTTTGGTTGGATTCGCCTTTTCCAAGCACAAAATGTCTTACATTTGATTTCACTTTGTTTTTATGGCACCAGCTTTTATTATTTTTATTTGCTGAAGACTAGTAAATATATTTAGTGGATTTGTATTCTCAATATTTTTACTTATATTTAAAGGGTTCCTCGACCAACAGCCAGTGCACTTTAGTCTCGGAAATCGCTAAAGCAAGAGAACACATTAAAAATTCATTAGAAAAGGTAATTGTATATGTTTTCTTTAAAAAAATAGCGCCAATGTTGTTTTATCTTTTTTGCTATGTGACCGATTTTGCATGAGTTTTCGTTGTTTTTTTTTTTATTTACTTAAATTTGTCATTAAAGTATATATGAGATATATTTATAAATTGTTGCATTTTTTATTTATAGATGGACGGCATTACTACACTAACTGCAACTCCAGCATCCGGTGAAGTACTTGATCGTGTTGCTGTTATCGAGAAAGATAATGCCGATCTGAGGAACTTAATCGAAAGCTTGCGATCGGTTTGCTTAGAAACTCAAAGTCGCATAACAGCTTTGGAGAAGAAAGTTAACACCGAATTAGCCGGTAAAACATCTGCTCCCGCACCTGCCTCCAATGCCGCACCTGCCAAGGCAGAAGCCGATGATGATGATGATGTGGATCTATTCGGTTCCGAGGACGAGGAGGATGAAGAAGCCGCACGTGTGCGCGAGGAACGTTTGGCTGCATACGCCGCAAAGAAATCGAAGAAACCGCAAATTATCGCAAAATCTAGTTTGATTTTAGATGTTAAGCCATGGGATGATGAAACCGACCTGAAAGTGATGGAAACGGAAATAAGAAAAATCGTATCCGATGGTCTATTATGGGGCGCTTCCAAATTCGTCCCAGTGGCTTTTGGTATCCAAAAGCTCAGCATCTCGTGTGTCGTAGAAGACGATAAAGTATCGATCGATTGGCTAACTGAAGAAATCGAAAAACTAGAAGACTACGTTCAAAGTGTTGATGTTGCTGCATTCAATAAAATTTAAATATTCATATTAAATAAAAATATTCTGAATATATAAACAATAATGCAGTTTTAATTTAAAATAAATTGAATTCTTCAGTTTTGTTATATAAAAAATAAAATAAAACAAAAGATATATACTTTAAAATACATGTATTTAAGTCATCGAAATTCTTTTTACACATATCGATTACATCAATAACTCACGATTGAATTCGAAGTTTTTGAGGTATACATATATTCTTTTTAATTGAATATTCAACGCCTTTTTTATTCAAGCACTATTGTGATATCAATTACATCATATTCGCTTTAATAATCAAACTCAGTTAAATTAAGTAAAATTAATAGGTATGTATGTGATTAATGAGATGCTAGATGCTGTTAAGGATAACATACGAGTGTCGTATTAGATTAAGATTGAGATTTAATATTAAGCCGAAGCTACGCCTAATGCAATTCCGCCGACAAAGGCCGTTAAGAAAATGTGAAGATCGTTTACTTTCGGTCCATTTTCATCGCCAATGAGTTTGCTATACCATTTCTTGGCTTTCTTTGTTTTTGACTTTAATAAGTTCTCTGCACGATCAAGTTTACGATCAACAAAACGTTCAGTCTGAAATGTGAAGAAAAAAAATTGTGCAAACAATTATGTATAATTTTACTGTTAAAGTTATTTTGTTTAAGAGTATTTTACAACATCAAATATGAAAAATGTACTGTATTAAATGTCATTATTATTATGTGTTGTTGTAATTTTCGCAATATATTTATACCACTCTATTATAGTCCTACCTACGTATTTACTAATTTTACATTAACAAATAACTAATAAACACTTTCTTAAATATGTGAATAATTTATTGCAAACCCAAAGAAGACAACATTACAATTATATGAGCGCATACATATTTAATACTAATACTAATATTTGTGGCGTTAATTGTCATGGTTAGCAGCCTGCTATAGTTAACATTGATCCTAAAGTAATTCATGCACAGCCAACTCCAACAAGAGCGCCACCAAGAAATGCTACCGTGAAAATTGCGTTGTTTTTAACAAACACTTTGCCCTGGTTAAAACGAAAAATAAAGGCAATTAGTAGCAAACTGAATTTTTCGATTTTTGAGAATATTCTCTTGATGGAATAAAGTCGAAATTTTATTTTTATAAAATTATTTAAGTGCGCAGGCGAATATATTTTCTTTAAACTTTAATTGAAGTTGAAATTTTGTATAGTAAACACTTTAATAACAATTTATAAGCAATCAATTAAATATTAAACTAAATTTAATTTAAACACGGTAATGCTATGTTATGTGTGGGCTGTGGCAAATAAATTCTCAAATATTGAGTTTTAGAAACCAATAATAGTTTCTGTTCACACTCACCTTTTCAATCCAATTCTTTTCTTGGCCTGTTACGGCCGTTTCAACTTTGTCAGTGACTTTATCAAGTTTTCCTGTGATTTTCGACCAATCGATTTCAATAAAACCTTCTTGATGGGCAATTTCCATTAAAATAATACCACCTCCAATAGCAAAAGCTGCAAATTTGCCAACTTTCATTGTTGCAAAACCAGTAAACCTATGAGAGTTTTAAATTATTAATATAATATATTAAATTATCTAAACTTGTTGTACTATTTGTATTCAAATAAGCATTTTCTAAATTATATCTGTTAAAATATTAACGTAAATCAACATAAATGAATCATTTGTTGAACATTAATACATACTTATGTGCTTTGCAAACAACAAGCAATTTACGCAAAGCACATTTTGCTGTTTATTCTATATGCCTATTTGCTCATAACTTTGGGAATTACGTCACCTATCTAAGATTTGTTTAAATACATAATAGTCCTATGATAAACGCCATTGCATCTTTTATACTATAAAATTGCAACTTATGTATGCACATATCTATTATATTTATGAAAAAAATTTGGTACTCACCATCCTGAGGTAGCACCAATAGCTATTTGCGTGTACGCTGATCGTGAGCTTATATCACCGAGGATACCACCCAGAAACTTTGATGCGTCTTCCGTCATTTTCTCGACTCTTGCGTTATTTGCGTTTTTATGTGATTTTGACCAATCGCTCATACCTTTTGTGTTTTGCACGGTTATAGCCTAATTATATAGCAAATATTAGAAAGCGTATATTAAAAACCTATAAATAACTTTTAATTATTGTATTATATAATTTACCAGACAATGCTGTTATTCCTTTTTTGAATATGGAATTTCGTCTGTCTATTCTTAGCAAAATTCTAAAAGATTATCCCGAAACAATCACAAACAATTTTTTCTTCTAACTGATGGGGATGTCAAATAATCGATAAAAACCGATAAACTCAATGGAATTCGTTGAGCTTTTGCAAGAGTTAAATATGGGGGTTAATAAGGGTTGCAACTAACAAATTTATATGTTTTCATTTAATTTTTAAATATTAATTTAAAATGTGTAAAGCTTTGAAAAGCGGGGCTTTAAACTAAATAAAAAAAAATAAAAACTATTATCTCAATGTGCTCACATCAGCAGTTTACACAACTACATAAAATATTTTTTGCATAAAATGGTCGATGCCGGAAGATCTGTATCATCTGTATCTGCATATCCGATAAATTTACTACATCTGACGACATTTTCTAAAATACAAAATTTTATCATCCGGTTTGAACATGCAATCAAAATTGTTTAAAAGTAAACCTTTTATGCTACAGCCGTTGGTCGAATATAAACAAGTGTAAACTTCATTTGCTTAGAACTGTCCCAACAAAGTTTCCTTAGCTCTGTGTGTTACATCTCCGGAGAAGCATGAGTCAAAATACACGGCACAAAGTCCTAACAACTTGTAGATATACATTTTTATACCTGCTAGGCATCAATATACTTTATTCTGCTTTTTAAAACTGGTGTTCATCAAATAGTGTGCAATAATAAGTTTTAAGAATCAGTACGCACTTTATTTAGTTACCACTGTATACACGTATTTTACCACTAAATATTTCTTAGTCATAGCTATAAAAACATATTTATTTAGTATTTCACAAATTAACGTTTCATAGAAGTTAGGTCGAACGAATTTCAAAATTTCCAAACTTAAATAATTTAAATTTAATTTCATTGCATATTCACTATGAAATTTTTGATAATTATATTTTTAGTGTTTTCATATTGTAAATTATTTTCCTACAATATAAATTAATTGAAAAATAAAGTGTATCTCTTAAATGTTATGTTTCGTAAGTTACATACATACATTTCACTTATATATAGCATATATACCTACTAAATATTTGGGTACATAGCATTTGTGGTAGAAATGAAAATTTTAAAAAGAAAAAGTACATAAAAACGTAGTTTCTAATATTGTAATTTCTTCAACATTTGTTCGTAAATGAGGTACAAATGTCTTCGCTGAAGTTTGAAACGAATTTGCGGATTTATAATTGATACTCTTTTACTATACTTCAATTGTATTACTGTAATAAATAGTAATAAATAAAAAATAATATAAATTAAACTAAAAAGTCTATATTAATAATTTAACGTTAAAATTATATTCACACACCTGTTATGGACAAAATAACAAGACAATGCAGACAGTGCTCAGTAGATATGAAGTCCAAAGCAATTTTAACAATTTCAAATAATTTATAAATAATGCCAACTTAGTGCAAGTGTTTATATAAACTATCAACATATTATCATTTAAAATGTTAATTAATTAGCTTTTAACTTAAATATATGTGAATAAGTAACTACTATACACTTGTGTGTAGCAAGGTACTGATGCTATTACTATAAAATAAAGAATACATATTTTCTAAGGAAATTTGTGGGGCAGTAGCGTATATGTAGACGCGCATGCTTAAATCATCAGCTCCATAAGTATATTTTTGCATTAACTAATTTACAGTTTAATGGAATAATTGCTAAATAAGTGATGAAATAAACAATTACAAAAATGCGCATAAAAATCTAGTCGTTAAGATTTTAAGAAACAAAAAAGAAAAAAATATATATACATATATATATTATAGCCAATTCTAATTTTTGTAAAACGTTAATGTGTTTTTCAGTCCTACGGTGTTCAATTAAATTTAGTTTATACGAAATACTTAAAATCTTAATCATTCTCAAACTATTAACCCTTTTCTGACATTTTACAAACATATCCGTTAAATAAATAAGAAATATTGTTTCTAATACAAACTCAGCAAACGAAAGTATGTTTTGTTACAAAATTTGCAATTATATATTATAAAATATTGCTTAATGTTGTCGCTTTTTCGTTGACGAAAGTCAGTGCTATGATTATTAAACAAATTTTGCAAAACTTTCTTCATTCTTTGTTACATGCCAGTGTGCATGGAAGTGTGACTAACACCGAGTACAACTTAAAATTGGATTGTTTGCATAACTACAACTGAAATTCAACGGATTTCATTAAGAATTTGCGCATTACCCGCAATTTTATGGCTGTAAAAGTAGATACGATTATTTGGTGATAAATTTCTTTTCATATTGCTAATGTATGAGTTTATTTTTTGTTTTAGAAAAACTATTATCATATATGTACATATTTACATTAGGTACATTCAACCTGTCAACAATTCCAGAAAAGTATAAAATATGTTTTTTAATAGCTTAATTTTAATTATTATACCGGAGTACGAAACTATTGCAAACAAGTGTGCTAGAAAAAAATGAACGCTATGATTTCATGTTGTTTTTGGTATTTTCATGTTTTTCACAAATGTATTTATTTATAAGCAAGTGTTCTTTTATTATTAAATGCTTGACTGATTGAGGGCGAGGTATGCAGTTATTCTGGTATTAACTGCCACTACATACTGCAGTTTTAGCAAGTTGCTGTTTAACGAAATAGTAGCATAATCTTAACGGAAAAATTAGTTTTGTAAAATCGCATTTCGTTTTAATAAAATGAAATAAACTGAAAATTTAGAAAATATGTATGCACATATATATATTTTTTTTCTTTCAAAATGTATTTTTAAGTAAATTTTACAGTTTGAAATCTTGCAAAAAGTTCGGTTTATTTGTAATATAATATATTTAAAATTTTGCACTCTCACATTTTCCGACAACCCTAATGTAATGTTTCTATAAAAATAAATATAATATTCAATCGATCGAGATCAATACAACTTATTTGTGCACATTTGTTAACTCCAGAAAGCACTAAAAACAACATAAAAACTGACGCACGCTTACAATCAACCATCACAGTTGTATTAATTTAAAAAAAAAAAATAAACATATTAACTATTTTTTACAACCAAAAAATCGTTTCTACACTGCGCCGAGCCTGTCGAGTCTTTTAAGTTATTTAAATATTTTTTCTATGCTTTAACGTTGGTGAATAATAAATAATAAACTAAAAATAAATTAATGAGTTGTAAGAAAAAGTACAGCAGTGGTATTTTTTGTAGGTCCATACGCGTTTTATATATGCACAAGCATATAGTACAAGGTACATTTCAACAATATAGCCTTCTGCACATACATTCAACTAAAGTGCGTGCGTGCGTATGTATGTATGCGTATGTGTTTGATTTAAGACCTAAACACAACGCCGTTAATAGTTTTAATGCGAGCGTTAGATAAATTTAAACTAGATTTTTGTATAAATGTATAGAAATTAATTATTAATTATTGTAATAGCATTAGAACGCGACTTATTAGCATACAAAATTAAGAGGTCAGATCAATGGATATAACACGACTTGACGGTACTAAAGACAGGCTACGTGCACGTTCGCGTTCCGCCAGATGCGTTTGTTTTGTATTGCTTAAATTTGTATTAGCACTAGTGGCTAACGCATTCAATTCCGGATACCAGTCGGGCGTAATTGTAGGTGTTGCACTATTATTGGCTATTTGGTGTTTAACAACTAGTCCCGCCGCCGCGGCGCTAGTACCGTTTTGTGCATGATTTTCTTGATTTTGATTGCGAAATGAATTACCAGCATTTGGTGTGGTAATTTCATTATTTGTTGGCACCGTTGAGGTCAATGCGTTAGCGGGATAATTTGAAAATATATACACAGATGGTTGTAAGGGTTTTGGTAAGGAAATACCATTATCTGTCGGCGACGCAAATATTGCAGCAGTTGATGGATTTAGTAGCGTATTCACATCGAAAGTGGAAGATATTTTATTCGCATCGCTGATTGCCGGTACTGTTGCAGCAGTAGTTGTTGCTGTTGAGGAACTATTCACAGCTACACTTGTTGTTGCTGCTGTCAAAGACAAGCGTGTATTAGCTATTGCTGTAGCATTTAATGGTAATGGCGGCTTATCTGGTCCTTTAGCCGGTCCATTGGTACGCGTCGATTTTCGTATTGGAAACAAAGAGATTTCTTTGAGACTTAACTTTTTGCCATTACCACTGGTAATTGTTAGTGCACTTTTCGCTGAGGTTTTGGTGGCGATATGACTGCTGGTGAATGTTGCTAACGTTTTACGCGTTATTTCAATGCTTGTACCAGGATCGCTACGTCTTTGTAGCTCATGCGCTTTCTTATCACTACTATTATTACTACTACTACCACTACTACTAATACGGCATTCCTCTTCATCCGATGAGCATAGATCGATTGTGTCCACAATGATTTCGGTAGACGGCGATGATATTTTCCAATTGGAGCGTCGTGTAGCATCGCGTGTTAGTTTTATATTTAATTTTGTATTTGGTAATGAACGTCGTGTTTTCACTTCGTTATCTGTGATTTTCTTTAGCCGTACCGATATGGGACGGCAGCGTCTTATTAGTGATGAGTTCAAGAAGAGAAAACTTTCGGTGCGTCTTCGTTGTGAAAATTGTCGTCGTGGAAAAACATAGACATGCGTACTGTATTCTTGTGGCTTTTTAAATGTACAATGTGTATTGGTGGATGTCTGTTTTTTCTCAAAATATTTTGGTTTCGCCTGGGATTTTGAGAGTAAGGGTGCAAAACAAAAACGCTCCAAACGATCCAGACGCTCTGTTAAATATTCTGGTGTCATGGCAGTTTTTGTAGTACGCAAAAGTAGTTGTCCCGCAGGCGATGACAACGGTATTGTGGCGCAACGTGCTAACGAGTGTACAGCACGATTGCGTCGTGGCATACGCTTGTTTTTATCTATAATCATGAATCCGCTTTTCTCGTCTTTAGTCTCCTTCGACGCACTTGACGGTTCATTCTTACTGGGAACTTTACCATTTTTGCTTTCATCACGACATTGCAGGTTAAAATTGAGTAGAAATCCATTGCGTAGCTCATTGTCCTCTGTATTTCGTTTCGAATCTGTTGACTGTACATTGTTTTCGCTAGGTTCGGGTGTATCACATAAAATGACATCGTCATCGTCGTCATCCACATTACAAGTCTTTTCATGTTCCTATTGTGGGAAGTATTAAAAATATATTTTTAATGTTATATATATAAACTGTCAAAACGAGCATTTGGATATATTAAAACAATTTAAATTAAATATTTTGAGCAATATATTAGTAATTACAACAATAAAAACAATTAAAAATTTTTTTTTAGGAATGATGTTGGTGTAGCAGTCCTTGCCGTTTATTAAGGGTTCCGAAAAAAATGGCTTTTTTGCTTTAGTGGTTCATGTTTTCCATGTTGATATTCAAGCACAACTCCTCTTCTATTACTCATACACGATTCCTAAAATAGTCTGGTTACGTTATAATCTGAAAACCGACTTGTAACCGTTGGTATGAATATTAACCAATTAATACTATTCGAATATTTGAAAAACATTGCGCTAATTCGAATAGTTACTCGGCTGCGAGTATTTGAATAAATGAAAATTGTTTGAAATCCAAGCAGCCTTTGATTTTTGTGTTTTTAATTTTTTAATAAAAAATTAAGATAATTAATGAACTTGTATTATCCTACCCGGATAGTCAGGAATGAAAGGTTAATCAAATAGTCGACGACTTACAAGTGTTCGGATACTGCAAACCGAATATTATTATTTGAATAATGTCCTATCCGGTTAATTCGATTAGTCGAATACCAAGAGCTCTCTTGCAAACTATCAGCATTCCTCAAAATTATTTAATGACTGTTTTTTTGCTGTTACAACAACAATACGAATAATATGTGCTCAATATTTTTTAAGATATCACAATGCAATAATGGCGTTATGTAAGACACTATCTATGATACAATATTCAAATTACCGAAATAGCTTCTTTCGAATACAGTTCAGCATCGCAATTGTCGCATAAGTAAATATCGAATGGTGCTGGTTCGACCATTATTTGTTCGGCCTCCGATCTGCCTTGATTGCCACTTTTCGACTTCTGTCGCATTAAACATTTGCGACTGCGCTGTGGTTGATCGTATGACTAAAAATATTTAAAATTAATATTTTTTCATAAATTAAAAAAAAAAACATATTTATACACTTATAAACTCCTTTCATTTACCATGTTTTCATTTCTGAACGTCACCAACAATTTATTACTGCGCCTTTCAAAGAGTGAAGTTGTCGAATTGTAATTGTTTATAAAGCGTAGACTCGCATGCTCATACGCAGCTAAATCGTTGCAGAAGCGTAGCAGAAATACGCTTCTGTGAAATTGATAGCATATTATGATAATTTCCTTCATTTTTTGCGCCCAATTCTATACAACAAAAATAAAATGTAAATATTAAAAAATGTCGTAATATGGTTACACTACTGCTCTATATTATTTACCCCAATGAATTTCTTCGGTTTTGTAAATGGTATGGTGAATGGAAAATCTTCAGGCCACCATTCCGGTTCACTGCAGTCTGTTTTTTCTTGAAAATTTATGTGACCAAGCGAACAACGTACCATGAATGGTATGAATTTTTCAAGTTGTGACTCTGTTATTTTTTCCAATGATGTTGGATAGCCATTGGCGAACAATAACGGTAAATTCGATATCATATTTTGTTGAACTTCCTCTTGTTCATCCATGTCTTTCTATAAGAAAAAAAAATATAAGATGAACGTTTAATGGTTTTATTATTTATTAAATTTATTAAATTAGAAACATGTTACTTAAATTAATTGAGAAAAAATATTAAGCAGTTATTCCGGCGCAAACAGTAGTTTGGACTTTACCATTTCAAATACACATTTGAGTGAGGTTTAAAAAACAACAAAAATGTTACGCCTAATGGTATGCTATTATAATAAAGTATGGTAAAAATGTATGTATGTGTGTATGTATTGGTAACTGTGTGTTTTTATTTTTCAAACACATTAGAATTAAATAGACAGGGAACCCCCTGCGACGTACGCCATGACACATACTTTGTAATAATACAGATATCTTTTATATCGGTGACAAAATGTTTTTAGATAACGTTGAAAACGTCACAGCATATCTGCTGTGTAATTTCTCTTTTCATAACGATAAACTCAAATTAAGTTCGACTTTTGCAGGCCTTTTATCATATGTGATATATTGATCCCTAAAATATAACACTATATGTATATCTCAAAAACTCTAATAATTGAGTAATCTTATTTAGAGATCACAAAGCGCGCCAAAGTAACTCGACTATGTGTGCAACATATGCTCATCGGGTCGTGTATTGTTCCACGAATGCAGGCCAGTATTTTATTTAACAATAGAGAGCGGTATTTTGAGTCTATCTTATTGAAAGTACTTTTACCTGGAAAATCATGTTTTCTATTTTCAGATTTATTCGAACATGAATTTTCTTATGAACCGTTCCCAGCAGAGTCGCCTACGCAACCGGTACGGATCCGTATTTTTATCCAAATACTGACAAATCGGCAGCATTCTTCAAAATTATTTGACGAATATTTTATATTGCTACAACAACAACATGAACTTTGAGCAGATCATTAACAACTTGAAAGAAATCAAATCAAAGAAATCATCTATAATCATCATAATTTGAGTTTCAAGAATAATATCTAATATTCAGATCGTCGGAAATTATTAAAAATAGGGCGTACAATTCACATACAAAGTGCTACATATTACTGCTAAATTTGTGCTTAAATAACAGCAGCTGTGTGTTCAGAATATTCTACACTTCATCAGTTAAGATAAACAGAAATACTGAAAGTGTCTAGGTAGGTATTTAGATTTAGAATATAAAAGGATAAATATTATTGTGTGTTTAACATAAATATATATAGGGTATAAATTTATCAAAAATACACCTTTTATATAAAACAAAAAATTATTGAGATGACTTATTTGTATAGCATGTTTTCATCTATATACTATGCACATACTATAACACATTTTGAAAAGTATAAAAGAACAATCTTTTTTATGACAAAATTAAACAATATTTTGCGCTTAAATTGTTAGCAGACATTTTCTCTGAAAATTAATTGTTATATACTCCGATGGGATATAGATAGATAGATTATATGTATTAACCTAAGCTGATGGTAGGTAGTTCTTGTTCTAGCAACATAATTCTATAGTGGGAACGCTTTTTAACATTTTAAGCCAATTGTGTACAATTGTTTTTTACATAAATAATTTTTAACATTTGGATTAACAAACTAAAAACCAATTGTTTGTATAGTGGGCATAACGTTTACAAATTCCTTTTCTCTCTTGACCTGAAACGACCTTACACATGGCTATATATACAATGTATTATGTATCTCACAATTGTTTGCATTAAATTTATAGTTTTAATCTTCCCCACTTTAACTTTTCTGACGATTCTCAACTTACGGGATGTTACGTTGTTTTTTATATCCAACAAATTATAAGCGTTTGTGCTTTCCCTGGGCGCCTTATTATGTGCAACGCAACTTCCACTTTCCTCCAACCTGGATCTTTCTACTCCTGAAGCACGTAAAATCCTTCACTCTGACAAAATAAGACCGATTGGCATGCGCAGAGGGTACTGTGAAGGATTCTACTAGATCCACTCCCCTTGAAGCCAACCTCTCAAGCTAAAATCGGAGCTCACAAATATGGCCGCAACAAATGCAAACTATTCCCAACTGCTTTGTACTGTTCCTATTGCTGGGGAAAGTGTTTGCAAATGCAGATAACTTCAAAGCGTCTAGTATTAATTTGCACAAAATATATTACTTTAAGCTCTTGTGGGGCTTATTTTCTTTACTTTTTCACCAGTACATTTTTGTATAACTACAAATTACAAATTCGACAGCCTTTTTTACAGTGCTTTTCAATGTAAAGTGAGCACCCAAAAATTTCTTTGCATTCCAAAAATGAATATTGGAAGACATATGTGATATCAAGAGGTAGTGTTGAAAAAGTGCGCAAATGGTGTTGCCAATTATTTTTTTAATATAGCGCACTATTTGCAGCTTTTCTTGAGTTAACCCCTTATTCATATTGCACTTATATAATAAATAAAGCCTTAAATTAAAATTTTGTTAAACAATAATTTTGATAGATAATTCATTGTTTTATTTAAACTATTTTTTTTATTATTGTGTGTAATTATTGCAATATTTATTATTAGTTGGTATAAAAATCATGAGTAAAAATCGTTTATTTTTTATTTTGTTTATTTTATTATTGAATATTATAGTACAGTGAATAATATGTTTGCAAATACAAATAAAATAATAAAAAAGCGACAAAAAAATTTAAAAGCGGTCCAATGAACTAATGGATTAATGATATTTGTGGCTGTTCCAGTCTATTGGAAATATCGAATTCGATAGTTTGTAATCGATTAATGTAATAGTCGAAACAATCTTTGTTTTTCTTGCATCTGTGGATTTATTGCATTTGTTTCTTGATTAATTGAAAAAGTAAACTTTTTCGTCGCATTTTTAAATTCGTTTTATTTCAATGTTTCGATGGATGGGAATGTAAAGACTTCCACACTATATAATGGGCTCTTGTCTGTGTAAAGATAAAAACGAAAGTGAAGAGGACAATGATACGGGCGTTGGGCGTTCACAACGGCATGCAAGAGGTTCACTCAGAAACTCATACCGTAATCCGGAAGTACTGCAGACAAATGCCACATTAAAAACACTTTCTGATACCGTTGATAAATTAGTACGCGAGACATTAGATGTGATTAGTACAATGATTGACAAGTATGTATTTTTTTACAAAAAAAATATTAATAAAGTAAAATGAATCAAATAATAATAATTTTATATATTTTAGTGAGCCGGAACCACCCAGCTCTATATTAATGCTACATATTATCACAGAGAAACCAGCTGGATGGACTGAACTTGTACGTTCATTAATGCGTGTGGTCCCCGTAGAACATCCCATGGGTCCTAGTGTCATAGCACTACTACTTGACGACAGTCCACTGCCCACAAAAGAATCAGTACTAAAGGTCGGCGAAATGGTTGCACCAAAATATGGTTTAAAAAATAACCTACGCAAAGAACGAAATTTATGTGTTATACTTGGCTGCTTAGCAGAAAAATTAGCAGGGCCTAGCAGTATTGCTTTACTTAACAATTCCATGTTAAAGTACCTGATTAGTAATTTAAATGAAGACATCGAACCGAATGTTAAACTTCTTTCATTAATCGCACTCGAAAAGTTTGCCCAAACGAGTGAGAATAAAGTGACAATACAGGTAAGCTAAATCATTATTTAAAATTACTAGCATTAATCGATTTTTTTTTTTGTTTTCCTAACAGAAAACTTTGCTAGAAATGAAACAAAGTCCGTTCCTAGCACTGGAGGAACATGTGGCATCAACAAATTTTTTATTGCGTCAAATAGGATTTTGCGCTTGTTGGTGTTTAGACAACTATTGTGAGTTTAATTTAATATTTATGTGTTGCTAAATAAGCATAACTAATTTTAAAATACGCAATTTATTAGTTCCAGTAAGTGGTAGACAATATTCATACGAGACAACGAATGTCTCAAATATTAACGCAATGCTTAATACCAAGGATGTAAGTGAATATTTGAAAATATCACCAGATGGTTTAGAAGCGCGTTGTGATGCTTACACATTTGAAAGTGTTCGCTGCACATTCCAGGTAAATTAGTTAATAGAGCTTTCAGTGATAATTAATCTGATTCTAATTTCTATAACAAATTCTTTAGATAACCAAAGGTTGTTGGTATTATGAAGTACTCCTCATAACACCTGGTGTAATGCAAATCGGTTGGGCTACAAAAGAATCGAGTTTTCTAAGCGACGATGGCTACGGTATAGGTGATGACAAATACTCTATTGGATTTGATGGTTGTCGGCGTATAATTTGGCATAATGCCAAGTCTATTCCACACAGTTTGCCAACATGGAAAAGTGGCTCGATTCTTGGTTGTTTACTTGATTTAGACAAACAAGAGGTTATCTTTACTCTCGATGGAGAATCGACTGATCCTTATAGACACATATTCAATAACGTTAAGTAAGTCAGCTATAGAACACTGTAGATCAAATATTATAATAATCATAATTAATATTTTAGGGAAGGATTTTTTGCGGCAGCAAGTTTCATGTCCTTTCAACAATGTAGATTTAATTTTGGACTGGAACCCTTTCGATATCCACCACAAAGAGCATTTCACAATTTCAATGAAAGTGGAACGCTGAGTTCAAGTGACAAGGTAAATAGACTTTATTATTAAATTATGTGTGATAATATTAACTTTCTTAACTCACAGATAATTTTGCCACGCCATATTTATCTGGATATGTTACGAAAAGTAAGTGTACGAGATGACTCCTGTACATTGTGCTTTGACAAAAAGGCTACTATGAGATTGGAGCCTTGCTCGCATAGGTATGTTTTTTTTTTGTTTAATTCGTATATTAATCCCATTAATTGTTTGTAAATTTATATACTAATCTATTCACAGAGGGTTTTGCGTCACGTGTACGGAACAACTTAAGTTTTGCCCCATGTGTCGCTCTGACATACGTACAAAAGTTCAAGAATGCACTGATAGTCCTGTTAATGTGGAAGTTTCTGAAGTCGAAGGTATGCCCACGGAGACATGACAGATATTTTATCTCAAATCATAGTGATGTAAAAATTACACACTCGTAGAGCAGAACGATCTAAAAATTTTGCCTATATCTCTTCAGAGTTTTTTTTTTGTAAATAAGTTTTAAGTAAACGGATTTTATCGTTAGGATAAAATAAAGAAAAAAATACAATAGTCTATTACGTTTAAAGCGTAAACACTAATATTCATTGTGTTTATTTGCAAAATGAAAAATCACATTTTACTCATTAGATTTACGCAGCATAGTCTTTCATAGTATACACTTATATACGTTTTTCGTTATTTCATTACAACTAAGTATTGTTTTTAATTTCTAATATTTAACTACGCCGCGGTGGCTTGTAATATGATTGGTTCCTTTTGTAGTGCCGTAGACAAACTTCCTTCCCATATTTCGGCGGTGTGTGCAAGTACTTCACTTGATGTGGCAGTTTTATGACGCATAAAATAGCCTTGTACTTGTGCCGGACTGGCTTTTCGTCCATCAGCTAATACACATTTGGCGAAATCCTTAGCGAGTTGACGTGGTAGTTTTTCTTGTTTGCCATAGAAACGTAAGAACATTTCCTCCAGCTGATATGCATCACAATGGCCGACATATTCTTTTACATCAACGCGACCGGGTCGTATAAGTGCTGGGTCTAAGCGTTCTAAATAATTTGTTGTCATAAATACAATACGCGCTTCTGTCGATGCTACACCATCGAGACAATTGAGTAAACCACTAAATGTAATGCGATTGAGCCCTTCATATGCAGCTGCTTGCTGTTTGACATCTTCACGTGATGCAAAAGCTGCATCCACATCTTCCAACAATATAATTGATTGCTCCGGTGCGACATTCAACAGATGGTTGAGACGATCATCTGTTAGTCCACGCTCTGACAAATTCAACAAACAGATACCATATTCTAGTTCACCAGCTAGAGCTGTAATAAAACTAGACTTTCCACAACCTGGTGGTCCGTACAGCAAATAGCCGCGACGATATGGTATACCACGATCTATATACCATTGGGAATTGCCTATAAACTCCTTACAGTCAGTGACAATACGCTCTGCAACACCCTTTTCGAGCACGACAGACGATAACGGACGTCTGCGACGCGGATGTCCAAATTGTCGCCATTCGGAACCCATAGCTGTATACATGAGTGTTTTTCCTTCGGTAGCCTCCAAAGCAAGTAAACGTGCCTCTTCGAGTATATCAAAATACAATTGTTTATTGCGCCCAAATGCTGTTAAAGTAACACTCTCCCACGGTACACCCATATGCAAGTCCAATGTTTGCTGCTCTCGTGTACGTTCAACCTGTATCCAAATACCTTGATAACGCATTAAATGCTTTCCAATACTGGGTATGAAGTCATATTTTGTACGTATTTGACCAGTTTCTTTTTGTACAAATGATGTCTCGACGCTAAGATGCTGCGTCTCTCTGGCACCTCTCACAGTAATCCATTGTAGTAACCACTGATAAGATTTATCTCGGCAGGGTACTTCTAATGTAATCATCATATGTCGACGGAATAGAATTATAGCACCTTGCAGGCCCTTTCGCAAAATAGCGGCACCTGCACCTATTCCGAATAGGCCGAAGCCTGCACCGAAATATGGATTTGTTGATAATCCACTCACAATTTCCGAAAACGGCATGTTTTGCCTATCTTACCTAATACGATTGACTCCAGTTGATTTGAGGTACGAATTTGAAAAACATATGTAAATATTTGCTGTTATTGTTGCCAGCAACAGCTGTTGGGCGTACAGAGTGCGTCAAAATTAAAAAAAATTAGATTGTAGTACATATTTATACCACCCTATAACTGCCTTATGATTCATAAAATTGCAAACGTATTATTAATCACAATCAGTGTGAAAGGGAATTCGATTTGACTTGTACGAAAAATAATTTATACTGTAAAATAACAAATATAGAGTTTGCTTAAAGTACTTTAATATACAAGAAATTAGCATAAAATGGCAAATGCTGAAATTGAAACACGTTCAAGTCGTTGGCGAAAGGTGAGTTTACAGCGTTTGCAATGCTAAATAACAGTTGATATACAATGAAGGTTTATACATACATATGTACATAGGTGTTTATTGTTGTATTTTTATCAGTAATGGATATAACGTTAAAAATGCGATTAATTATGTGAAGTATTATCAGTTTTTTTTTTCAATTTATTGCACAAATAACCAAAATACTATTAATATCTGTTTTTACTTAATCCCAATTATATGGCTTCTTTAGGTACGCATCTTGTGGTGATGTTTCGCTTTAATTTTAGTACTGGCATAAGGGCAATTTTGAAGTCATTAGGATGAGCTTACTTTTTGAAGCTGCCGATTTTGGGGAACTATTGAATTTACAATTATAAATACCTTTGCTAGTTGGAAATTTCTTCATGTTTTGGATTTGGTTTAGTTATTGCAACATTGATGTGAAGCAATGTTGAAGTTGAAGGTCTTCTTTTCCTATAATCGGAGTTACTGACAAAAAATGCAGCAGATAATCATATTTTACATAGTATAACGTCAAAATATGCCTCCAAATCTTACATACATATATAAGTATGTACTTATTTTTACATGATTACTATGATTTCAATAATGCGTTAATGCAAAGCAATCTCTCTAAAGTATGAAAAGTGTGTGGTTAGCCACTATATACTACCAAAGCAACATAGTGCTACATAAATTCTACCAATATCGTCCGGAAAGCGTTATATTTAAAAGCAAATAAAATGTTTAATTTGAAATTTAAAATTGAAACTTTATATTTATCGTATGTACTATAAATTTCATTAAATCTGTGTTCATAAAGTCAGCTGACTTGAATAAGTAAAAATTTTTTACATATGTACATATAGGTATTAAACAATTAAATAAGTAACTATTGGCAAACTACGCATTTTCTTAGTGCTAATTAATGGAAAAAGCATTTGTTTGCTTTTATTTATACACACTAATGGAGTAAATATGCTTTAATGTGCTAATTAAAATGTGAATTAATTTAATATTAAATATTTATTTCTTCTAACAGGCCATGGTGGGACCGCTACCAAATGATTTTCTACGTATTAACAGTGGCGTTGATGCGCAAGTGTCTGCAGGCTGCCAGACAGCGGAAGCTGCTTACCAACAGCAAGTGTATCCACAATATGTTGTGAGTAGACACATTATCAAAGTATTTCATTTATTAATATTTTTTTTTTAAATTTAAATAACACATTTTCAAGGCACCAAATTATGTTGGACGTTTAAGTATTACCTGTGCACAAGCAAAACTAGCACGCAATTATGGCCTTACCCGCATGGATCCCTATGTACGTGTACGTGTCGGTCATTATGTCTACGAAACACAAACCGATCCGAATGGTGGTAAACATCCACATTGGAATCGTGTAATACAAAGCCAATTACCTGCAGGTGTTAATTCCATTTTCATTGAAATTTATGATGAATGCAGCTTTAAAATGGACGAATTGATTGCATGGTGTGAAATCAAAATACCACAAACTGTGATGCGGGGCGAAACGCACGAAGAATGGTATCCACTAAGTGGTAAACAAGGTGACGGTCTTGAGGGTGCCATCGATATTGTTTTGAGCTTCTCCAATCAACCCATGCAGCCATATATGTACCAAACTATGGGCGGACCAGCGCAAATGCTAATGGTGCCACCGGGTAGACCAATGCCAATATTTGTAACACCTCAACAACCACCTGTCGCCAATACGGTTATGGCACCAGCACCGCGCCAATTGTCCGAAGAGGAATTCAAACAAGTGAGTAAACCGATTAATATGGTATATGTATGCATGTATATATATGATACTTGAACTAACGCTTTTCTACACACACAGATACACGAAATGTTTCCAAATATTGATAAGGAAGTTGTCAAGTCTGTATTCGAGGCGAATAATGGTAGTAAAGATGCAACAATAAATTCCTTGCTGCAGATGAACGAATAAATAATTGCAGCAATTGTGCAGTTATTTTATACATACATATAAAAAAATATATATATACACATATAAAATATAATCGTCTATATAATATTATTAACAATACTAAATTTTGCTTGTATGCATTAAAACAGCAAATAGATTTTTCAAAATGTGGAGACCACAACAAAAGCATAGATATTTTGTATTTTTTGTTTTTGTTTTGTTTTTGGTATACGTAATGTATTAGGACTTTATTCCTTTATTCAAATATGTATGCATTAAACTTACAACTTACTATCAGTCTAATATTATAACTTCTGTATTTATATTTAAATTAGTATTGGACGAACTCATCGATTCACTCTGTTGATTGGCCTTTTTACGTTCGGCTAATTTCTGTTGTAGTGTCTTTGTGGGCGTCGTTGGCTGACCGCTAATTGCTTGTGGCGAACTCAATATTACTGGCTGTGTTGTTGATGCTATTGTTGGCAATGGATTAGTTGGCGCAATCGAACTTACCGTAAACTGTTTGAGTGCAGCACCGGTTACATCCATTGTGGGACAGAATAGTGGATGACTCTCACCAAGCATAACGTTTGTTTGTGTACTCAACGTTTCCTGTTTGGGCATTTGTAGTGTATTCATGGCAGTGTTGGGTAGCATATTCGAACTCATTGCGGTGACGGGAATTGTTTGCTTCGGTTTACGTTTTGCGGCAGTGCGTGGCGGCTTTTGTTGTGTTGGCATTGAAAAGTTTTGCAGTTGTTGCGGTGGTAGCTGCTGGAAGGTATTACCATCTTGCATTAGATTCATAAACATTTGCATTTGCTGATTATACAAGTCGCTGCTACCAAAAGTTGCTAACGACGGATTTACTAGTGACGCATTCACGACATTTAGATGTTTACCGACTTTCGTTCCACATCCTTTGGCTTTCGTTTGCGTTGTTGGACTACTCATAGTCATGGTGAAATTGGCGGATTGCGCATGTGCAACGGATGAGACAGGTGAGGCGTTGTAAATGAATGGTGATGCTGCTACATTTGTATCGGTTGGATTGATGCTAGTGTTGAGTTTATTACTCGCCGTGACGGTGGAAACGTTGGGCATATTCATTGGCATTGTGGTATTGATGCTGCAAAATGGTGTTATTGTTATGTCGTAATTAGCCAATGACTGTGCGGCGCTAATCGATGTCTGTGTAATGGCAGTTTCTTGTGGATGCTTCGTTATTGATGGTGTTATTGTTGTTTCCATGGGCAATGAAGCTGATAGAAATATAGGATTCGGTGCTAAAGCTGACAAATTGCTCATTGAAGACAGTACGGGATTTGTTTGCATTGCCATAGGTGGCATCGTAGGTGCAATTGGTGCAGCAGCAATTGGCTCGTTGGGTAAGGATTGCAACATGGCTTTATATTGCTCTAGCACTTCCCTCATGAATAGGGGCTGTAAAAATTAATAATTATGATTATTTATGTAATAAGAAGTAAGTTTCTTTACTGTTTTATGAATTTACACATACATCATTTTGTTTGCTTTCTATTACTTGTTTAGATGCCTCCAACAGTTGCTGCATCTCTAAGGATAACTGAAATAAAGAAGAGAAGAAGAAATAAAGAGAAGAAGAAATAAAGAAGAGAATTTTTAGCTTCAATGTACAAAATCAACACCGATTTCTATTAAGTAGTATTAGTCGTTCCGTTGTGTTATAGTCAACCTTTCAACTTGTCGTTTCATTGTACGATTTGCCGAAAATGGAGATTCTAAAAGTAGGCGTTCCAAGGTGTAGGCTGACAAGAGGGTAAATAAAAAATATATAGACCTTGGACGGTTATATACCCGATCATGCAGATCCCGCTATCTTGAGATTTAAGGTGTAAGGAGTTTTCAAAAAATCCTTTTTTTGGTTTTTGGAATTTTTGTTAAGTGTAATATCTTAAAAATATTCTCTGAAAATTCGAAGTTGATTCGATTATTACTTTTCGAGTTATTCGACAAATAACAAAGTTCGTTTGAGCGCTCCAAAACGCTCGGGAGCAACTTTAAATGCGTTTATCTCAAAACTATGTTTTTTGAATTGGTGACAACTGTAACTCGAAAACCGCTCAGTAGATTTTAATGAAATTTGTACAGCTTTTAGAATACATAATAATCCCTTTTTTGTTTTTCAAAAATTTCAATTTTTTAAGACCAATTTACTGTTTATTTTTTCCCGTAAAATCTAGAATAAAAATTCCTGAAGCCGCTATTTTGTTATTTTTTTTAAAAACATCTATTATCTATTTATTAAACTATTTATTTAACTATTCTATTTCTATTTATTAAACTAATTATCCGATTGATTTTAGATGAAGGACTTAGGACTTATGATTGTCACCTTTTTTGAAACTGGGTCAACACAAACAGCTACAACTTTGAAAATTAAAATTTTTTATTTTTCAAATTTTCGTGACTTCAAGTCAAAACATTGCGTAATAATATTATAATTATTACTTTTGTAAAATAACATGATTGAAAAGCAAAAAAAAAAAAAAAAATACTGAAAATTCTAATTTTTTCGTGTCTCTGACTACCCCAACCCCTTAAGAAAATTATATATTCTAGAAAGGTGCTCGATACCATATAATGATTTCGGTAATCAGATATGGCATAAACGAAATATTTATTATGAATGTATGTCCTATTGTATGATAATTTAATAATTTAAACAAAAAATTGTTACTTACGAAATCTCCTCTAAGTAGATTGCCCCAAATGGAATCACTGGTTGCTGTAGGCGCATGCATGCCCATGCCAGGCATATTCTCACCACCCATGCCACTCTCAATGCTTTTGTTAAGACTTGTACGTCCGCGTTGACGCATCGTCAGACCGGGTATATAAACCTGTTTGGGCTGCAAAATCAAATAAATATATGAATTAACGAATTAAAAATAACACAAATTTGATGCACTCACTTTCATGTTGAATGACTGTGCTGCAGGATTTATTAGACCCTGAAATGATTCGTAATCATTGCTATTCGTTTTTTCCTGATTGCGACGAGTTGCAATCTCATGTAAACACAGTTTAATAGCTAAATCGAGAAAATTCAGATTCTCTGGCACATTATCGACTTTATTTTGTATGTAAAATTTATATACATCGACCATGAGATCGGTGAAGAGTGATTCCTTCTGATTCATATATTTTAAACACTTCTTATGGACTTTGTATATGTCGATTAAGAGATTTAATGTTTCCACATCATTGCGATTCTCCATATTTTGCTTCAATATGTCTCGCATTATTTGAGCACAATAAGTCAGTGCTTGTTGGGAGAGTTTCACTCTCTCGCAATCTTTTATATAACGTCTGAAATGAAGAAAAAAAGTAAAATAAAGAAAAACAAATTAATAAAGATGGTTTTATAAAATTGGCAATCAGAACTAACTACATTTAATTCGATTCCTTAAGAAGACTTGAGAATTTCAGAAGAATATTATAAAACAATGGATATAATGTATATCCAATAAGGCTATTCATATTAGAAAAATTGATATCAAGGACCACGGATTTTGTCCTTAGGCTTAAGGCAGACACAGAAGGCCTATAATTCTTTAAGAAACTAACTTTCAGAAGATTTGAGAGAAGACTATGTTGTTATTGTTGTACGGACACATTCAAAAAATTTGAAGAATGCCACCGATTCGAATATTCTTGGATTCCGGTTACATAGAACCGAATATCGTGGGAGTGGTGAGAAAAATGTTGTGTCGTTGTTGTAATGGTTATCTACAGCCAGCTTTGGGCGAAAATGCAAAATTAATTGTCATCGGGGTCACCTAACAAGAGACTCAAGAAACGAGCTGTCTTGATGGGTGATAGTATAAAGAGAAGGGTGTAAGATGAGTCAGTTTCATTGGGCATACAAATAGGTCGTATGCATCAGGCGAGAGCTCAGAAACTGCTGTGACACTACAGCTCGCTGCAGACGCATTTAACGATTCACAATTCTTTACACTTACTTGTCTTGCTCTGGCGTCTTAAAAAGTTGCAGTCCTACGTCGATAAGTAATTTGTGATTTTTAGTTTCGTATAGCAATTCAATGGCAATAGCAGCGCATTTGACCAAATGCGATGAGAAATTTCCAGGACGATCGATCTCTGACGACGGTATACGCCAAATGCCATTAAATATGTTATTCCATTTTCTATCGTAGAACACGCCATTAATTTGATTCTCCAAACTGGTTTTGTATTGCCCCAACAATAATTCTTCGCCACGTTGTAGATTTTTGAAATTCGCTAAAGCTGTGTTCTTGTAATGATATGCCAGGCGATAGATCGACTTATAGTGTTCGGGGAAACGTGTGACACACTCTTCTAAATTTTGCACAACTATTTTATAGATATTCTCCACTTTGTAAGCGGGATATGGAGCATTCAGTTTCTTTGAATCGTTCGAAGTGCCATCGGAATCTGAATCCGAGTCGGATGATGATGAGTCTGTACCGCTGGTGACCGATGTAGTGCTGCTTGTTATTGTGGTGGTTGTGACAGTAACACCGCTTTCCTGCAAAAATTATATAATGGTTTAATAACGGTAATTATTATATAAATTTTCTTAAGAGCACTCTTATAAATGTAGTGATGGTATACGTATTGTACAGTACTTCAATATGTTATGGAAACCTGGACTTTCGATTTATGCTTAAGAATCTTAAATATTCCACAGATAGAATCACTCGCGTTTGGTATCTCTGCAAAACTAATACTGTTGTGTAAGCTGACGTTGAGCAACACCAAAAGCTCCGTCAGGAAGGGAAAGGACCTCTCCGAACCGTTCTATACCAAACGAGGATTCAGACAAGGTGACTTACTATCGTGCGACTTCTTTAACCTGATGCCGGAGAAAATAATACGAGCTGCAGAGCTAAATAGAGAAGGTACAATCTTCTATAAAAGTGTACCGCTACTGGCGTACGCCGATGATATCGATATCGTTGGAAACAACACCCGCGCCGTTAGTTCTGCTTTTTCCAGACTGGATAAGGAAGCGTATGCGTCTGGTGGTGAACGAGGACAAGACGAAATATCTTCTGTCGTCAAACAAACAGTCAGCGCTTTCGGCTCCCACGTCACTGTTGACAGTCATAACTTTGAAGTTGCAGATAATTTCGTCTATCTGGGAACCAGCATTAATAGCAATAACAATGTCAGCCTGGAAATCCAACGCAGAATCACTCTTGCCAACAGGTTCTACTATGCCTGAGTAGGCTATTGAAAAGTAAAGTCCTCTCTCGATGAGCAAAAACTAAACTCTACAAGTCCCTCATTATTCCCGTTCTACTTTACGGTGCAGTAGCGTGGACGATGTCAACATCCGATGAGACGGCACTAGGAGTTTTCGAGAGAAAGATTTTGCGGAAGATTTATGATCCTCAGAACATTGGCAACGGCGAATACCGCAGTAGATGGAATGATGAGTTGTAAAATACAGTTTATCTAGGACATAGTCTGTGGAACCCCAAATACGTCTGTGGAACCTCCGAGATACGGAAACGGGATACTGGTCGGAAATAACCTCGCTAAGAACCATTCGAATTTATAGAAATATAAATATTTGGTTCTGGTTGAATGTGTTCTTTGGCTATTGAAAACAAAAGATGAAGACTCAAAATATTTCATATGGACAGGTCCAAAAAAAAACAAAAAAATGAAGATTCAAAATATTTCATATTGACAGGTCCACAGTTATGTCACGATCATTTATTCGAAGGCAAGGCATGGCGTATCTCGCAAAGTATGAGCGATATGCATGCCGAAGAGTGATATATTTCACTACTTTTTCATGTTTAATACAAAATTTTAAGCAAATTTATTAATTTAAAAAATTAAAAAATCTAAAGGAAGAAATTGTATAAGGAATTAAATAAATATTAAACTTCAATGTGGCAATACCGTTCCACCTACATCCTATACGAGGGTTGAAATTGCCTTCACTTCCGATATATGTATATTTAAGGGTGGAATATATTACAATTGCTTTGTTCCACCAAAAATTCAGTGTGTGCGGTCGCCTACAAGTTTTTGTGAATAAAAAATTCTTTTCAAGTGAAATAATGAATTAAAATTTGCAAAAATAAACAGAATTTCAACAGAAATATGCACAACGAAAGGACTAGTTGTGGAGTAAATTTCAAAATTGAAGCAATAATTTAGAAATACGAACAAAAAGGATATCAAACAAAAAAGAGCTAAGCTCGCTGGGGCGAAGTAATGCAGAAGTTGAAGAAAATGTTTACAAAACGAATAACATTTATGTTAATAATATCTGTGTTGAATGTTTGTGGTTCAGACGTGCAGCAGGAAAATGGGTTAGTGCGCTCAAGTGGCTAAAAGCATATATTTTCAAAAAAAATATACATATAAAAAGATAAAAGCAAAAGTTGTATTAAAAAATGTTTTTTAATATTTATGTATTTTTATTTATTTCTTGCCCATTTCACAGCTTAAGTTTTGGGGCGCTAACAGAGATCGCAGCAAAGACGCACAATGAGGAGGTGAGCATAAAGCATTAAGCAGACAATTACATATTTTTTTGTACGAAAGTAATTATAGCAATTTAAGCTGTAATTAAAGCAATGTGTATGTGTGTTGTGTTGTGAAAAGGAGTGAAATGATAAGAGTGCAACGCTAAGCCTACAGAGGTACATATGTATATACATATGTACGTCGGTAGGTGCTTATTTATACACAACTTTTTCTGTGCTTATTGAGCAATTAAATAAAACGTAGTCCATTGACACTACTGTAAACAAAAGACATATTTCTTTGTTGCGATTATTAATTCAAGGAGTGAGTCGCAAATAGTACATAGATATAATATCCGGCTTTTAGCTAGTATATATTAAAAGCGACTTTTGTTGCAGCAGCATAAAGCGTGAATGTCCAACCAACAGTGAGAATAAAAACTTGTAGAAACTAATAAATCAATTAAAGTTTTAAAGTAAAGAGCTTCGCTATAATATCTGGTGATGGTCTAAGTGATGTTGCTTCTGTTTCTTAAGTTTACAAATATCGCCACAAATTAAGAAATATATTCAGTGGAACTTCCGTAACTCAAACTTCTTTAACTCGAAGTTCTCCATAACTCGAACTCTTGAATTGGCAATAGAAGGCAACTTTCATACAAATTTCGTTCCATAAATCGAACTTTTCGACAAGGGCATATACAATATTATAAATTTTACTATCGAGGCAGAATTTTAAAAGAGTCCCTCTATATAGTAAGGAGGCGAACAAAAAATATAATATAACACTTATGAATTGCATAAATAATCTAACACAAGGCATGGGATACAGCCGTCAAGAGCCAAACAATAGCAAAATACAAATACCGTTCCCACGACAGTCGGTTCTACGTAACCGGAACGGACCCGGATTTTTATCCGGTCAAGGACTGTCAAATCGGCAGCATTCCTCAAAATTATTTGGGGAATGTTTTATGCCGCTACAACAACAACAACAACAAAATACAACAAACAAAATTACAGAAAACATCTTTTATCGTATATCCAGAAAACTTTTTGCGAAGTAAATAAATAAAACAGTGTATAAACCTATATCTTAAAGCTTTTTAAAAAAAAAATTATTTTAAAAATTCTATAACTCGAAGTCTCTCTAACTTGAAGTTTTTTTGTGGATTTTGGTGATTCGAGTTATAGAAGTTCCACTATAGTTTTATCAATTAAATTTTGAATATTTTTAGATTTTTATGAGCTTTCATTTAAGAAATATTTTTAAAGAAAAAAACTATAAAAAATAATTTTTAATTAAATTCTATAAATTTAATTTTCAGATACCAGCCGGCATATGTCAAGTCTATCATGGTACGGTATGTGAGAAGTATTTGAAGAATCAAAGCGTCTTCGTACCGCCAAATCTCACACTCAACGAAATCGAAGAGCGTCTAAAGGCAGCCTATGGTGTCATAAAGGAGTCAAAGTATGTACATACAAACATAAATATAAAACAAAATTTATTTATTTATTGCATTGCATTGCAGAGATATGAATCCAAACTGCCGCGTCTATGCACTGCCAAGCCTTTGCTTCAGCTCACTGCCACTTTGTCGCACGCCAGAACGCACAAATTTACTCTACTTCTCCAATCGCGCCGCACAAAAGGAACGCAAATCGAAAAAGAACAACAATGCCACACACGAGACAAGTGCGAGCACTGAGAATCATATCACCGGCTATCGCCGACCACGTTTTCTCGATAAGAATATCAAAGATCGTCGTTCGTTTTTGAAACGTAAATCCACGCTAGCTTATGATGATGTCTTCTCCGCTGAGATATCAAGTCAATATCCACCCACAAGAGAATCGGAAAATTTACGACGTATTTGTCGTGACGAATGTGAACTGTTGGAGAATGAATTGTGTCAGAAGGAGTATGCCATTGCTAAACGGCATCCGGTGTTGGGACAAAAGCTACCGTTGGAAGAATGTCAAAGTTTGCCACGTCACAATGATTGCTCATCGTTGGGCATCACCATCGATGTGAATCCCGAACAGGATTGTTATTGGGAGAATGGTGCCGGTTATCGTGGCACATTGGCGGTGTCGAGCACGGGGAAGACATGTCTGCGTTGGTCTTGGCTAATGAAGGAGATTTCCGATTATCCAGAATTGGCGGGACAAAATTATTGTCGGTAAGTAGCGGCTGTTATATCTATATATATGCATGTATATGTAATATAATTGTGTTGCTTTTCTTCGTAGTAATCCCGGTAATGTCGAAGAACGACCTTGGTGCTTTGTGGACGACAAATCATTTGAGAAAATCATCGAATTATGTGATATACCCAAATGTGCGGACAAAATGTGGTTCTACATATTTGTGACTATTGGCACAGTGATTGGTTGTGTTATATTTTACATGGTTTACGTTTGTCTGAAGAAACGACGCGAGGGCGGCATGACGAATATACAAAATGTGAGTAGAACTGCTGTTAATTTTTAAGTGTCTTTCAGTTCACGCAAATAACACGCTATTGTGACGTCACTAAATTTTTGTCAAACTCAGTTTTTGTACATGAAAAATGTCAGTAATTTTAAAAATAGAAAACATTGTCTAAATTAATTTAATAATTCTCTCACAAAGATCAACACACCGAATGCGGATAAAAATATTTATGGCAACTCACAAGTGAACTCATCCTTGGAAATGACACGTTTAAACAGCAATACAACGAATGAACAACCCTCAATGTTTTCACAAAATCTCGAGCGAAGTTCACTGCTCCGAGTGCCACAGTACACATTGCAAGATATGGAATTCGTTGAGGAATTGGGCGAGGGTGCATTCGGTAGGTCGAAACATTGTCAAATTTACAACAAAAATAAATCACAAAAATCACAACTTCATTGCAGGCAAAGTGTACAAGGGACAGTTGACACAAATGAGTGGCGAGAAAATATTTGTGGCAGTTAAGGCGTTGAAGGAGAATGCCTCACTTAAAACACAACAAGACTTTAGACGTGAAATCGAATTAATCTCCGATTTGAAACACGACAATATCGTTTGCATTTTGGGTGTGGTGCTGAATAAGGAGCCATATTGTATGCTCTTCGAATATATGTCCAATGGTGATCTGCACGAGTTTCTCATCGCCAATTCACCGAGCGAAAATAAAACGCTAACACAATTGGAATTCTTAAAGATCTCACTGCAGATTAGTGAAGGCATGGAGTATTTATCGAGTCATCATTATGTGCATCGCGATTTGGCAGCACGAAATTGTTTGGTTGGCGATAAACTTACAGTTAAAATATCAGATTTTGGACTTTCACGCGATATTTATAGCTCTGATTATTATAGGTGAGTAGTTGTAATGTTTTATAACGAAACAAAAATAAATGAAATTTGTTTATTCTTGTGCAGAGTACAATCAAAATCACTTTTGCCAGTTAGATGGATGCCATCTGAATCGATTTTATATGGCAAATTTACAACTGAGAGTGATGTTTGGTCTTTTGGTGTGGTGCTTTGGGAGATTTATAGCTACGGCATGCAGGTATGAAAATATATTTTACTTCATTTATGGTAAATGCTATGCTTTGACTAAAATCAAACAATTTCATTTTACAGCCATACTATGGTCATAGCAATCAAGAGGTTATAAACTTAGTACGCTCACGGCAATTGTTATCCTGCCCCGAGGCATGCCCGACAGCAGTTTATTCGCTTATGATCGAATGTTGGCATGAGCAGTCCGTACGAAGACCCTCCTTCTCGGAGATCGCACATCGCTTGAAGGTGTGGTATCAAGGGCAACTCAAGCTGAATTCCACACCGACACTCACAATCAAGGCTTCCCCGAATACTTGAAATTTAATTTAACATCAAATATTTGTACTTTTTTTATTATAAGAAAATCAAGTAGTCTTTTTTGGTAATATTTGTACATTTATACGTATACTGTATAACACATACGATATGTAAAAAAAAAAACAAACTACAAAAACACATTTCATGCACAAGTAAGGATTTAAAGAAAACAAAAAATATATCAGTAAACTCTTTAAGATTTCTTGAAAAAAAAAAAATGTATGGATTTGAATTTTATTTGGTAAAGAGTAAATTAGTTTTATCCAAGCGCTGCTTGTTGCTAATGCTTCAATGCAAAGATTTACGATTTTGAAGATTAGTAATATCGCACTAGATGCCTCTAAGGGATGTATAATATTTGTATATTCTCGTAAAAAATTTGCTAAGAGATTATTATAGTTTTGTTTTCACATAACGGTTGTTTGTAAGTCATAAAACTAAACGAATTAGATATAAGGTTATATACATCAAAATGATCAGGATGACGAGACGAATTAAAATCCTGATGTTTAGCTGTCCGTCTGTCCGTGCAAACGATGACTTGCATAATAACCCCGCCTACTTCCTACACAAAGGTTATGTACTCACTAACGAAAAACATCAGATTAAATAACATAAAATTTTACAGAAGAAATGTTAGAAGGAAGCTACACTCACCCATTGGTAGGTCAAAATAATATCTCAGAAACTACTCGACCGATTTCATTGAAATTCGGTTTCTAATATTTTCTTGACACCGTGATGACACGCGTGAAAAATTGGCGAAATCGGCTTAAAACCACGCCTACGAATTCCATCTGATCCGTTCACTTTATAATATATACATGAGGTACCATAAGGTAACTTTACACAAATACTGTATTTGAGCTGTGGCATCACTTGTGATAATCGGTTATTTATATATAACTCGCAAACCAATAAAGCTATATAAACCAAACTTTCTGCAGTCGGTTCTCTTACGTACCCCACCACACACCATGAAAATAGTTGAAATAGAAATTAATAACCACGCCCACCTCCCATGCAAAGGTTAGGTTGAAAATTACTAAAAGTGAGTTAACTCACTAACGAAATACGACAGAAACACTAAATATCACAGAAACAATAGTAGAAGAAAGCTGCACTCAGATTTTTTTACAAATAGAAAAATGGGCGTGGCATCACCCACTTATGGGTTAAGAACCATATCTCAGAAACTACTCGACAGATTTCAATGAAATTCGGTATATAACAATTTCTTTACACTCTGATAACACTGATAAAAAATGGGCGAAATCGGTTCACAACCATGACTAATTTCCTTATAACTCAAATTTGAATTCCATCTGATTCCTTTACTTTATCATGTATACATAAGGAACCAATGAAGATAATGGAATAAAACTTTACACAAATAATACATATCATCTCTGACTTCACTTGTGAAAATATTGTCGAAAACGACTATAACTTTTCAAGACCCCAGATATCGAACATGTTGAACTCAGCGCCTAAGGGTAAATTTTAACCGAAAATTTGGGTAAATCTCTTAGATAATTTAATTAAATTCAGAGAGAATCTTTTTTCTTCTAATAATATGTCTCTGTACCAAAAATGGTTAAAATCGGGTCATAACTTCCCCTAGTTCCCATATACCTAGTTATCGGTTTTTCAAAAATATCAAAATTTCAAAAAAATCGGGCAAGTTTGATACCTTATAAATCAGTTAATATGGGAGATATCTGAGCCAAATTAAGAGAGTAGGATATAGTGTACCTTGGTGGTGAAAATGAGTGAAATCGGTTCTATAAATACTATATATGATGATTTTCGTTATTCTAGTGGACTTTATGCCAAATAAATGTGTCAAATTGTGTGTTATCTTAATAAAATTAAATACATAAATTGCGAGAGTATAAAATGTTTGACTGCGCCCGAACTTAGCCTTTCCTTACTTGTTTGAAGGATTTTTTTTCGGTTCAGAACGAATTATATATCAGAGCAGTGATATCTGCAAAACTTCATAACTTTTAAACCCTTCCCAAGTTTATATTATGAGCCACACTGCACATAGATGCGACGCCTTTGCTACTTTTTGTGGAATACTTTGAAAAAAAAAGTACACTGGAATTAATCTAATTTGATATCTTCATACATAAATTTGCTATAAATTTATGGAATATAATACTTCAAAAACGAAATCTAAAATCGATCGTTTTGAACAATGAACAACGCTTTAGTTGCTGTACAGTTTTAAAAGTACCTAACCTCACTATTAAACTAGTTTTTATAGAGTTAAGAGATATAGTAATATCATTTTTTGCAGTATACGCAGTAATAATAAAAAGGCTTGACTTACCTCCGATTCGCGACGTGAAGGATTGCTTTTAGTAGTTGCAGGTTTTTCGACACTCAACTCTTGTGCTGGCACTACTGGTACTACTTTGGGTGCTTCCTTTTGAACGTCTTTGGGATTTTGTTCTTCTGTTCCTTCTTCTTTTGTTGCTTCCGTACGCGTAGCTGGACTAGAGTTTGGATCGTAATTCGATTTCTTGCAAGTTTTCGCCATTTTGGCTTGCTCACTTTTGTCAATGACAACTTTGCGCTTCAACGCATTCAAACTGTTGCCTGTATGTTTAAATGAAATTGTATTTAATTAGTTATGTAATTATGTAATATTTTGCATCAAAATAAATACAATATAGGTGCAACTGTTAATTTACCATCGATTTTGGCTTTATTAAAAGCAAAAGGACTGCTTGCCAAATTCTTTAAAACGCTGCTCAGATGATTACCAATATCGCGTGAAATTTCTTTTTGTTTTTCCAAGAATTTTATAATCGATGCATTCGTGCGGTAGAAAACTTCCAACGCCTCCACCGACAGCGTTGTGGGATTGCTGTGATTAATCTTGATGGGATAAGTGGCATTACTTTCATACAGATTATTGGCAGCCTATAAATAAGGACATAAAAGTTAATAGTAATTTGGTTGTATAAATATGCGTTTATAAATACGCGAAATACCTTCAGATAAAAATTCAAATATGTTTTAGGATGTTCTTTCTGCTTTTCAGCAATTTTGCCCAACATATACTGGCATAACCATTTCTCCTCATGTGAATCTTCATTCTCTTCGCTTTCTGTTTGCTCAGTATTTTGCAAAGCAGCAGCTAAGGAAAAGCAATTGTGTGATATATTCAATGCACGACCCTTGCGCGTTTGCAGCAGTGATGATCTTTGAAAGAATAAGATTGGCAAATTTATTGTAATAAATATAAACAAATATTGGTATATAAGTGCAGCTTACTGTTCGGCTGTTAAACTTTCAGCTGAGTTCTTGAGTTGTCGTGAGCAATATGAATGCATTGTGTAGGTGAATGAACCGTATTCAATCCAAAGCAACGTTTGTTGACGATTCAAACAAATGCACATTTCAAAACAGCGAATTGTATCCTCAGACTCAGCCAATACGTTATTCGGACTAAAAATATAAGAAAAAAAAACAGATTTAAGAATAAGACAATATTGAATATATGAATATATATGTACATACTTGAGTGGCGTCAAACCATTAAGTCTTGTTTCAATTTTGCTCGCCTTCGACAACGCCATGCCCGCCCACGAATCGAAGCGTGTGGGACTTATTGTTAAATCCAAAGTATAGTATTTAATTGCTTTTGAAAAGTCACGATTTTTGAAATAATAATCCGCTAGCAAATAGAAAATACATCGTATCTTATATGGCAGTGATGTATGCGCTGGTTCTAGTGTCTCAAAATCATTTCCCTTAATGAATTCTAATATTTTCGTAGTTGCTGGCGTTGGATCCAGTTCGGTTGGCATTAAGGCAACAATTTTTAAGAAAAATTGCTCCAAATCCGCCGTTATCGAATCCAATTTGTAGGAGTTTATTTCAGGTAAACACTCCGGTTTATATAAATCAAATACTTGTACCGCCTTCGCCCATGTCAGTTCGACATTGGTTGCCTCATGATCCTCTAGATGGCGTGAACGTGCCTTCTTTTGTGGATAACCGTACAAACAAAATGTCACCTGTGAAAGAAAAGCATTTTAATATACATATGTATATATTTTAATTAATGGGTTAAGTGGGTTTCAAAATTTCGAAAAATTGAAGATAAAAATTTCTTTGCCTTACTAAATATTTAAAATAACTATTCAAAAACATCAAATTAATCCGAGTAACATTTCAAGAAATATATCCTTCGGAAATACCGCCTATCAGTCCACGTCAGTATGAATATAAAACTTTAAACGCATTTATCTCAAAACTCAATTTTTCAAGTCGGTGGACACGTTGACTTAAAAAGTTATAAAGCGATTTTATTCAAAATTTACACACTTCTTGAGAATTACATTATCTAGTTAATGAACGAAGAATTTTTATACTCTCGCAGCAAAGTTGCTAAAGAGAGTATTTTAGTTTTGTTCACATAACGGTTGTTTGTAACACCCAAAAATAAACGAGTTAGATATAGGGTTATATATATCAAAGTGATCAGGGCGACGAGGCCAGTCAAAATCCGAATGTCTGTCTGTCCGTCCGCCCGTCCGTCTGTGCAAGCTGTAACTTAAGTAAAAATTAAGATATCTTGATGAAACTTGGCACACTTATTTCTTGGCACCATAGGAAGGTTGTTTTCGAAAATGAGCACTGCCACGCCCACAAATGGCGAAAACCGAAAACACATAAAGTGTCATAAATAAAGCTATAGAAATAAAATTTGGTATGCAGAATCGCACTATGAAGTGGCATATTTGGACTTAATTTTTTTGGGGAGGTGGGCGTAGCCCCGCCCCCAAATAGGTTTTTTTACATATCTCACAAACCAATAGAGCTGTATAAACCAAACTTTCTGCAGTCGTTTTTTTAGCCACTTCTTATACAGTCCAAAAATAAAAGAAATCGGATAATAACCACGCCCACCTCCCATACAAAGGTTAGGTTGAAAATTACTAAAAGTGGGTTAACTCACTAACGAAAAACGTCAGAAACACTAAATTTCACATAAGAAATTGCATATGGAAGCTCAGATTTTTTTACAAAATGGAAAATGGGCGTGGCGTCGCCCACTTATGGGTCAAAAACCATATCTCAGGAACTACTCGACCGATTTCAATGAAACTTGGTTTGTAATAGTTTCCTTACCTCCCAATAATATGTTGTGAAAATTGGCCAAATCGCTTCACAACCACGCCTACTTCTTATATACCAGAACTATGAAGACGATCTGAATCGTTTACATTACAATATATAAAGTAAGCACTAGTGAAGGTATCGGTGCAGAACTTTGCACAAATACTATGTTTACAGTGTGGTTGCCCCATTCTAAAAATCGCCGAAATCGGACCATAGATTTTTAAGACCCCATATATCGAACACGAGGACCTCGGTGCTTCTAACCTAATATTATGGTTTCCAACTTTCAATGGACTTTATACAATATATATGACGAATATGTGGGTCAAATTGTGTATTATATAATATAAATAAAGTTAAATAAATAACAAAATACTATTTAAACATGTATCTTTGCTTAGCTGAATTTTTTAAATGAAATTATGATTGCATATTTAAAAAAAATGTAAAAATATCCTTTTTTAGCCTCTGAAACCCAACTACCACTTAAAACTTTGCTGTAACATTTATCACTTACTTGCTCCAAATATTCGTAGAGTGTATCGCGACACGAATCATAGAGTGGCGCTCTAATTATCGGCACAATGACATCCAAAATATAATGCAAAAAATCACCACTGTTACGTGTGCACGCCTGAAATTTGCCCAAAAATTCATGTGCTGTAAATAATAAAGTGAATGAGCCTGGCAATGGATCCTCCTCTTCTTCGACATCAGTGTTATTTTTGCATTTGGCCACGGTTAAAGTGCTATTCTCATCACTAAGGAGCGTATAATTTAAATTAAAGTTAGTTTTTATATACATATACATAAAATATATACAGTTGAACCAACTTAACACGAAACATCACAATCCATGGAAGTTACGGAAGTTAATTTGTACGAAATTTGACTTCTATTGTCAATTCAAGTGTTCGAGTTATGGAGAATTTCGAGTTATGGAAGTTCAACTGTATATGTAATTGTAAATATTTCTCTTTACCTCAACAGTATTTGATGTAAAATGACAAAAGGTCGTTTCATATTGAGCTCGTGTTCGGGATTGCTGTTTTTATCAATAGGTTGATTTGCATCCAAATGAAATGACAATACACATATGGTATTCTGGACGAGACGTGCCAGCGTCTCTTCGAGGCAAAGCACTAACAAATGCACAATAAATACATATATTTTATGAATTTTAAGAATTTAGTTAAACCAATAGTTAATTTTATGGCATACTTACAAATATCTGTGCCTTCATTTAAAATTAATACTTCTATATATGAGTAAATATAATTCAATGCAACAGACCACAATTCTTGTTGGCGTATTTTGTTTGCTTCTTTCATATATTTCACAATACTAAAGTGCAAACATTTCTCAGCCCATTTCATGCAATCCTAATAAAAAAAAAAAGTTATTTACTATTTTTAAAGTTTTTTACAATTGCAATTTCGGAACTAACCTCAAAGGCAGTCAGATTCCATAGCGATTGTAGCAGTATTTCGACTTGAGTTTTAAAATTTTTCACCCAATTTTCACAATTTTCTATTTCCACATCATTGCATAAGTTTTCGGTTAGTATTTGCACGATTTCTTGCCATTTTTCTTCCTCAAACAGTTTGGGTATTTTGCTCAATGAAATGCGCCTACAAATATGCTTGTAACATATACACATTTTTTTAAATAAAAATTTAACGCACCTTTTAAAATCCGTTATAGCTTCTTGCAATACATATTTTGTTATACATTTTGTATTTAAATTCGGCAAATGTAATATATATTCATTATCATCGAAAAGTGAGACAATATCTGCTTGATGCTCCAAACATGCAATACATTTGTCCAACTCATTACGTATGTCAAACCATAAGTACTCTAAATTGATAAGACGTAATTTATATTGATTGAATGCTTGACCCAGCGCCACTAAAGCAGTGCCAGATCTGAAGGCCAGTTGATCAAAAACTTGCTTCCATATGGTTGAAAGGTCGCTGAAAAAAATTAAAAAAAAAAGAAAATAATATAAAGCACTATTGAATTAAAAATTTTAAAACTTAAAAAGTTACGTAAGCCAGTTTATGCAGTTATTTACTATTGAGTTCAAAATACTTACGCATCCTGTGCCCTTTTGATAGTGTAGTTGAATTCTAGATAGAGTATAGATATCCGGTAAAATATTTCGATATCTTCAACGCTCTTCTGATTCCATGGTGAACAGTCAAAATTGTCCCTATTGAAAAAAATATTAAGCGAATTATATATGTAACAAGTACGGAAAAGCTAAGTTCGGGTGCAACCGAACATTTTATACTCTCGCAATTTATTGATATAGTTTTATTAAGATAACACAGAATCTGACACATATATTTGACATAAAGTCCACTAGAATAACGAAAATCATCATATATAGTATATGAGGACTGAGGTAATTTCTGAACCGATTTCACTTATTTTCACTAAGATATCTCACATATTAACCGATAAATGAGAAACAAACGGTATTTTTGAAAAGCCTATTATTACGTATATGGGTACTAGGGGTAGTTATGACGATTTTAACCATTTTTAGTACAGAAACACACAGTAAAAAAAAGATGCCCTTTGAATTGAATTAAAATATCTGAGAGACTTACCGGTATTTTCGGTGAAAAAATACCCTTAGGCATTGAGTTCTTCATGTAAAATATCTGGGGCCTTGAAAAGTTATTGTCCGATTTCGACAATTTTTCCACAAGTGAAGCCACAGCTGATAAACAGTATTTGTATAAAGTTTTATTCCGCTATCTGAATCGGTTCCTTATGTATACATTATAAATTCAATGCATCAGTTGGAATTAAAAAAATTGAGTTATATGGGAAGTAGGCGTGGTTATAAACCGATTTCGCCCATTTTTCATGCATGTAATTAGGTTTTAAGATTTCGCCAATTTTCATGTAATTAGGGTTTTAAGAAAATATAATTCGAATTTGATTAAAATCGGTCGAGTAGTTTCTGAGATATGATTTTTGACTCATAAGTGGGCGACCATATTCCATTTTTTAAAAAGTGGCTTACGTCACTCACTCAAAATGGCTTCTTTCTGTCAATTCTTTTTTAAAATTTGGTGCTTTTTACGTTTTTCCTTAGTGAGCTGACGCACTTTTAGTAATTATCAACATATTTTGTGGGCGTGGCCGTGGTCCGATTTCGACCATTTTCAATAGCAACCCTCTCACGATCCCAAGGCACATGTGTACCAAGTCATAAGTAAGTCAAGATATCTTAATTTTTACTCAAGTTATTCGTTGTACGAACGGACAGACGGGCAGACAAACATCCGGATTTCAAAACTATTCGTCACCCTAATCACTTTGGTTATATATACCAAAGTATATATATATATATTGGTTATATATACCAAAGTATATATATATATATTGGTTATATATACCAAAGTATATATATATATATTGGTTATATATACCCTATCTAACTCGTTTAGTTTTATGACTTACAAACAACCGTTATGTGAACAAAACTATAATACTCTCTTAGTAACTTCCTTGCGAGAGTATAAAAATGTATGAAAATACACGTTTCCCCACAACAGTGTTGAAAAAAGCCTAAATTTAACTCACAAATAAATACAAAATATCTCCAGATATAAAACGCGTATGTCATCAGGCACAGCTTTTGTCCAAAAAGCTGAGATATTTTTGAGCCATTCGAAAACCAAAAGCGGTGGATCCAGAGATTTAGCCTTTATATTTAAAATAATGGAAAATTGGTATTATATTTATCACAAAGCTGTCTATAAAAAGAACTTATCAAAAATGTTACCTCAATTTTCGCAACAAACTCGTCAAAAGCTGCGCGTGTTATTTCCTGAAATGCCTCATTTGACATTATTTCTTTGCAGGTTTTGCATTTCTCATCAACTAATTTGTCATTGTTGTTAACAGTGCCAAAAGGCCACTCTGCATCAAAGTTAACACTACAAAGATTTTAAATATATATGTATTTATATAGAACTTGCTTTCAACTATTTCTATGTTTCAGTTAGCAATAACTTACTTCGAGTATTTGGCGAAAATCTTTCTTAATATACCCTTTAACGTGGTATCCACTTCGACACGGTCGGTTGCAACTTTTTTGCGTGAATTATAACGTCGATTTTTGTGCCAACCCCATTGTTCCAGAAAATGTAAATCACTGCAGCGTCTACGTGGTTTAGTCTTATTCGCTTCGGAATTGTTGGTTGATTTCTCATAATTTTCCGCTTCATCGGGTGAATTTTCGGCTACTTTCTTTGTTTGCTCCGCATCACTTGTGGGTGGTGTGTTGGTAACTAGCGTTTCTGCTGTAGTCACAGTAGCTATATTAGTGCTACTCAAGTCTGTTTCTGGTACTACATCCATGTTATCATTGGAATTACTACTTGGCGCTGTGCTTATTTCCGTTTGACCGAAACTCTCTTGATGTGCTACATTTTCTATTTTACTCGCATTACTGCTATCAGCTAATATATCTTTTAAACTTAATAGCTTAATTAATATTTTGCCGTTTTCTTGCATATATTGATATAACGCTAATATATACTGTCCTACAGTGACCCAATTTAATTCTGTAACACATATCTTTTGCATAATTTCATCAGGCAGTGTAGAATTTGTGTTATCCTTTTCTGTATCAGCATTGCGATAATTCCGCGGAAATGCGCTCTCCTTTGTCCACGTAGTGAGTGGTTTCAAACTTTTCGGTATTGGTCCATACATATCTTCACAAAGCGGCATAGATGATTTAAAGGTGTCAGATATTTCATATAGAATTTTCGCTGCACGTTCATAGGTGGGATCTCTGGTGTATAATTTCAATGCGTAGCCATATGCGCCGATTATATTATGATTCTCACATAGCGTTCGTAACATACCATCAGCGGCACTCCAGTGTTGTGCATTACAACGTAGGCATCGCTCAAAAGCGAACTCAGCCAGCTCTATTGCGTTAAGCTTTAATGCAAGCTGACCAAAGCGATGCATAGTATGTACATCTGTGTCATCAAATTGCGTGGCCTACAAATTTTATATTATAAGTCGACGTTAAAATATATATTTTAAAGAAATACCATTATATAGTGCTCCAAAGCCAATTCATTCTCATTTTTCTCTTCGTATATAAAAGCAATATTTTTATGACAATTGTAACGAATCGTACGTAATTTGCCATTTGGATCTTCTTCGAGCAGCTAGAATATATAAATAAAGAAATATTCAGAATATTATTTACAACAGCTGCAGTTAAAAATTAATATTGAAAATGAGAACATTTCACGTTTACTGACTGTAAATTCAACTAGTCCGTAATCACACTAGTCAGATATACGATCATCTGAAAAAATATTATCACAGAACTTTTGCATTGTATACTTCCGTGAAGGTGGTAGCGCTTTTGAAACTTGACCAAGACATTTTCGTGTCACACTATATACACTCACGTTTTCACAGACACTTTGAGCACTTATTTTCAATGAAATATTTATTTTTCCGGCTTTTGCTAAAATAAATAAAAACAAAGTAAAAAATATTGCAAACCTCGTTGAGAACTTGTGTTTCCAAGAGCTGGTTTAGCAAAGAAAGTGCAAACTTTACATCTCCTTTCCATTTTAGGTTTATTGCCTTTAAATATTCCGCTTCTGCGATTGCTTCCTTAAAAAAAAAAAAACAAGTTTGATTAAACACATAAACAGCATCAAATAATAAACAAACTAAAATAATCTCACTTGCGCTTCTTTTGTAACCACGATTTGGTCCTCGGGCTCTTCATTGCATTCTTCATTTAATGCAACTATTCTAATCATTATGTTATATATCCAGTATACTCTTCTAATGATTTATATACATACGCATCAAGTTATTAAATGCAAATCACAAATATTATTTATAAAATAAAACATTCGCATATTAGCGATGGAAATAGTAGCTATTAAAGTATTTAACCGGCAATATGATGTTAATGTGATCGATAACACTTGTAATCGATTAATTTATTATAATTTCATTGAAATTTTAATAACCACGTACAAGCATTTATAAATTGTTAATAAAAATATAGTAATAATAGTATAATATTGAATAGCTTAAAAGCTATTGTATATAAATTGAATGCATTTAATAACATATTAATTTAATAAAAAGTAATTAAGTATCACCATCACCCTGTTAAAGTAAATTTTCCAACAGATCGTCAGTTTTATATTGAATATCGTAAAAAAATATACATACATAAATGTTCTCTGGCAAAAAGACATTTTATCAACAAGTTCTTATCAAAATTATTATTTTTGTCTAAATGGTGATAAATAGTATTAATATTAGCGTTTATATTTGTAAATACATGGAGTTTTAAATAATTTGCATTTTTTTATGTTTATAGGACAGAAAAAACAAAACTTGTCTTCCAGTGGTGGCTATCAAATCTGCTGATTTAGTCATACTAGTGGCTTCGGCGCAATTTTATCAAATACGAAAAATTGATGAATATATAGCATTCTCATACGCGGGCAACCAACCAAATGGGAACGATTTTTTTATGCATCTGGTAGAGGAAGCTGGAAAATACAAATTTGCTTATTCAACAGCATGTCCAATGATACGTCTTGTAAAACATCTTTGCAAAAAGATACAAATAAGAACACAACGTTACGACAGAAAGCCATATGATGTTGAGGTTTTACTGACCGGTTGTGATGATAGTGGAATACATATATATCACATTGATTCTTCTGGCAATTTTTATGAATGCAACGCAATGGCTATAGGTTCGGGGTCTAAGCGGGCATGTGAATATTTGGAAAAACTACTTCTAACGAATTCAAAAGGTTACGTTTGCATTTCCATTAATTTTTGTATGTTCATAACTAAATGAAAACAATTTTTTGTAGGCATATTATGTGCTGAGGATGAACTGAAATCTCATGGCCTCCAAGCTTTCCTAGATGCATGCCGTAATGATGAGGTATTTTTACGGCACATAAAATCATAACTTTTCTATTTTTTACTTTTATTACTATACTTATCTCTTTATAGAAGAATGTCATAGCTACAATTGGCACAAAGAGAAGGTACGAGAGAGATTTCTTGTGAATAGAATTGAATTGTTTATGTAAAAGTGGAAGAATCATATTCAACATTTTTTAATATATATAGATATGCTTAATGTTTTAATAAATTATTATAATGACATAAGCTTGTTTAAAAAATAGCTTTAGAGAGAACTTAACTTACAGTGATCATAAAGATCTTGGATATAAAAATTAAATTTATGAAAGGAAATGACTCAACGAAAAAGGACACGTTTCCGCTTGCTGACTTCGCTTCGTTAACTTTCTCTTGCTATCGTAGTGTAGCGATGTCGGCACTTTTGTCGCATACAGTCCATTTTGCAGGCTGACTCATATATTTAAAATATTTATCAAACGTTTATAAATATCAAATAAAAATATATAAATGAAATACTATAATTAAACTAATTTTTAATTGATAATTATAGTTCAAAAGCTTTATATAACAAGCGTGGATATGCTTAAATAATGCTTTTTACAAGTAAAATTGAAATAATCTGGCAGTACTGAACTGCTTGTCACTACCCTGTTGTATTCAATCTCGCCATATAGTAATTAATTTAGCAACTTAATTATTCATACTGAATTGGCGACAAGCATTGTCATTTACTATTTGCCGAATCATTGTAGATTTTTTCTGTATTAACAAAAATGGTAAGAACTTACTTAAAAATAGTGTATATTTAATTCAAATTAATGTATATTTACAGTTTCGAAACCAATATGACAGTGATGTTACTGTGTGGAGTCCGCAGGGTCGCCTGCATCAAGTTGAATACGCCATGGAAGCTGTAAAACTTGGTTCGGCCACTGTAGGCTTGAAAAATTCGGACTATGCAGTACTGGTTGCTTTGCGTCGTGCAGCTTCTGAACTTTCCTCATCCCAGCGTAAAATTATACCAATTGATGATCATTTGGGTATATCCATAGCTGGCATTACAGCTGATGCACGCGTACTTAGTAATTATTTACGTACGGAATGTTTAAATTACAAGTATGCTTATGGTGCCCGATACCCGGTATCGCGTCTCATTTCGAATCTTGGTAATAAAATGCAAGTAACCACACAACGTTATGATCGTCGTCCATATGGTGTGGGACTTTTGGTAGCCGGCTATGACGAAAGAGGTCCACATATATTCCAAGTAGATCCTTCAGCAAACTTTTTCAATTGCAAAGCCATGTCAATTGGTTCACGTTCACAAAGTGCGCGCACATATTTGGAACGTAATATAAGTTCGAAGGGACGTGACTTTGTTTGCACAAAAGACGAATTAATTTGTCACGGCATTCAAGCTATACGTGGTTCGTTGCCCAATGACGAAGACAGCGAATCGCCACTGCTGGTAAATTTCACAATCTAAATGCAACTTATTAAAAATGTGTACAAGTGTGTGTTTGATTTTTATATTTTTTTTTTTGTTATTTTAGAATATCTCAATTGCAATTGTGGGCAAGGATCAACCATTTAAAATTTTGGATGACGTTGAAAGCAAGAAATATTTAGATATGGCGAAAAAATTGCCAGCACCACCAGCACCAAGTGATGATATACCATCTACGGGTGGTGATGATGACGAGGATAAACCAGATGATGCGCCACCAGATCCACAAGTACTTGTAGCAACAATGGAGCGCTAAAACATAATTTTAGATGTTTTCGGTGCATTTCAGTTAAATAATATTTAATAATAAAAGGAAATTTAATTTTTGTGGAATGCTGTAAGCTCTGTAATTTTTTTAATTTTTTAAATGTCCGGAATATATACGTCTGTGCGTTTCATTTAAATCGTTCTCAAGTGTAAGGAGTTGAGTTTCTTCTTAAGTATGAATTGTGTCTTTTTATTGTGTGCGTGTGTGTGTTTGTGAAAATTCAAGACATATTTGTTGAAGCGGGATAAAAACATTTTTTTTTTTTAAATATTTGCTGTTCACAGCGTTCTTAATTTCAGGCTTCATAAATTATTCAATTATTGTATTGTGAATTTGAAAACATTTATGGGTTTCTCAGATAGCAGATTTCATATAAAGCAGTAAGTTCACAAATGTTTTGGAAATTTTTAAAATGTGCTGTGAAATGAGAAATATGTTTTGGAAAATCTATTGAGTTAACAATACTTCAATTGATATAAATTAGTGTACTCTCCACCTACATAGAGCAGTCTGTCAACATGTAGTCAAAAAGTGGCACATTTTTCGGCGTAAATGTAGATCAAAAGAAAAGTACAAATTAAAAAATTTTTAATGAAAAAAATTAGTAAACAAAACCTTTTTTATGCGGAAAAAATAAGTTTTAATAAAACAATTTCAAATGTTGCATTCAAACATAAATCAATATATTATCGCGTACAATTGTGTACTCATAAACTAAAAAATAAACTAAAGATAATAATGAATGCGATAAACATAAAAAATAATGGAAATACATAGTTCTACAAGTACATACAAACACATTTTGATACACATTGAAAGTCAAGTGCATCACTAAAAATATTTATTATAAAAACTAAAAGTCTACATTGTCATGAGATTTGTTTAATATTAACTAAACTTCCATTCGATTCGATTTTTTGCGCGCCATTTGTAATTGCTACCGGTTTCTGCCAATCTGCCGTTTTGGCATATACAGTCGCTTCAATAAGTCTATAGGACTTTTTCAGTTCCGAATTCTGACTTGACTCCAACAGATAATGATACCAGTCCAATGTATTAATGGCCGGACCTTCGCCACCCAAATCCGGTGGTAAAATATCTTTACTGACCATATTATGTAAGCTGGTCAAATTGGTGCCATGTACCAGTAGGCGTCGCTTTATTTTCTCATTTAAAAAGGGTTTTATTACTTTTAACATCACATCCACATACCAAGGTTGACCGATAAAATGTATGCCCTTGAATTTTGCCGGCATGCAATCCTGTGAAGAGAGGAAAGATTATTATGTAGGCGATTAATTGACAAAAAGCGTGTATAATAATATAACAGAATAAATAATATAAAAATTATATAAACTAATATAAGCTAAATGGTCACAAAATCGTTAGGAGTGTCTTCATATTGTCTTATTGATATTAAGGGGTTAAGGGCAGTCAGGATTTTCAAATAATATTTTTTTTGTTTTTGCTTTTTCGTTTGGTAAAAAAAATTATCTGAAAATTATTTTAAAAAAATTAGCTGAAAAATTGAAGTTTATTCGATAATTACATTTCGAGTTATTCAACAAATAACAAATAGCGCTCGGGCACTCTAAAACGTTAATGTGAAACTTGAAATGCATTTTTTTTAAAACTATGTTTTTTGAACTGATGATAACTGTAACTCGAAAACTGTTCAATAGATTTTAATAATATTTATTTATTTTAATAATATTATACAGCTTTTTTTGTTTATATAATAATTCTGGGCCTGTTTATGAAAAATTTCGATTTTTTAAGACCAATTAACTGTTGATTTTTTCCCGAAAATCTTGAAAAAAATCTTCTTTTGAAAAAAAACTTCGAAAATTATCTATTTATAAAACTAATTTTTCTTATCCGATTGATTTTAGATGAATCTCCAAGGACTTTTGTTTGTCACCGCAAGGACCTATTTAATTAACAAACAGTAACTTCAAGTCAAAACATATGTAATAATGCCATATTATCACTTTTGTAAAATAACATAATATTATAGCAAAAAAAAAAAAAAATTACTTAAAACACTAATTTTTTGTGTCTCTGACTGCCCCTAACCCCTTAAATAAAAATAGTTTTTTTTTTGTTAAAAACGTTGGGCATACTGATTATTTGTACAATTTTCTTTTAATTGTGTTAAACGAATTCCATTCCTGAAGCGACTTGATTGATGCGAAACCTCGTTGACCTTGCCTTTGGAAAATCATGTAATAAATTCTGCTTTTGTAGCCTACTTTTAGGCGTTCAAAAAGAAAAGCTTCATTATAAAAATTCAGTAAATTTTTCTATATTTTGGAAAGGCAAATTTTAAAATTAGTGGCGCTATGAAAATTTAAGATTAATTTCAGTAAAAATGTATTAATCGGAGTATGTCTTTATCATACAAATTATCAAAAAAATTATTTTATTATTATTACATATTTTATTTTATTATTTTTATCTATTTTTTCATTTTTAGTAGCAATATATAAGGATTTTCGAATTATTTAAGTTATTAAGTGAAATAACTTTTTAAATTCTTGATTCTTTTTTCACCAAATTGTAGTTACTGTGCATTCAAGACATTTTGTTTTAATGACTCCGTTTGCCGGTGTACACATCTTTTATCTCAAAAACATATTTTCACATATTTGGTAATAAAAATGAGTCACCAAAGTGAGTGGCGACTTTTTGCATTAACTGTTTGCCACAGACAATTATATTTTTCGCCAAAATATAAAGCAATCCAAAATGCATGTGTACATAATTGTATATATATATGTACATATATGTATTTATATATAAACATACATATATGACATACAAATATAACTGAAAATTCACCTGCATTGCCACAAGACTAAACTGTAATATAATAAACTGATTTTTTTTTTTCAAATATTTACCGAGTACCCGGCCTGCATATGAACATATGAGTACAATATAAATACATATATATGTATGTATATACAGGCGTGTATTTTTATAGATATGATATTTATTTATCAAGCATTGTTTGTATTATTATATCTTTGTTTGAATTAATATATCGCAAAATTAAAATAAAAAGAATTCGCCTAGACTCGTATACACACATATGTATGTATATGCATTTTCGTGTGTGTTTGAGCACATAGTGATTACTCCAAACAGCCATAAATTTATAAATAAGAAGACACCAAAACTTATTGGGATTTTTTTAAAAAAACTTAATATTGATATTATTTTTAATAAAAATTTTATAAAATTTTTATTAAATTTTTATTGGAAAAATATGATTAAGTTTTATGCACTACTATTATTTTTAAAATGAAAAATATTTTATTTTAATTTTTTTTTTAATTAAAAAAGATATTTTATGTATATAGATACATTATATACATTTTTTAATATCATTAGATTTTTTTTTTTTATTATCTGATACTTTCTCAAAATGAGGAGTTTACTCTATTTGAAATAATCCAAAATCAATATTTGTAATTTAAAAATATAAATTCAATATTAATCTGATTAAAAAATATAAAAAATACAGACTAAAAACATTAATATTTTTGAAAATTTTTAAAATTAAAAATTTTTAGCTGGTAATAGTTAAACACTATTTTTTTAATTTTTTTAAATTAAGTAACAATGACTATTTATAAAAAATGACTTTAAAAAATATTGAGAGACTAAAAAAACAATTTTAATTAAAATAAATTGAACACAGACAATTTTTTTCTTTATTATCTGCTGTTTTATTAAAAAACAGATCGAAACAAAAAAAAAATATCACAGAAATTATATAATCACAAAATTATTTTTTATTCTCATCATTTCAAAGTTAAATAAAATGAACTGTATGAAATTAATAAAAAAAATTGCACACATTTTAAAAATATAAGAAATAAAATAAGTACAAAAATAAAAAGTTAAAAAAAAAAAACAAAAAACAAATATTTAAGCATAATATATATATTTTTTTATTTTTAATTTTTTAATAATAAATATTTTCTTTTTAATTCAAGGTCTTATACTTCAAATAGTTATAATTTTTCTAATTTTTTTTTAATCACAAAATTATTATTTTTTCTCATGATTTTAAAGTAAATAAAATGAAGTGTATGAAATTAATAAAAAAATTTAACAAATTTTAAAAATATAATAAATAAAATACATAAAAAAAGTAAAAAAAAAAAACAAAAAACAAATATTTAAGCATAATATATATATTTTTTTATTTTTAATTTTTTAATAATAAATATTTTCTTTTTAATTCAAGGTCTTATACTTCAAATAGTTATAACTTTTCTAATTTTTTTTTTAATCACAAAATTATTATTATTTTTTTTTTTAAGTAAATAAAATGAAGTGTATGAAATTAATAAAAAATTGAACAAATTTTAAAAATATAAGAAATAAAATAAGTAAAAAAACAAATATTTAAGCATAATAAATATTTTTTTTTAATGTTTAATTTTTAATAATAAATATATATATTTTTAAATTCAAGATCTTATGCTTCAAATAATTATGACTTTTTCACTGAATAAATATATAAATTTTTAGTGATAAAAATTAATTATTATAACAAATAAGAAAAGCCTAGGTTCGGGTGCAACCGAACATTTTATATTAATATAGTTTTATTAAGATAGAAAGTCCAATAGAATAACGAAAATCGTCTTATATAGTATATGGGGCTGAGGTAATTCCTGAACCGATTTCACTAATTTTCACCACCAATTTACACAATATTCAAGACTATACGCTCACTTAATTTTGCTAAGATATCTCACATATTAACCGATTTATAAGGTATAAAGCCCAACGGCAGTCTGATAATCCAAATATAAGGTATATTGGAGGGAAGTTATGACACGATTTTAACCATTTTTGGTACAGAGTCACACTATTAGAAGAAAAAGATTCTCTCTGAATTAAATGAAAATATCTGAGAGATATTTTCGGTGAAAAATTACGCTTAGTCGCTGAGTTCTTCCTGTTTGGATATCCGGCATCTTGAAAAGTTATAGTCCGATTTCGACATTTAAAGTGAATGAATCAGATGGATTTCAAAATTGAGTTATAAGGAAAGTAGGTATGGTTGTGAAACAATTTCGGCCATTTTTCATTTGTGTTATTAGGCTAACAAGAAAGTATTATGTACCGAACTACATTGAAATCGCACGAGTAGTTTCTGAGATATGGTTTTTGATCCATAAGTGGGCGACGCCACGCCCATTTTCCATTTATTAAAAATAGCTGAGTGCAGCTTCCTTCTGCCATTTCTTCTGTAAAATTTATTGTTTCTGTTGTTTTCCGTTAGTGAGTTGACGAACTTTTAGTGAATTTCAATATAATCTTTGTACGGAAAGTGGGCGTGGCTATCCATGGTGTGTAATGAGTTAAGGGAAGTGACTGCAGAAGGTTTGGTTTATATAGCTTTATTGGTTTTGGTTAATTCGAGATATATACAAAAAACCCAATTTGATGCGGGCCCACACCCTCTTCCCCAAAAAATTACATCCAAATATGCCCCTCCTTAGTGTGATCCTCTGTACCAAATACTACTTTCATATTGTTACTTAAGGCTTAGTAATGACACTTTATGTGTTTTCGGTTTTCGTCATTTTTTGGGCGTGGTAGTGCTCCGATTTTGCCCATAACAATCCTCCCACGGTCCCAAGGAACATGTGTACCAAGTTTCGTTAAGATAATCTTAATTTTTACTCAAGTTATCCCTTGCACTGGTGGGCGGTCAGGAAGACATCCGGATTTCAACTCGCCTTTGTTGCGAGAGTATAAAAATTATGTATGTAGGTTTTTTACCACCACATTAAAGATTATAGAATTCACTCACCTGCAAACATTCAATCATCAACTTAAGCGTTTTCGCCGATATATGCTTCGATTGTTTATATGTGAAGTTCGTCCAATCGACGATCACCACGAATCCCAATGCCTGATTCTCCACATTCTCCAGTAATTTATCCAAAGATAAGAGCATCGCACGGAACACATCCTCCATGCTGTATTTATTGGTATCCCAATTGGCAGCAGCGAAAGTCAGCACTTTCCGACCCTTACGATCGCGCTGCTTCAATACGGACGGATTGCCATCTCTTAAGGATGTTTGTATGTTTTCATCGAAAATACTGAGTTTTTGTAAAATATGCTTATTATGCTCTTTGAATAATAAATATTTAATGAGTAAATCTAAAGCGGCTTCGCAATCGAATTTCTTCGCATATAAGAAACGATTTAAGAAATTTATATCCATACAACAGGATTTATCACGTAGCGCCAAATTGACACTGGCACCGATCATATCGCGAAATAAATCCAATTTTCTATGCCTGTCGCGTGCATCGCTATTGCCAAAGATCTCCTGTCGGGTGTCGATGCTTCTGGGAACCCGGCGATTTCGATTTGTCTGTACGTGTACCTCCATAAACTCGGTCATTTTGTAGTCTAAAATCGAACATTAAAATAAATATATGGTTTAATATAAAAAAATTTAATTTATATTAAAAACTAGGAGGATGAGAATATAAATATCAACAAAGGTGTAATCGCCAAAGCATTCTAACGCTGTTCGAATTAATCTAGTGGGCCCCCTCTATCACCAAGTGATAGCACCACAAAAGGGAACACATTCTATGTGGTATCATTAGGTTAGATAAAATTTTTCAATAACTACTACCGTTATGTACGAAGCATTGCAATTGGGGTAGGAAATTGTTAACAGTCTTTGATGGTTTCGGTCGAGTCATTCTTATCTGTTATTTACTATACAGTCACTGTCATGTCAAAATGTTATTTGAAATTAAATTTTTTTTACAAACATTTGTTTTTTGTTAGACGGCACGTAAGTTTCGCCATGTGACAACAATGCAAACATAACGCAAATTAGTCAAGGACAGTTAACGGCACTGATCTGTAATATTTTGTTTTAAACGAGATGAAGTTCTGATCATTATAAAATGCTAAGCAAGAATTTCTCTAGAAAATTTTTATATTTTATAAATAATAATTAATAATAAAAAAAATATAAATCAAGAATTTATTTATAGAAAAGAATACTGCTTTAAACGTTTTTAGTAGAACTTTATACTATTATATAGATTTGAAGCGAATTGGTAATAACTATTATTAACTGAGATAAACAAATTTAATGTTTCTAAAGTAAAAGTAAGGTAAAAAATAAATATTGTTATATATACATTTTTTAAAACAATTATATTTATATAAAATAAGTTTAAAAAATATTTTTTTTTCTAAATTTGTTCTTAAGCGATATTATTATTAAATAATTTGTAACAACAAAATGTTGAACAAAATTGGAAAGTAAATATTTTGTCTAAAACAAATATGAGAAATAATTTCTAGCAATTTTTAATTGTTTTGTTATTATTATTTTTTATATTATTTCATTGTTTACTTTTCATTATTTAGCTGTGAATTTTAAAGATATTTTTATTAAAAATCAAAAGATTAAAAATTATTTTCTCAAAAATTGTTTGGTCCAATACATTTTTTTAACATATTAGAGCTCATAAAATTTATAAAATTAATTAAATAAGCTGTTTTGGTGATACTAGAAAATCTATAACGAATATTTTTTCTAAAACACATTTTAAAATTTTTTTCGGGCAGTATTTAATTTTTGATACGAATAAAATATTAAAATTTTTATATATATAAAAAAAATTATTATATCATTTTAACATTTTTTGGGCAAATAAATTTTATCGAATATATTTTCTAAAACAAATCTAAAATTTTTGATTTCTAACAATTTTTTAATTGTTTTGTTATGAAATAATATCGTTATTAATATTTTTTTTATTGAGATAAAGTTTTTAGTGTTAAAGAAAATTATATTACGAAAAATATAATATTACTCATTAAGGATTTTAGATCAGAGAATTATTATTTTTTATTTTCACATTTTTTGGGCAAATAAATTTTATCGAATATATTTTCTAAAACAAATCTAAAATTTTTGATTTCTAACAATTTTTTAATTGGTTTGTTATGAAATAATATCATTATTAATTATCCTTTTTTATTGAGATACAGTTTTTAATGTTAAAAAATTATATTACGAAAAATATAATATTACTCATTAAGGATTTTAGATCAGAGAATTATTATTTTTTATTTTTACATTTTTTGGGCAAATAAATTTTATCGAATATATTTTCAAAAACAAATCTCAAAAATTATTTATTTATATTATATTTCACTTTTTTATTTTATTTTAATTTTTGTTATGTAAAAATATTGATTTTTTTTAATTGATATACAATTTTTTTTTGGAAATTTATATTAAAAAAAATATAATATTACTCATTACGGATTTTAAATTGGCAAATTTTTATTTTTTAAACATTTATATGGGCACATTAATTTTTTAACATATTAGAGTTCATAATGTATGTATATAAATAACGGAATTAAGCTGCTCTGTTGATCCTAGCAAATTTATATCGAATATTTTTTTTAAACAAATCTAAAATTTCTGATTTTTAATCATTTTTATTTAATATATAAATGTACATATTTAATATATTACTACTGATTTTTTTTTTAACTTAGAAACATTGTTTTTTTATGTTTTTAAAGAAATTTATTTTTAAATCGGGAGGAAAACATTTATTTTTGTTTAGGGTTTGTGCCAATAAATTTAAAATTTAAATTAAATTTTATTTACATATTAAAGCTCAGAATATATAAAAAAATCACAAAATAAGCTGCTAACAAATTCATATCGGATATTACTTAAGCAACTGTACATTTATTTATGAAATTTTCTTTTTATTATTGCTTATAATTTAAAGCAAATTCGATTTCATTTTTTTCTTCTTTAATAGCTGACAGCTCAATTGTATGACTTTTTCATTTTTATTTCTTTCTTTATGACTAGAAAATTAATAAAATTTTTAAATAAATATTTTTGAATAATTTTGCTTTGTAAGTTTGAATTATATACTCTAATTTATATATTTTCGATTCTCTTTATTTATGTAGGTCATTCAAATTTATTTTTAATACCATGCATGTATTCTTAACTTTAATCATAATATTTATAGATTAAAATTTTGTTTAACATTCAGACGCGCTAGCAATCGTGAAGCGGTGCGGTGTATCAATAAAATACGACTCATTCCTAAAAAATCAATGAATTACTACAAAATCCAACAATTCACGTGTTGTTTAAATTAAGAGTTATCAATAAAAAGCATCTTTCACATGTCTAAGAATAACACTGCTGTTTTGCTATTGCATTATTATCAACATTAAAGATAGCACCAAGCGAAATGTTGGTTGTTGGTACACATACCAATTACAGGCAGTGTAAAATTGCAAGCAACACCCAAGTACAAAAGCGGCATTACACCTTTGCAAGTATTTTATATATATACCATATGGAATTATTTTTTATATATGTACATATGTATGTACGTACATAAATACACAATAAATCAAAAACAACAAACGCGCTATTGATGACACGCAATTTTATTTGGACACGAAATATTCTTTATAGATAAAAATGAGGCTCACTTGATTAATACACATTTATTTACTATTTTATCACTTTGTTGGTGTTGCCTATTTAATTTCGGTGGTCGCGATCGATCATAGGTGCTTTTTAGCAATGTGGAGCGAGCGTTTTGTCGAATTTATGTGCAAGTAATGCTACTTAATATTTTCATTGATATGCGAATACAGCCAAGTCGAACAAAATTTGAGACTCTTATCCAGTTATGTATGACATTGTGATTTTTTATGCAACAGCTTCTGTTTCCTGTTCTATATATGCACATATGCTAGATGCGCTTGCGTTTTGTAACAAACTTAAGTTAAGATTATTTTACACGATTACATATGTGTACATATATATAAATAGATTATATATTGAAAAGTCTATATTTCAATTATGCACACATTGAATTTATCGTATTCTATTTACACATTTTATAATTGACCACAAAGGAAATGTACGCTTATTTGCGATCGACACTATGCCCAACACACGCTTGAATGTGCCTGTGTGTATGTGCGCGTTTGCGCTGTCTGTTTTCAACGGATGACTAATAATATACCTGGCTTAAACGTGATTATGGCTTTTGTTCACACACACAACTCACTACATAGTTTTATTGTTGTTGTTACTATTGCTGCTATACGGTTTTTGAACGGCTGTTACTCTTTGCGCGCGTTAACACACGTATGGTATTCTCGCCACGACGCTGTTGTCGTACTAAGCAAAATGTTGGAACTGCTTTTTCCGGTAGTGCTGCCGCTTTAATACCCAAGCAAGTCAGTAACTGCTGAGTTGGTGGACAGGTAGGTGAGTATTATGGAGGTTCTCGCAAAATGCCAACGTAGAAGCTTTTGTAGTCTTTATTAGCAGTTAGTAGTCTCCGTAGAAGACACCTCGCAAATGTAGGTTGACACACACACATGTACATACTTGCTTACATTTATTGAGTTCATACACCATGTATATGAATTGGCTGGGAGAGGCGTGTTGTTAACTGATAAAGAGCGCGTCTATCTACTTCCGAAAGTGTCGAAGAGCGCCAAAACGTCGACTCATGATAATGACTGATAACTGCAATACCAGACAACGCATTAACAATTATTTCGTAAAATAGGTACACTGTAAATTAGACTTACCCTTTAGTGATGTAGATATATTGAGTCATTGCGCTCCAGATCAACGAATAATGAAGGAGAACACAAGCTAACAGTTGAAGCATGACTTGATCCATTCAATTTACGCCTCAGTGCTCTTCACTCTAGTCGTTCTTCTTATGAGTTGGCACTCATTCAAAACTCGAAATGAAGTTTGGTGGATTTCCATTTTTTGTGTGGAATATAAAACCCCCCTCTCTTAAAATAGTTCGTTCGTATATTCGTTGGGTTGACGTGACTTAAACCTATTTCCATATCCGTTGATTCACAGCGAGATTCCTCGCTTCGAACACGTAAGAGTCCATAGACTGCCTCATTGGATTTTATCATAAATTATAGAAACTCAGTTTGTTTCGGTTCGCTAATATTTTGAATACGGAATTTAGCACGTAGTCTAACCTCGTCAGCTATTGATATATCAGAGACTACTGTTCATTGACATCCGTAACATTAATGCTTTATCTGGGTTAGATATTTGGAGTTCATTGTGCTCGTAGTGAGTCTTACCCATTGGTTATTTTTATTGGAATCTGTGTTTTAGAAGATCGGTCTCCATCCAAGTAAGTAATTCCATCGTACGCGAAGTCATCGTTGAGAATTTTATAGCAAGTCATTTCATCCAAAGCGGACGGAGTGGGTTTTGTTAAGAAATTTTCCACTATCCAAATGAAAGGAAGAAAACCTAGTGTAGACGCAATCTATCGGTTTAATTCTGTTCGAAATTAAAAGTATATATGCACATAATACAATCTTAATTTCTTTACTTAAGAGAACGTAATATTAAATTAAAAAATAGTATATTAGATCAAAATCCGTATTCAACTAATTGTGACGCATTAAAACGCATAACGTATACCATTCACATGACGTATTTGAAAAACCAAAATTGATGTGGCAACGCTCTTTATGACATTTAACTTATTCAGCCAATTAGAAAAATAGTGTGGTGAATACGTTCACAATAAATATTTCTGATGATAAAAGCAAACGGATTCGTTTATTATCTGCTCTTTGCCTTATAATCGCGGAGTCAGTGATATTTGTGATTTTATTTCCCAAACTTATTGCAAAATGCTTTGGAAAAAAATTTAAAAGTGTAAAAGAATATAAAATTTACCTTTGGCTAACACTGCGAAAGTTTAAAGAAACTTAAGTATAGGAATATTTAATAAGTGCTACGCAAATTCAATCCCCAGCGAGTCGCTGCTAAATATCGATTTGTGCAAGTAAATTTTCGTAACTGACATTTTCATGGACAAACAATAAATTTTATTTCGATACAAAATATTCTTTATAGAAAACGTAATTTTAGTTATTAAGTCGCATAAATTATGTACGGACAAAGATTTGCCATATAGTATTCCGACAACTTATATTAAATTAAGCATTGTATACTAACATAATCTTGTTTGTGTGTTGACGACAGGGCGCTGGCGAGAGTGTGTAAACATATTTCTATATGTGCGGGCATATATAGTTAATGGAATTTGTATGCATATGCGTAAATTGTGCTGACCTCCGCTGCATCCAAAAAAGAGCAGTTAAACAAAATCACTGATTCAACTATTATATTGAGACGATACTAGTTTTCGCGGAGTTTTGCTGCCGTGTTGAAGACCGGCGGATACTCCGTGTTGTAAAACAACAACATTCGTGCTGAAAATTACGATGGCGCAAACAAAACAAAGTAGTCCGCAGCACAGCTATCGTATTAAAAGGTTTCATCACCTTATATTTTTTGCTGTATTGACAAATCTTTTCGCTAACAGCTTGCAGGTGAGTACATAAGTACATTGTAATTTAATAATACTCGCATATTCATACATATAAATGGAAATAGATAAAACTTGTTTAAACTTTGTACTTACTAATTAGCTGGGATGTTGCAATAAGCAAATTTAAGTGTGGTGTTTTTTTAGATAATCGTAAAATTTGTATAAATAGTATATTATGCATTAAATTGTTGTTTAAAGATAATGGCATGTATGTATGCATGCTCTATAAAGTCGAAATCTGCTAGTCGTTTAACTGGTAATAGCTGCCATGATTACATTAGCTAATAGACCATGTAATTGTTGGCATCATATATAATTTAATGGCATAACACACACTCTAAATTGTTTTGATATTATCAGCAGGAAAAAATATGTATATGTATAGTCATAATTGTGTTTAAGTTATCAATTGATATATGTATGTTGCTTGAAAATTATCATTAAGTATTTAAAATGCACTTTTCACATATATCCATTACTATTGACTTGACTAATAGTAAAAAGTTTTCACCATCACAGTATCTCAATAACAAACATAAAAAGTTCCGTTGGGGTTGTAAGTTATTATTTTAATAAAATTTACAAAATATCATAAAAAATCATAATTTCCGAATGCACAATTTTAAATTATTTGTGTGCATTATTGCTTCTCAAATATTCAATTTGCATATTTCAATTTCTTATCTTTCTTCTCTTTTATTTTGCTTTTGAATAATAAAAAGGCTGCAGAGCAGTCAATGCAATTCTTATCTTATGCACAAAAACAAAGAAATCTATATGCACTACCATATGTGTATAATGAAAGTCTGCATGAAAAAGCGTAATACCCCTTAACTGGGTACTATATCCGAATGTGATTTTAAGGTTATACGATAGTGAATTTTTTCGTAAGGACACTTAAGTATGGGAAGTTCACATGCATTCTTGTGCTTTTAGATTATTAAAGTGATCTCTACTTCTCCCCTTGAGCCCCATTTTCTGTTTTTAGAATGCATATCGAATATTAACTAATAAAAATATTTTCAAAATTAAAAATGTAAAAAGTTAAAAAAACGTGTTTTATTTTCAAAAACAGAAAAGGCATATTTTTTGTCGCACTCTGCTATTTATTTTAATAAAAAATATGCATATCGTATATTAACCACTAAAAGTATTTTCAAAAATAAAATGTAATAAGTTAAAAAAAACGTGTCATGTTATTTTTTTGAATAAAAAATGCATATCGTATATTAACCACAAAAAATATTTTTAAGGTTAATTTTTTCAACAACAGGAAAGCCAATTTTTTGTCGCACTCTGCGATTTTTTTAATAAAAAGTGCTATTCATTGCTAAGCCATGCAATGTTTAGTACTGATTATATAGCTGAATAGTCGGAAATGGTTGAACAAAATACATACATGTAACGTCCACGGTTAACAAATAAAAAAGTAAAGTTGTGTCGTCAGCAAATCCCGTTTGAATTTAGGTATATAAAGTGATTTGCAATTCTATCATTTCGATTTCTTAAATTTATACGATGTAAATATGAGATCCGTTCTCAAGATTTCTGTAAGCATTTTTTCTCTGGTGAAATAAATAAATAAAGTTTATTGACGAAAGAATTTGAATTTGACTATTGAATAATGTATACAAATAAATTTAACTTGAGTATAAATTCTTAGTGGCTTAAAGTTGCACAAAAAATATGCATGGGATTGTTAAATGTAAATAGTTTATGTGACGTACATAGTTCCTGTTTTAAGACTCATTACTCATATGAATGTGTAATCTCTTGGCTTTCTTTTATTTATATTACTTAAAGAAGAGATTAAACTCGGGTTGTCTGTTTAAAATGCAGTTTAAGAATATATGTATGTTAATAATGTTTTTTTTTACCACACGAATAGTGTCACAACTCAAAAAAGTCGATTTTGAGCATATGATTTAATATTGCTATAACAGTCAGATCTTTGTATTCTATTCGGATTTATATCAGGCAGGTTAGAAGGTTTTATTATTTGTGTTGTTTTTTTTTTGTTTTATGCTACTACAACACCTCTATTCAACTTTGTTAAGTTCTTTTGTCAGTAATTTTTTATATGCAAATTTTTCAGAATTTGAAAAAAAATGTTAGACTGTTGTTTTTGTTTGAAAATTGACAAAAATTATTATTTAGACATATAATATGTATCATTGATTAACGTTGATAGTCTATCAAAGAACAGTAACCTTGTATGACCAGAAGTCTTTACTTTTATACTTAACTTATATAATATTTTGAACTTTGATTCCAACTTTATTTGTTGTCAAATTCCATAGTAAGAGGCCCTGTTGCTTATACTACGTTTGTTGTTTTGTGAATATATATATACGTGTGTTATTATTGCCTTCATTAGCTGCAGATCACTTTTTCTCGTGCTGCCATTACTTATAAATGGCATTTCTCCATCAGCTTTTTACTTTATTTTGAAAATGTATCGATCAACTTACAAACAAACATACATATATACTTGTACGCCGGCCTTTTAAACATACATTCTCACATAGTATTATTATTTATATACTGCGTCTGCACTTTATGCCACTCTTACGTAGCTATGCTTTTACGTACGTACATTTGTATATACAAATTTCCTTAAATTGAGTGCATTGATGATCGTGTTAAATAAATTTATTCTGAATATTTAATTAAAAAATGTATGATATACATTGATGCGAATAATATTCTAACTGTCATACTTGATAGGTCAGTTTAGGTTCAAGTATCAGTTAAATACTTAAACACTATTCATACATATATATGTATGTATGTATGTACCTGTGTATGTTGCGTACTTTATTTAGAATTGTCAAAGGAAGCATATTAAACGCTTAAATCACTATGCAGGTGTAATAGTTAAGTTTCGAAACGTGATTCGTTTTATCAAGTAATTTGAGTGAGTCACGAGTGTGCGTGTGTGTGTCAGAACACAGCTGTAATTTCCTTTACTTACATTGTATTAAACCAAGGAATGTGTTAAATCTTTACTTTAAATTACTTTAAATATTACGTAATGCATTTTACATATTTAAATAAGGTTTACAAGAGATGTATATTTTAAACTGCCGGTTATTCAAATATTCTTTAAAATCAGTCTTTATTATGGTATAATATTATTGGATGGACAATTTGTTGCTGAATATATGTATGTTCTGGTAACGCGGCGATGTGTTAGACGTGCTAATAACGCCATTAATTTCAAAAACAATTTTAAGCGGTCTCTACTTCTAGTAGAGTCTAATATTTGAGAAAAAAAAAATTACATACAGTGGAACTTCCATAACCCGAACTTTTGATTTGGTAATAGCGTTTAGAAATCAAATTTCATACAAATGTCCTCTGATAACTCAAAACTTCCCTAACTCGAGGTTCTCCATAACACGAACTCTTCAATCAGCTATAGAAGTCAAATTTCATACAAATTATCTTCCACAAATCGAACTTTTCGATCAGGGCATAATACAAATTTAAAAATTTTAGTATCGAGGCAGAATCTTAAAAGAGTCTCTCTATATCGTAAATATTTTTGTGGATTATGGTGATTCGAGTTAGAGCTACTGTGCCGATTTCAAAAGTTCGGTCAACATTGGAAATCTTCATTCATCCTGAGTAACATAGGCTATATAGTTATTGCTAGAATCTCAACTTTCAGGAAATAGTTCTCAGGTGAGGGTATCAAATGATTCCGTGATGGAGAATCTTATTCTGAAACAGAAAATCGTTCTGCAAGTCATTCTCTTCGCATCTCAATCGCGCGCCAGATAGTCGAGTAACGAACGTTCGCAGCTGCTTGCTGAACAAAATTTCAAAATTTGCCAAGTACGCGCTTGAGAGTCGAGAACAAAATATTAGAAATATACAAGCTCGCACTAGACCGTCGAACTCTGAGCGTTCCAACACCTTCATAATCAGAGAGAAAGACAACGGACACAAAAGACTAGAGACCGTAATCAAGTTTTAGTTAGCGGTTGGTGAAATTCTGTATTCCTTTGAAAGAATATTCGATGCCATTATGTATGGAATTCGATTTCTTTTGCATGGCCACCACGGATACGTTTGCAGAAGTCCAGAAGCTGAACCCAATTTTCAACGGTTTTCAAACATAAATCGACCGATACTGCCGCAATTTCACGTTCGATATTCGTACGAAGTCCATCAATCGTCGCTGGCTTGTTGGCATAGACCATAGACTTGACGTAGCCCCATAGGAAGTAGTCTAATGGCGTCAAATTGCACGAACGAGGCGGCCAATTGACTGGACCATTTCGTGAAATAACACGTTCATAAAACTTTTTTTTTTCAATAAATCGATTGTGACATTCACTGTGGCGCTGTTCTGTTGGAACCACATATGTATTGTCCAATTCCATATCATCCAATTCAGGCCAAAAATATTCGGTTACTTTTGTAGCGTTTCTTTTGATAAACCTTTATATTAAGTTTCACTAGATGCATGTTTTCGTTTATCTTAACTGCTCTGAAAACCTAGTAATGCACATAGCGTAATGATTAATTATAACTACACATACCATACATACAAAATCATACCATACATATATCTATAATTACTCATTCATATCAAAATATAAATTAAAATTCTGTTTTTTTTTCTTCTTTCGAACAGGACTGCGTTTGGTATGGTGTTTGCAATGTTGATCCCTTAATGGGACACAAACAATATTGCGTTTACAATGGCACAGCAAAGGTTATGCCTGCCGATGGATTGGAATTAATGAAAGCGAGATGTAGTCATTTGCTGGAAGGTGGCGCTACTGAATTTTGTTGTAATAGCGATCAGGTAAATAAAGCGATATCTAAATGATTGGTTATAACACCATGTGTCATAATATTTACCATTTAAATTATTGTATGTATAATATATATTTGTTCTTATTTTAAGATCTCCATACTCAACGAAAATATAAAACTAGCTGCTAATTTTCTCGAGCGCTGCCCATCGTGTATGGCAAATCTTGTGCGTCATTTATGTGACTTAACGTGTTCGCCAAAACAAACGGAGTTCTCGAAGATTGCTGAGACTAAAACCACACCGGAGGGTAAGTGAAAAACACACACAAATGTTTGTGTTTATGCTAATTGCACTATTTCGCACTTAAACGCTTACGAACGAATATTTATAGGTAAAGTTTATGCTACCGCCTTGGATTTACACATAACCGCTGCTTATATGAATAATACGTACAAATCATGTTCACAGGTAAGTTCTAAAATCTATTTATTTGTTTATTGAGTTTTTGTTACAATTTCACACCAATAATGGATCACAAAACAATTGTTAGTATTCATTTCAACTCGAAATGGTACCAAAAGATTAATTAATATAATAAAACCTCAATAATATATTAATGTACCTACATACATATATATAGTGTGTAAATTATGTAATGTGTTTTTATTGCAAAAAAAAAAAAAACAAGTCTAATCGAATAACGAAAATTATAATATGTAGTATATGAGAACTGAGGTAATTCCTGAACCGATTTCACTCATTTTCACCACCAAGGTAGACTATATCCAAGACTATATGGTTACCTATTTTTGCTAAGTTATCTCACATAATAACTGATATAAGCGGAATAAAGCCCACCGTATTTTTGAAAAACCTATAATTATGTATATGGGAGCTAGGGGAAGTTATGACCCGATTTTAAAATTTTTTGGAATAGAGACACACATTTGGAAGAAAACGATTCCCTCTGAATTAAATTAAAGTATCTGCGAGATTTATCGATATTTTCGGTGAAAAATTATCCTTAGGCAGTGACTTCTTCATGTTCGATATCCGAATATGCAGTATTTGTATAAACTTTTATTCCGCAATCTTCATCGGTTCCTTATGTATACATTGCAAAGTGAAGGAATCAGATGGACAAAATTTAGTTATATAGAAATTGGTTTAGTTGTTCCCGAGATATTGTTTTTGACCCATAAATGGGCGACACCACTGAGTGCAGCTCTCCTCTGCCATTTTTTCTGTAAAATTTAGTGTTTCGGATGTGTTTTCCGTTAGTGAGTTAACGTTTTTTAGTAATTTTCAACCTAACCTTTGCAAGGGCGAGGTTATTATCCGATTGTATCAATTTGTATAGTGTGTAATGGGGTACGTAAGAGATACGACTGCAGAATATTTGGTTTATATAGTTTTATTGTATGTATGTGATTGGCGTTTAGCCGGTTATAGCAGAATCGATGAGAGCGCGCCACTCGTCTCTTTCCTTCGCAGTTCGGCGCCAGTTGGAGATCCCAAGTGTAACCAGGTCGCTCTCCACCTGGTCCCTCTAGCGGAGTGGAGGCTTTCCCCTTCCTTGGCTTCCTCCGGCGGGTACTGCATCGTACATTTTCAGAGCTGGAGTGTTTTCGTCCATTCGGACAACATGACCTAGCCGGCGTAGCCACAGTTTTTTTATTCGCTGAACTAAGTCAATGTCGTCGTATAACTCGTACAGCTCATCGTTCCATCGTCTGCGGTATTCGCCGTTGCTAATGTTCTGAGAACCATAAATCTTGCGAAAAATTTTCCTCTCGAAAACTCCTAGTGTCGTCTCATCTGGCGTTGACATCGTCCAAGCTTCTGCACCATAAAGCAGGACTGGAATGAAAAGCGACTTGTAGAGTTTGATGATATATGTAGCTTTATTGGTTTGCGAGATATTCACAAAAAACTTTTATTGCGAGAGTATTAAAAAAACATTTTTATTTTTTTATATACAATGTACATATATAAGAAAAAACAAAAAAAAAAAAACAATTTGTAGGTTAGGTTTCTTTGATGATTCACCGTAGCGACTGCTCATAAAATCTTGATTCTGAAATCACTTCACAAACCGCAGCTACTATAAATTTAAGCTGAAATGGTTGCCAACGAAAATATTTCATATGCATGTATGCTTGCAATTGCAATTTCTCGTTATTTCTTAGTTGTGATTTTATTTAACTAAAAGTACACAGCTATAAATGCATGAATTCCCCTCTTCATTTAGAACGTTCGTTCGTGTATTTAAATTAGTAATTATATACAGTTGTCTGCTGTTACTGGTATCCATTTCGTTTTCACTGACAATTACAGACAGTTGCTCGTGGAGAAAATCTATGTTTATCGAGCCAACAAGCAAACGTTGATTGTAATTATATACACATATGTATGTAGGTACGTTACCTGAACCTACATATATTTAATTTATATCACAGTTACCAAGAAGTAATACGTTGCAAGACTTTATATAAGCTTTTATTTATATTTCTACATATTATTTATGTCTGGACTGACCTTTCCTAATAAATGAAAATAATATCTTTGGTTTAATACCATTTATAAATACAGACATGTGAATTTACCGTTAATATACAATGTATTTAGTAATATTTAATTCCAGAAAATGTCATTGAAAACTGTTAGATATATTGTGTGTGAGCTTTGCTTGTTAAATTTTAAATCGTTTCCGGACTTCTGTTCCTTGGTCCCATAAGAAGATTGCTTTCGCAGATGAGTGAAATCGGATCACTACCACGCCCACAAAATGGCGAAAACCGAAACCGAAAGTATATAAGGTGCCATAACTAAGTCTTTAATAAAGTTATAGAAGTAAAATTTGGTACAGGGAGGGGCACATTTGGATGAAATTTTAAAGATATGTATATCAACGAAATTCTCTAGGGTCGTTGTCTTCGGGCACTTCCTTTTACAGTCTAAAAAGTTAGGAATCGGATTATAACCACGCCTAGTTCCCATACAAAGGTTATGTTGTAGATTATTGAAAATTCAGTAAAGAAATACCTTACAGTTTATTATAAAGATGGGACTGATGCTAAATTTTAAATGTGTGTGACTCCGTCTACTTATGGGACAAAAATCATATCTCTGAAACTACTCGACCAATTTCAATGAAACTCGATTCATAATATTTGCCTGTCATCCAAATGATATGTTATGAAAATAAGCCAAATCGGTTCATAACCAAGCCTACTTTCCATATACAAGAACTTTGAAGTCGATCTGAATCGTTTGCTTTACAATATACATAGTAAGCATTAGTGAAGATATGGGAACAGAGCTTTGCACAAATACTGTATTTATAGTGTGGCATCACCCTTCTAAAAATCACCGTAATCGAGCCATAAGTTTTCAAGGCCCCATTTATCGAACTTCTTTATCGAGTGCTTCTAATAAATTTTTTACCGAAAATATTGAGGTTTTTTTGAAGAAATTCAACAGGAATATTTTTCTTCAAATAATATGACTTCGTGCCAAAAATGAGTGAAATCAGGTCATAACTTCACCTAGCTCCCATATATCTAATATTAAGGTTTCCAACTTTCAATGGACTTTATACAATATATATGACGAATATGTGGGTCAAATTGTGTATTATATAATATAAATAAAGTTAAATAAATAAATTGCGAGAGTATAAAATGTTCGGTTACACCCGAACTTAGCCCTTCCTTACTTGTTTTATTTTATAACTGAAATATTTCACACTCCATTCGATGTGAGGCTAATGCGGTCTTTCTTTTATTTTACGATTTTTATTAAACGATTAATATACGTTAGAACTAGGAGGGTGGCAAATCGAACATACAACTACAATCAATCAAATATATTGATATAATCACAAGAGAGAACTCTTGCGTTATATTCAAGAGAATATCTGTATTGTTGCTTTTACTAAGATTTTTTGACAAGTATCATTTTAATAGACTCCCTATTATCGCGTGTATAACGTGTCTGATTCATTCTAATATACATACTCATATATAATTTAAAGGTACTAAGTTCAAATATCGATAAACCAGCAAACAATTAACACAATTAGTTATTAAAAACTAATTTAAGAAAAATTATTTATGCATGAATAGTTAAATAATAACACATTTAAATACCACCAAAAACAATGAATATGAATTACAATAGAATAATTAAATAAATAATTTAAATTTTATATTTCCTTCCGCCCGCAGGTCTCCGTGCCATCGACTGGTCAGAAGGCTTTTGATTTAATGTGTGGCAGTTACATGGCCGCACGTTGCAGTCCAACAAAATGGTTTGGTTTTATGGGCGATAAGGATTCCAATCCGTATGTACCGTTTCAAATCAACTATATACAACATGAAAATAGCTCAGCCATAATAAATGGCTTTACGCCTTTGAATTCGAAAACCACACCATGTAATGAGAAATTGAATGTAAGTTGTCACATATGGCCTTGTTTATCTAACCATATTATTGAAAAAAAAAAAAAAAAAAATGTTTTCCTTACAGGATAAAACTCCCGCCTGTGGTTGCAGCGATTGTGAGGCTTCTTGCCCGATACCCGTACCGGAGCCACCACGTCCGGAACCCTTTAAAATTGCCGGTCTCGACGCGTTCGCTGTGATAATGACAGTTGTCTTTTTCGTAGGCGCACTGCTCTTTCTCATGGGCGTATGCCTATTTCCCTCCAAAAGAAGTGAAAGTAAGTTATTTGTTAGACAGATTTATTTAAGTATATGTATGAAGGTATTAAATGCTAACAGCATATGCGCTCATTGAGGGGATTCGGGAATTCAGGGGTTTCTCATCAAGCGTGGCATGGAAGAAGTAATAATATCTATTGCGGATACTGCATGCAGATTTTATATATTTTAAAATTTTTGAACTTTTGTGTGTGTAATATTTTTTCCAACTAAAATTTTGATAGGTTTTTAATGAAATTTTGTATGGAAATGTATAAGCAATGGAAATCATTTAAACTTTATGTTTACAGTTACTTTGGAATGTATACTAAAACATGTTTTCCATAATTAATTGGTTAGTAACTGAGTTAAATTGAAATGAGTTAAGCAGATAAAACAGATAAGTTCACAAAGTATAATGTTAGAAGCACTCAGGAAAGTAAAGTTTTAAGTTTTTTTATTTTTGATAATTTTTGATAAAAAAAATTTAAAATATTTATTGTAGCGATAAACATTTTTTTTCGTAATTCTAGATTCTAGCAATTTTTGACAATTGAAACATGAAATCGTAATTAAAATAACCAAAAATTTAATATCTTTCTGAGACTGTGTGAACGTCCAATTGCCACAGTGTATGTCGTATGTAACAGTAATCTTGGTTAGTTTATTTCGAAAATCTGTTGAGTCTTATAAGCGTTAGCCTGTTGCTATACTTACTTTTGGATAAGCTATATGTGAGTTTAAGCAGTTTTAAGTGGATATTCAGTAGTAAAATAATATAAAATATATTTAAATTTTTTTTCGAAAAAAAAATTTCGAATTATTTTCGAATAGCTACAATTTTTTTTTTTTAATTTTTTTAAAAAGCAATCAGATACCAACTAGTGGGTGTTAAGTAGTAAAATAATATACAAAATATGTTAAATTTTCTTCGAACTGTTTTCGTATTATTTTCGAACAGGCTACAATTTTTTTTTTAACAGAAAGCAAGCTAAATACAAACAATTGGTAAGGTTACTCATCATATACAGGTGATAGCTGACCGTTATTTTTTTTAATGAGCTTTTAAGTTTTTACAAAAAAAAAAATTGGTTTATCTTAAACTCAAAATTAGTTCTCAGAAAAAAAGAATATATACAAATGCTACAAAAATTGATTCCCACTGTAAATATATTAATGAATTGGCTTTTGGTGCATTCGAAAATCATTTAATGCTTTAAAAAATTATATTCATCGCTACAAAAATGATGATATATGGATTAATTATTTTCATACCAAATATTTTCAAATTCATCTTTTTTTTCCTAATTCATACATTTTTTATTTACTAATAACTCTATGATCTTCTTATTATTATTATTATTGCATTGGTTGTTTAAAGTAGGTGATGGTTTGGATAGTGGGCTTCGTAGCGCCACAATAAACAACCGATTCACTGGACAAGTGAGTAACGAGTTCGCACCTGAGGAGGATTCCCCACTACAATCGAAAATGGGCAGTATGTTGAATTATTTTGAAAGTCTTCAAATTTAGTGTGTCGTAGTGTACTGTGTACAAAATCATGCTCAACAAAATTATGTTTGCTTTTATTTGTAAATATGTAACTGCTGCTCTTCATCTATATACTCTAAACTGTATTTTAGGCATATATATTTTCATATATATGCGTTTGTGTATGTGTGTGTATTCTAATTGGCTTAATTTTCATTTTAGTTGTCATTGAAGACAACTATAGCTTCGTTAATAACTGTAAATGAGTTAGTGATGTTAACTGTGTGTTTCATTGCTGCATACATATATTATATGAGTTGTGTTCTCTTAGTTGCATCCGATTAGCACTCATTTATGATGAATGCTGTTAAAATTATTGACAAAAAATCAAACTTGCACTGTGTTCAATTTATGATTGCGAAGAAGAAAAAAAATTTTGTTGGATTGACTACCTATTGAATTTCTCTATGGAGGACTTATACTAAAATAAAATATATAAAAAAATAAAATAAAATAATATAATATAAAATGAAATAAAATAAAATAAAATAAAATAAAAAAAATAAATATAAAAAAAAAAAATAAAATAAAATAAAATAAAACAAAATTAAATTAAATTAAATTAAATTAAATGAAATGAAATGAAATAAAATGAAATGAAATGAAATAAAATAAAATGAAATGAAATGAAATTAAATGAAATAAAATGAAATGAAATGAAATGAAATGAAATAAAATGAAATGAAATGAAATAAAATAAAATAAAATAAAATAAAATAAAATAAAATAAAATAAAATAAAATAAAATAAAATAAAATAAAATAAAATAAATTAAATTAAATTAAATTAAATAAAGTAAAATACAGTAAAATAAAATAAAATAAAAAAATAAAATAAATTAAATTATATTAAATTAAATAAAATGAAATAAAATAAAATAAAATGAAATGAAATGAAATAAAATTAAATAAAAAAAATTAAATAAAATATAATAAAATAAAATGAAATGAAATGAAATAAAATAAAATAAAATAAAATAAAATAAAATAAAATAAATTAAATTAAATTAAATTAAATTAAATAAAGAAAAATACAGTAAAATAAAATAAAATAAAAAAATAAAATAAATTAAATTATATTAAATTAAATAAAATGAAATAAAATAAAATTAAATTAAATTAAATTAAATTAAGTTAAATTAAATTAAATAAAATAAAATAAAATAAAATTAAATAAAATAAAATAAAATGAAATGAAATTAAATTAAATTAAATTAAATTAAATTAAATTAAATAAAATAAAATAAAATAAAATAAAATAAATTAAATTAAATTAAATTAAATAAAGTAAAATACATTAAAATAAAATAAAATAAAAAAATAAAATAAATTAAATTATATTAAATTAAATAAAATGAAATAAAATAAAATAAAATAAAATTAAATTAAATTAAGTTAAATTAAATAAAATAAAATTAAATAAAATAAAATTAAATAAAATAAAATAAAATAAAATAAAATAAAATAAAAAAATAAAATAAAATAAAATAAAATAAAATAAAATAAAACAAAATTAAATTAAATTAAATTAAATTAAATTAAATTAAATAAAGTAAAATACAGTAAAATAAAATAAAATAAAAAATAAAATAAATTAAATTATATTAAATTAAATAAAATGAAATAAAATAAAATTAAATTAAATTAAATTGAATAAAATAAAATAAAATTAAATTAAATAAAATTAAATAAAATAAAATTAAATAAAATAAAATTAAATGAAATGAAATGAAATGAAATTAAATTAAATTAAATAAAGTAAAATAAAATAAAACAAAATAAAATAAAATTAAATAAAATAATTAATTATTAAAATAAAATAAATGGAAAATTTAATTAAATAAAAATAAGATAAAGAAAAAATTTAAAATATAAAGAACAAAAAGGAAAATAGCGTATTTTATAACTCAATTTGCAGCTAATAAATGTGTCGTAAATGTAATGTAAAATTAAATTTGTGACTTAAATAAAATAAAAAATATATGCGAGTAGAAAATAATAAAATAAATGTGAGTAATATACTTTCTCTCTTTCTCTCTTAAACAAAAAAAAAAAAAAGAAAGAAGCGTATTATATAACTCGGTTTACAGCTGATAAATGTGCTCAAAGCAAATTTAAAATTAAATTTGCGACCTAACCATAAAGAATTATACTCCCCTAACCGAATGAGAGAATTTCAAAACTTCTAAACTCCAACACTTGCACAACTTCAGTAGTTGTAATGCAAAGCAACCGCCACTCACCTACCTCCTAACATCTGAATTTCACATCTTCATAATATTCAAACTTCAAATAACTCACTACAATGCTTCTTCTCTTTTTGTGCAAATTTTTTTAACAGTTTGAATTCTTTATATATTTTCTCTAAAGAGAGAGAACGTAATTAACTTATGTAAACTTCGTTTGTTTTTTTGCTTTTTATAGATGATGAAAACGAAGTTGACGGTGCACCACAGGGTACGCTTGATGAATACGAGACTGGTTATTTCGAAAATCTCGGCGCTAGGACCGAGAAATGTCTGGAATCATTTTTCACCACTTGGGGCAAATTCTTCGCAAGTCGCCCGAAATTGACACTAATCGGTGGCATTTGTTTTGTTATCGCTATGGGTTATGGCATTAAATTCCTACACATCACAACCGATCCGGTACAGTTGTGGGCGTCACCGCAATCGAAATCGCGTATTGAACGTGAATTTTACGATTCGAAATTTCAACCGTTCTATCGCATCGAACAGGTGAGTGTACTTTGGAAATGCATAAAAAAAGCGGTTTGTTATATTGGCGCTCAAATGTAGGCAATATTTTTTAGACTAAAAAATAGTTTATATTCAAATGACGAAATGTAGTCTAATAAATGACGGTGGTGAGATTTTGGCATAATATCTCCTATCAAATGGGCTCAATTAAAATAATATTTGCAACATAAAATTTAAATAAAATACTATTCGTTTTTTTATTTATATTTTTCATTATTTTTTCACAGATAATCATCCACGCCGTCGATTTGCCCGATATCGTACACAATACATCTAACGGTCCAATACATTTTGGCCCAGTTTTCGATAAAGCATTTCTCACACAAGTCCTAGAGCTCCAGGAAGACATTATGAATTTAGGTAGAAATAGTAATGGCACAGTTTTGGAAGATATATGCTTTGCCCCGCTATCCAGCGAGAGCACCGCCAAAAAGGATGTATCTAATTGCATTGTGCAATCCATTTGGGGTTATTTCGGTAACGATTTGGAGCGTTTGAATGAGACTGAAGAGGATGGCAATTTCGAGGTGAGCAAACAATTAACTAACTGTTGTTTTACATATGAATATTTATATTTTTAATTCTATTTCCACCACAGGTTACCTACTTGGATGGCTTGTATCAATGTATGAGTAATCCATATCTCTGTTTGGCACCTTATGGCGGACCGGTGGATCCAGCTGTAGGCCTGGGCGGTTTTTTGTCACACGGTGAACAATTATCTGGCGATACGAAATTCGAGCGTGCAAATGCCATTATACTAACCTTCCTGGTGAATAACTATCATGATAAGTCCAAACTGGGTCCGGCATTGGAGTGGGAGAAACGTTATGTAGAGTTTATGTTGAACTACACGAAGACACGCATGGGCAAACATATGGATATTGCATTTACTTCAGAGCGTTCGATTGAAGACGAACTAAATCGTGAATCGCAATCCGATGTCATGACCATACTCGTTTCCTATTTAATTATGTTTGCGTATATTGCGATCTCTTTGGGTCATGTGCAGGAGGTGCGTCGCGCGTTAATCGATAGTAAAATTACTTTAGGCGTTGGTGGCGTGATCATAGTGTTGGCCTCCGTTGTCTCTTCGGTTGGCGTATTCGGCTATATTGGCGTGCCAGCCACACTAATTATCGTCGAAGTTATACCCTTCCTAGTGTTGGCCGTGGGTGTCGATAACATCTTCATATTGGTGCAAACGTATCAGCGTGATGCACGTCGCGCCGATGAAACGCACGAGGACCATATTGGTCGTATATTGGGACGTGTGGGACCTTCTATGCTGCTGACTTCGGTTAGTGAAAGTTGTTGCTTCTTCTTGGGCGGTCTTTCGGATATGCCCGCGGTAAGGGCTTTCGCATTGTACGCTGGCATGGCGCTACTCTTCGATTTCATATTGCAAATCACATGTTTCGTTAGTCTGCTAACGCTCGACACTAAACGTCAAGCTGAAAATCGTTTGGACATATTCTGTTTTATACGTGGCAAGAAGAGTGATGCCCTACCACACACCGAGGGTTTGCTGTACAAATTCTTCAAGAGCGTCTATGTACCATTCCTAATGCAAAAGACTATGCGTGTTATCGTTATGATCATATTCTTCGGTTGGTTGTGCAGCAGCGTTGCCATTGCGCCACGCATTGAAATCGGTTTGGATCAGGAGTTGTCAATGCCGCAGGACAGTTTTGTTCTACACTATTTCCAAGCGCTAAACAAATATTTAAGTATTGGTCCACCAGTGTACTTTGTGTTAAAATCCGGTTTGGATTTCTCCAAAACATTCCATCAAGATCTTGTTTGTTCCGGGAAGTATTGTAATGATGACAGCATGTTGACGCAAATCTATTTGGCCAGTCGTCGCGGCAATATGACATACATTGCACGTCCTGCCTCCAGTTGGATCGATGACTACTTCGATTGGAGTCAGTCGTCAAGTTGCTGTAAATATTATCCGAAAACTGGCGACTTTTGTCCACATCAAAGTGAGTACTTATTTTCTTACATTGAATTTATGTATGATTTATAGGTTATGTAGAATAATATTCAATATTAATATACCATTAATATTGCTATATACCAATTATAGCCTTTTCGCACAGCCAAATTAATTGATCAATTAAAAATTTTATTGAGAAACCAGTTATTGCCCTTCGCACTGCCGGCTACTCGATAATCGATCAGCTGTTATACATATTTGTTATTGCTTTTCATAAGAAGGTGGAAAGTTTCAACAGTATTTTATCAAGAGAAAATCCGAATGACTATAATATCTACGTTAGCGGGTGGTTGGTGCGGTGATGACTGTTCATTTATATTGAACTCTCATAAGACAGGTCGTTCGGTTCTCTTCGTCTACGGGTTTACGTCGTGCACTGTTTGTACTATAAATCTGCGGTTTATTCGACAAGGGCCGGTTAATTGATCGATTAGCTGCTGTGCGAAAATGCTATTACACAATTTAACCGTTACTTATTTGCTTTTCCATTTACAGAGACTGAATGTGACAGCTGCGAAATTGATAAAACCGATCGTCAACGTCCTACAGCGCATGATTTTGGCAAATATCTAACGTTCTTCTTGCGCGATAATCCCGACGATAGCTGCGCCAAAGCCGGACATGCTGCTTACGGCAATGCCGTACAGTATAAAACTAATCCGAGTACAAATCTCTCTACCGTCGAAGCAACCTCATTTATGGCATACCATTCCATATTGAAGACATCCGCCGATTTCTATGAATCACTACGTGCAGCACGTAAAATCTCTGCCAATATAACGCATATGTTGCGCGGCCGTTTAATGTCACAGGGTGTGCCGTTCGAGCAAACACTCGATATTGAAGTATTTCCATATTCGGTCTTTTATGTATTCTACGAACAGTATTTAACCATGTGGCCCGATACGTTGCAAAGCATGGGCATTTCAGTGCTCGCCATATTTATTGTTACATTCGTGCTAATGGGTTTCGATATACACTCATCACTGGTGGTGGTGATAACAATCACAATGATTGTTATAAATTTGGGTGGCATCATGTACTATTGGAATATATCATTGAATGCGGTGTCGCTGGTGAATCTTGTTATGGCCGTTGGCATATCGGTGGAGTTCTGCTCGCATCTGGTGCATAGTTTCTCGATTTCAATGGAGAGTACACGTGAGAAGCGTGCCGCAGATTGTCTAACTAAAATGGGCAGTTCGATATTTTCCGGTATTACTTTAACGAAATTCGGCGGCATTTTAGTTTTGGCTTTTGCCAAGAGTCAAATATTCCAAGTATTCTATTTCCGTATGTATTTGGGTATTGTGCTGATTGGCGCTGCTCACGGACTTATATTCCTGCCGGTGCTACTCAGCTATATTGGTTAGTGATCAAATCAAGTATCTAAGAAAATTTAAAATATGGTTTGTTTGTCATATTCATTTGCTTTTCTATATAATTTTATTTAAATTTAACAATTTCCTCTTTTTCTGCACGCAGGCGCACCGATTAACAAAGCCAAACTGGTCAATTATCAACGACAGGCCTATAAAGTGCAAGAAACATCGCTATCTACGGTAAGCTTGAAATGAAGTATTTTAGAATTTTGTCATGAGTTCTTGGTGTATCAATGTTTCATAATCGATATCATTAGTTGTTGTAGTATCATTGTTTAATAGCACTGTACAACACACGGCTGGTTATTGGACAAAACTATTTTTTTCCGGGAGATTGAGTCATAAATACAAAAGTGATTATCGAATTTAGCCTCCAAAATCGAAATATTTGGATACGAATTTCGAAAAAAAAGAATTAATAAAGAATTATTAATAATTACAAGATTTCGATATATATTTTTTTTTATTATTTTCGAAGATCAAACTTTGACTCTTCAAAAGTCGATTTTGTGGGCGCCGTAAACGAATACCCATGGTGCCTGTAACAGATACATATTTAGTGCCACATTTAATTATCATTTCATGATTCGGAAATCGAAATCCAAATTATAGGAATAGTTTTTTTCTAAATGCACCATCTTGATATTTACGATTTTTGACTTCGGTTTAAATCGGGATGACTAGTAAATTGCATTTATCATATCGATCTTTAAAGTAATCGAGCTTGAATGCATATGGAATACGAAGATGATCGTCTATATAAGACGTATCTGAAACCATGTCTTTAAGGAATTACGTGGGTTTCACAAGGGTATTTTTACAATTTTTTTATATACACAATCATATATTTCATTTAAACAATTTAGCTTATCAAAGATACATATTTATAGAGTTTTTGAAATATTTACAAATTCCGAAAACTCAGCCGTTGGCACCTTAACTCTCTTGTCGTGTCCAAAAAAAAGGTCTTGCCGTGAACATCATAAATCATGATTGGTTCATCTAAAACAATTAACCAAAAATATTTCGATAGTACATGGTTAAATCTAGTTAATGAACTAAGGAAAACGAAAAATATTGAAATTTGAATTTTTGACCGAATTTAAACCAAAAAGCTCACTTTTTAGTCAAATTTTCGCCAAAAAATAGTTGTAATAAACATAAAAAAATGCTTCTTCATTAAGTAGATAATTTTATTCCAAAGGTGTGTGCAAAATTTGAACAAAATCGCTTCATAACTTTTCGAGATATCGTTTCCACCGCCTTGAAAAATTTAGTTTTGAGATAAACGCTTTTAAAGTTTTATATGGAAATTGACTTGGCTTGATGGGCGGAACTTGTAGGACTAGGACTATTACTCTAATTGATTTGATATTTTTGGATAGTTCATCAAACATATTGCACTATTTAATAAGACAAAAAAAATCCAAATTTTGAAACCCACCTAACCCCTTAAGCAAACAATGTTTATTTTTGTTCAATCTCGTTTACAAAATATAAATAGATTTTTAGGAAGTCAATCTTAAAACTGATGATAGGATCAAAATAAAAAACATTAAGGCAGTAGTCTGATTTAGAAGCCGAAAAAAGCGTTTTTTAGCCATTTTTTTTTTAAAGGGAAGGAAATGATTGCGGTTAACGGAATTTTAAGACGATAGTGTACTATATTTAAGGCTTAAAAAAAATATTTATTATTAAAAAATATTGAAATTTTTTCAAAGTTATAAGTATTTTTCTGGAGCGCTTGGAGTCTGCACTTGTAAATCGGTGCCGTTGATGGAGGTCGTGCGATGCATCTGAAACAGTCGAACCAAATTTTTTTTTAATTTTCTAAATATTTTCGAAGTTTCAAAAAAAATTCACTTTTTTAACAAAAAAATTGACTTTAAGTTGCAAAACAAGTAGTTTAAGTAATACTTTTGTCCAACAACCTAATTTAATACTGAAGCTAAATCACTTTGGGTTTTTTCGATCGGACATATATTCTTTTTGCTATCGCCGGCACCGTTTTCTAACACTTGTGAAAATTAAAACTATAGAAAACGCGCCTTAAAGGTCTGCCTGAGCATTCGCACCTGCTCGACGCCGGCTACTAAAACTGATCTAGCTTCGAAAATATGTCGATGGAATGGATGGAAATATGGAATTTTGAAGACATATTCTTGGGTAGTTTTGGAAGCGATTTAAAACAAAACAAAAAAATCGATTTTTTGAAGCCTGTAAAGCAGACTACTGCCTTAACAGTCTTAGAATTTTATTGTCAAACTTTTTTGTCCCACGATTTGAAGAATAACTATCTATATGATTCACCAAACATTGATAAATTATCCGAGTCAAAAACGGCCAAATCTCACAACAAAAGATTTTGATTGGATCGCAATATATTTTATTTATATTTTTAATATTTTCTCTTACTCTCACTTCTAGACGTGATGCGAATCGATAATTTACCAAAGAGACGACTCACCGTCAAGTCCAAAAATTATCATCCAACCAACACCATCAACGAGCATATTCACATTTTTTCATCAATACATCGGCAGGGCGTGTCTTTATCGTGCAGCGGAGGTATGAAGATGACAAATGATGTGATGATAATGTAAAAATCAAAACCAAAAACAAACCACAAAAAAAAGAAACAAGAAAGCATAACGCCCCAGTCAAGTTAGAAAGTGAGCATGTGTAAGTGACGGAGTAGCGAAACTTTATTTGCACTTGTAACAGTTCAGGAAACAGTAAAAAAAAAAATTATAGGGTACAAAGGAAATATAAATGTATGTATGTAGTTTATTGTTTTTAATTTTTTCCCCCGAATGCGAGTATTACAGAAATATGTGAAAAAGACAAACAAAAACAAAGATTTCTTTACGAAGTAATTTATATATATACACAAACACACACACCCGTGTACGCAAACAAAAAAAACGTTAGTTGTGAGGTTCGTAAAAGGCTTTTGTATTGAAAAAAAAATAAAATAAAAATAAATTATTTCAAACAAGCACCAATATGTACCCAGCCTAAATCGAGCTCTGTGATAAACTTAGGTACAGGAAAAAGTGAACAAATCATAAAAATTAAATACAATGATAAATAAACTATAGAAGACAAAAAAAAAAAAAACAGCAACAACATTTGTATTGAACAAAATATGCAATCATATTTCCATAGACTGGTCAACTAGGCAGTAGCTGCAGCACTGAAAGCATTCGTGTTTGGCTTTAGATTTTGAAAGCCGTTAGTATTTTTTTGGCATTTTTCAATTAGATATTTTTAATTATCAAGCGTTCTCTTATACATACATAATAGAATACATTTCCATATAAATATTCACACAAATACAAAAAATATGCTCATACATATGTTTGTATGTTCTACAGAAATATTCATGCATACCTAAATATTACATTTTTTAGTATATACATACAGATATCACGCCTATTGGGCTTATATATTCTCAGCATTCATTAATTTTTATTTTCGAATATCTTTTTGCTAATTGGATTAAAGCGAATTGAAATTATTTTTTAGCTTACATATTTTTTTCTAAATTATTATTATTATTTGCATGCTTCGGAGAGTCCGTATTATACATATATACGACTTGTTTGTGTGTATAAATGTAGCATATTTAGACTATATTAGCTAGCGATATTAGTACTTTGGAAAACTTAAAAATGTATTTTTAGGTTAAATGAATTATATATTATATTATTTGAAATAAAAAGCACTGTAATAAAATTATTTATAAACTGTGTGACAATGCACTTTTCACAAATTGAAGTTTTTTTTATTTATATATATTTTATGTTTGTTCATTGATTGTTTTTATTTTACTTTTTTATTTGTTTTTTTTTTTTAATTATTTTATATTGATTTTTCAATACTTCTTTTGTATTTATTTTTGAAATTGTTTATATACAGTGGAACTTATATAACTCGAATCACCATAATCCACAAAAAACCTCGAGTTATAGAATTTTCATTAAAACATACTATTTTTCAAAAAACTTTAAAATATACATTTATACCTAGTTGTAATTTTGTTTGTTGTTGTTTGCTATTGCTTGGCTTTTGACGTCTGTATTCCATGCCTTTGTTACATGATTTATGCAATTCATAAGTGTTCGATTCAAGGAAGTAATTTGTATGGTATATTTGACTTCTATTGCGAAGAGTTAAGGAAGTTTGACTTATGGAAGGAAATTTGTATGTAATTTGATTTCTAAACGCTATTATGGAAGTTCCACTGTATTTTCATTTTATTTTTAATTTGGTGTTTTTTTCTAATTTTTTAATTTACCGCATTATGGTGTTTATAGAAATTAATATAATTTTTTAAATCTTATTTTATATTTTATTTATTTATTGAAAAAAAATATATTTTTTATTTTAATCATTTATTGAAAAAAATATATATTTTTATTATATTTATTTATTGAAAAAAATATATATTTTTTATTATTTTTCTATTATATTTTTTTTTAATTTTATTTATTTTTTTTTTAATTTTATTTATTTTTTTTTAATTTTATTTATTTTTTTTATTTTATATTTTTTATTATATTATATCGATTTTTAAAAAATTATTTTGAAATTTTTTAGTTTTTTATTTTTAATTTATTTATTTTTAATTCATTTATTTAATTTTTTTTTTGTAATTTTATAGGATTTTGCGTAATTTTATAGGAATTAAGAAATTTAGTTTTTGCATAATTTTTTGTATTTTTTATTTTAAATTTGTATTTATTTTTGAAAATTTTTATTTATTTATTTTTCATTTATTCCATTTATTGTTTTATGTTTTTAAACATTTAAAAAACTTTCGAATTATTTTGTGTTATTTTATAAGCATTGAAATTTTAATTTTAATTTTTTTAATACTATTTTTTTTATTTTATATTTTTTTATTTCATTATTAAAAACCAATTACATATTTTAGATATTATTTTTGAAGATTTATTTTTTATTTTATTTTACACAAATATAAAAATAATTTTTCTTTCACTTTATCTCACGCTTCGTTTTTATTTTGGCTAATTTTATATATTTTAATTTCTTCCATTTTTTTTTTGAATTTACTTTAATTTCTTATAAAAAAATTTATATATATATATATATATATATATATTCATAAATATATTTGTATATATAATTTCTTCCTTAAAATTTACATTTTTTGTTATATTCCATTTTGAAATTTTTATATTTCTTATAATATTTATTGATTTTCTTTAATTTCATATTTGAAAATTATTATTTTTTATTTTTATATATTTTTTTATATTTCTTATAAAATTTACTGATTTTCTTTAATTTCATATTTTAAAATTATTTTTTTTATACATATTCACCATATTTTCATTTTTATTTTTTCTTTTCTATATTCACATACCTTCTGCTACTAAGCATTTTCGGTGAAAACTGCCTATTACTAGCACTCACTTGCTATTTAAGTCGCTTATTAATTTTTATTATTCAAATACACTCCAAAATATTTAAAAATTGCAACCAATACATACCTACATACATACTTACATATTTATAAACAATTTTAGTCGCAAATATTTTGTTCAGCATAGTGAAAGCGTGTTTGATATGAAATTTGTACTACCCGAATTGATATTACCGTTTTATGCAAGCAATATTTTCATTTTTTATGATTAAAAATATTTTACAAAAATCACACAGTTTTCAATTGGTTTTGGTTTATATACGATTTTAAATAATATTACAATTAATTTAACTTATATAAAATATATTATATTATTTATATAAAAAAAATTAGTAAAATTCACTGTCATATTTAGTTTTGGTATTTATTGGTGCTTAATAAATTTTGTTGTATGTGTAGTATGGTGAGAGCGAGCGAAATGGTACGAGTACTACGATATCAGCACCAAGAGCAAATAAAATATTAAAGGTTTAGGCAATGTATATGTATTGTATATTATAAATATGAGTTGAAAATTTAATGTGGCCTTCTTTAATTGAAAAATAAAAAGAAATAAATATAATACAAACGAAAACAATTAATGAATACAAACAAAGACTAACTACCATACAATTTGGTAATTGTTGTATGCAAATGAAAATGAAAATGGCATAACTGCAATTTGTAAAAGCAGCAAATGCGTCAAATTGCAGTTATGTGTAAACGTATATTGTTTGTAAAAATGTTATGTAAAATGTGTGTGTATAATTAAATTGGGAAGTCTTAGCAAATACAAAAATTAAATCAAAATGCAGCAAGTGAAGTTACATGCACATAGTCACACAAACATACGCATTCATACAATATTTTTTATAATTACATACAATACATGAACACATACATTTGTATCTATGTATGCAACCACTACATACAAACAGTAATAATAATGTATGTATGTGCATCTATTGCACTTTTTCTGTATGTATTCGTATACTATGTAGTTATACAATATACATATTTATAACGAAATACTTCTCTATATAAATGTATGTGTTAAGCGCAAGGCAAATGTGTGTGACAAATAGTTGAAACATGGATTCAACAACTATGGACTATATGTGTATAAGTGAAGCGGTATAAAAAAAATATATATATTAATATATGAAATAAAACAATTCAGTTCCTGGTATACTGACTACGGACAGGTCTTATAACGTGAAAAACAAATAACACAAGTCTTTATTATTATAAATATGTAACATATGTATAGTAGATAATGGCGTATACTATGGTAATAAAATGTTAAAAAAATGTAATAATTGCGGGTTTTATTTGAAAATTTTTGTGAGGCAGTATTTTGTATTAGTCACTTCGTTATTAGGAGGATGGGGGGGTCATGGGGCGAGCTAAAGTGAGTAGGTAAAGCCCGCTTCTGCGGTTGTGCGTAGGGCCCACCGCATAAAAACGAATTACCCAATGGAAAATCGATTAAAGATCCCGTCGGTGGAAACAGTAAGAGGAAGACTTCCACTCAGTTGGAAAAATCAGTTGGAGAGCGATCTGATTTCGCATGTAATTTCCAATTGGTACCGAATCGCAAGAAAAAGAGAAGAAATTATCAATTCGGATATAATCGAATAACGGTTTCTACACCAATTACAATATATAATTTATAGACTTTATGAGCTGCTAAATACTTCATCAAACATAAAGAAATTGAGACTACTAAGAAATTTTAAAAATTTAGCAAAAACACGCACCATATTATTGTGGCGTTCACTAAGTAATTTCGTTTGATTAAAATAGCTGATCTTATTGACTTTTTGTTGATCTTTGAACAGTTGATATATATATATATACAGAGGTAGTCAAAATTATTTACACATCGGACGTTTTTCTACAAGTTTCACACAAAAAGCTTTCGCTTGTTGTTGTCGCAGGGTAACAAAATGATATGTTGTTGTAAACCTTGATCTATTCCCGAGCGAATGAAGTCGGTTTGGCAAGAATAGCTTGAAATATGGCGGAGAAATAGGCAAATGAACTGAAGACTCGTAGTAGTCAAAAGTATTTACACACATTTTTTTGCGTCAAAAGTATTTACACACGGCGATTTAGCCTTTATCCTTGGATTTGGTTTAAGCAAGAGTAGTAATTTGATTCTATTGCATTCATAACAACCTAACTCAGCCTTAAAATATAAAAATTGGTAAATAAAATGTCGAAAACAAAGGAATTATCGATTATAACTAGATTGGAGATTAGTACTAAGTTTAAGACTCGGGCTTAGGCTGCGGAGTTAGTTAAAATTTATAGAATTTGATGGAATACTGTTTATAATGTTATTAAAAAGAAGGACAAGAACAATTACAAGGACAATTTAAAGATAATTGGGCGGAAACCTGTGATAACTCAAAGAGAATGCAGAAGATTAGTAGGAACTGTCATACAAAATCTCACAATTAGTCCTCTTAATATTGCAGCATCATCGAATCAGCATATTGCATGAACAGCCAATGATGCTACACTGCTAAGGACATTTAAAAATAGTAACATAAATACATACGTTGTGCATAAAGTTGACCACTTCCGAAACCAAAAAAGCTTAATTTCAGAAATTAAAAAAGCGATATGCCCCTCATTTGCCATTGATTACATCCTAAAGCCTGTCGTGGGCAGATAAGGCTAAATTTTAGTTCCATGGCTTCTTTAGTAAACGCTTTATGAATTTACCACGTGAAAAGAAGAATAATGCAGTTTAGACGCTAAATAGAGTCGGTGGTGACATTATGATTTTTTGGGCAAGTTTTCCTTACTTAAGTTTTGGAGATTTGGTACTAATTTTGGGACCCTAAATCATCAGGATATATCAGAACTCACATGGCCATGCCATTGTAGTGGTCCGTCAGCCTCCTCCAACTATTTACTAGATTTTACATCAGGACAATGCTCCATTTCATGAAGGATCTTTACCTACAAAAGTTTTAAGTGAAGCAAATCAAGTTGACCTCCGCACAGCCCTGATCAAAACTTTAGTCAAAATGTTTGGTATTTCGTTAAATATCAGAGGACAATTGATATAATAACCGAAAACGCCGAAATTACCGACAATTGGTCAAAATTAACAGGTAACTTAGCGCTCAATTGTGGTTAATCAATTCGGACCATAAAACAGGCTGTTATTGATGCCAAAGGCGGTGTAACCAATTATGAATTTATCGCCTTAGAATAGTAACTTAGACCAAACATTAAAATTAAAAAAATTATCAATAAAAACTAACAGGATAATCCATTTCATGTTGTGTGTAAATACTTTTGACTATTCTAGCAATTCTACCCAAACTGACTTCATTCGCTCAGGAATAGATCAAGGTTTACAACAACATAGCATTTTGTTACCCTGCGACAACAACAACAACAAGCGAAAGCTTTTTGTGTGAAACTTGTAAAAAACGTCCGATGTGTAAATAATTTTGACTACCTCTGTATATTTGGCGTAGAAACCGCTTTAAGCGTTTACAGTCGAATCTACCAGAGCGCGCCACTCGTTTCTCCTTTTTTGCTTTTTGGCGCCAACTGGAAACACCAAATGAAGCCAGGTCACTTTGCACTTGGTCTTTCCACCGGAGTGGAGGTCGTCCTCTTCCGCGGCTTCCTCCAGCGGGTACTGCACCGAACACTTTCAGAGCTGGAGTGTTTTCATCCATTCGTACAACATCATCACCTTTACTTTGCAATTGCCTTCTCAGTCCAAAGTATCACCTGTTGGCAGGAGTGATACTGCGTTGGATTTCAAGCTGTACACTCTTGTAGAAGATTGTACCTTCTCTATTTAGCTCTGCAGCTCGTATTATTTTTTCTAGCAATAAATTGAAGATCTCGCACGATAGTGAGTCACCCTGTCTGAAGCCTTGTTTGGTATCGAACGGCTCGGAGAGGTCCTTCCCGATCCTGACGGAGCTTTTGGTGTTGCTCAACGTCAGTTTACATAGCCGTATTAGTTTTGCAAGGATACCAAATTCAGACATCGCGACATAAAGGCAGCTTATTTTCGTGCAAAGGCAGCTTTAAAATCGATGAAAAGATGTTGAGTATCGATTCTTCTCTCTCGGGTCTTTTCCAAGATTTGGTGCATGGTGAATATCTGGTCCATTGTCGATTTTCCAGGTCTAAAGCCACACTGATAAGGTCCAATCAGACTTTTACCACGGTAATTGGCGTAGATTGTGGGGTCTCCCTTTTTATGGATTGGGCAGAGCACACTGAGATTCCAATCGTCGGGCATGCTTTCTTCCGACCATATTCTACAAAGAAGCTGATGCATGCACCTTATCAGCTCTTCGCCGCAGTATTTCAATAGCTCGGCCGATGGTCCATCGGCCCCCGCCGCTTCAAACGGGAACAGCTGATTTAGTAGGATTTTTTTTAAACAAATTTGAGAAGTTTTTTGGAATAGCTTTTGTTTGATGCTCTATCGAAGTTGAACGACCGATTATTGCGTTTCGTAATACTTTAATGTCAAAAGGGTAGAAGAAGGAGAGGTGTGTGGACCGAACGTTAATGTCAAAGTTCGTTTGCAGAATTTCGTTCCGGCAATTTCGATCTTAAGGGTCCATCCCGTCCTGGAAGGGATCTTGAAGCCAATGTGAATAATAAGTCTTTGAACTAATAACAACTCGAGAGACTGCTGAAAGATTAAATTTATCTAAAGATCGACAGGAGCTTGATATATGGGTTAACCGTGTTCTTACAGAACAAAATGCTTCGTCGCATTAAGGATTTCAAAAAAGTGTTTAATTTTTGAAGCGCATTGTTACTAACGACGAAGAGTGGGTTGTTTACAATAATGTCATGATATAAAGAACCACCTCAATCCACTTCCATGGCCGATAGTCACCGAAACTAAAGGTTATGTTGTCTGTTTGGTGGGATTTCAAAGCGATAATTTATTTTGTCCTTTTTCCCGGCGATAACACTGTTAATTGTGAAGTATTGTGATCAGCAGGACAAATTCATCACTCAATTTGATACTCAAACAGAAGTGGCCAACATTGATCAATAGAAAAGGTGTAAAGTTCCATCTGGATAATGCGAGACTTTATGCAATTTTATTTACTCGACAAAAGCTTTTGCAGCATGAATGGGATGTGCTACCACACCCACCATATTCTTCAGACTATCCATCTTCGGACTATTACTTGTTCCGGTCTCGACACAATTTTTTAGATGGGAGAACCATCATCTCAAATTAAGACGTAAAAAACCATTTGGACCAGGTTTTTGCCTGCATGGATCAAACATTAGGGAAAGAAGCGTCAAGCGGAGAATATGTAAATTTATAAAAATGTTTTAACAATAAAAAATCGTGTTTAAACGAAATTACTTAGTGAATGATCCAATATAAGTTAAAGTTGTATTTATATAGTATTTATATATTGGAAGTAGTAGGAAATAAGCGCCGAATATCGAATTATAGTGAAGACACATACCACAACTGGTATAAATTGAGTTTATTTCTTATTTTCTTTATAAAAATAAACATATTTGTTGTTTTAGTAAACATTTAAAATTATTTAATGATCATTAATATTGGCTACAGATTGTATGAAACATTAATGCATCAAAAATAAGCGATAAATTCGAAAATTAGCAAAGACATATACTATATGTACGTATATAAATCGTATTTGTTGTGTTAGTCAACGCTTTAAATCATTTAAGACCCATGAATGGTGGCTATATACATACATAATTAAAGTCAAATAAATTTAAATTGGTAGTAAATAAGCAATAAATAAGAGTTTTAGTCAAGAAACATACCACATGGCCGACATTGTAAGTTTATATTTTAAAATTACTTTGTAACAATATGCATTATATCTTCAAATTCGTGATGATTTGCAGATTATAAGAAGACACATTTTTTAAACTAAAATAATTTGAAATATTTATTTGAAAACAAAAAATGTTTGCTGATTTTAAAATTTAGATATTCTTAGGTGTATCAGACAACCTCAAAGTGTGTTGAGTAATGATTTTGAAGCCTATTAGGTTTAGATACCTTTATTGCTGTAGATAAATTTGTATACGAAGTGTGATGAGTTTGGTGGGATATATACTAGATATTCATACTAAACTTTTCTATGAAGTGTGGTGGTGTGAGCGGAGTTTTTTATACTCTCGCAACCTGTTGCACAGAGTATTATAGTTTTGTTCACATAACGGTTGTTTGTGTCACCAAGAAATAAAAGAGTTAGATATGGGGTTATATATATATAAATGATCAGGATGACGAGTGGAGTTGAAATCCGGATGTCTGTCCGTCCGTCCGTCCGTGCAAGCGATAACTTGAGTAAAAATTGAGATATCTTAATGAAACTTGGAACACATGTTCCTTGGGACCGTGAGAGGGTTGCTTTCGAAAATGGGCAAAATCGGTCCACTGCCACGCCCACAAAATGGGCAAAAACACATAAACTGTCATAACTAAGCCATAAATAAAGTTATAACAGTAAAATTTGGAATAAAGGATCGCACTAGGAAGGGGCATATTTCGATGTAATTTTTTGGGGAAGTGGGCGTGGTCCCGCCCCCAAATAGGTTACTTGTATATATCTCGCAAACCAATAGAGCTATGTAAACCAAACTTTCTGCAGTCGTTTTTTTAGCCACTTCTTAATACAGTCCAAAAATGAAAGAAATCGGATAATAACCACGCCCACCTCCCATACAAAGGTTAGGTTGAAAATTACTAAAAGTGGGTTAACTCACTAACGAAAAACGTCAGAAACACTAAATTTCAAATAGCAGATGGAAGCTGCACTCAAATTTTTTTACAAAATGGAAAATGGGCGTGGCGTCGCCCATTTATGGGTCAAAAACCATATCTCAGGAACTACTCGACCGATTTCAATGAAAATTGGTTTGTAATAGTTTTCTTACTATGTTGTGAAAATTGGCCAAATCGCTTCACAACCACGCCTACTTCCTATATACCAGAACTTAGAAGATGATCTGAATCGTTTACTTTACAATATATAAAGTAAGCACTAGTGAAGATATCGGTGCAAAACTTTGCACAAATACTATGTTTATAGTGTGGCAGCCCATTTCTAAAAATCGCCGAAATCGGACCATAGGTTTTCAAGGCCCATATATCGAACATGAGGACCTCGGTGCTTCTAACCTAACATTAGGGTTTCCAACTTTCAATGGACTTTATACAATATATGTATATGACGAATATGTAGGTCAAATTGTGTATTATATAATATTAATTAAGTTAAATAAATAAATTGCGAGAGTATAAAATGTTCGGTTACACCCGAACTTAGCCCTTCCTTACTTGTTTTTAAATAAAAATAAAACAGTTTGGGATATCAATCAAATTCTTTATTCCAGCGAAAGTAAATTCGATGTCATTATGTATGGAACTCGATTTCTTTTGCATGGTCACCACGGGCACGTTTGCAGAAGTCCAGACCCTGAATCAAATTTTCGCCAGTTTTCAAGCATAAATCGGCCGATGCTGCTGCAATTTCACAATTGATATTCGTACGAAGTTCATCAATCGTCGCTGGCTTGTTGGTATAGACCTTAGACAGACTTGAGCCCCACAGGAAATGGTGTAACAGCGTCAAATCGCACAACCGAGGCGGCCAATTGACTGGGTAATTTCGTGATAAAATACGTTCATCAAACTTGGTTTTCAATAAATCGATTGAGACACTAGCTGTGTGCTTGTGGCGCCGTCCTGTTAGAACCACATATTGTCAAAGCCCATATCATCCAATTCGGGTCAAAAATATTAAAAACTATTCCGTTATCATTGAACGGTAGCGATACCCATTCGCAGTAATTTGCCGATCTTGATCATTACGAAAGAAGTACGGCCCAATGACGCCGCCGGCTCATAAGCCGCTACAAACCGTAATATTTTCGGGATGCAATAGTGACTCATGGAGTACGTGTGTATTGCTGCCTGATCAATAACGCATATTTTGCTTTTTGACGAAACCATTCAGTCAGAAACGAGCCTCATCATAAATTGGACGTAGCGCTCTTAAAGTTGAGCCCACTGACTTCGAATTTCGGTAGTAAATTTTAATAATTTCGACTCGTTGTTGGATCGTATATCTTTCCATGATAAAATGGCAAACTTTACTAAAGATAATTGTCCAGAGAGCGGGAAAAAATATGGCATCATCTGTCTCTATCGGTATACTTTTGTAGCGTCCCTTTTGAAAAACCCTTTATGTGTATTAAAAGTAAATTTTTGATAAATGAAGCCTTTTAAGCTTCAATAGCCTCTTCTCACTTCGACGAAATATTTAAACGGGTAAAGTCTTAGTAAAGAAAATCCGTGGAAATTTTATAGGCTAAGCTTCCCCTATATCCGTATAGTGGTGAGTTCGGTTCGATATTAAAAGATCCATACCATGCAAAATTTCAAAATTACACATTTCCCCGTCATCTCGGCTCTCACACTTTGGCTGCTTTTATTTATGTAAAGTAAGCCCACTAGATACTTTTATTCCCGAAGTGTGGTGAGTTTGGCGTGCTATACAAAGAGATATATACGCTTCAATGTACACCACATTGCATCAGCCTAATTTCCACATCATATCAGCTCACGCTATGACACTCATGCCTTGAGAAGTAAATCCTTAGTTGGTTGTACATCTTGCGCGCTTTTCATCTGTCAGCAATGCCAGGCAGCGTAAAATGAATGCCACTGCAACAGACAGTAAGGGCCTTATTTTTTCTAATTTAAAAACACAACAATCAATGCTAAATCTCGTAAAAGTAGCCAGCACATACACACATCCACACGCATACAAATGTATGTACGAGTATATGTAGTTATGTATTTACATATGTTCGTACACGCCATTGGGTATTTTTAATTCAAACAATATGTGTGCACAATGAGCAGATTACGTTGTAATAAAGTGTCTTTTTGCAATCACCTTACCACCGGCGATATAAAATATGGGCTACTGCATGGCGATTTGTATGTGCCAAGTGGTGCCTGAGCTAGCCGTAGATAGGCGTAAAAATAGAATTAGCTTTTCTATTGACATTCACTCCCATTCTTTTCCTTTCCGACAATAAAAATATACGGGGTAGCAGCGCGACAAGTTGCAGCACAATGCTATCGACATAAATAAATACACTTGTATGTATGCTGAGTGTTGTACAAATTGCAGCAGCACCACCATCTCCGCTACTTTGCTCTCAAGCGACTCACGCACACACACTCTTACAACATAATTAAAGAAATTAAAAAAAAAATTATAAAAAGACATGTTTATATGCAGGTATGTGTGTTTGTCAACGAAGCATGTTCGAGTAAATACAAATACACACACATACATATGTACTTGTCTTGTCTCTGCAGACAAACTACAAGCGCACAACAACAATAAAAGTGGCATTTAATAAAATTTTAAATCAAAGTATTTCGATTATTTGTTACTTATTTCGCCTTTTGTTTGCGTTTATGTTCGCTGTACGAATGTGGTTTTTGCTAAAGTAATTCGAAAGAAATACCATGAATTTGATGAGAAAACCCAAATTTTCCGAATACTACAGCATGCCACATTCTTTACACAAAAATTCTACATACATACATATATATATTTTTTATTTTTGTTAATGGAAAAGCTACTGGTTTCTTGCAAATCGACATCACAACAACATATCAACAATTTATACATAAGTTACACACAAACACCAAAACTCATTATGTTACTATTTCCTGTGAAAATATGCTGGAGGAAACGGAAATAAACCAACCTCCGAACAGCTGTTGTATGTGTACAGTAGATTTTTATACTCTCGCAACCTGTTGCACAGAGTATAATAGTTTTGTTCACATAACGGTTGTTTGTGTCACCAAGAAATATAAGAGTTAGATATGGGGTTATATATACATAAATGATCAGGATGACGAGTAGATTTGAAATCCGGATGTCTGTCCGTCCGTCTGTCCGTCTGTCCGTGCAAGCGATAACTTGAGTAAAAATTAAGATATCTTAATGAAACTTGGAACACATGTTCCTTGGCACCCTGAGGAGGTTGCTTTCGAAAATGGGCAAAATCGGTCCACTGCCACGCCCACAAAATGGTGGAAACCGAAAATCTATACAGTGTCATAACTAAGCCATAAATAAAGTTATGAAAATGAAATTTGGAACATAGGATCCCATTAGGGAGGGGCACATTTGGATGTAATTTTTTTGGAAAAGTGGGCGTGACCCCGCCCCCAAATAGGTTTTTTGTATATAACTCGCAAACCAATAAAGCTATATAAGTCAATCTTTCTGCAGTCGTTTCTTTTAGCCATTTCCTTATACAGTCCAAAAATGAAAGAAATCGGATAATAACCACGCCCACCTCCCATACAAAGGTTAGGTTGAAAATTACTAAAAGTGGGTTAACTCCCTAAAGAAAAACGTCAGAAACACCAAATTTTGCATAAGAAATGGCAGAGGGAAGCTGCACTGAGATTTTTTTACAAAATGGAAAATGGGCGTGGCGTCGCCCACTTATGGGTCAAAAACCATATCTCAAGAACTATTCGACCGATTTCAATGAAATTCGGTATATAACACTTTCTTGACACCCTGATGACACGGGTGGAATATGGGCGAAATCGGTTCACAACTACGTCTACTTCCCATATAACTCAATTTTGAATTCCATCTGATTCGTTCATTTTTTTATAATGTATTCATAAGGAACCAATGAAGCTAGCGGAATAAAACTTTACACAAATACTGTATTTGAGCTGTGACATCACTTGTGGAAAAATTGTCAAAATCGGACCATGACTTTTCAAGGCCCCTGATATCGAACATGAAGAACTCAGTGCCTAAGGTTAATTTTTCACCGAAAATATAGGTAAATCCCTCAGATATTTTAATGTAATTCATTCCCTCTGAATTTTTTTCTTATAACAGTTTCTCTCTGTACCTGAAATGGTAAAAATCGGGTCATAACTTCCCCCAGTCCCTATATACCTAATTATAAGTAATATTAAATTAAGTGAGCGTATAGTCTTCGATACATTGTATCTTGGTGGTGAAAACAAGTGAAATCGGCTTAGGAATTACCTCAGTCCCCATATACTATTTATGATGATTTTCGTTATTCTATTGAACTTTATACCAAATATATGGGTCAACTTGTGTTATCTTTATAAAATTACATCATTAAATTGCGAGAGTATAAAATGTTCGGTTACACCCGAACTTAGCCCTTCCTTACTTGTTTATAACGGAAATATACGCCGAGTTAACAATGTCTCTCAGCAATGCGATTTTCTGCCGAGTAGCTAATAATATTACAAAAAAAAAAATATTATTGTTTGAAACCAGATAAGGTCCTACATATTATTAAAGAATAGCAAACCACTATCTGTAGTGAGTTTAAAAAATAACGGTAATTTTCGTTTTTTTGTAAACAAATATTTATAATTTTTCCAACATTAGTATTGTCGCCTTCAAAGTAGTCCCTATTCGATATTATGCACTTATGCCAGCGCTTCTTCTAACCTTCGAAAGTCCATTTTTTCGATAGTCTTTGGATTGTTCAGCATTTCCTCATGCGCTTGTAAAACGCATCAACGCAATCAACTAAGTTTACGTTTTTTTTAACGAACGAAAATCGCAAAAACTTGTGTTTTCATCCATGCAAAATCTGTCAAACGAAATCACAGTTTTCGCTGAAAACTTCTTGAAAACTTACATTCCACTCATTATAATCGATGTCTGCTCTAGTTTAGTCGATTTAATTGGAAGACATATTTTGCCATCCCCAAATTGTCGGCTGATATTTGTTTACATTAAAAAAATGGAGAAAAAACAAAAGTACAAAAAAAAGAAATTCCTTGGGTGAGAGGGAGGAAGCGCTCTTAATTGAATTGTGGCAAAATAAGGTGTGTGCGCTTCGCGGGCTCAGAAAAAGTAGCCACATTTTAGAAGAAATGGCACTTTTGTCCGACATGATTTAATCGGCGTCCCAAGTTCCTTTACTATACCAAATGGGATTAAACGTTGTTTGTTCAACTCTTCTAACTTTTTTGCAAGGCAAAGGTGCTGGGTAGTAAGAGTCTCCATCAATTCTCTTGAAGAATCATCGTTGCGCAAGGTATTTATCTGGCTTTTTAAAGCCAATACCTTCATTATTAAAATTTTCTTGTCGTGATTCTATAAAACACGATCATTAAAATAATTATAAGCAAATATTAAAGATTCTAAAACTTACCATTTTCGTTGCTCAAAATGTAAACAAACAAATAAATTTGTGAATTGTCAATGAAATCGAAAACCCAAACCCAAAATGTCGGTCAGCACGACTTTGGTTCCACAATCCACAAATTGTGTTTTCAATAGGTTTTCAATGTCGGTCCGAACGTAGTATAAGCCTATGAAAGCACGTATAACCTTAGTAACTGCTACTGTTTTTTTTTCAAGCTTGAAATTTGCATTAATGTTGTTTTTGTATTCCTTAAACTCAAATTGTGTGAAAATGTATGGGGTTGGAGGCTCATCTTTGATCAATCTAAATCTGAATTATAAATTGGTTTGCATTAAAGCTCTTCTGTTACTGAGGGTATTGCTTCTGCTTTTTAAGAAGATACGTAACATCTAGATGTTCAAAATATTATTTTTTTATTGCAAAAATAGACCCGAAAATAAAATTGCAATTATCAGGCATGTTCTGTAAATCGTTTTCGGCTAAAATTTTTTGATTTTCTGTTTTCAAAACGCAAAACATGTTCTGAAAATTTTTCCGTTTTTCATTTTTCGAAAATAAACAAACCGTTTTGTAAACATGTTCTGTAAATCGAAATCGTTAAAATATTTCTATTTTGAATTCGGGGACAAAAATGATAGTGGTTTTTATTTTTAAAAGAAGGTTTATTGCAATAATGTTAATATTATGTAATAATATTGTATATTATGTTGTAAATAATGATCACATTTATTAATAAATGCAGTTTTCAACGGTTCAGCTTCTAGGGAAACAGAATAACTTAATACTCATCTAAAAATTGTCGAAATTCAGACTATAACTATAAACTATAATGAGGACCACAGAGACTGTAGTTAATGTCTTCGAAAATATCTTTAAATCTTTCATATTTTCTGGTTGTTTGTAAGCCGTAAAACTAAACGAGTTAGATATACGGTTATACTATATGTATATCAAAATGATTACGGTGACGAGACGAGTCAAAGTCCAAAAAAAGTCTGTCTGTCCGTCCGTCCGTGCAACGGATAACTTGAGTAAAAATGAGATATCTTGATGAAACTTGGTACACATGTTCCTTGTTCCCTTACTTGTTTCTACTAATAATGTTCCTCTATGCCAAAATTCGGCAAAATCGGGTAATTTCTTCACCTAGCTGCCTATACCTAATATTATGATTTTCAAACAAACAGTGCGCTTTATATCGCATACAGGGGCGAACGCAGGGGGGTGTTTTGGGGTGTTAAACCCCCCTCCCCCCAAAGTAATTGAATTTTTAAATAATAGAATTTAATTCTACATAGTCATTTGAAAAATTGTAATTTGTTGTTTTCAAAGCAATCTTTCTGCCGACGATGTATGAATATGTAAAATAAATGAATACATTAGTCACTAACAGCGTTGCCGTTTTGATACAATTGTATATTTTTTGATAATTGTTTTTCTAAATTTTGTGATTTGATACTTTTTTGTTCACAAACGGCCTATTTTGATAACTTTTCTGCTGATAGAATTTAATTTTTTGAAACTATGAAAATGTTAAACTAAAAACAAACCTATTGTATCTGGATAGTATTAAAAAGTTGTGGGAATGTAGGCCAATTAAAAAACCCAGAAATATATAAACTGGACTTTGCCTTATAACTCTGTGGCTGCTGAACTCGATTTTTTTAGATTTAAGGGGAATTGTGAGTCGAAAATGGACTTCTTTTGAAAATTAGTTCTGAACTGAAAAGTCACCAATAAGGTTTCTATTATTTTTTTAGAGTTTATTGTTAATCATAATACAGGAAAAATAAAAACTCATTTATTATGACTTTCAGTTTTCGTTCCATGAGCAAACTGTTGTGAAATAAATTTAAATTAAAAAAAAAATAAGGCTATTTGCAAAAAAATACTTGAGTGTCTTAACTTAACCGCTGATGTAGAATATCCCGATGATTTCGTTGCTGAATTTAGAATGTGGAAAAGGTTAAAAATCTTTTCTTCAGATTATATTTTCTAACTAAAATATTGAATATATTTTCAGGAACTGGTTAAATCAAACAAAGAGATGCAAAACTTTTTTAGACGCGTTGAATTGTTGCGATGCAAACATTTTCAAAACAGTGCATCGTTTTTTAAAGATTGGAGCAACAATCCCTATATCTGTCGCTTTAAGTGAACGCTCGTTTTCCTCACTTCGCAGGCTTAAAACTTATTTAAGAAATAAAACTGGAGAAGCACGCCTGAACGGAATGGCTCTCTTGAATATCCATAGAGATATAATGTGACGGAGGAAGAGATTTTAAATGTTATGGCCCAAAATAAATGAAGATTAGACTTCAATTTCTGAATAAAATAATGAAACATTGTCTTTTTACCTAAAAAGTATCAAGACGCCTCTGAACAAGGTCTCTGAGTAAGATCTCTATCTTAAAAATTGTTTTATATTAAGAATAAACACTGAATATTTATATTATCTGACGTGAGGGATCAATTTTTATATTTATTTGTCTAAATTTTTAGGCCATCGCCACGTTCAGCGTCCATTATAAAACAGTGAGCTTGTTTTTTTTCTGCCTTTTTTATTTTGATTGGGTCACTATATAAGTTTTATAGATTTAATTTACACGTAGTAACAGTAAAATCGGTGCATACACTAATGTGTCATCCCTTTTATTGAATTTTCACACACAACCATGTACACATACATACATATGTACATACAATGAAATATATATATAAATATTTTTATTTGTGTTTTTAGCCGTTACGCCGAGTCGAGTGTAACACTCTTGGGCGTTTTATTAACTGCATAAATATACATACATTTGTACCTATGCCCACCACAATTAAGGCACCTCGATCAAATATAGGTACATATGTATGTATGTATGTATGTATGTATGTATGAATGTGTATGTTTGTAGGAAAAGTGCACTTGCAAAAATATACGGAATAAAATTATTTATGAGACCTATTTGTTTTGCTTTATCGCAGAATTCATGTAACAATGCCAACATCAAAAGATCTCATCTCCTCCACTTCGACTGTTCTTCAAATGTCTCGAGGTTTTCCTAGTCGATCGCCCGCCCGTTGGATGATGTTTATTGGGCCGAGAGTTTCGGGTGCCGCAGCTAATACGTTAAATTTATAAATAAATATCATGTAATAAGGTAGCTAGCTACTTAGTGTACTCGTATGTTTTAGTTAAATGCGTATTCTGCTGGCAAAAGTTGAAGAAATATTGCTGTTACTTTGCGCAAATTATGGGCACTAATGTCAACGCTACAATGCGTTTTAAGGTTAAATACTTGGCATGCCAAGGCAACATGCATGCACAAGTGTATACATCTACTGGCTTATGTCCATATACATATGTAGGCACAGAAATATATGTAAATACTTGCAATCAGATATGCTGTGATAAAAATGCAATTAAAATTTGTAAAAAAAGTTTAATTAAAATTTTAGTAGACAGTTAGATATACTAAACTACATACAAGGGCTCTTAAAATTGTTAGATTAACATGAAAACCGATTATTCGAATATCCGGTTTGTAACCGTTCGTATGAATATTAACCGGTTAGTACTATTCGATTAGTCGCAATGTTACGACTATTCGAATAGTTTTTATACTCTCGCAACCTGTTGCACAGAGTATTATAGTTTTGTTCACATAACGGTTGTTTGTGTCACCAAGAAATAAAAGAGTTAGATATGGGGTTATATATATATAAATGATCAGAATGACGAGTGGAGTTGAAATCCGGATGTCTGGCTGCCCGTCCGTCCGTCCGTCTGTCCGTCCGTCCGTCCGTGCAAGCGATAAGTTGAGTAAAAATTGAGATATCTTAGTGAAACTTGGAACACATGTTCCTTGGGAAAATGAGCAAAATCGGTCCACTGCCACGCCCACAAAATGGCGAAAACCAAAAACACACAAAGTGTCATAAATAAAGTTATAACAGTAAAATTTGGAATAAAGGATCGCACTAGGAAGGGGCATATTTGGATGTAATTTTTTTGTATATATCTCGCAAACCAATCTCGCAAACCAATGAAGCTATATAAACCAAACTTTCTGCTGTCGATTCTCTTACGTACTCCACCACTCATCATGAAAATATTTGAAATCGGATAATAACCACGCCCACCTCCCATACAAAGGTTAGGTTGAAAATTACTAAAAGTGGGTTAACTCACTAACGAAAAACGTCAGAAACACTAAATTTCACATAAGAAATGGCAGATGGAAGCTGCACTCAGATTTTTTTTACAAAATGGAAAAAGGGCGTGGCGTCGCCCACTTATGGGTCAAAAACCATATCTCTGGAACTACTCGACCGATTTCAATGAAACTTGGTTTGTAATAGTTTCCTTACCTCCCAATTATATATTGTGAAAATATGCCAAATCGGTTCACAACCACGCCTTTTTCCCATATACCAGAACTTTCAAGTCGATCTTAATAGTTTACTTTACAATATATAAAGTAAGCACTAGTGAAGATATCGGTGCAGAATTTTGCACAAATACTACGTTTATAGTGTGGCAGCCCCATTCTAAAAATCGCCAAAATCAGACCATATGTTTTCAAGGCCCCATATATCGAACATGAGGACCTCGGTGCTTCTAACCTAATATTAGGGTTTCCAACTTTCAATGGATTTTATATAATATATATGACGAATATGTGGGTCAAATTGTGTATTATATAATATTAATTAAGTTAAATAAATAAATTGCGAGAGTATTAAATGTTCGGTTAAACCCGAACTTAGTCCTTCCTTACTTGTTTGTTTTTAATCGAATAGTCGATGACTGACGACTATCCGAATAGTGTAAACCGAATATTATTATTCGAATAATGTTATTATGCGAATAATTCGGTTAGTCGAATACCAAGAGCTCTACTACATTCACACCGATCTTTACAAGTTTATGCATGACACTTAAGGGGTTAGGGGTAGTCAGGATTTTCAAAAAATCATTTTTTTTTAATTTTCGTTAAGTGTAATATCTTGAAAATTTGAAGTTGATCCGATAATAACTTTTCGAGTTATTCAACAAATAACAAAGATCGCTCGGGCGCTCCAAAACGATCGTGTGAAACTTTAAATGCGTTTTTCTCAAAACTATGTTTTTTGAACTAGTGAGAGTTGTAACTCGAAAGCCGCTAGGCAGATTTTAATGATATTTATACAGCTTTTAGAATACATAATAAACTCAGGCCTGGTCGAAAGAGGAAGGATTTTCACACAACCAATTTTTAAGACCAATAACTGTTTGTTAATTTTTGAAAAAAAGCTTCGATCAGGCCCAGGATTATCTATTTATAATTTTTTTTATCCGATTGATTTTAGATGAATCTCCAAGGACTTGATTGTCACCGCAAGGACCTTTTTTTGAAACTGGGTCAACACAGACAGCTATAACTTTGGAAATTATATTTTTTGTTTTCAAATTTTCGTCACTTTAAGTCAAAACATTGTATAATAATGCCATATTATTACTTTTGTAAAATAACATGATTTAATAGCAAAAAAAAAATACTGAAAATTCTCATTTTTTCGTGGCTCTGACTACCCCTAACTCCCTATTTTTCATAACAATCGTTAAAATTCTCGCAATTTTTAAAGAAACTAGGAACCTGAAATAAGATACTCCGAGTCTAATCTTTGCAAAATTTTCAAATTCTCAGACGGATAATCCGTTGTTTATGCAAATTTCAACTTCACAGTTTTCTAAAATAAAAAATCATAAAAATGTTATACATCGAGAAAAAATTCAACGATAATTTTAAAAAATTCGATTTGCAGCAACTAGAAGTGGTGGAGGCTCTAAAGTGGAAATTTGCATAAGGTTTCGTTGAAATAATTGATTGATCTTCCAAAAGCACTGGGTACAAAATCAATATGTCAAGGAATATGACATATGATATATGATTATATACTGTTTTCGAACATTTTAAAAATAATTTTAAATTAAGGTGCAGTCACAACTGAGATAGCTATATTTTCTTCATTTGATTTACACAATTTCCAAAAAAAATATATATAGAACTAATGTCACCTAGCTCAACATTCTCAAGTTTATCATTCTCAAAATCGAGAGTCTCAAAATAAAATCGAAAAAACATAATCTATACTACTATTACAAAGAGGAAAGATTTGTATGTATGTTTGTAATAAATAAACTCAAAAACTACTGTGTCGATTTCAAAAATTCTTTCATTTCACCATTGGAAAGCTACATTCACCACGAGTAACATATATTTATATTTATTGCTATATATTTATTGCTAGAATCTCAACTTTCTGGAAATATTTCCCAGATGAGGGTATCAAAAAGACACCGTGATGGAGAATCTTAATCGTCTTGCAAGTCATTCTCTTCGCATCGCAATCGCGTGCCAGAAAGTCGAGTAATGAGCGCTCACAGCTGCTTGCTGAACAGAATTTCAAAACTTCCCAGGTACGCGCTTGAGAGTCGAGTACGGAGCGTATGCAGCGGCTTTAAGAACAAAATATTAGAAATATACAAGCTTGCACCAGGGAGTCGAACTCTGAGCGTTCCCAACGTCTTCATAATCAGAGAGAAAGACAACGGACTCCAAAGCCTAGACGCCGTAATCAAGTTTTAGCTCATCACGAATAAAATATAATTTCATGTTCGAATTTTCCTCATTTTACTTTTTATACTCTCGCAACAAAAGTTGGTAAGAGAGTATTATAGTTTTGTTCACATAACGGTTGTTTGTAAGTCATAAAACTAAACGAGTTAGATATAGGGTTATATATACCAAAATGATCAGGATGACGAGGGGAGTTTAAACTTGGAACACGTATTCCTTGGCACCCTGAGGAGGTTGCTTTCGAAAATTGGCAAAATCGGACCTATATATAAAATCGAAAAACCTATAAAGTGTCATAACTAAGCCATAAATAAAATTATAAAATTTGGAATAAAGGATCGCACTAGGAAGGGGCATATTTGGATGTAATTTTTTTGGAAGTGGGCGTGATCCCGCCCCAAATCGGTTATTTGTATATATCTCGCAAACCAATAAAGCTATATAAACCAAACGTTCTGCAGTCGGTTCTCCTACGTACCCCACCACACACCATGAAAATAGTTGAAATCTGATAATAACCACGCCCACCTTCCATACAAAGGTTAGGTTGACAATTACTAAATGTGGGTTAACTCACTAACGAAAAACGTCAGAAACACTAAATTTCACAGAAATAATAGCAGAAGGAAGCTGCACTCAGATTTTTTTACAAAATGGAAAATCGGCGTGGCATCGCCCACTTATTGGTCAAAAACCATATCTCAGGAACTACTCGACAGATTTCAATGAAATTCGGTATATAATATTTTATTGACACCCTAATGACACGTGTGGAAAATGCATGAAATCGGTTCACAACCACGACCACTTTCAAAAAATAACTCAATTTTGAAGTCCATCTGATTCCTTTACTATATAAGATATACATAAGGAACCAATGAAGATAGCAAAATAAAACTTTACACAAATACTGTATATGACTGTGGCATCACTTGTGAAAAAATTGTCGAAATCGGACTATAACTTTTCAATGCCCCGGATATCGAATATGAAGAACTCAGTGCCCCATGGTAACTTTTCACCGAAAATTTCGGTAAATCTCTCAGGTATCAGTGTGTTTTCTTAATAAATATATAGCAATAAATTGCGAGAGTATAAAATGTTCGCTTGCACCCGAACTTAGCCTTTCCTTACTTGTTTTAAATGAACCCACGCAAGAAACGACAAAGTACATACATATGTGTGGGAGAGTGTGTAACAACTTATAACTTTTGTAATCTTTGTTTAAACCCGTGCGAAGCCGGAGCTGATATTTTAAAATATTTAAACGCAAAAGATAACCCTGCCATCTTTACTTTAATAGAATTATTTAATGTAAAATTGGTCTTTTCGGGGTTTTCGATCTTTTATTTATAAAAGAATTATATATATTATATATTTCTAGTGCGCAAACTTCAACTGAATAGTTTTCAACATTTCTTTGCAAAAATAGTTTCTCTTAGTGGGCTTTAGAAACAATGATTTGCTGCTGAAACGTCAAAGCATCGAAATATTGTATAATTTTTTGTTGACCACAACCTGAGGCGCTATCCTTAAAGACTTTTAAGTGAATTATTTCATTTTATAGTTACAACACATCGAAAGCTCATATTTTAAATTCCAATTTATGTTGGTACCAATAAGTTATACTGAAACCTATAAGTTATACCCCATTTTTTCCAACATCAATCGCAACGTATGCTTTATTTTATGAATTGGATTTATGACAAAGAACTTAAGATTTATACACTTTTTGCTTATAAATTTTGATAAACTTTTCCGACTTTAATTTATATTTAATGGTTTTTAAATGGACTAAGTAAAAATAATTCACACAACAACATACATACATACACGTAAATGGACTTTTCTTCATATATTTGGTGTAGTATATGTATGTATATGTTCTGTACTGAATTTCTTGGAATATATAGTTTAGAGTAAATACATTTTCAATTTGATTACACTATAAGAGCCACTTATCAGGTGCGCATCCCGTTCATACACACACACACATGTATATTTTTATACGCAATGAAGTCTGCGCTGTTTATTTTGGCAGCAAGCACTGATCAAAGGAAAACGTCTGTATATATTTACACTTTATAAGTACCGATGCACGCATAATTGTAGGTGTATACAAATAGTTGCGACGGCACCTGGCCTAGGTCCGGCTTTTGTGCTTTCTCTACATGAAGCATAAACTACATACAAGTATGGGCATATATATATAGTATATATGTACATAAGTAATTATATACAAATCGGTGACCATGCATGTATCGAATTGTTTTTTAAGTGTGGGCAGATATGCCGAAAATTATGGTCGAATGAGTTTGCCAGCTCGCCATTGGTCCAACAATGGAATTTCATACCTATAAGTATTTTCGTGTCAGCCTCGGTGGCACAGGAAGCGCACATGCTTCGTGCTGACCTTCAACATTCTTGAGGAAAATCCCAAATATATGGAGAAATAAGTTTTATTGTGCTAGAATCGGCGATACATAAACAAGTACGGTGCTGCTTTGCAGACGAAGAAGAGACCTGCAGCAATACGACAGTGACAGTATACTACTTGATGTCATCTGAACAACATCCTCAGAAAGTTGTTCATGATTAAAGTTCATAGCGAACTATTCTTCAAGCTAGTAGTTCAGAAAATTGCTTGAAACAAACCCAAATCTTAACTAATCTTCTTAAAATACCCTTATTGGGCTATAACTTTTGTATCTTCCGCCCTCTGAAAGATGTTTTAGAAGTCCCAAAAGAAATTCCTGAAATAAAATTTTAATTTTTCTGTAAATGATGCCCTTAATATTTAAATTTTTATTTATAATTATAGACTATAGGCATTATAGACATACGATTTTCAATGCCGAATTGGTCTTTTACGGGTGTGTTCAAAATAACAGAAATTTTTAGTTTTTGAAAAAAAAGTTTATTCATTCGACTACATTAACATTGTCGCCTTCAAAATAGATATTATGCAGTAATGTCAGTGTTTCTTCCAATCATTGAAACACTTCTTAAACTCGATTTTTGGAATAGCTTTTAGCTCGCTCAGCGATTTCTTCTAAGCTTATAAAACAACGGCCCCTTAAGGTTCTCTTTATTTTTGGGAAATAGAAAAAAGTCACACGAAGTCATGTCTGACGAATATAGAGACTGGATCATCATAGTATTGTTTTGGGGCAAAAATTCACAAGAAAGTATGAGCTTATAACAAACGAAAATCAAAAAGCTCATAAAAACACGTCTAACATTAGCGACTGATTTCGTACTTTAGAGGCATTTTCATATATCAATATATATAAATAATTGACGATTGGACTTTTGCACAATTTGAAATTTTAAAATTCCCGTTATTTTTTGAACACATATAGTCTATAGTTTTTTTGTTATTCCCACTTAAATCTCAATATCTTGGCTCTGCTTTTAGATGCCAATGATGACACTCTCTTCTGATCCAAACAGGGTTAGGTCGCTGAAAAATATTCTACGAGCATATAAAATAAGGATCAATTACGGTCTCGTAAAATCAAGAAATAAAAGTGCCCCTCTATTTATTATAATACTTAAAACAGCACGAGGAAGTTGTTATCTATGTGTTTCCTTTAACAAGATTCAAATGAGTCTTTGAGGCACGATTCAAAGCGTTGTGAGCGTCTAGTGGACGCTTTCAGCTCTCGCGTTGTTATTTGTATTTATGTAATTCTGAATTAATTTGGATGGCAACAAAAAGCTAATATTAAAATATGCCGTTAACAATAGCCACACTCAGCACTAAATGGATACAAAAAAAAACAAAATTTTCAGGTTAGAAAACTATTGGTAGGGCCCTCATTCAACTCCAGTGAGTTAAGTTAGCCTTCTATGCGGTTGCTAATTATGGAATTTCACAGCCTTCGACATCCAAAAGCTGCAAGTTTTCACAAACCGATGCTTTTGCAACATTTGCCGCATGTTAGGGATGTCACCGTCTCTAATAAGGGCATATGGTAAATCAAAAAATCGAATTTCAAAAGAAAACGAGGCTGGCTTGGAGATTCAGACACAATTACCCGGAACACTAAAGTATGGAATCCACAAGGCAGCAGAAAGAAAGCCGACCCGACAAAAAAGTTGATGTCAAATCAAGAGGCTCGAAATAAATGGAGAAATCTCATTGTAGCCCTTTACTCGACTGAGACGCCATGGAATACAATATTTAATATATAATGAATTCAAAGCGATGTTTTCAACTACAACTTCGACGAGAGTAGCTTTTACAAATCAGGAATTACTCAGAGGTATAATATTGCCTTTCGAGGGTTAACATTTACTTGAGATTAGAGTAACATTGTTCACAACTTAAGATTTTACTAAGCTAATCCTTTAACGATACCATCACTCCCTCGTAGCCTCTTCTTAACATATGTTGAAGTTATGAACCAAGAGGAGGTTTTGAAGTTATTGAATGCCCCTACAGTTACCTTAAGGAACAGGTAAGAGAAGAACAGTCTTTCATTGCCTTCAAACTGATGTCTGTTGGCTACCCAGAGGATATTTGGTCTAAAACCGGAAGTCGTGAGCTGCTTGAGTCATATGCAAAAGAATCGTTCCTGGCCACTCCCAAGTGAATGGCAATCAGAAACTTTCCTCACTTGCATGAACTTCTACATATGACCCCATACCGCCGTATGTTCTGCTTTTTCCAGACTTGAAAAGGACGCGAAGCGTATGGGTCTGGTGGTGAATGAGGACAAGGCGAAATATCTCCTGTCGTCAAACAAACAGTCAGCACATTCGCGTCTTGGCTTCCACGTCACTGTTAACAGTCATAATTTTGAAGTTGTAGATCATTTCGTTTATCTGGGAACCAGCATTAATATCACCAACAATGTCAGCATCGAAATCCAACGCAGAATCACTCTTGCCAACTTGGACTGAGTAGGCAATTGAAAAGTAAAGTCCTCTCTCGACGAACCAAAATCAAACTCTATAAATCGCTCATTATTCCCGTCCTGATGTATGGCGCGTGGACGATGACAACATCCGATGAGACGACTCTTGGGGTTTTCGAGAGAAAGGTTTTGCGCAAGATTTTTGGTTCTCTAAACATTGGCAACGGCGAATACCGCAGAAGATGGAATGATGAGCTGTACGATTTATACGACGACATTGACATAGTTCAGCGAATAAAAAGACAGCGGCTACGCTGGCTAGGTCATGTTGTACGGATGGAAGAAAACACTCCAGCACTGAAAGTGTTCGATGCAGCACCCGCGGAAGAGGACGACCTCCACTCCGATGGAAGGATCAAGTGGAAAGTGACCTGGCTTCACTTGGTGTTTCCAGTTGGCGCCAAAAAGCAAAAAAGGAGAAACGAGTGGCGCGTTCTGGTGGATTCGGCTATAATCGCTTAAAGCGGTCCCCACGCCAAATATATACATATATATATATATATATAAGAGAAGTACAGAAATGTCTTGCATTTTTTATTAACACAAAAATATTTAAAAAGTATACTTAAGCAGAAAAACCGTAAACAAATTTTCGAAATACCATATTAATAGGAAATTAGCAAATTACCGACACTTATCATTTCCGTTTCCGTTTCTGTATGAGCAAATACAAATTCGAGCGTTTATGACACACTCTCGTACTTTGTATGTATAAATATATTAATTTTTGTGTGTGCGTGTGTGTACAAATAGCGCGCGTGGTGGCATCTGAAAGTTATTGAGCGCGTAATATGCTCATAAATATGAAAATGCAACATTTTTGGCAGGTGGTTTTAAAAAATGCCGATTTTATGATATTTTGCTGAAATTACAAACATACATACATACATACATATAGTGTGCTGTGAATGCAGGTGTGTGTATGTATGTATGTAAATGTTGTCGTATAAGCATTTTTAAGTAAAAACAAACAAACAACGCTGTGCTGCTCGTTGGTTAACAGAAGGCTAAATAAAATATCCCAAATGTTAAAATGCAACAACATACAGATGACACACATACACACATATATACATAAACGCAAGCGATTGCACGTGTGCTGGCTGGTTGCAAATGTTACAAAAAGTCTATGCAACATGCAACTGGCAACCTCTGTAACTGTAAATCTCGCGATTTGTTTATTTATTTTGTTTTTGTATTTGCTTGGCGAAAATTTATTCGTTCGGACGGACACTTTTGGCCGGCTGAGCAAAAGCGCAACAAATGGGCAACTAACCACACACCAGATGATGATGATGACGACCCTGAATCGGTGATTCTGGCCACATTTGCGTGCACGAAAGCGGTTCACACACACACACACACACACACACGCATGCATAATGTATGTAAATGTAACAATTGGCTAAAATACTACAACAACAACAATCAGCAATCGTTCAAATGTTTACAAACATTTTTGTGAATTTGTTGTTTCTATGAATTCGCGCATCAGCAAAGTGTTTTACTGTAAATGTTGTACGAAAATGTGGCAAGTGAAAATTTTGTATTGTTTGGCGGTGCTTTGAAGCTCACTTGTTAGTCACAATACATTCAGTCGATCAGAAGCGAAACGGCACTCAGGTAGAGCGCGAGAAAAAAAGACACATTACTAATAGATATAGTGAATTAATTTGAAATTAAAGAAGTTGCAAGAATTACTTTGTATTTGACACGAAGCAAAGAAATAGTTACTAAATGAAAATAAAATATCAATAAAAAAATATAATATAAAATAGTAAAATTAAGTTAATAGCTGGTTGGAGAATTGAATTAAATAGAAATATAAATAAAATAAATAGCAAAAAATGCAGTTAATAATTTAAATTTTATTAAACTATATAAAAATAATTATAAATATAAATTATTATAAATAAAATAAATTAAATATAAATAAAGTACATATTAAAAAGAATACCTGGAATTTGAATTAAAAAATAGGTTATATATAATATAACAAATACAAAAGTAGTAACAAGGAATTTTGAATAAAAAATAAAATATAAAAATACTTAAAAAATGCATATAATGTATTAAAAAAATAGGACAAGACACTTATTGCAGTGAAAAATTGGAGAACCTTTAATAATAAAAAAATATTTAAATAAAAAAAAATAATAATTGTAAACAATATTTATATACATAAATAAAAATAATAATTTAAAATGTAAATAAAATAAATTCAAATGTAAATAGGACAAGACACTTATTGCTGTAAAAAATTGGAGAACCTTTAAAAAATATTTAAATAAAAAAATAATAATTATAAATAATATTTATATACATAAATAAAAATAATAATTTAAAAAGTAAATTTTATAAAAGCAAAATTTATTAAAAATAAAATAAATTTTTAATTATACGAATTTTTAAAATTAATTTTTTTTTTTAATTTCAATATATTAATAATCTATTTAAACATAAAAAACATTTACTAAATTTCTTTAAAATACAAAGGAAGTGCATAATTAAATAAAAAAAAATATATATAAATAAAAAATATAAAAATTAAAAAAAAAATAAACTAAATTAAATATAATATAAAAAAATATAAAAATTGAAAAAAAAATAAATAAACTAAATTAAGTATAATATATCAATATATTAATAAACTATTTAATTATAAGAAAACAATTACTAAATTTCATTCAAATGCAAAGGAAGTGAATAATTAAATTGGAAAAAAAAATTATAAATAAAAAAAATTATAAAAATTAACAAAAAAAATAAAACTAAATTAAATAAAATAATAAAAATTTTACAATAATTGATAAAGTGAAAAAAAAATTATCAAAAATTATAAAACATATTTATTTTATAGCTTTCTATAATCAGTAAAATGTAATTTGAACCTAAATATAAGAAATTAAATAAATAAGTATCAGTAATAAAACAACAAATTAAATAAAACAAACGAACTTAATAAAGAATGGCTCATTTAGAAATTTTAATTAAATTTAAATGAAATGAAAAAATTAAAATAAATTTAAAAATTAATATAAAGAAAAGATTTAAATGATATTAAAAAAAACACAAATAAATACTTAAATTAATAAATAATTAAAAAAATAAATAAACTTAAAAAAGAAATAAATTAAATAAATATCAGTAATACAACAAAAAATTAAATGAAACAAACCAATTTAATAATGAATGGCTTATTTAGAAATTTTAATTAAAAATAAATGACATGAAAAAATTTTAAAATAAATTTAAAAATTAATTTATGTATATTAAAAAATAGTTTTAAATAATAGTAAAAAAAAAACAAATAAATACTTAAATTAATAAATAATTGAAAAGAAATAAATTTTAAACTTAAAAAAGAAATCAAATAAATAAATATCAATAAAAAAATAAGTAAAGCAAACGAACTTAATAATGAATGACTTATTTAAAAATTTTAATTAAAAATAAATGACATGAAAAAATTTTAAAATAAATTTAAAAATTAATTTATATTAAGAAATAGTTTTAAATAATAGTAAAAAAAAACAAATAAATACTTAAATTAGTAAATAATTTAAAAGAAATAAATTTTTTACTTAAAAAAGTATTTTATTTCTATCAAGTAAAAAGTATTTTATAAATATCAGTAATACAACAAAAAATTAAATGAAACAAACGAATTTAATAATGAATGGCTTATTTAGAAATTTTAATTAAAAATAATTGACATGAAAAAATTTAAAAATTAAAATAAAAAAATTAGTTTTAAAATATAGTCAAAAAAATAAATAAATACTTAAATTAATAAATAATTAAAAATAAATAAATTTTAAACTTATTGGAAAATGTTGATGATTCAAATTTGGTTTTGAACTAAATTAATAAAATATATTAAATAAAATATATTAAATCCTTAAAAATAAAATATTTTAATTTAAAATAAAATAACTTATTGATTATAATTAAACATGTTCAAAATATTCTTACGAAAAAAATTAAATATTTCGAATCGTGATAGTAAAGAAAAAAACTGAAAAGTTAATAAAAATAATTAATTAAAAAAATATATTATATTATAATTATAATTAAAAAATATATTATATTATAATTATATATATTTTTTAATATGACTGATAATTAAATTATTTCATTTAATTTGAAATGCATTTGCATTTTAAAATATTCATAATTTGAAACAAAATAATTAAATATACATTTAAATTGAATTAATTAATTAACCTAAATTGTATGGATAGGATACGGACTTAGGATATGGATAGGATGGGTCTAATGATGTCCTAGGAGCGACCGTTTGCGGTCGGGCTCTTTTCGTCTCCCTTTTCAACCATATAATAATAACAATTGAAAATTGATTTTTAATAATACGAAATTATCAAACTAATTTTTATTATTGAAATGGAAATGTATCAAATAAATAAAAAAGAAAAAAATTAAACATAATAACAATACTTAAAGAATAAAAATTTAAGAATAAAATAATTTAAAAAATATTTTTATTAGATATTTTTTTTAATTTTTATTTTATTTTTCAAATTTCCAAATACTGTTAAATAAAACATAATATACATAAAATAAATTTATATAAATATATATACTATAAATCAAATATATTTTATAAATTAAAAAAATCAACTAATCGTAAACAATAATATTTTATAATAATAATTTAATAATGTATTGAAAAGAAAAACATTAAATTATACAATAAAAGTTAATAAAATTAAAAATATTAAAAAAAAATACTTGCACAATTATAAATTTAATATCTTTGATGAAAAATTATGTACTATTATTTTTTTATATGAAACATGATATACCTAAAATAAATTTATTTATTAGTCAATTTAAAAAAAAAAATCAACTTAAAATAATAAATTTTATAATAATAATTTAATATTATAATATAAAAAATTAAACTAGAATAATAAAATGTTAGACAATTAAAAATAAAAAAAAACACTTGCGCAATAATAAATTTAATATTTTTGAGTGTCATGCATGCAAAATAAGTTATAAAAATAAAAACATTAGCAAACAATTAAAAACAAAATACAAAAAAAATATTTTTTTAGTGTCACAACTTTTAAGTGTTAAATAAATTACAAAATCATATTTTTTTCCATTCTATTATAAACCATTCTAGATTGTGTGTGATATAAAAAACCACCGACAAAAAACCAAAAAAATGTCATACTCCTGGGATAACCGTGTAGACTTTGTTGTACGGTATATGTATGGTAAGTGTACAAAAGCAATAAATTAAAAACAAATATAGTTGAATAAACTAATGCGAATGAAGTTGAGTTGATTATATAGCGCAAAGTAAATTTATATGCATTTTAGACACTTCACTGCAAATCGTTTAATACCTGTGTATACATACATACATACATGTATACGAGTATGTAGTCTGCACACATCTGCGCTACATCATAATCTTTCATTACCAGCAACTATTTACTATAGTATAATTAAGTATGCACATATGTTCAGCAACAAAAAAAAACAAAATTCAAACTTAATACAAAAAAAAAAAAACAAAAAACAAATTCGAATAGTTTTAGCAACACCTGTAACAATGCACAATTTACATTCGAGCGAATTGGCGAAAATTTATGTGGTGATATAAATATTGTTTTGAAATTAATGTGTTTCGTTAATGTAAGCAATTTTCGCTAAAATTTCAACAAAATTTTATATATCAATACGCATATGCTGCCTGTGCCACCTACACTCCTTACTGGGCGAAATACACATACACACACACACACATGTACTCGCATGTTTGTTTGTTTGTAAGTGGTTCTACGAGGAAGTAGTAAATAAGTAGTTTATAACTTTTCAGTGAAATTTAGTGAACCGCGCCAATGCTTATTCTGTGATTTCACACGTTTATTTCCCTAATTTTGTTACTAACGCAAACATATAATAACAACAAATAAACAAGAAAATTCAAATATTTTAGTTAAAACTCTGCATACCTGAGCTGTAAAAAATCACATTTTTTTGGCTTGGCTTGGCTTTTTTAGGTATAAATTTGAATCGAGGTATTGCAGCACGAAAGACAATGTGTGTTAAATGTATTTGTTGCCGATGAACCGACGAGAGGAAATAAAAGTTTTTTATTTTGAAGAACATTCCACCGATTTCATAGTTCTTCGTCTTCTTGACTGGCGTAGACACCGCTTACGCGGTTATAGCCGAGTCCACAACAGCGCGCCACGCATCTCTCCTTTTGGCAGTTTGGCGCCAATTGGTAATACCAAGTGAAGACAAGTCCTTCTCCATCTGGTCCTTCCATCGGAGTGGAGGTCTCCCTATTCCTAGGCTGCCACTAGCGGGTACTGCATCGAAAACTACTTCATAGTCCTTGGTCAAATTGAAATCCGGTTGCGTTCCGATTACGTTGAAATAACTGTTTTGAGAACGAACTTGGATAGAATCTGATATAGGTCTTGCCACTAGAATCCAGCCATCCAGCAATAAAGTTGATATCCATTCACTCTAACTACCCTAATTAATGCTGTCATCATCAGCCGACGGCAACTGAAATATTACAGTAAAAAAGTTTCTTTCAGTTTTCTGTTTGGCTTGCCGAAAAATCTGGTAATTGTCACTGAATGCCTCAAGTGGGCTTTTTTGTCCGAAATATACTAAAACCATTTACAAGACTCCCAAAATACGATCGATATCATAATATAGTTCTCTATTTTAACAACAGATTCACCGAATGAGAGTAATGATCTAGAGTTTGTAGCTACAATAGTACATACAACATCTAAATAGTACCTGAAAATACTATTAGGTTAGGTTAGGTTACGTCCACGACTGCAGAGAATCTCACTTAGACAGCTTCGATTGTCCTTTGATGCACACAAATACTTCCAAGGGATCAGGGTCCAGGCCCTAATGATGGGAAATGATTCGACAAAGTGCTTGGATTCTATTACAAAGTTCTTAAGTCGGGTAATGTCGATTACGTCAAGGTGTAGTTCTCCACGAGTGCAGAGAATCTCACTTAGACAGCTTCGATTGTCCTTTGATGGACACAAATACTCCCAACGGATTGTCCAGGCCCTAATGATGGGAAATGATTCGACAAAGTGCTTGGACTCTATTACAAAGTTCTTAAGTCGGGTAATGTCGATTGCAGTCACTGCGCGGGGTTCGTCGAAAGTGTGCCTACCGCGGTGTTTAAACCTTAGTCTGGCGAATGCTGTAAATTGGAAGAGGAAGTACTTGGATGAATCCACCTCGCTTTACTCCAAGCAACATTGGCAACTTGCGTCGGGTTTAAAATCATCTTAACATTTATTCAAATAACAAAATTTTTGGGTTAGATTGGACAATTCGAAGAGATTAATTGATCACTTACTTCGTCCCAACCCGATGTCTGATTGGTATAAAACAGTTCGATTGCATACTACTTTTTATTGGAATTTTAAATTGGAGTTGATCGTTCTATTTAAGACGTTAGGCCACTTTAGAGTCTTTTAAAGAGATATAACTTTGACAAAAAAAAGGTATCGAATTTGTTTCTTTCATGCTTTTATAGATATTTGTTGCCCTACTTGGATATGTAAAAATAATATAAGCTGTTCACTAGGACTTTTGGTATATTGTGTGCTTCAATGAAACCTACAACGATTCCATTGGACTCAGTACTCTGAAAAAAGACAGTAAGGCTGTGGTTGAGCTCCTGCGGGAGTTTCCGCTTTCATGTCACAGAAGCGGCAGCTGTTTGACGAGACTAAGCACACACATATAAGTGCTTCTTGAGCTTACACTGTCCAGTATAGACATTCTAAACCATTTGATATTCGATCTTCCCAGTAATCTTTTCGACTAACGCAATCCGCGTACCCGCATCCAGTGTATTTTTCATTCCGATTTCTTTTCTACTCTCCTCCTTAGCTCCTTTTCTAACTCGAATCACCATAATCTTCAAAAAAGTTCGAGTTATAGAAATTTTTATTAAAACCTACATTTGTCAAAAAGCTGTAAAATAAAAATTTATACCAAGTTTTAGCAAATTTCTTCGCAAAAAGTTTTATTTAAATACATTAATGTTGCAGTTTGCTATTTTTCAGCTCTTGACGTCCGTATTCAATGCCTTTGTTAAATGATTTATTGAATCCATTAGAGTAATATCATATTTTTTGTTTTCCTCTATTTGATATAGAGGGACTCTTTTAAAATTGTGCTTCGATAGTCAAATTTTAAATTTTGTATTACACCCTGGTCGAAAATTTCGATTTATGGAAAGAAATTTGTATGAAATTTGACTTCTATTGCCAATTCAAGAGTTCGAGTTATGGAGAACTTCGAGTTGAGGAAGTTGGTGTTATGGAAGGAAATGTGTATGAAATTTGATTTCTAAACGCTATTACCAATTCAAAAATTCGAGTTATGGAGATTTTCGAGTTATAGAAGTTCGAGATATGGAAGTTCCACTGTAACTTCCAACGATACCCATTTTCTTTAAATCTATCGAGGTGTCACTGAAATTTCTCACACAGCTTGCAACTGTGATAAAATCAATCCTAGCATTCATAATAAATACACGGTTTTCATCGCGTTCGATTCGCCATTTATCTGCTCGCTAAGTTTATGCGACTCCGTCCGTCTGTCCGTGCAAGCTGTAACTTGAGTAAAAATTGAGATGTCTTAATGAAACTTGGAACACATGTTTCTTGGGACCGTGAGAGGGCTTTCGAAAATGGGCAAAATCAAACCATTGCCACGCCCACAAAATGGCGAAAACCAAAAACACATAAAGTATCATAACTACGCCATAAATAAAGTTATAACATTAATATTTGTAATAAATGATCGCAATAGGAAGGGGCATATTTGGATGTAATATTTTTGGGAAAGTGGGCCTGGCCCCGCCCCAAATCGGTTATTTGTGTATATCTCGCAAACCAATGAAGCTATGTAAACCAAACTTTCTGCAGTCGATTCTCTTACGTACCCTACCATACCACCATGAAAATAGTTGAAATCGGATAATAACCACGCCCACCTCCCATACAAAGATTAGGTTCAAAATTACTAAAAGTGAGTTAACTCACTAACGAAAAACGTCAGAAACACTAAATTTTACAGAAGAAATAGCAGAAGGAAGCTACACTCTGATTTTTTTACAAAATGGAATCTCAGGAACTACTAGACAGATTTCAATAAAATTCGGTATATAATATTTTCTTGACACCCTGATAACACGGATAAAAAATGGGCGAAGTCGGTTTATAACCACGACTACTATCCTGATAACTCAATTTTGAATTCCATCTTATTCCTTCAATTTATAATATATACGTAAGGAACCAATAAAGATAGCGGAATAAAACATTAGATAAATAATGTATATTATTTCTGGCTTCATTTGTGAAAAAATTGTCGAAAACGGACTATAGCTTTTCAAGGCCCCAGATAACGAACATATTCAACTCAGCGCCTAAGGGTAAATTTTAAACGAAAATATGGGTAATGTAATTCAGAGGAAATTGTTTTCTTCTAATAGTGTGTTCTGTTCCAAATATTATTAAAATCGGGTCATTACATCTCCTAGCTCCCATATACCTAATTATAGGTTTTTCAAAAATACGGTTTGCTTTATTCCGCATATATTGGTTAATATGTGAGATATCTTAGCAAAATTAAGTGAGCGTTTTGTCTTGGATAAAGTGCACCTTGCTGGTGAAAATGAATGAAATCGGTTCAGGAATTACCTCAGCCCTCATATACTATATATGACGATGATTTTCGTTATCTATTAAACTTTATGCCGAATTTATTGGTAAATTTGTGTGTTATGTAAATAAAATTTCTTCAATAAATTCCGAGAGTATAAAATGTTCGGTTACATCCGAACTTAGCCCTTCCTATATTATTTTTTTAATTACTTCTGAATCACCCCGTATAACAAGAACAAATTTATTTTTATCTTTAACTGCTACTTTTCATTCAGTCCATCAGTTTCAAGGCTTCCACCAAAATGTTGTTGTAAAAATTCATTCATAAACCATTATGTTTATAATATTCTCTGAGTACAATAATTAAAAAAAAAATATTAAAATATTAAAAATTAATAATCGTATTCACTAACCAAAAATATTAATTTTTCTTTCACTTTCAATAAGTGAAATATTTACTTTTCTATATATGTATTAAATATACATACATCCAAGTGTTTGTGTGTGTAAATATGTATTTAAAATTTGCAGAAATCCGCCAATTGTTTAAACGCACCCAGCAATTCGCATACAAACAAACCAAATTTTCCTATACACGCATACATAAGTATAGTATGCTAGTATGCGCGTGAGTGTGTGTGTGTGTGTGCGCGCGCACAAGTGCAAGAGTTCGGTTGACTAAGATTTTTTATGCACCGGGAAATTGATAAATACAACTTATGTTATACATTTAAAATTAATTTAATTAAAAGTAATAGAGCATATAAATTTCTGGGCGTGCAGTTGATTTTTTGTGTGCTTTTTGTTTGTGCTTGGTACGTTCTACAAATACATTTTGGCGGGCGAAAGCTTTTGTAGCACACAAACACACACGCACATATCTGCACTGAGAAATATACTTCGTTGGTTGTGTGCGTGCAATTAAAGTACCCAGATCTGCTGATAGTAACTGTACACGAATAGACAAGCCAAACGTTCAGCAATTTTCCTATTCACTGTGCAATAGCTTTAGTATTGCAAAAAAAGCTATTTTTAAATGCTGCCGATTTTTGTTTTGCTAGAAAGGACCTAAGCAAGTGCAGAAATATGCAGCATTTTGTTTGTGTGTGTGTGTGTGTGGTATTTGCTTTAGTAACTAGAAAATATTTTTTTTTAATATTTTTTCTGTGGCATATGTACAAATGCATTCATCAACTACGTAAAGCTTGAACGTCATAAATATAGTAATACTCACACCCACTTGCTGTAATTTCTTACAGATATCGACAACAATGGCTATCTGGATCAAAATGACTTCCAGTGCATGGCTGTGAGGGCATGCGTTGTGGAGGGCAAAGGCGACTGCAGTGCTGCGCGCATTGCAGAATATCAAAAACTCATGAAGAACTTGTGGGATGAAATCTCAGAAATTGCTGATGATGACAAAGTAAATAAACAACATAAATCTTGTATTTGTTTATATGTATGTATATAAATTAATTTTGATTATTATTTTTTTTTGTTTGCTTTAGGACGGTAAAATTTCCAATACGGAATTCAAAGAAGCCGTACGAAAAACTTGCGTAGGCAAGAAATACGAAGAATTCCCCCAGGTAAGCAATTTTTTTTACTTTTACGTGGTTGTTGTTGTTGTAGAAGCATTTGTTGTTGTTGTAGAAGATTCATCAAAAAGTATTGGCGTTCGTTGCTAAGGTTACAGTTTTTAGTTGTCTCTAAAATCGTGTCTGTTCCGTTTATGTGGGTCCGAATATCTTGGAAACATATTGACATGGAATCAAAAATGTCCAAAAGCAGTTTTTGAGATTAAAAACATCGTAAAGTTGTTGTTTTCAGACCATAAATTGTTGTTTTAGGAGATTTATATTCCAAATTCGGGTTTTTAGACCATAAATTATTGTTTTAGGAGCTTTATATTCAAAATTCTGGGTATAAAATTAAAAAAAAAGCCATGGTTAAACAGACAGAAACAAAAACAAAAATATTTAAATTATGAATAAATTCGAAAACAGCTTAGTAAGATTATATTTTATTAGAAATATAATTTTAAATTGAAAAATAATTATTTTAATATTTTTTTTCTATTTCAGGCAATGAGGGCGTTTATTGAAGCCAATTTCAAAATTCTAGACATCAATAGTGACGGTATTGTGGGTATTGAGGAATACCGTTATAACTGCATTACCAGAATAGCTATCGATGATGTTGCACCAATCGATAAAGCATTCGACACGCTATTAAATGTAAGTAAAAAATTAAAAAAAAAATATATATTTTTTTTTTTATTAAATTAATCTTTAAATATTAAAATAATAAACAAAATAAAAAAATTATATTTAAAAAAATTAAATTAGAATTATTAAAAATTTAAATGGTTGCTTAAAAATACATAATATTAGACATTATGCATGAATCAGTTTCAATTATTTATATAAATATTAATTTATTTAAAAAATTATCAATTAAAAAAAATTAAATTAAAATTATTAAACATTTAAATATATAATGTTAGAAATTATGCATGAATCAGATTCAATTATTAATATAAAGATTAATTTATTAAAAAAGTTAACATTTTAAAAAAATTAAATTAGAATTATTTAACATTTAAATGGTTGCTTAAAAATATATAATATTAGACATTACTCATGAATCAGTTTCAATTATTAATATAAAGTTTAATTCATAAAAAAAATATATCAATTAAAAAAAATTAAATTAGAATAATTAAAAATTTCAATTTTTGCTCAAAAATACATATTTATAATAATATATAATAATGACTAACAATTTTCAATTATTAATTATATAAATATAATATTATTTCTTTCCATTGCCTATTAAAACAGGACGATGACAGGAAACGCGGTGGTCTGTCATTGGATCGTTACAAGGAACTGTATGCTCAATTTTTGGGCAACACTGCCGACAACCATCCAGCTGTCAACTTGTTCGGGCCTTTATAAATACAAAAAACAACAAAAACTAAAAAAACAAGCAAAATTTTTAACTAAATAAAATAAATATATATTTTTTTGATTGTCTTCGCTGTTGTTCAACTATTGTCATTTAAGTGTCATTCATAATCACTTTTTACATTATAACTAATTAATTAACTATGGCAAAAAAGTGAATTTACGTTATGTACCCACGCACACCGAAAAGTATGTAGAATCGTTATAAAAAAGAAAAAATACAATATACATATATACATAGATAATTGTTAATGGAAAGCAATGAAAAAAACAAAATCTACCTTTTTTTTTGCTCTCCCACACAATAAAAAAAACAATCTTGACATATGTCTCTCTCTCTTAATCTTAAACAAAAAAAAAAACATAATAATGAAATAAAATATTTAAGGACTTTCTATACAGAATATACATTTATGAAGTTATGAAAAAAACAAAGAATATTTAACACAAAGAAAGTATATAAATAAATATAAAATACATATATACACATATGTATCTGTATAATACATATATATAAATATTGTAACATTATTAGCACACAATTACTATATATTTTACGTAAAACTTATTAAATGTTTGTATCAATAACGGCACACACTTCGCAAGCAAGTGTAAGAAAAGAAACTATCAATTTTAAGTACACACTTTAACAAATTATGATGTTCCTTTATTTTATACAATAAAATATATAAATATCTTCGGATCAAGGCAAACGTGTTTTAGTGTTGTGAAAATTAGGGTGGAAACATTTAGTAATATAAAACTTAATAGCAGTTCAGTAAGCATTTGTGAACATGAATAACAGCAATTACATATATCAACCATAATGGAGCACTAGTAAAAAAAAAATTATCCAGAACAACTCCAATTGGGCTGCTACACCAAGTAAACGAGATTTTTCCTTAGCATACCGGTCCCTGTTTCCTGAATTCCCTAGTTATTTGCTAACAGAAGCTTTATGAACACTTTCTGAGAATAAGGCGAGATCAGTCAGAAAGGCAATCAGAAGAATAGACTTGCATTGAAGAAGTCTTATCTTGTCTTAACAGAAGCTTTACGAATACTTTCTGAGAATAAGGCGAGATCAGTCAGAAAGCCGACCAGAAGAATAAACAATTGGGGGGAAAAGTAGCAACTTTTTTCTCCAAAAATGCATTCAAGCTTTTAGTTTTACATGTACATACAATTAGAAAATGTCTGCAACAGGTTTCGTAGTTGCATTTCTTAATCTTATTCAGCCATTTTGTAAAATATTGTAAGGTTATAAACGACAAATTGAAAATTTGATAATTTTGCATTGTTATATACATATACATATGTGAAAATATATAAAATTTACCTTTTCAATACGTTGGACTAATATATTTGTTTGATAGCTATACTTCCGTTTCCGAGACTGAAACTTACTTCCACTACCGAACAACCATTGCGTAAAATGAGCGTTGCCGTGCAAGAACTTGTTTATAGACATAAATATAACACATACACAAGTAATTTAAACACAAGCACCTTCACCTTTACTTTTGTATTCGATATGTATTTGTATATTTACAACATTTTGTATTAAATGAATTTAACAATTTTCCTTAATTTCTACGCACTTCTTTTCCGCTTCACAATTTTTGCAACGATTTCCGCCGCTAATTTTTTGACATAGAAAAGTGTTGCAAGTTTCACATACTATTCCCTAATTCAACAGAGTTGCCGGAGTGCAGTGCAGTCAAATTACCCTTTACCGTCTACTGCAGTATTTCGCCTAATAAAAAGTTCTCGGGTGTGGCAATATTCAACTGCTGACTTTCATCATCGCCTAAATTTACTAAATTTTACTATATTTTCGTACAGTGTTTCATATTTTGTAATAAACAAAATTGCTTCCCCAATAAAGCGATACTTAGGCGGCTGCATTAGTTTTTTTGGCATATTTCAAAGGCAGCTGCGTGGTGCTATAATGGATACGGAACCTTTAGACCCTATGGATATACTTGCATATACTACTGAGGAGTTGCAAGGGCGTTATCGCCTTGCCAAAGATGGCACAGAGAAAGCTAAAGTATTCGCTGATTTCCTGTGTCGTTGGGATGCAGACACAGCGCTGGCACCAGTGAAGAACATGAAGATCGAATTTCAAGCAGGTTTTACATAAATTTTTCTTTTGCAATGTGTATATAAAGTTACTAAATTTGTGAACATAACATACATAGATCTTGATTGGTTCAATGTTACACGGCCGTTACCTTTGAAGTCGCTGCATGGCAAGCTGGTTGTGCTAGATTTCTTCACCTACTGTTGCATCAATTGTATGCATATTTTACCAGAGCTGCATGCGCTCGAAGAACTCTATCCACCAGAAAGTGGTTTAGTTGTGATCGGTGTGCATAGTCCGAAATTTGAGAATGAAAAAGATGGCGCCAACATATTGTCTGCTGTACAACGTTACGGCATTACACATCCTATTGTAAACGATGCACGCATGACATTATGGCGCGCCATCGGTATACGCTGTTGGCCATCATTGCTAGTGTTGAGTCCAAGCGGTGCGCCCATGTTGTTACTAATGGGTGAAGGACATGGTGCATTTCTGCAAAGCTTCACCGAACAGGCGTTACGTCATTACAAAGCAAAAGGTGAAATAGATAACTCGGCGTTGCCACTCAAATTGTCTACTGATGCTATGCCAGCGTCGAACCTTCGTTTCCCCGCAAAAATTGCACGTAGCGAGAATGGACAATTTGCCGTTGCTGACGCGGGCAATCATCGTGTTTTAATATTTGATAGCGAAGGTGTCGTGCGTCAACGTATTGGTGGCAGTACGCCTGGTTTTGTTGATGGCGATTTTACGACAGCACGCTTTAACTCACCACAAGGTCTGGATTTTCTTGATGATGATGTTTTAATTGTCGCCGATACCGAGAATCATGCCTTGCGACAAATAACTTTGAGCGCGTGTCGTGTCGAAACACTAGCCGGTACTGGTCAACAGGGTAATGATCGTGTAGGCGGCAAATTGGGACCACTACAAGCTATCTCTTCGCCTTGGGACATAGCTGCGTTCAGAATGCGCGACATGGATATGTCATTTCATTTGGATGAACGTATTGTGCCTGAAAAAGCAATTGTACTAGTGGCTATGGCAGGCACACACCAAATTTGGGGTTACTTTCCCGAGGGTATCATTTGGTGGAAATATCGGCAATTAGATCAACGTTCATGTGTAGCAATTATCGGTAATGGCATGGAGGAGAATCGCAATAATTCATATCCACAAAATGCAGCATTCGCACAACCCTCAGGTTTGGCTTTGGGTAAGAATTTTCTCTATATTGCGGACAGTGAGAGTTCCAGTATACGTAAAGTGTCAATGGTGGACGGCAAAGTAATGCCGGTTGTGGGCGGTGACCGAAATCCATTAGTAAGTGAAAATGTATTTAATTTATTAAAAAATTATACTAATTTCTGCTTTGCATTTCAGAATTTATTTGCTTTCGGTGACGTCGATGGCAAACAGTACAACGCAAAACTACAGCATCCACTTGCGGTCGCCTACAACAGTGCGACAGATAAAATTTTTGTCGCCGACACCTATAATCACAAAATTAAAGTAATAGACACCGCCACAAGTTGCATAGAAACGCTGTTGATTAAGGACGAGAATGGCGCACTGTTACAATTCAATGAACCTGCTGGCTTGTGCTTCGACGCCAGCGGTCAATTGCTTTATGTTGCCGACACTAATAACCACCGCATACAATTGGTAGATATGAAAACGCTTACAGCGAAATCTTTCAAGTTGGACTTCAATGCAATCGCCGCTGCCAGTAATGACACGGAAACTGATTCAGCGCTCAGCCGCGGCTTAAAACTGCTCAAAAGCGTGCCATTACGCTCTTGCGTACAATTGAAGTTGCGTGTAAATATCAGTTTGAGTAACGAATTGAAGTTCACAGAGGCGGCACCACAACGTTGGACACTTAAGAGTGTCACACCGGGCTTGCAACCGTCAGCGACTTCGGGACAAATAACTAATGGCGCGCTTAACTTGCAACTCGAACGCAATGCAGCTTTATTGCCGGCCGAAGAAGAAGTTAAGTTGGATCTTGCGCTAAGCCTATGCGATGCAAATAGTTGTCTTATGAAGCGTTTTGCTTTGGTGCTAACAGATAGCAACGCCACTGCAGCGTCGTTGGATAAAGCGTGTGTACTCGATGAAAACATAAATATTAAAATTACGCAAAATGAGATTCTTATTAGTTAGTGAAAATTCGGCGTTTACTTTTTTACATTTGTTATGAAAGTGTATTGAAATCGTTGTGTTTCGTGTTATAGATTTATAGTTTATGTAAATGCGCGTATATATGTATACGTTAAAGTACTTGTACTTTTGTAAAAATGCAATAACAACGTATAAAGAACTTGCGACGCTTTTATAATTGCAAATAAAGTGTGTACTTAAAAAGTGTAGTGTGTGTCATGTAATATTGTGTACTTTTAGGTATTCGTAGGTGCAGTATAATAAAACTACGCACTTCAGTTTAGGTTTAATATACATATATACGCGCCACCGCAAGCAATACAAAGCAACCGGTTGTTGTTGTTGTAGCGGTTACACAGGCCTGCCTGAAACATTCAAGCCTAGCCTAATTGTCATCTAACGGGAGGCCCAGGAAACGAGCTGTTTCAATGGGGTCGGACCTAAGGGAAAGGGGTGTCAGATGAGTAGGGTTAATGGGGCATGCAAAGAGGTGGTCAGTGTCATGCGGGGACTCTTTGCATGCAGAAGTTTGGTCTGCTATAATATCCAGAACGAAGTTGAGCACGGGTCACTCTAGTTTTGCGAGGCAACTCGAGCTTTTTGTCTGCAACGGTGGGTGTTGTTTCTCCAAGTACGCCATTCACGGGAAGGGAGTCAATGAAGGTGTAAATAGCTCTTCTGTGAATGGCGTTCAATGCTTGTCTATAGTTAGTCGCGTCCGAAGTCCTGTCGGTATAGTCTTTGAAGTCGTCGAGGTATTTCAGCAGGTAACTGTAGTTGACCGGTGATTTCTACGGAAGCATCCCAACAGAAACTGCTTCTTAAGCATTATGCTATGCTCCTTAACAGATGGCATACGGGCCTCATTGTGAAGGTGCTCGACCGGAGACATCAAGTGGCAACCTGTGGCTGTTCGGAGGGCGGTATTTTGACAAGACTGAAGCTTTCCCATCTGCGTCCTGGCGACTATATTGGGGCTGCGTAGTTAAGGACCGGCTGACCGATTGGCCGGTAAGTTGCCAACAACGTTCCTTTGTCTTTACCCCAGCTACTGCCGGCTAGAGACTTGTTGTGGCTCTGTGCTTTGGTTACAATCGCGGTAGTGTGGGGAGTGAAGGTGTACAGGCTATCCAATGTGACACCCAAAATTTGGGGTTATTGACTGTCGGAGTTTTAATGCCATCTACTGAAATGTTCAGGTCTAGACTGTAGGAGAGTGTTAGGATACTAGCAGAAGCGAGAAAAGTCGGAGGTATCTGTTTTCTCTCGAACGCATGTCATCGATTTCATTGCCCGACGTCAATATCGTACAGTCATCAGCGTAAGAGGTAACTGATACTCATTGTGGTGGTTGAGGGAGTTTCGAAATATAGAAGTTAAATAATAAGGGGGAGAGGACACCAGTGACTAAACAACCGGTCACATACAATAGCGAAGTTTCGTGCCATAAATACTACTATTTTCATACCATAGCGACCACAAAAAATCGTTTAAAATTGAAGATTTCACTTACATATATTTCAAATCTCTTCCATTACATCAGCAAAATACATAGGTTACCTGCTACTCTTTTGAAATGGAAATTTTCACATGTACATATATGTATTTTAAAATTCTTTCATTACATCAGACAAATTGTGTTTTAGTAACCATTTGACAAGCAAAAGTTTGTACATCTATCTATGAAGACATTTGTATTAACATTTTTATTTTTATATCCACCACATTTAAGAGTAATATCATTTGAAAGTTGTTTACACTTTGTTGTTTATAAATGATTTGTAAATACACAGTACATACATTTTTAGCTTAAATGTAACAATTTCATACGAAATAAGTGCTGCATATCAGCAGTAGATTTCATAGTTGCAACTATAATTTATTTTGAAGTGAATTTTTTGACTTCTTGTTTTAAGTTTGCTCATTGCAACAGACAAAATGCGGTTTATTTAGAGATTTGACAAGCAAATCTTTGTACATATATGTGAATATTAATACAATTTTTGCTTAGTTTTTACATACACCACGTTTAAGAGTAATCTCATGTGAAAGTGTTTTTTTTTTTTAATATATAGTTTACCCTTTGTGCATTATACATAATTGATTTTTGACATTTTTAGCTTAAATTTATCAAATTCACATATATAGAATTTTAGCGTAAAAATTTAAAATGATAAGTATTAAAAAATGCTTTTGTTCATACGTGTTGCGTTGAAATTACATAGCTACTATTTCATTTGGCAAACTTCCAATATTTATTCTATGGCGTGCAATATTCTGCGGCTCTCTCTGTATCGCCAAATATTTTGCATACTTCACCCAACAAGTCTTTTAAAATGGCTGGCTGTCCATGTTGATTACCATCCAGTGTGATAGTGGGTATAAAACTAACTGGCGGACGTAATGCATGTGTGGCCTCACCGTTAATCTTTAGTAATTCTGCAGCATGACCACTGCTCATGCATTTTTGTATGAAATCAGTATTTGTAATACCATATTGGCGGGCACACTATAAGGAAATAATAAATAAATTCGATTTATAGATTAGTAGTCGCAGATAAACACATATATATACAAAGCAAAAATATACTTGTATGCGTTTGCATACGTCAAGTGTATTAAGAAATATAATAATAGTGCAGTTGGCAGTGATCATGCAAATAAATGACATGCATTGTTTTATCTTATGTCAATATAATTGCATGTCTTCTTATAAATACACAAAGCACTTAACTGCACTTGTACTAATAAAGCTATATACAAATGCAAAATATAAATAATTTACAGTTAATTACAAGAGTGGATATGAGTTACATACCTTTAGCATAGCTTCTTTGGGATTTCGATTATCATGTATCATACACGCAATCATATTGAGGCGAAGTTCAATTTCAACGCTCTCAATTATACAGGAATGATACATGTTAGCTTCGCATTCGACATTGCCATGTTGGCACTCAAAACGATATGTGCCATCTGAAAGTTTATATGTTTGTGCTTTGCCATAGGGCACCAATTCAACTGCCATGAGTGGCGCAGCTTGTTTATAAGCCGGCAATAATTGTTTGATTATGAAATGCTTTGAATCACTACATAATGCTTCATAGAACACTGTCACCAACACGGGCATTCCGGGTAAGCGTGCTGGCTCTGACGCAGGCTCTGGCTATAGGGTTTTAAGAGGTAGAAATACTATTTTTAAGTTGCTCAGATAAATTATTAATAGTTTGATGCTTACTTACAACGTAGATAAAACCCTTGATGAACAGATGTCGTAGGATCAAGAGTACCACACATAATGCAAACAAAATTATCAAACGTTTATGCCCTATCGATACCATTATTAGTTAACGATGTGCTTAATCCAACTGTATCAAATCTGCTTAGTTAAATACTTAAATACATATATATTTCATTTGGCTTTGCTTTCTTTTTTAAATAAAGATAAACATTTTCACATATGATAAACCATTGATATATGTAGCTATAATAAGTTATGGTGTTAGTTTTGTTGTTAAAAAAATTTGCAAATTTCCAACGATTGTACTTATCGAACACGTTGCGAATTTATTTGAATACACAACTTTTACTTTTTTGTTTGAAAACTGTTTTATTACACAAAAAAATAAAAAGTTTCGCAAACATAAGCAATTTACAAATTACAGGTTCATCAGCAGTCAGCTGTTATATGGTTTGTGGATTCGCCGCAATGTTGCCACTTAAGTATATTTATATAGTTTCCAATAGTTTCTGACACGATTATATAAATTTTGAAATGCTACAATTGTTATATATTTATTCAATATAATAATAAAAATAAAAAAAACACAGTAGCTCATATTGTGAAATAATATAAAACAAATTTTAAATACTTCCCAGTATGTTCAGTGTATTATTCACTTATGAGTGCACGTTCAGTGCAACAATAGTTCGATTTGACATTTAACGAGGTTGGAATTTAGTTGGAATTAATTTCAATGTGCTTGTGTCTAATATTTCTAATTTAGTGTGAATTTAATGAAATAAAAATGGCAAAAAGACTGCAAGAATATGTGAAATACACAATAAAAGAGTTGGAATCCTATACGAAACAAGAAGGTTCCTGTGTGCGTAAAATAAATTCCAATTTACATGTATCATTAGGGCCGTATTGCCTGGCCGATTTTCAACATGCGCTCAGTGCTCATATAATGCGTCGGAAAGTTGGCTACTATGATGCCAGTCTAGAGGGGATCGTGTTGGACATAAAGTGTATCAAATTGTTGAGCACCGCAGCTGCATTAAGAGCAGATGATCCACGTATACATGTTGACGTGAATGCCGATTGCTTTGTGTTTTGTCCCGTCGCTGGTGCGGTACTGAGCGGTGTGGTCAAGCATATTGGTAATCATCATATCGGCGTAATCATTTACAGAGTTTTCAACGTGAGCATTCGGTTTGCAGCAAAAATCAATAAGGAAGAGTTTAAAATGGATGATACTGTACAATTTCGGATAAAAAATTTCAATTTGCAAAATGTATTTCCATACATTGAAGGCGATCTTGTGACAGCTAAAGGTGATAAAATTACGGTAAGTGGAAAAGCTGTTGTTACAACTCTTAGTATCTATCTATATTAATTATGTATTTAAAATTTGCAGCATAAATTTATCAAAGTTGAACCTGAAAGTGCGGAAAGCAACATTGATTCCGGCATTGAAGTGCGTGATAATCAGGAACTTGACGAGTTAGTTACTTTAATAAAAAAAGATCATGCTTCGGAAGATGATGGCACGCCATCAAAAGCAAACAAGAAAAAAGATAAACTTCATGCCAGCAAAAGAAAGCGAAAGGCCAGCGAAAGTAATGTGTCATTTAATGAACCGACGACTATTAAAAAAGAGCCTTCATCAGACAAGAAGAAACGTAAACATAACGATAGTGTGGAAGAAGTCCAGATTGTAAAAGAAAAAGCTACAGTGAAAAGTAAAACGAAGAAAATAAATGGTGAATTATTAAATGCAACACAAATTAAAACGGAAGAATTTGAAGATTTGTTTACAACGCCAACTAAGAAACGCAAGCCAAAAACAAATAGTATATCGCTAAGTTAGCTACTGACTTCGAGTATGCTGTAGTTTGTGTCCTCCGATTCTCCAAATTATAAGTAACTATTTACTGCTACTACAACAACAACATCTTGTAGTGTGTAAAACAAAAGTGTTTGGACTTTTTTAAAATAAAAAATCTTAAGTTTGAAACGCAAATATGTTTTAAAAATATACTTAGTAAAACTGTACTTTGTGCAGTGAGCTTCTTATTTTAAAAACTAATAATAATGCTAGGTATGCAAGTGTACAAAAATAGTATACATTTGTATGGAAAATATGTATATTTGCTAGTTGATATGCATACCAGTTTTTTATAATAATGCAATATATTTAAGTTTGAATAAGCTATTTTGTAAATTTAGCATTAATAAAAAAAGAAGTTGAATATAAAACAAAAAAAATTTCAATTCTTATATTATAGAAGTTAATAGGAAATCCTTTTTAGATTTTACTTGCTTTGTGTAGTGAAAGCCAGAAGTGAAAAAAATTTAATTTTTAAGTTTAATTATTTGTGAAGTGTTTTTGTAGTTAGATGTGCATTCATTATGTTGAGAATTACGAATAATATCATTGTATCTGTTACACACTAAATTTTACAGAAGAAATGGCAGAAGGAAGATGCACTTAGACTTATAAAAAAAATGGAAAATGGGTGTGGCGTCGCACACTTATGAGTCAAAAACCATTTCTCAGGAACTACTCGACCGATTTCAATGAAATTCGGTTTGTAATAGTTTCCTTACATCCCAATGATATGTTGTGAAAATAGGACAAATCGCTTCACAACCACGCCTACTTCCCATATACCAGAACTCTGAATAGTTTACTTTACAATATAAAAAGCTATAACTCTGCCATAAAAAAATTAAAGTTAATACAAGTGAAGATATCGGAACAGAACTTTGCAGAAATATTGTATTTAAAGACTGGCATCGCCCTTCTAAAAATCGTCGTAATCGGTCAATAAATTTTCCAGACCCTATATATCGAATATGAGGACCTCAGTACTTCTAACAATCGAATCGAACATGAAGAACTCAATGCCTAAGGGAATTTTTCACCGAAAATAACGGTAAATCTCTCAGATATGTTAATGTGTCTCTGTACAAAAAATGGCTAAAATCGGGTCATAACATCCCCTAGCTCCCATATACCTAATTATTGGTTACTTCGAAAATACGCATAGATGTATCGGTTAATATGTGAGATATCTTAGCAAAATAAAGTGAGCGTATAGTCTGGATATAGTGTACCTTGGTGGTTAGGTGAGGTACGAAGGCTGTTTCCCTATAAAGGGGGAAACCCACTTACGACTATCGAGAGCAGTCCTTCGTAATGCCGTAAAAATTCAACCTCCTCACTTATTTATGAATCGACAAAGACCTTGGAACCTACCACATATCTGCAGAGGTTTTTAACTTCTGTATCCGCTAATTCGTGGGGGTGCCCAAAAAAGTGAGATCCAAGGATTTTTTGTCTAGATCTCGCAAAGGCGGAACATTCCAAAAGGAAATGCTGGGAGGATTATACCGCACCTTCTTCTAGGCAGCTTTTGCAGCTAGCATCCGGTAAAATTTTTAATTTGACCGCGTGAGTCCCAATGGGACATTCATTCCAGAAGCAAGTTGCAACAGGACAGCGGCGCTCCTGTTTGTTCCCATTCCACTGTAAGTGCAACAGAAGTACCTAGCCTAGCAAGCTCATCAGCCTTGTAGTTTCCTGCGATTCCACTGTGGCCAGGCACCCAAACTAGTATGATAGCAAAGTGCTCCGATGCAACTGATAGCGAGGACTGACAATCCTTTACCAGCCTGGAGCGCACAGTCATTGAACTTAAGGCAAATATTGCCGCCCAACTATCAGAGTGGATCGTCACCTTTCTGAAAGCCGCTGCACTCCGCAGCAGTGAATCTGCTGCAACCTTTATGGCCACGACTTCCGCTTGAAACACGCTACAATGGTCCGGAAGTCTGAAGCTGAAGTTAATGAGAAGTTGCGGACAATAAACTCCTCCTCCAACTTTCTCCGCTAACTTCGACCCATCCATTAAGAAAGAAGAAACTTACCGCGCCTCTCCTCCAGCGACTTCTACCCACCCAACCCTCTCTTGAAGGTATGAGAGCAGAGAATAGACCGCCAGGGTAGGGCTCGTCGACATGATGGTAGTCCAGTAGCCTCGGAATGAAGTCGAATCGCTTGAGGATACTAGAGTGCCCAGGCGCACACTCTGTTATATACCCAGCCTCCCTCAGCCTGATAGTGGTTTTCGCGGCCATACACCTTCCGGCTATGTCCACGGGTGTTATATGAAGTAGGGAATTCAGTACCAAAGTCGATGTGATCCGTAGCGCACCGCACATGGCTATGAGCGGCGCCCGTTGCACACCCACTAGCTTCTTAGCTAGTGAAGTCTTTTCAAGCGCTTCCCACCATACGTGAATCCCGTCAAACATAGGTTTGACTATAGCCAAAGAACTACTTTTGGTGAGAGGCCCCATCTACAACCAATGGTTCCCCTACAACAATACAGGTCAACCGATGCCTTTTTTGCACTTTCCGCAATGTTGGCTTTCCAATAAAGCTTTCTGTTCAAGGCAACACCTAGGTACTTTACGCTGTCGGCGAGGTGAAGACACACTCCTCCCATCGACGGCAGAGTCGCATCCGAAAAGAACTAGCTCAGTGGTAAAAATATGTGAAATCGTTTCGGAATTACCTCAACCCTCATATATTGTACTAGCTGACTCCGCAGTCGTTGCACTGCGTGAAATTATTTGTTTTGAAAACAAAGTTGAATTTGTATAGTGTTGGAAAACATTTATTTGCGATTTTTCTAAATTTCTTTTTCAATGTAACTCAGCTTAATAAACAACATTTTTTGTTTTCTGTTCCGGTGCGTAAATGTACAGAGAAGATGGTTTTTCAACTCGTGAATGAAATTTATGCAACACACCTCCAGCGACTGTCTTTGAGACCTGTTGATTGTCATCCCAAATGCAAGTCTCGTTGGAAACTCAATACGTTTGAACTGAAATGGCAAATCGTTGGAACTCAAAGAAATTCGTGGAATCAAGCATTCTGCCCCCTTGTAAGTCCCCTTAAAAAATTCTTGCAACTATTACATTATTCGATAGCTGCTTGAAGATTGCGAAGCATAATAAATGACAAAGCATTATAATGACAAAGAATTTAGAAATTTCACTGGATAATTCACAGCTTCGTCTACATTTTCAACATGATCGATCGATGTGTATGAGCACAAATCTCTCGGAAGTTGACTTTAAGTCGTATAGATTAAATCATCGACATCGGTATTTTTGGCATTTAAAAATCTGCGTGCACTCAACCAATCGTAGTTACGATAAATTTGGCTAATGTTCGGATTGATTTCAAACTATTAGAAGTATTAACCAGAATTTGCCTAGTTCTTTGCAAATCTTCTGCGGTGCTTTCCTGTTGCAGGAACACCCGCATATTCATGGCCAATCATATGGTTTTCGCGTGCCGCCACAAGTACGATGAATTCGATTGATTTCGAAATAACAGAATGTGTTTGCCAATAACAATATCATTACGCCACCAAAGCGACGATTATTATTCCACAGATCTTTCATTGTTCTGTCAAGTGCTTCTAGAAAATTTCGCTCTTCTCATAGATGTTTCATAGATTTGCATGTTTAACTGAAGCTACAATGTCGAATGTGCCGTTCTTCTAACTTCAAGTAGCGTTGCTGCAATTCCAGTAGATGCGAGAGCCAACGTAATGCCAAAATCAATGATATCAGAATCAATCAGGATTCCCAGTTCCACCGTGCGTATCAAGAAATAAAAGTCCACCATTTCCATCATGGACAGCCTTAATCAATTCATCATAGGTCGTCTTTTGCTGCTCTTTATACTTGTTGTTCCAAAGTTATTCTGTCGTATGCACGATTCAGTACATCTCTAATTTGACGATTTGGTGATGGCATATGAATTTCAATGCTTCATTGTAGATGTGACCGTTCATTTGCAATTCCGAATTCTCTGTTGCCACTTGCCAATTTCCGACTTTTCCGAATTGTTTTTTTTTATAGATAGATTGAAAAAAAAAATGTATTGAAAAAAGTCACTTTTTGGAATTTTACAATTTTCCGACTAAACCTTCCAAGTTCCACAACGAACAACCTCTGAACATTTCATCAATAAATTGCGAGAGTATAAAATGTTCGGTTGCAGCCGAACTTAGTTTTTTTCACCTTTCCTCACTTGTTTTGTTTTTTTACTTTTTTCACTAAAAAAAATAAAACCTTTGCATTTTGTCCAACAATAAATATAAATTTATTAGTACTAAAAAAGAATTTGATTCTTACATTACATTTTACATTCATATAGTCACCATACAATATATTATACAATAAATAATTATTTTTTTATTTAATTTTTATATTTATTTTAATACGCACAAATCTACGTATTGTATCTGAAATTTTCCTAAATATAATATATATATATATAATACGTAAATATAATATAATTTACAGCAGAATATGCTAGGTTTTATACGCTAAATAAGAAGCCAGTTAGTCATATTGTGGGCGCCACCAAAAAGCGGAGCAAAAATCAAGGTAAAACATTTTGAAAATGTCTAATCTAATTATAATTAGCATAAATCATGTTGTAGTTGCAGTAACTACATGCATGGTGGAACTATTTGTTTGCTAAGATAACGGTAAAATGTTAAAAAAAAATTAAGTAAAAAATAATGAATTTCTAAACTAACGCAAAGGAAAGCGGAAAACCAATTCGTATGTGTATGTGGAATAGCTAGTACATTGTACGATATTCATTATAGTATTCATTAGTAATTGTATGCATATCCTACATAAGTATTCGTAGTTGAGTAAGACTAAACCGAAATCTCTTGTATATGTACACGTTTCTTGCCGCTCGTCGACGAAACCGTATTTGAGCCCGACGAACGCAAGATGCCACCTTGTTGTTGTTGTTGCTGCTGCAGATGTGCGCTTTGAAATGATCTTGGTGGCGGTGGCGGTTCTGGTATATCATCATCATCCAAATCATTGACAATCTCATCGGTGGACACTTTGACAGCATTCTCGATTTCCTTAAACGACAACTGATCGGACGATTGTACAGCATAATCAAATTGCATTGACGTTTGACTGCCGCTGGCCATAAATGAGCTACGTCGGCTCGGCAGCAACGCTGATTCGAGCACCGCTATACCGGGTGCCAGTGGCATTTGTGTGCCGTATGTGGCCATTTCGATATTGCTAATGGCTGGCAAGTGTTGCATATCAACCGCCGCATCCTTGCTGCCACTGTAGCTGGGCGCATCGTGTGCGCTGTGATGCTTCGTCTTTAGCAAGTCCAATGTGCTGCTCGAGCTGCTGGGCCAATTCAATTCCATATGTGCGGTTGTTTGTGTGGACGGCAAGTCGACGAGCAGCTTCTCATCCTTACCGCATTTCGGCTTCTCATCGTAGTAGTTGTATTCGCCGAACAGCACCGTGCTCTTGCCGCTGGTGAGCGCATCAAAATGCAAGCTGCCCTCGTCGTCGGCCAGCGCATTCAGTTTCAGTATGCTGGCAGTTTTGCCCGGTTCGTTTGTGTCTTGTAGTTCCTCTTTGGTTTTTGCGTCACGTGCACGCTTTTCACGTTGATGATAAATGCCCGCGAAGATGAGTATGTTGAGCGTGAGTAGGAAAATACCAACGGCGACGGTGGCAATTAGAGCTGTGGTGTAGCTGGGGAATTGTTTGCCGCTAAGTCGTCGAAACATTTCCAAATTGCCGATTAGTCCTGTGGAGGCGGTGGCCAGGTCTTTTTGTTGACCACCATTATCCAGCACTGAGCGATTATCTGTTGCTGTCGGTTGTTGTGTGGATGCGCTGTCACCAATATTCGCATATATTGTGCCATCAGGGTTGCATTCTGTGAGTAAGTGGGTGAAAATTAGTGGTTGGCATAAGTTTTGAATACTTTTTTTGTTTTTGTTGTAACAATCAACAAGTCAAGGGAACTCTTTGTCCTAAACAAGATCAATCTTTCCCAAGTTATAGGTGTTCTAACTGGCCATTGTCCCATTGGGACTCACGCGGTCAAATTAAGAATTTTATCGGATGCTAGCTGCAAAAGCTGCCTAGAAGAAGGTGAGGTAGAATCCTCCCAGTATTTCCTTTTGGAATGTCCCGCCTTTGCGAGATCTAGACAAAAAATCCTTGGATCTCACTTTTTTGGGCACCACCGCGAATTAGCGGACACAGAAGTTAAAAACCTCTGCAGATTTGTGGTAGGTTCCAAGCGCTTTGTCGTTTCATAAATAAGTGGGGGGGTTGAATTTTTACGGCATCACAAAGGACTGCTCTCGATAGTCTAAGTGGGTTTCCTCCTTTACAGGGAAACAGCCTTCGTACCTAACATAACCTAACCTAACCTAACAATTATCTAACAGGAGGACCATTAAACGAGCTAATTCAATAGGGTCGGACCATAGGGCGAGCGGTGTTAGATGAGTGGGGTTCATTGGGCATGGAAAGGTGTGGTTAGTATTATGCGGGGACCCCCTGCATGTAGGACATGTGTTTTGTATATTGTGGTGTCTGGATATGTAACGTGTGGTCCAAGTAGAAATACTTTTTTCAATAGTCTGGTTTTGATAGATCACGCGTGAGTCGTTAACACACAGTTAAGAAAATAAAGCAGCCGTAGTCGATTCGGAGCCGTTAGCAGCCACTCGGACTGACGTATAGAACGACTTGGTGCGAGAACTGAAGCCGCTCGACCCACACAAGCGACATCACTTCGCTCTATGGGCTCTTGCAAAGTTTTAAGAAGATCCGACGATTTCGAACCAAATTTTCTTCAGCGATGAGGCCCATTTCTGGCTCAATGGGTCTGTAAAAAATCAAAATTGCCTCATTTGGGACGAAGAGCAACCAAGAGCTGCAATTTCAACCAGAAAAAAAGGTTCGGTGTGGTTTGTGGACCGGTGGTTTCAACAAGACGGCGCCACTTCCCACACATCGCAATCAATGGATTTACTGAGAGAACATTTCGGTGCGCAGGAAATTTCACGTTTTAGGCCGGTCGACTGGCTACCAATGAACCTGTGATATCATACCGTTAGGCTTTTTGCTGCGGGGATATGTAAAGTCTAAAGTCTATGCGGACTATCCCGCTTCGTAAATGCTCGAACGAGTAATCGAAAATTGAACTTAACGGAAGGACCTTCTGAGACGTAGCTGCGGCCAACATTTCAAAGATATAATCTTGAAAAAATAAATGCCAAAGAATGTTATTTCGATTGATAGTAAACATTCCCCACTAAATTTGAATTTTCTCAGTTTTTTTCTTTAAAAAGTAGGAAACATCGAAATGGATTACCCTTTAGGAGTTTTACCTTCTCCAACATCCAGAATGAATTGCCACAACAGCAGGGTTTACATTAACGGAACTCAATGGGATTTTTCCCGCCATTACGATAATCTAACCCTCATTGGATCGGCATAAAATATTCTCCAAATAAAATAAAATCCGGGTCCGTTCCGGTTAAGAAGAACCGGTGATTCCTACAAATTTTCATATAAATGAAGATTTCACTCGAGAAATTTGAGATTTTTCCGGAGAAGAGAAGACCGTCCTTTGGAGCTTCCTACGAAGGTTTTAATCAAACAGAACCGTCTACAAAAATTTCCGCTCAAGTACAACAGATTTACAGGAGGAGTTAAATTTCAAATAAACCGAACCGAACGGTATCAACTCAAGGATTGATTATTATTATTATTTCTACAACAACATTTTTACCTATTTAAAAAAAAATTAGAGCTTTTTGTGGTTCTAGATCCGCTAACTATCTATCTATCTTTCTAAAAGGTTTTCTTGAATTTCATGGTAGCGCTGAAGAGAGTGATTTCGCCGTTCGTTTTTTTGGACCAAATCGGTATAAACATATATCTAACTAAGTCCCTTTCGATGACGTAAACTCGATTATCTTGGTAGTTTGTCTTTAATCATGTAGTGAAATACATCCTGTGATGGCTCTGAGGCATGGGATTCCATTATGATCGTGTTTTTTGGGTCTATGGAAACCAATAATTTAAGCAAATGGGTGAACGAGTACAAAAACAAGCGTTAGTAGTAGAAGGTTTGGTCTATTTTGTCCCAAAGGGTCCTAAAAGGTGTATTTATGCTAAATTCAGAGTCACTGAGAAATATTCCTTAGGACCTCTCACACTGAAACCCGTATAACCTGTTCTTGAAAGACAACTTCACAATATTACCTGTTGTTGTAGCGCCAATCAATGTATTAACACCAGCCTTCGTGTTATTACTCACAGCTTTGGTGGCTGTGGTGGATTTTGGCGTCTTCACCACGACAGTATCCTCATCATCGGCCGGTTTCGTTTGCATTTGTGGGCGTACGACACCTGCGTGGGAGAGGGATTTTATTTACTTTTAGTAAATTATTTACACAAACGATGCTTGTTTTACCGACCTTCGTACAAATCACGATTACTATTATCATCCGGGAACTGATGATGGCGCATGGACTGATCATTGATATTGGAATGCTTGTGCAATTGTGGTATCAAATTCAACCACATTGACAATTTATGACCGCGATAATGACTCTGCACCTCCGCTTTATTACCTAAGAGTATATTAAAGAAATATAGCGAAAGTACAGTTGTACAGCCATTAATATGCGACTTACCCAATTCCAAGTAGAGTTGATTCACCACATCGTAGGCATCCCAAAAGGGCAAATGTTCACCATGACCCAGGCTCGGTTCATCGGCGACAAATCTCAAAGCAGCATTCAGTAATTCATTCGATTCGTTGTTGTTGTTATTATTATTGTTGTTGTTGTTGTTGTTGTGCATATGTCGTTTATAGTAAGCGCGTCGTTCACGCATCGCACCGCTACGTCGCTGATTGTAGATGAGCGCCAAATTGATCGTGCCACTACTCGTGTCCACCAAATTGGCATGTTGCAGACTCAGTTGATGTGGTATGGTGAGATTGAAGAACTTATTGACGGCGTTTAGTGTTTTGAGTGAGGCGCGTTTCACTTTGCCATGATCGAGTTGTTGTGTGGCGGCATTGTAACCCGTTGATCTTGATGCAACTGATGCCGCTATGGATGGTGTGTCTAAACCTGAATGATTTGGATTGCTGAAAGGGCGACAAAGAAGTTAGTGTTGTGTACACGTGGCGTATGAGTAATATACATATATGTGAGATCAAATTGCAGTTACATGGCGTATGAGCGATATTGTAGGAATTTTATACAGTGTTACTTCGTTGAGACGAGAGAATTTTTTTATGTGATAAATTAAAAAAGAAAATAATTGAAAGAAATTACAAAAAATAAAAATCTAGTTATAAATTAAATTTTTTAACTTTTTTTAGACAACGATAACCCTGGCTTTGTGTTTTTTTAATTTTTCTAAAATCAGGTTTTTATACTCTCGCAACATGTTGCACAGAGCATAATAGTTTTGTTCACATAACGGTTGTTTGTGTTACCAAGAAATAAAAGAGCTAGAAATGGGGTTATATATGTATATAAAGGGTGATTTTTTAAGAGCTTGATAACTTTTTAAAAAAAAAAAACGCAAAATCTCAACGGTTCTTTATTTGAAACGTTAGATTGGTTCATGACATTTACTTTTTGAAGATAATTTCATTTAAATGTTGACCGCGGCTGCGTCTTAGGTGGTCCATTCGGAAAGTCCAATTTTGGGCAACTTTTTCGAGCATTTCGGCCGGAATAGCCCGAATTTCTTCGGAAATGTTGTCTTCCAAAGCTGGAATAGTTGCTGGCTTATTTCTGTAGACTTTAGACTTGACGTAGCCCCACAAAAAATAGTCTAAAGGCGTTAAATCGCATGATCTTGGTGGCCAACTTACGGGTCCATTTCTTGAGATGAATTGTTCTCCGAAGTTTTCCCTCAAAATGGCCATAGAATCGCGAGCTGTGTGGCATGTAGCGCCATCTTGTTGAAACCACATGTCAACCAAGTTCAGTTCTTCCATTTTTGGCAACAAAAAGTTTGTTAGCATCGAACGATAGCGATCGCCATTCACCGTAACGTTGCGTCCAACAGCATCTTTGAAAAAATACGGTCCAATGATTCCACCAGCGTACAAACCACACCAAACAGTGCATTTTTCGGGATGCATGGGCAGTTCCTGAACGGCTTCTGGTTGCTCTTCACCCCAAATGCGGCAATTTTGCTTATTTACGTAGCCATTCAACCAGAAATGAGCCTCATCGCTGAACAAAATTTGTCGATAAAAAAGCGGATTTTCACATTTCGAACCGAACACTGATTTTGGTAATAAAATTCAATGATTTGCAAGCGTTGCTCGTTAGTAAGTCTATTCATGATGAAATGTCAAAGCATACTGAGCATCTTTCTCTTTGACACCATGTCTGAAATCCCACGTGATCTGTCAAATACTAATGCATGAAAATCCTAACCTCAAAAAAATCACCCGTTATAAATGATCAGGATGACGAGTGGATTTGAAATCCGGATGTCTGTCCGTCCGTCTGTCCGTGCAAGCGATAACTTGAGTAAAAATTAAGATATCTTAATGAAACTTGGAACACATATTACTTGGCACCCTGAGGAGGTTGCTTTAGATAATGGGCAAAATCGGACCACTGCCACGCCCACAAAATGACGAAAACCGAAAACACATAAAGTGTCATAACTAAGCAATAAATAAAGTTATGAAAATAAAATTTGGAACATAGGATCGCATTAGGGAGGGATGTAATTGTTTTTGAAAAGTGGGCGTGACCCCCAAATAGGTTTTTTGTATATAACCCGCAAACCAATAAAGCTATATAAACCAACCTTTCTGCAATTGTTTCTTTTAGCAATTTACTTATACAGTTCAAAAATGAAAGAAATCGGATAATAACCACGCCCACCTCCCATACGAAAGTTAGGTTGAAAATTACTAAAAGTGGGTTGCCTCACTAACGAAAACCGTCAGATACACTAAATTTTACAGAAGAAATAGCAGAAGGAAGCTTCATTCAGATTTTTTTACAAAATGTAAAATGGGTGTGGCATCGCCCACTTATAGGTCAAAAACCATATCTCAGGAACTACTCGACAGATTTCAATGAAAATCGGTATATAATATTTTCTTGACACCCTGACAACACGGTTAAAAAATGAGCGAAATCGGTTCACGACTACTTTCCTTATAACTCAATTTTGAATTCCATCTTATTCCTTCACTTTATAATGTAAACATAAGAAACTAATGAAGTTAGCGGAATAAAACTTTACACAAATAGTGTATATGATCTGTGGCATCACTTTTGAAAAAATTGTCGAAAACGGATTTTAACTTTTCAAGGCCCCAGATAACGAACATGTTGAACTCAGGGCCATAGGTTAAATTTTAACCGAAAATATGGGTAAATCTCTCAGATAATTTAATGTAATTCAGAGGAAATTGTTTCCTTCCAATGGTGTGTCTCTGTTCCAAAAATTATTAAAATCGGGTCATAGCATCTCCTAGCTCCCATATACATAATTATAGGTTTTTCAAAAACTCGTTGGGCTTTATTCCGAATATATGTATTGGTTAATATGTGATATATCTTAGCAAAATTAAGTGAGCGTATAGTATTGGATATAGTGCACCTTGCTGGTGAAATTGAATGAAATCGGTTCAGGAATTACCTCAGCTCTCATATCTATGTATATATGATGATTTTCGCTATTCTATTAAACTTTGGGTAAATTTGTTATCTTAATAAAATTTCTTCAATAAATTGCGAGAGTATAAAATTTTCGGTTACACCCGAACTTAGCCTTTCCTTATTTGTTATTATTAATTTTATTATTTTCATTATAACTCAATCAAAATAAAAATATAACCTCAAATTATTAAATATATTATAGATTATATTTTTTAGACAGTTGGTAACAATAATAATCAAATTTGTTCACTGTTTATGTAAAAAAGCAAATATTATTTTCCAATAAATAATTTTTCTTAAAATTAAATTGAATTGAGTTAAGAATTGAATCATAGAGGAATGCACTTTTACTAGACAACGGTAACCCTGTTGTTTTTTTTTATAATTTCTTTAATTTTTTATTTATTATAATATTGTTTATATTATTTTCATTAAAACTTGCCTATACAAAAATATAACCTCAAATTATTAAAAATATTTAAATTTTTCAGATACTTGGTAACCCTATTTGCTTTCAATGTGTTCACTGTCTATGTAAAAATTATTTTTAAATTATTTTTAAATAAATAATTTTTACTAAAATGAAATTGATTTTAGCATTTGTGAATCATAGACCACTATATTGATCGTATATATATATACATATGTGTATTAAAACATTGTAAATTTTCTATTTTATTTAATTATCAGCATGCTCACCCCGTTTTCGCAAAATTCGCGAGATAGCGCAGCATAAGGCGACTAATCTGTTTCTCCTGAGTTGTATAGTTGTGCGGGAATAGTGGTGAAATGGGTAATCCTAACCAAAAAGGCACATCTTCACCACGAACGGAACCGGTTCGCTAACGAAGAGATAAAAAATGTCTTATTTAGAAATAAAATAGATTATAATACAATATTTTAAGGTTAACATGAAAAATGCAATAAGTGGAATTGTGGTGAAATCGAAAACTAAAGTTGTAAATATATTTGAAAGTTAAAAATTTGATTTTTTTAAATTAAAAATATTGAAAGTAACAATCTAAGCAACAGATAACATCAGTTATGCCGTATCTTTGCATTATCTTGTATCTATGTAGTTATGATGAAAAATAGAAAAAAATTTAGTTTGATATGAAAGACGTGCTAAGTAGTCTTTCATCTCAAACTAAATTTTATTCTATTTTCCACCATAACCACAGATATACATATATTTTGCTGACTTAATGACCACCCACCTGCGGATACTCCTCTTCGACTGTTCTATGCTTAAAATGTATAAAATAACTGCGACCACCACGTAAACTATGCATATAACCTAGTTTGATCAGCGCTGCTGCAGTGTGCCCATCACTCAAAAAGGAGAGAGTAGCATCACGTGAGCTCAGGGGACTGCGTATAGCCTTTTCCCAATCGGTATATTCATTCTGTAAACAAGTGAATACAAAGAAATAATAATTTTAATGATTTTCAAAAATACGAAATTATCGAAAAATACGACATTTTCGTACTAAATTTATTTTTAATGTTTTTTTTTTGTGCAAACTCACCTTTAACACAGCAAATATTTCATTTAAATGATAATGAAAATTATTACGAACAAATGTTCTTAGTATACGATCACGTCGTGTTTCGTTAAAACCAAATTCCAAATCTTGTGCACTCAAATCCAGATACGATTCCACTGAGGTAAGGCAAAAAATGAGGTCGCGTTTTGGAAAGTTTGCAAATTCAATTCCTGATGTACTATTGGTGGAGTGGAAGAAGTAATAAAATTCAATAATTTTTAAAATATAAAAAAAAAGATTTTAAATAATAAAAAAATAATTTATATAAACGCTAGGGTGGTTTGAAATAAAAAATACTTAAAAAATATTTTCAAATTTTGTAAAAGCGAAGTTGCGTTTCAAAATTTTGATATGAATTTACATTTTTAATTTTAGAAAATTGTATAAAATGAATTGAATATTATATAGTCTCAGGTATGGCGAGCAGTTATGAATATTTAAATATTTTTATTAAAAACCTGTAATTAAGTTCGAATAAGTCGAAATCGAAAATATGGTACAAATTCAAAATTAATTTTTCGATCGTACTTCGAAAATCTTAAAACCTTTCATTTCATTTTATACAAACTTTCAAAATTAATTTAAACTAGAAATAAATTTTTCGATAGTACTTCGAAAATATTAAATCCTCTTTTTATTTTCTATACAAAATTTCGAAAGTAATTCAAATTCGAAATTAATTTTTCGATCGTGTTTCGAAAATTATAAAACTTTTAATTTTAGTTTTCTACAAATTTTCGAAGTTAATTCAAATTCGAAATTATTTTCCGAAAATTTCGTTCGTATTTCGAAAATTTTAAAACTTTTAATCTAATTTTCTACAGACTTTCGAAGTTAATTCAAATTCGAAATTAATTTTTTTTAGTACTTCAAACATTTTCAAACCTTAAATTTCATTTTATGCAATGTTTCGAAATTAATTCAAATTCGAAAATTTCGTTCCTATTTCGAAAATTATAAAACTTTTAATTAAAGTTTGTTTTCTACAAAATTTCGAAGTTAATTCAAATTCGAAATTAATTTTTCGAAAATTTTAAAACTTTCAATTTCATTTTATACAATGTTTCGAAGTTAATTCAAATTCGAAATTAATTTTTCGCTAGTACTTCAAACATTTTCAAACCTTTAATTTCATTTTATACAATGTTTCGAAATTAATTCAAATTCGAAATTATTTTTTCGAAAATTTTGTTCATATTTCGAAAATTTTAAACTCTTAATTTTAGTTTTTTACAAATTTTCGAAGTTGATTAAAATTCGAAATTAACTTTTCGTAAATTTCGAAATTTTTAAAACTTGTAATCTTATTTTCGACAAACTTTCGAAGTTAATTCAAATTGAAATTATTTTTTTCGAAACTTTTGTTCGTTTTTCGAAGATTTTAAAAATTTTAATTTAATTTTCTACAAAATTTCGAAGTTAATTCAACTTCGAAAATTTTCAAATATTTAATTTCATTTTATTAAATAATATTACAAAATTAATGTAATCTCTCTAAATGAAAATTAAAACCGATTTTCATATTTACAATTTTTTCAAATAATTTTCGTATCATTATTAAAAATTTTAATTATTTCTCCAGCATTTAATTATAAATTTAATATTTTTATTTTTCCAAATAACTTGTGAACCACCCTATTAAAAATTTACTATATGTATTAGTTACCTAACAATAGCAGAACCTAAAGGTAACGATAATTCTCCAATTGGATCGGTATTCGGCGATATGACTGTGCCATCGATGAAAGGCGCAAAGCCACTCAAAAATCTAAAATACAAACATTTTTTAATTCAAAAAAATATCTATATTTTCAATAGCAATCATCAAACCCACCGTGGATGATCGATTTTCACGGCTAACAATTCAGCCACCGTCTTCGTGCGCAGACACGGTGCCAAATCATCGTACAACATATCGCCATGACAACCAGTCTGTTCGGCAACGCGGCGCTTTACGAACAACGGATTCTTTTGTATGGCCCACGGTGAGAGCGCAGAGCCACTAACCAACACAGCGCGCTGTACAAGATCTAGAAATGAGATTATTTTATTTATTTTTCATACGCAAACATTTCGACGCCATTTTGTATACATACCGCTAGCCACAGGCGACACCATCAATATATTGGCTAACGCTGCGCCTGTGCTATGTCCGAGCAATGTTATGCGCTGTGGATCACCGCCGAAAGCGGGTAGATTCTCTTTCAGCCAATGTAAACCAGCTACGAGATCCATTAACCCGAAATTTCCCTGCGCGCTCTCTTTCCCGCCCGTTTTGAGGAAACCAAATATGCCGAGCCGAAAGTTAATCGTCACTACGACGATATTACCATGCGCCGCTAACTCCGAACCATCATATGGATTGCCCGAATTCCATTCATACGATTCGCCATGTAAGAGTAGTACGGTGGCGAGTAGCGATGTTGGCGGATCGTGCGTGTGCTCCATGGAGCTGGCGGAGCCTGTGGAGTGAAATGGTGGAATTTTTCATATTTAGAGTATTATATATATTTAGAATATAGTAATTGCTGTTGTAGTCAAAGACTTAAGATTTTTAAATATCAATAAAAAGTGTCATAAAATAAGGGAAAGTTCAGCTAAAGCAGTCGACTTCAAACTTATTTTTACACTTAATGAGAGAATTTAATTCGGTATACATCCGATACACATAGCGGGTATTCTTTTAAAACCCATTTTTAAGTAAGTAAGTTGGTCGTCATCTATCTTGATCCACTCCTCAGAATACCTATTCAATTCTACAGACGTACCAATATTACTAAGGATGGGTTCACCTGGAATTGAACTGACTCCATTTATGATGTAATCTAATTAATAATTTATCGAATTAGCTGTCTAAATTATGATCGTTTCATTTCTTTCAACCTTCATATTAACAACTACCGAATGATTAATGACAATTATATTAGAACGCCTTTACAGAGAATCATAGAGATTCAATTCAATATACATAAGTGCCTTTTTTAACATAGTAAACAGTTATATGTAAAATATTGGAGGGATATACATTTCTCCTTTAGCCTATACTATAACGTTAAATTTGATTTTGTTGGTTCAGTTACGGTTATAGTTTATTATATTGGTTATAACAAAAAGTCTCAATGTTGATCACTTAAAGAAGCTCTATTGTTATTAGGAAAGATACACAGTCGTAATATGGTTTCAATTTATTTTTTTGTGATTTAAGGTCAAGTCTGCACGTGTCCATTAGGGTGGCCCTTATTTTCCAAAGTATTCCGATTCTCGATGGCACCCCCTAGAAATATGCGAATAGCCCAAAAACTAGTATATACAAAGTTTTGGGTCAATCAAAAAAGGTTTAGAGGTTGCGCAAGGAGCTTGAAATCCTGAAAAAATAAGAATTTTTGCCATTTTTATGTCTCCATATTTCAAAGCCACACTATTTGGTTTCCATACCATAATAAGATCTGCATTTTATTACCTTTCCAAAATTACCACAATCTTAAAAATCGGTCGATTGATGATAGAGTTACAGAAATACAAATATGAAAGTAAATTTAATGTGGTGCATTCTCAAGCGTCGCATGCTCGTGATATACCGTTATAACGGTTCTAATGTTATTCTGATTATCTTATTACGGTATGGAAAACCAGTAAAGGATAGTGTGACTTTGAAATATGGAAGTCTGAGACATAAAAATGGCAAAAATTCTTATTTTTTTCAGGATTTCAAGCTCCTTGCGCAACCTCTAAACCTTTTTTAATTGACCCAAAACTTTGTATATACTAGTTTTTGGCCTATTCGCATATTTCTAGGGGGTGCGATCGAGAATCCAGAAACTTTTTTTATCCTCCATACAACTAAGGGCCACCCTAGTGTCCATAGTATTAGGTCTATAACTTTGCTTCCGCCGTTTTCCAATAGATGTCTCTAGGGTCAAACACTGGTCGATTAAATCGATTTTTTATACTCTCGCAACAAAGTTGCTAAGAGAGTATTATAGTTTTGTTCACATAACGGTTGTTTGTAACACCCAAAACTAAACGAGTTAGATATAAGGTTATATATACCAAAGTGATCAGGGTGAAGAGTGGAGTTCAAATCCGTCTGTCTGTCCGTCCGTCCGTCCGTCTGTGCAAGCTGTAACTTGAGTAAAAATTAAGATATCTTAATGAAACTTGGCACACTTATTTCTTGGCACCATAGGAAGGTTGCTTTCGAAAATGGTAAATTAGTATACATAATTTTATGGGTCAAAAACCATATCTACGAAACTACTCGACCGATTTCAATGAAACTTGGTTTGTAATAGTTTACTTACATCCCAATGATATGTTGTGAAAATAGGCCAAATCGCTTCACAACCACGCCTACTTCCCATATACCAGAACTTTGAAGACAATCTGAATCGGTTACTTTACAATATATAAAGTAAGCACTAATGAAGATATCGGTGCAGAATTTTGCACAAATACTATGTTTATAGTGTGGCAGCCCTATTCTAAAAATCGCCGAAATCGGACCATAGGTTTTTAAGGCCCCATATATCGAACACGAGGACCTCGGACAATGGTCAATGGACTTTATACAATATATATGACGAATATGTGGGTCAAATTGTGTATTATATAATATAAATAAAGTTAAATAAATAAATTGCGAGAGTATAAAATGTTCGGTTACACCCAAACTAAGCCCTTCCTTACTTGTTTTATTTTGATCTTGGACATTTGTGTCAACATTAACCCAACAAAATATTTGTAGAGATCTGTTTGCATCCCAAACTTATTCTCAACTGTCAAAATGTCACTTTTTGAGCCGAATTTTCGACATTTGCAGGAAATTTTGCTTTTCTTTTTTAATTCCAAGAAAAGTGCGGTGAGGCTGTCCTAAGTGTTTTTTCACTCAAATTTACAAAAAAACCGCGGAAGCAAAGTTGTAGACCTAATATTATCCAAAAGTTCTTTAAATTATATATTTTCGGCTTTTGGTAATAAATATCTCAGGTTTCACATAGAACTTAATTGAAAAATATTTGTTTATTTAACATCATTATCTGCACTTGCTCTATGTAAACACCTCCTAAGCAATTTTTATATTGAACTTCAAATAAAATGGGGTTCGGTTAAGGTAAGAGATGTACGAGGTGTGTTCAAAAAATAACGCAAATTTTGGCTTTATATACTCTCGCAACAAAAGTTGCCAAGAGAGTATTATAGTTTTGTTCACATAACGGTTGTTTGTGTCACCAAGAAATAAAAGAGTTAGATATGGGGTTATATGTATACGAATGATCAGGATGACGAGTGGAGTTGAAATCCGGATGTCTGCCCGTCCGTCTGTTAAATTTAAAAATGGGCGTGGCATTGCCTACTTATGGGTCAAAAACCATATCTCAGGAACTACTTGACAGATTTCAATGAAATTCGGTATATTATATTTTCTTGACACCCTGATAACATGGACAAAAAATGGACGAAATCGGTTCATAACCACGACTGCTTTCCTAATAACTCCATTTTTAATTCCATCTTATTCCTTCACTTTATAATGTATACATAAGGAACCAATGAAGATAGCGGAATAAAACTTTACACAAATAGTGTATATCATCTCTGGCTTCATTTGTGAAAAAATTGTCGAAAACGGACTATAACTTTTCAAGGCTCCAGATATCGAACATGCTTAACTCAGTGCCTAAGGGTAAATTTTAATCGAAAATATGGGTAAATCTCTGAGATAATTTAATGTGATTCAGAGAAAATTGTTTTCTTCTAATACTGCTCTGTTCCAAATATTATTAAAATCGGGTCATAACATCTTCTAGGTATATAGGTTTATAGGTTTTTTAAAAATACGGTGGGCTTTATTCCGCATATATGTATTGGTTAATATGTGAGATATCTTAGCAAAATTAAGTGAGCGTATAGTCTTGGATATAGTGCACCTTGCAGGTGAAAATGAATGAAATCTGTTCAGGAATTACCTCAGCCCTCATATACTATATATGACGATTTTCGTTATTCTATTAAACTTTATGCCGAATTTATGGGTTAATTTATGTGTTATGTAAATAAAATTTCTTCAATAAATTGCGAGAGTATAAAATGTTCTGTTACATCCGAACTTAGCCCTTCCATACTTGTTTTAATTTTTATCCATTCATCTACTTTAATGTTGTCGCCTTCAAAATAGTAGTCCCAATTCGATATTATGTATATGACAGCGTTTCTTTCAATCGTCGAAACACTTCTTAAACTCGTTTTTTGGGATAGGCTTTGGCTCTTTCAGCGATTTCTCGTATGGTTGCAAAACGACGGCTCTTTAAGGTGCTATTTTCGGAAATAGAAAAGGTCACCCGGAGTGAGATCTGGCGAATATAGGGCCTGAGGCTTCGTTATCGTATTGATTTTGGCCAAGAATCATAATAACAAATGAAAATCGCCAAACTCTACAAAACAAGTTTAACCGCCGCTAAGGCTGCTACAGACAAAATAAGCAATGAAAACAGCTGAAAATTTTATCGTACTTCAAGGACATTAAACTTGACAATTGGACTCTTCGAACCAATGAAATTTTAATTTTTAAAACTCCCGTTATTTTTTTAACATACCACGAAAGATCATAGCTCCGCCTGTTATATTAGTTTTGGAATTACTATAAGATTTTCAAGGCATTTATTCTCTACAACAGGTCTATTAAGCGTATTTAATATTTTTCCAGTGAATGTTGGTCATTAAAAGTAAGGTCCCACGCAAAATATCTGTTTGACGTGAAAGGTGAGTAATATATTGTCCTATAAATCAGTTTCAGTAAATTAGTTATATATTTTTGCTATTTGTAATATATTAAGGGGTTAGGGGTAGTCAGAGACACGATGAGAATTTTCAGTAATTTTTTTGCTATTAAATCATGTTAATTTACAAAAGTAATACTAAGGCATTATTACACAATGTTTTGACTTGAAGTCACGAAATATTTAAAAAAAAATTTATAATTTCCAAAGTTATAGCTGTCTGTGTTGACCCAGTTTCAAAAAAAAGGTCCTTTCGGTGACAATCATAAGTACTTGGAGATTCATCTAAAATCAATGGGATAAAAAAATTAATTTTATAAATAGATAATTCTGGACCGGATCAAAGCTTTTTTTTTCAAAAATTAACAAAATGGCGGTTTCAGGAAATTTTTTTTCTAGATTTTCGGGAAAAAATCAACAGTTAATTGAATTTTGAGTTTCATTAAAATCTACTGAGCGATTATCGAGTTACAGTTGTCACCAGTTCAAAATCATAGTTTTGAGATAAACGCATTTAAAGTTGCTCCCGAGCGTTTTGGAGCGCCCGAACGAACTTTGTTATTTGTCGAATAACTCGAAAAGTAATAATCTGATCAACTTAAAATTTTCAGAGAATATTTTTAAGATATTACACTTAACGAAAATGCAAAAAAAAAATTGATATTTTGAAAATCCTGACTACCCCTAACCCCTTAATAAAAACTGAATCCTAACCTCACTTATCCGTGCTTTTCAAAATTACTTCAAATGTAACATTTTGGAAGTAAAATTTAAATTTCTCAATATTTATGTATATGATATTGGCTAACGACCGAATTTGCAACAACCTACTTATTAAAATTTTTATAATTTTTTTTATAAATAAAATCACTTTTCATCGATTTTTATGACGTTGACTGTCGCGAGGGTATTATCACTTCCACAATGCTTGCAGTAATTGCCATAATAAACTGCAATGCACTACGGAATTGATGACACCGCAGCGTTTGGGCATTACTATTAGCTATTTAATTATTATTATTAATATTACTAACTATTACCTCATTAATTTTTATGTACTTTCTATAATAATCACATTTTGTCTCTATGTTACTTACGTCTTTTGCGTCGATTTTCATATGGAACATAAATATTTAAATATAAACAGTCTTCCGATTGATTGCTCAACAACGGCAGCAACCGACGCAATTGCGCTAAGCGTGCTCGCGGCACTTCCAGCAATGCCTCGGGGCCATTGGGCGGTATGGGCACAGTCTGTGGACATACGGCTGAAAAGCGATCTGCATTCCTGACATTCTTCCAAGTGGATGGCGTGATGGGTGGCATGAATCTGGAATAAAAGCAATACAAAAGATAAACCACTTAATGAATTTCAGTTGAAATGGGGTAAAAGTCTAAGGGGTCATGTAGATGCTTGGTAAAGGTCGAGAAAATAAAAAAAATACTTAATAAATTTCAACAGCGCTTTCACTTCCAAGAGAAATATAGTAAATAGACAGTTCGAGTTGTTTATTTTTTTTTCGAAGAATCCGATTTTAATGGTAGGTGTTTTTTGACTTTAAGATCATAGATCCTTATTTAATACCTTATATAAATTATATTTTTTTTAATTACTTTACCGAAAACCATATATAATTTTTTTTTTTCGATTTCAGTTTTAAGGGTTACAAGTTGCAATGACTTAGGTTACATTTTCTCGAAGAATCCAAGGACCAGAGGGAAAGCAAGTAAGTTCTAGAGTTTCAGTTCGGTCATCATTATATTCTGCTCTCACAAGACCAATCGTGGTGATGTAGAGCAAAGCCTCTAGAAGTATTCGCAAGATTGATCGAAATATTTATTTTCTAAACATGACGGTCGAATTTGTCAGAAAGTTACTAAGGGAAAAACTAAAATTTATAGAAAATATGGCTGAACTCAGATTGGTATAATATTTGCGAAATGGCCGTAGCGTCGTCCACTTTTAGGTCTAAAACTATATCTCAGGAACTACTCGACCAATTTCAATTAAATTTGGTACATAATATTCTCATTCTCTTGACACCCTAATATTACTGATGAAAAATATTACCGAGCGAAATCGTCCGGATACCGGTTAACAACAGCGTTTACTTGTCATATAACACAATTTTGAACTCCATCAGATTCGTTCACTTTACAATAAATACAGTATGAACCCATGAAAGTAACGGAACAAAATTGCATTTGAGATATTACACTACTTATATAAAATTGTCGAAATCGGACTATAAAATTTCAAGTCCCCAGATATCAAACATGAAAACCTCATTGACAATGAATATTTTATTTGAACTCGTTTTGGATTGGTCCTGTGACCGGGAAACCGAGACTACTGGGGAAATTAAGGCAACGTTCTCCTTCCCCAGCAGAGAAGATTGGACCAACGATACAATCATAGATAGTAGCAACGGTGTAATCTATATATTCACTGACGGATCAAAAGGTGAAACAGGAACGGGAGCAGGCTTCTTCTGTAAATACCCAATTCGGTATTTCAATCTGAGATTGTCGGACTATGGGAAGGCGCTAGGTGGGTCTGCGCTCAAACAAACAGGTCCATCTACTTTCTTGTGAATAGCCAAGCCGCGATTAAGGCTATCCGCTGCGCCAATACAAAGTCTCAATGTGTCAGATCATGCAAAGAGACAATTAATAGACTAGCGGGAGATAACTCAATTAGAATTATCTGGGTACCCGGTCATATAGGAATAGAGGGAAACGAAAAAGCAGATGAGTTGGCTCGCTCAGAAGTAGCTGGGAGCACAGTTCCCCTAAACTGCCCCAGACCTTTCAGTTCTCTCAAGCGCTGCCTAAAGCAATGGATGCTACGGGAATATCTCAGGTCCTGGAACATGTACAACACGAGTCGTACCACAAAGCTACTATGGGGTAGTGTTGGCACTGGACAGACCAAAAAACTTCTTACTTTAAGCAAAAGAGAACATAAGATGTATCACAGGGGTCATCACGGGGCACCTACCTCTAAGAGGCCACCTCCAGAGACTTGGCATAGTGGAATCGGCTGAATGCAGGACGCGCGCGAAACATGATGAGACACTAGAGCATTATCTCTGTGAATGTCGTTTAAGAATAGATACCTTCCAAGGCTCCCATTACTCAAATCTGAGAGAAATTGGGCAGCAGGGATGAAATAAACTCAGAAACTTCGTTAAATCGACTGAGTTGATCAGGTGACGCTTATCAGGGTACCTTCGAGGAGCACAATGGGCCTAATAATGCCCAAAGTGCGGCCGTTTGCGGTCAGGCTCTCTTCGCCTCCCTTTTCAACCAACTAACCAAGTGAACTTCAAATTTTAGATACAATGTAGCTTGGTAGGGAAATCGGTTCAAGAATTACCCTAGCCCTCATATACTAACTATATATGATGAATTTCGTTATTCTAGTAGCCTTTATGCCGAATTTATGGGTCAAATGGTATGTACTCATAATAAAATTACAAAAATAAATTCCGAGAGTATGAAATATTCGGTTACAACCGAACGTTGTTCTACCTTACTTTGTTAAAATACAAATTTTTCGCTAAATAAATTCAAATTAATTTAAAAAATTATTCCACTCACCTCAAACTACCGACTGGCGGCGACGCATACGGTATACCCAAGTACGCTTCAACCATCGGACTCGAACGCACCACAATGCCGCGCAGCAGACCGTATTTCGTCTTCACCGTATTCGCACTCAACTTGACGCTGCCGTGAAAACACTCAGTGCCATGCCACAATGAAGATAACAAAATCAGCACAGTGAGTGAGCGATGTAACAACGGTAATGAACGACACTGCCAACGCCAGCGGCAGACACGAAAGCGATGCGTGATAAAATGAAAGTGACAAAAACATTGCGACAACAACGCGACGAGGTGCTGAGCGAAACCGCAAGTGATATTTGTGAATTTTTCTACCAGTCGTCGTCGTTGTTGTTGTTGGCGTTTTGCATTTTGTTGTAGCTGCATGTGCAGCGGCGCTGCTGTTGGTTGCTGCATGAGTTGCGGTTGGGCGCGAATATGTGTTTGTGGTTGCAGTTGAGGTGGCGCGAGTGATGCGGCTGGTTGTGACAATGTGTGGGTGTCGGCTAACTGTAGTTGCGGTTGTGGTTGTTGTGTCTGTGCTTGTGCGTGCTTAGTTTGCGGCGTCGTCGTCTGCAGCGGTTGTGTGGGTGTTGAGGGAGACGCTTCTAGTGACAGCTCTGGCACTCGCGCTGTCATCAGTGTTGTTGTTGTGGATGCTGTTGCTGTAGTTGTTTTAGCTATATGCTTTCGTAAGCTTTGCACTAATCGACAGCTGACAACAGCTGCCATGACGCTTCGGCAGTTTTGTAAACGCTTATGAAATAGTACATTTTTGTTTGATTGTTGCTTAGGAATTTGTAGAAATCTCTTTAATGATATCAGTCTTATAATGCAAATTCCTTGAATAACTAGTTGCAGTTGTTGTATGAGTGGCGTTGTATAGCTGAAGCTTAGGCTGTCAATGCTATGCGCTCGACAACAACTAGGCTTTGGTGAGTTACGGCGGCAGCTGCGGCTGCGGCTGCGACTTCTTCTGCGTTTTCTACAGTTATATGTTTTTTTGATTGCTGCTGCAATGATTTTGATCGTTGTGTTCGTGTGTGTGTGGATGAAATGGCATTTTGTCGTTGGTGTTGGCGAAAGCTCAATGGAAATTATTTTTGATTTTGCTGCTGCTGTTGTTGTTGTTTCTGCTGATTTTATTATTGTTGTTGTTGTTAATGCTGCAGTTGCTGTTGTTGTTGTTTCTGTTGATGAAGATGTTAATGTTGTTGTGGTGAATGTTGTTTCTGCTGCTTTTGTTGTTGTTGTTGTTTTTGAAACTGATGTTGTTGTTGTTGCTGCTGTTCTTCTTATTTCTACTGTTTTTCTTATTTCTGCTGTATTTCCCCTCCGCATTGCAACACCTTGCATGCTAATTAAGTCACTTGTAAAATGCTCGCCAAACCAACTTGTCACCAACAACACACCACCCACTAAATGCTGCTGCAACAACAAGCATAAAACCAATAGCGTTGCAGACAATTTATGCCACTTACTGCCCTTCTGTTTTTCTCCGCACTTATTGTTGTTGTATTGGCCGGCCACTGTTTGCTGATTGCCCACCGTGTCGTTCGATATTTGGTCACAGCTGCCAACGTGACTGATTGCTTGCACAAACATCAATTCATTGCAGTTGATTTTGGTGATGATGTTTGATTTGAGCACATCAATGTGGCAGCTACAGCGAAGTCGGCTGCTGTGTGCCGAGTTGCTGGTGCGACATGGCGTATACGCAACTTCACTTCGGCTGCTTTCAATTGGCCTACCTGACGTATACGCAACCTCTGGTGTTATTGCTGTTGGTTGGTTCAAATTGCTGCTTGTTGTTATTGTAGTCGCATTTTGTACAACAACTTTACTGCTGCTACCATCACTGCTGGTTGCACATGGCGTATACGCAACATTAATTGCAGGCGTGCGCTTGCTGCTGCCTTCACTTCTGTTTCCACTGCCATCTCTTGTGCTTCCACTACCGTTACTCCTGCTACCTTCCGTAAAGTAATTAAGTATAAACATACAGTATATATGCAAGAGATTAAAGTAAATATTTAGTTGTCTGATAGCTGATTGCAGCTGACAACGGCCAATGCTATATGCTGCTGCAGCTGCTTTGGTGCGCTGCAATGGCCAAGAAGCCAATGCACGTTGGCGCCACAACCATTGTTGATGCCGCTGCCACAACCAAGTCCAACGCCGCCAGTAGCACAACTCCACTGTGTGGCGGCTATTACCGTTATTGCTGTTGCTTGAACTGCGCTTTCTATTGTTGTTGTTGTTGCTGCTGTTGTTAGTGCTTTTACCGCACCAACGGCTGTGCGTAATTGTTCTTGCTGCTGCTGCTGCTGCTCCGGCACTGACACCCGTCAGTGCCGTGGTCAAATCAACTTCATTTTCACTGTTGTCGTGTGTAATGTCAACTTCGTGCGTCTCGCTTTTATCGACATGCTGTCGCCGTGTTACTTTGATTTCAAATATTATATAATTTATGCAGTGCGTTCGTTGCGTTCAAAAAATTCCGAATGCACTTTTTTGGAAATTTCGTTTTTTACGAATTTTTTATTTGTTTTCAGTTTGTTTGCTGGCACTTCCGTTCGCTCTTTTATAACCTTGTAATTACGGCGCTCTTTCGTTGGCAATTTATTTTAGTTCGCAATTATTTTTTTTGTTGTAATTTAAATGTTGTTGTTTTTTGTTGTTGATTTTTCTGCTGCTGCAAATTGAAAAGCGAAAATGTGGGGGAGAAGTATTAGAATAAAAACCGTTGCACTTAATTAAAGAACTTTTTAGTTTGCTTTGTTGTTGTTGTTTAACTTGTTTTTTTTTTAGTTTTATTTTTTAATTTTTGTTTTCATTTTCTTTTTTTTTCAATTTACAAGGCTACAGCTAGTTGCATGTGTTTGTAGTTGTTCAGTGAGTGTAATGTGTTTAAAAAAGTTGTTGTTGTCTGCGTCTATGTTGTTGGGTGACACCTTCTCGGCAGCGAGTTTGAGTGCAGACTGTGCGACCGAGATTAGTTGCACCAGCTTAAGTAGCCTCGGCAGCGGCATTTTGGTCGGCATGCGACCGCATAATAGTGCCGTTAGCCAGCAGCAATGTTGCTTAGTTGTATGCATAATGTGCACAGAAGGTAAGTAAGTAAGTGGGCATGTATTAGAAGAGGCTACTAAGCGTAGTTCAGACATACATACATGTGGGGGGTAAAAAATTGTATATTTATATAGATAGTTATAAACTTATATACTTACCAAAAATATATATTCATACAATTACAAACTAACATAACATAACTTAGCTTACATACTTACATAATTATATACTTACATATTTACATACTTACATACTTACATAACTTAAATACTTACATACTTAGATACTTATATACTTACATATTTACATACTTAAATACTCACATGTTTACATACTTACATAACTTACATACATACATACTTACTTACTTACTTACATACTTACTTACTTACTTACTTACATACTTACTTACTCACATACTTACATAACTTATATACTTACTTACTTACATACTTACATACTTATAATACATACATACATACTTACATATTTACATACATACCTATTTTTTTTCCCAACACACAAACTTATTCAAAATCTTACACACTCATGCAATTCATAAACTTCTCAAACTTAGTTACTTAAATAATTACATATTTACATACTTACACCACAGTTACACCACACTACATCACTACAACGCACCATCTACAAAACTACCACACACACACCATCATCTGCATCAGCACTTGCGCTTTGCAATGCAAATTCGGTTTTGGAAAGCTTTGTGCGCTTGCTTGGCAGCCACTGTTGTTCTCTCGGGTTTATAATTGTGCACTTAATTAAAACAAATAGTTCATTTGTCTAACTAAATTGGCATTAGGAATCGTCTTTCAAAATATATATTGCTAAATTAAAATCAACAAAGGTGCGCTCTCAAAAGTATGCTACAATTATAATGCCGCATTTTATCAGCTGCTTTTAGGCGCGTGATTAATTAATTTTTGAAATATTTGTGGGGAAGGGAGTTACGCTAAAGTTTGGATGGTGAGACTATAATGTAATGGCAATATTTACAGTTATGAGATAAACAAAAAATTAATTAGAATGATTTTCCCGAAAAACAGGGTTGCATTTGGCACTAATTTGTTCGTAGATGAACACGGGGGAGAGTAAAACAACAAATGTACGTTTACAATCAAATTTCTCACAAAAATAAAAATTAAAAATCTACAAATTCCAAAAATCAAAAATTACAAAATTTCCTATCTTTAAGCTCTGAAGATCGTTTAAAGTAAGCCGATGCTGATAAATATAAAGTTTATAGGAATGAGCGGTATAGATCGCCAATACCAATGAATGGCGCATCATTTAGAACTAAAATACTTTCTGCTTTGTAAAGCTTCTTAATGTCCTTGTTAATTTATATTCGGAATGTTCCTGCCATTACTCTCCTGCGTATGTCGTTACAGTTATAAGATTTAATATAGCCCCAAATCATGCGTCTGCGACGAGATGTAGTATGTAATTAGCGTTGAACCGCTTAGCCGGTTAAAGCCGAATCGATGAGAGCGCGCCACTCCTCTCTTTCCTTCGCTGTTCGGCGCCAGTTGAAGATTCCAAGTGTTACCAAGTCGCTCTCCACCTGGTCCCTTCAACGGAGTGGAGGCCTTCCCCTTCCTCGGCTTCCTCCGGCGAGTACTGCATCTAACACTTTCAGAGCTGGAGTGTTTTCGTCCATTCGGACAACATGACCTAGCCAACGTAGCCGCTGTCTTTTTATTCGCTGAACTATGTCAATGTCGTCGTATAACTCGTACAGCTCATCGTTCCATCGTCTGCGGTATTTGCCGTTGCCAATGTTCCGAGGATCATAAATCTTGCGCAAAATTTTCCTCTCGAAAATTCCTAGTGTCGTCTCATCTGATGTTGACATCGTCCAAGCTTCTGCACCATAAAGCAGGATGGGAATGATAAGCGACTTGTAGAGTCTGACTTGTTGAGTTTACGATGAGATACCTTGGGTAATATGAACGAACCTTGTATGTGATCCACTAACCAAAAACTGTGGTCTTAGAATAACTGGATTCACTTATTCGGATTAACGGATCACTGAATTCGGCACAATCAGTTCAATAAGTAGTGTGGTCGCTAGTTACTTCAATGAAAAACGATCGAAGTGTGTTCAAAAAATAAAGGGAATTTTTTAAGTTCCAATTATTCAAAAGTCCCATTGACAAGATCCAAAGGCTATCCTTAAAATCGAGTTTCAGAAGTCTTTCGTTGATTGATAGAAGTGCTGGCATAAATGCATAATATCGAATGGGGTCTATTCTAAAGACGACAATATTAATATAGACGAATGAATAAATATTATTTCAAAAACGAAAATTCCCGTTATTTTTTGAACACACCACGTATGTCATATTTTCCATGAATTATATGACTCTCATAAAGAACTCTTCGCTGTAACACTGAGGTACATTACAGAGTTGGGAAAAGCTTATTGAAGATCCAGGACTGGTGCTGATCTACAACAGTTTTCCAAGCAATATAACAATATATAAGAATCTGAAATCAATATGCTTTGTATGGTTTTATCAATAGATTTCAAGTCAAACAGGCGAATAAATGGCGCTCTTCGAACATTTACAACATAAATATTTCTGTCAAAAAATATGATTTATTCGAAAAACCCAACCTAATTGTTTATTGGGTAAGTCAGCTTCTCTTCTAGGCAATAAATTTTATAACTGTCTGTATGCGTGAGTGCGCATATCAAAAAATCCATCTTCATTCATTTCATAAAAGACCATAAAAGCTGATAAAATTGCTTGCGACATTTTTTGAAGAAAAGCGCACGCACACACACACACACTGATCAACAATAACAACAGCAACAGCAGCAACCAAAGTAGACTCAAATGTCATTCATGTTTGCGCATAAATATTACAGCACTAGGAAATGCAAACATTTCCGTTTCACGTTAAAGAAAAGTGATTTCACACAAACTACTTACAAGTTTCAACACAAATGAACAACCACAAACACAAATACTTACATATACATACATATATATACAGATATGTAGCAAAAAATATAGATACATTTAGTTCCATTCAACTGCCTCTGTGCTGAAGTGTACTTGGCAAGGTGCATATGTAAATATTGACGCACATGTTGTTACAATCACACGCACACATTTGTATATATTCTATGTGTATATATATATAGTATATATGGCTATCGGTTGCATGTTTGTGTGTGCACCTATTTGAATGATACTCAAATAAAGTGAAATACCTGTCCATCTCAATGTCCATCAGCACGTTTGTTCGCCGCTCAATTTCAAGCGTCAGTCAGTCGTTCATACCTTTAAAGCGAGGGAGGTTGGATAAGTGCAGGATTTCAGGTAACAAATAAAAGAGCGAGTGTAAGAATGGAGAAAGAGATAGAGAGAGGAAGAGACAGAGACACAGAGACACAGAGAGAAGAGATAGGAAGCCAATTTTAAGAGGTGACAAAGTGGGGAACAAAATCAACATCAAACCAGAAAAGTACCAGTAAAGTTGTATGGATCAAGTATATAATGGCTCCGTTATATAACAACAGAAGAGCAGCTGAAGCTTTGACAGAAAGTGTTCCGAACGCTCTCTCACAATGATATCACAAAATCCCCAGATGTGAGTCTGAGAAAGTTTGGAAGAATCGTATGTATCAAATGATGTGATTCAATGAGGTTAGGTTAGTGGCTGTCTGTCGACGCGTCTAGGCCTTTATGAGGTATATCATGAAACGACCGGTACTGGAATATCCTCACAGTCCTCTCTGCCCTTTTTGAACCACACTGTGGTCTCGATAAAGTTAAGTAAATCACAAACTTTTGTATGTGTTCCAATAAAGACTAATGGATTGTCAGATGGTTGAGAAGTCAAAATCGACATATTACCGATCGTTCTTGTTACGACTGCCAGCAATGGATTCAGTTTTAATCGATAAAATCTACAAAATCATACCCCAAGATCTAATAATTACAGTGTTTATAGTTAAAATCCACATAATCATATCCGAAGATCGATTAACTACAGTATTAATCGATAAAACCTGAAATTGATATATGAGGATCGATTACTTAAAGTACTAATCGATAAAAACTACAATGTTATATTCGAAGATCCATTAATTACAGTATTCATAGATAAAGTCCGCAAAATGATATCTGAAGATCGATCAAATAGTATTAGTCGATAAGAGTCAATTAAGAGCCAAGAAAATTATATCCGAAGATCGATCCGAAGTTCGATGAATTACATTCTCTAAGTAAGTTTCATAGCTTGGGATTTCAACGGTGGTATAAAATATTAGTTTATTTGAATTGTTGAACATTAAAAATGGACTCTGCTGGATGAAAGGAAAGTTTAGTTGGGACGAAACTTTTGATGGATAAGATATTTGTGAACTGAGGAGTTTTTAAATACGTTCAGCTACCAACAGAAGCTTCATTAATCAAAATTTATATTTATTATAGTTTGAACTTATGAATGACTTTTTGGAGATCTGACATTATTTTGAATTGGTATTTATAAGAAGAAATTCTACTGGGAAGAGAGTTCACACCATAAGAACCATTTTGTAAATTGGCATGATTAAAAGAGGGTACAAAGTGGATCTGAAGATCACAGTGGGCGCAGTCGATAAGAAATAAGTGTTCGATATAATTTTTTGTATCTATGGATGGAACGTCTTTTGACAAAGTTTTAGATGAATTAGAATGCAATAATATTTATTAACTCATTCTGTCATATATTGTGTTAGGATTATGGAGCATATTTCATCTTTCTATGGAAAATGGGTTAAAAACTTTTGCAAACCAGTTATCGTCACTAATGTCGAGCTCTTGTTAATGTTCCTACTTTAAAACTACTACATTGATCTTGATCACAGCTCTATTGTAATTTTACTAATGTATGAGTTCAATAATTGTTCAAAACGAGACATCTTCGTATAATTACTGGATATAATATTTGTTTGTATCAAACAGTTGTGGAATGAAGCTTTGATCTATCTTTTAAATTTAGTTTCGATTTTGGAAATTAGATTTTGTGGTACAATGATACTCTGAAAGGTCATCTTTATATCATTATATATATAAATTTTCTGTACGTGTGTTAGCCATTGAACTCCTCCTAAACGGCTGGACCGATTTTGATGAAATTTTTTGTGTGTATTCCAGGGCGTTTGGGGATGGTTCTTACGGAGGGAAAAATTAAAAAAATTGTCTGAAAAAGTCTAAAATCCACACTTTTCTAATCTCCTACAAAAAAAAAATATGTATTCTATAGATATAAAAAAGGCAAAAAGTCGAAAACGGATACACCGATCTGGCTAATTTTAGTCTTGACATATTCGACAATGGCCAAGAAAGGTTTAGAAAGTAAGTAAATAAGAAAAAAAAGCGAGGAAGATAATAATAACAGAATTTTATTTGAGTTGACAACAAAAATATTAGAAAAAGAAAACAGAAAATAATAATATTTTAAAGGTGGTCATTGTTGCTTTGTTAAAATATTTTTGTCATTGTTCAATTGCATAAGGTTGTGGCGATAGCCCAAAATAATTTGTAACAAGCAAGGAAAGGCTTAAACCGATTTCACTCATTTCCACCATCAAAGTATAATGGAAATAGGGGCAACTTGGCACCTGTTAGTAGGCACAACAACTGTACATTCGGCCTTGAAATTACTCCAAAATTGCAAATCAACGAAACACCATTTCGCAAAGTCGCCAAAAACGGCGCTATAGCGAAGATTCTCAGATATTCAAGTTGAAGAATAACGGCACATAAAGAATCGCTTATTAAGAACTAACATACAAGTGTTTTTCCAACAAGATCCGACTGTGATTGGGAATGCTAAGGTCACAGTTGACATCTCGATGGAATAATAACATTTCCAACAGATTTCTGTCATTTCGCAAACTCGAAAGAGGAGCTTATCCATCGTGTTTTCTCGACATCAAACAGCAAAATAACACCCATAATTGGCTGAGTCGATTGCGACAATTTAGAATTTCGTTTCAGGAGAGCTGACAAAGCTATAAATCAGGATGACGTAGTCAAAGGATTTGTATAATCATTGGAATTACCTGGACTATCATCAGTATTTTACATAAATAAGTACCATCAGTTCTCATCATGCTGTATAACATAAATTAACCACGACTTTGTAATGGAACAACATTGGCTGCGCAGAAACTAGTCAATACCGCCATCGAAGCCTAGATTGAGTCAACTTTGTATTTACTCATTTGTTAAATTCTTCAATATAAGATTAAAAAAATACAAAGTTTAACAATCTATGCTGATTTGCATCAATCATTTTCAAATTTTATATTAAAGTATCATTTTAAACGAACTGGTGGCGACTTTTTTTGTCGAACATAACATACTATTCTTTTGGTTCGAACTCACACATATTTTTAATAAGAAAATTCGCTGACTGAACAAACTGCCCTCGTATAAGTAAATATGTTTAAATATACATATATCATCTGAAGGAATGTATATATGCTTTTTTAATGCCCGCATGCTGCTTTGTCTCCATCAACTATGCTGAAATGCTAGCTTTTAGTAAAGTTAGCAAAAAAAGTTTAAAATGCAATTTTCCGCACACAAACCTCTTCACATGCATACACAAACTCATAGATACATATGTACATATTTAAAGAAATGTTTGCATTTCGTTGGGGCGCTGATTTTAGATGTATGTGTATGCAAGAAAAAAAGTATCCCTAAAGGACACTATAACGGAAATCAGCACACAAACGTTTGCCATAAATGCATTTTACTGCCATTAAACACACACACATACCTACATATTTAAGCATATACATATACATATACATATATATAAAGGAGAATATAGCATTTGAGTTTGGCATTCAGTCGGGTTATAAATAATGGTTGAAATGCTTACGAGATTTGATGGTACTACAGTGTGAAATAATGTTTGGCATGTGGCAAATGATTTTCCAGTTGATGTCAACCGCAAAAGCCAATGAATATTTGCAATGAGCAGCGTTTTTATGTGTACTTAAATGTACATATGTGTATGTGTGTGTATGTTTGAAGATTCGCAAATATAGTTAAATGACAGATATTTATTTACATATGGTAATATATATGTTTGTATATGAATATGCATATCTACAGACATTCTCAATTACAAAATGGACACACACACATATATATATATTATATATATGTATGAGAATAAATTTTAACTACAGCTTAAATCTAAATTAACACTAATTGCTTTTCTGTGCCGCCACTATTTATTTATCCAACTTGTTAATCTGCCAGGTAAATATTTTCGGTAATGTTGCATCGAATATTCTATGCCATTTGGTTTAGAATAATCTCAGCGTTTTTGCCAACTTTTGAGTAGACGATTTAGCTCAAGCTATATGGAAAAACTGATTTTGCATTGAGCTGCGGAGGTTTGTGCTATTTTAAAATTTTAGTCAAGGCGAGCAGCGCAGTTATGTGTGTTGAGTGCGCGACTACTACTTGGTGTATCGTGGGTTCGTATCCCATTAAGGCGTTTGGGGGTAGTCAGGATTTTTAAAAAATCATTTTTTCCATTTTCGTTAAGTGTAATATCTAAAAATTATTCTCTGAAAATTTGAAGTTGTTCCGATAATTACATTTCGAATTATTCGACAAATAACAAAGAGCGCTCGGGCACTCCAACACGCTAGTGTGCAGCTTTAAATGCGTTTTTCTCAAAACTATGCTTTTTGAACTGGTGACAACTGTAACTTGATAACCGCTCAGTAGATTTTAATGAAATTCATACAGCTTTTAGAATACATAATAAACACAGGCCTGATCGAAGCATTTTTTTTTTGAAGGACCTTTTTTTGAAACTGAGTCAACACAGACAGCTATAATATTGGAAATTATTAATTTTTTTTCAAATAGCTCGGCCGGCAATCCATCGGCCCCCGCCGCCTTGTTGTTCTTCTATTCTAATTTCTTTACGGTCGGGCAATGGAACATCTGTTTCATCGTCGTCGATTGGGGAATCGGGTTCGCCATCTCCTGGTGTTGTACTTTCACTGCCATTCAGCAGGTTGGAGAAGTGTTCCCTCCACAAACACAGTATACTCTGGTCATCAATAACTAGATCACCTCTGCGGGTCCTACAGGAGTGTGCTCCGGTCTTGAAACCTTCAGTTAGTCGCCGGATCTTTTCGTAAAATTTTCGAGCATTAGCCCTGTCGGCCAGCTTGTTAAGCTCTACATACTCACGCATTTCGACCTCTTTCTTTTTTTGTCTGCAAATGCGTCTCGCTTCCCTCTTCAGCTCTCGGTATCTTTCCCATCCCGCTCGTGTTGCGGTCGATCGCAACATTGCGAGGTAGGCAGTCTGTTTTCTCTCCACTGCGAGACGACAATCCTCATTATACCCGCTGTTTTTTTGACTTTTCCGAAAGCCAATGGTTTCGGTTGCAGCTGTACGTAAGGAGTTTGATATGCCATCCCACAGTTCCCTTATACCGAGATGCTGATGAGTGCTCTCAGAGAGCACTTGAATAACATAATTTAAAGAAAAAAAAAAAAATACTGAAAATTCTCATTTTTCCATGTCTCTGGCTCCTAACCCCTTAAAAATTATTTCAGACAATAAAAAGTTGAGATATATAAGAATGTGATTTCAAAACTATTATTTTGTGGTATATTTGAAGCAGGGACTTTAAATATACAAATTAATTTAAATTTCGATTCAGTTCAAAAGAAGTGATGAAGCATTTTAGATTTAATGAAATGAACAACAGACAAGGACAAGACAAAATATCTCCTGTCATCAAAAAAAAACTTGGAACTAACATTAACACAAAGATCAATATCAGCCTTGGAATCCAGCGCAGAATCACTCTATCCAACAGGTGCTGCTATAGAGTGAGTAGACAACTGAAAAGTAAAATGCTCTGTCAACGAACAAAGATTAAACTCTGCAAGACCCTCATCATTCCCGTACTGCTTTATGGTGCAGAAGCGTGGGCGATGTCAACATCCGATGAGATGACACTATGAGCTTCCGAGAGAGAGAGCCTTTGAACATTGGGATCGGCAAATACCGCAGACGATGGAACTAGCTGGTTGTCCAAATGAAAAAAAAAACTGAAAATGTTCGATGCCACGCTGGTGGAAGCAGAGGAAGGGGAAAACCTCGAATCCGTAGGAAAGATGAGGTGAGTAGGACCGGCTCGATATTCACTGATAAGGACCTGGGTCTTCAACCTTCGAATGTGTTCTTCCCCAAATCTTGGGCTACATACTACGACGGTCACGATTACCGACATTCCCATGGTTGTTGAGTCTATGTAATTGGATATGAGTAGGAAATGGAACCCGGAAAATCTGGTTCGTTTGTAGAGAAATGTGAAACGCTATACTATAGTAGTCGGAGTGTTTAGACGGGTATACAATCTTTGTATTTGAAGTCCGATCTATCAGGGAGCTTTTAGTAGTTGAGTTCAGCGCAGGTTACTTAAGTGTTATAAGAATTACTACAGACAAAGGTCTTCAGTCGAGGATCTTACTAACTTTAATAAAGAATCTACATGTTATGCGAAATGAACTCTAGTGAAATCTAAACTATGAGCTCTACAGTTATTTTTTTTTAATGAAAGTCAGATCCATGAGTCTACTATGCCAACACCTCCTCATCCCCATTGCTTTTAATAACTCCAAACAAGTTTAAGAACTAGAAAAAATACAGAGTAAAGAAATGCAAATAAGGAGGCCAGAGATTCATAAGGCAGCTAAGAGTAAAATTGAAAACGACCCCAGACTTTCGGCATACATAATTCAATTTAGGTTAAGTTGGTAGCTAATTTTAAATTACAAATGCCGTGAGAAGATGTTTAAGCATAGCGATTAAATGAAAACAAGAAAAGTAATCTATGCGCATACTAATGAAGTATTTTTCAAAAGACGCTAGCTATCTATCTAAAAACAACAACAACAACAACACATGTACGCTTCATTTACTCAGTCAGCCATTACACACACATATGTATATACGTTCGCAGAATTTATTTTATGAAGAAGAAGAAAAGCGTCATAGCATCAGTAGATACAAGTGAGTACTCAGCTACACGGCTGCTTTGTCTGCTGCTTTGGGTACATAAATATTTCTGTTTACACATACAAATGAGTATTTAGTAGCAACAAAGACGTCATGTAGCAATTTATTTGGTAAATTGAGGTCGGCAAAAGGTGGTAACCGTAGTAAAATGAGTAGAGGCAGAAGAAGTAGAAGTAGAAGCAGTAGAAAGGCAGTTAAAGGCAGGTGGTGAAAGGTGCACACGAATTGAGGATATTATCTAGCTGCAGCTAGGCTAAAGGTTTGAACGGAAATTGCTGTGGCTCATATTGCACGCAACGGTGTAGATAAACACATAAATAACGGGGTACAAATATGACATACATACAAATTTGAGTACTTAAAGCTACTGGTAAATGAGGTGAGTTGGAGAAGTCTGTAAATTTGTGAATTTCAAATGTGACACTGCATTTGACAAATAAGACAGCTGTTAGTGGACAGCTGTCAAATTTGAAATGATACCTAGCATATGGTGCGGTTTTGACAGTCGCGCAAAACAAAGATTGCATACATTTTAATAGGCGGGGGAAGGGTGCAGGTGTTAAACTACACAAGCTATATTTTTATTTAAGCACAGACAACACCTGTAAATCAAATGAAAGTTTTGATAAATATCGTAGTCTCTAACTACAATCAATTTCAAGGGTTAAGTATACTCGTATCACGTGTCGTAGTCCAAAACAAGTGATTCTAAAGGAGTTGCTTACAAGTGGGCTAGTCCAACGCAAGGGAGAAGTGAATTCGTTTTAGCGTGAGTACCTGCCTATGAAGGCCTAACCTCACGTGTATTCAAAAACACATCGGATGAATACAATGCGTTGATCAGCGCCCTGATTTGCTATGCACCTTCCAGTACCAATTGGCGTGTGGTATGGACACACTTATGCCACCTTGGTAGGGCCGAGGCCCATCTAAAACCTCTGCCGTGCTTTGGGTCCGGCACCCGGTTGTTTGCAACTCCACACCGAGAAACCAAAGGTCCTCTGCCTGCTTTTAGGTTTAGAAACCACAGCCACCACGAAACTCCCCGAAGGTCCGTAACCCAACGAGCAGGTGGAAGCCGAAGCCTCCTGCGCACCAGGTTAAAGTCTCTGGTAAGACCTTGTAGCCGAAGCTACTTCCAGTTGAGCCTTTCCATACTGCTCTGCACTGGTAGACAATTGTGGCTTGAACACAACCATTTAGCATCAGTCTGATTATCTATTTGTGCATGTTTGGATTTTAGCCGCCTCTTACGACAGGCATACATTACCTCGGGCATATTCTCGACCCAAACCCGCAAGGAAGAGTAATAAGCGAGACAGCGATGATCGAATTGCGTACTTGAAGTCTGTGGATCATCCAAAAAAAGCTCTAACAAAAAACTGTCACCACCGTAAAATAGTTTTGGTAATCTAGAATCTAGTTGTAGTCAGATCAACGAGGAAAGAATCAAAGTACCTAGGTTCCACAAAAGGGGATCTCATATCAGAAACTGCCACTTACATATCAAAAATGTTGCCTCAACCGAAAATGTTATTTGCTATAACAACAAAAATAACCGAAATATGCCTCAGTCACTCAATAGAGGTCCTCACAGCAGAAACCGGCGTTAAACATTTACGAAATGATATCGAACAATCGAGGATTGACGATGCTTGACCTAGTGAACTTCATAGAGATCAGACTGATCAGATTTGTCATGATGAGAATATTTGAACAAAAAATAGATGTTCAAAATTGTCATGATGAGTGTATTTGACCAAAAAAAAAAAATATGTCCAAAATTGTCAGATCGTCCATTAAAAACCTTTTGAGATAATTGGGTTGCCTAAGTACAAGCGCAATCTAGAAATCGCACGAGGGCGAGGACGAGGCAAAATACACTCACTAGCAAACATCAGAGGTCGAGGAGTTATCAATGTACGGTATTACTTGTGAACCTCATAGAAAGCACAACTAATAAGACCCCTCTAGTTTTATGTGAGTATTTGACAAAAAAAAAAAAAACATATCCACGAGATGAGACTCCTTCTTCTTCTTGACTGGTGTAGACACCGCTTACGTGGTTATAGCCGAGTCCACAACAGCGCGCTACGTATCCCTCCTTCTGGCAGTTTGGCGCCAATTGGTTATACCAAGCGAAGCCAGGTCCCTCTCCACCTGGTCCTTCCATCGGAGTGGAGGTTTCCCTCTTCCTCGGCTCGCACCAGCGGGTACTGCATCGAATACTTTCAGAGCTGGAGCACTTTCATCCATTCGAACAACATGACTGTTGTCTTTTTATTCGCAATGTCGTCGAATAACACATACAGCTCATTGTTCCATCGCCTGCGGTATTCGCCGTTGCCAATGTTTAAGGGACCATAAATCTTCCGCGACTCCAAATCATCCATAAGATTTTTTTTTTGTATGATTGGGAATCGGACGAGGATTTCCGCAAAATACACTCACTAGAAAAAATCAGAGGTTGAGAAGTTAAGAATATACGGAATTACTTAGTTGAAGAACAGGGTTCCATTAAGCTAAAGATCGGATCCTTGGTTAACAAAGGTAATGACGTGCAAATTTATCATTTAAAAAGGGGAATTTGACTAGTAACTCAAAATATACTGATCCGCCCATCCTTCCAACAACAACTCAAACAGATTCAAACTTGAGGATCTTTGAATTGTACTAAATTATAAGAAGTATCGTTTGGTAGTCTTTATCGAATTAAGCAAAAACATTATGGATCTTGAGAATCCTTTTTTGGTAAGCCATTCATTATATAAGAAATGAGAAAAAGAAAAAAATTGTCAGACTATTGGATCACGCTTTTCAACCGATAAAAACAACATTGCCGCCAAAACTCCATTGTTTAAACTAACTGTCCTCGTACATCTAAGTCCCCATGTCTGTAGATATGTTTGTAGGTACAAATGATGCTTTTAAATAAAGGCTTGTAGTCCGCGTCAGCAACTCGCATGTGAGCGCGACATAAAGTTAAGGAAGCTTCAAATGCAGTACATGTATGTGTGTCTGTATGCCTGGATTCGCGGCTGTAGCCATGTGTTTGGGCAGCCATAAAAAGTGCCTTGGCAGCTTCACTAACGATGTTGTCAGGCACAATTAAGTGGGTTTTGTTGCCACCGTCGCTGACTTGCTGGTTAAGATTGCTGCTATTGCTTTATTATTGTTGTTATTATTGTTGTTGTTGATATACACGATATGGCTTCTTTTAAACGTACAAATTTATCCATATATGTGCGAGTACAAGCATATATGCTTAGATGAAAATCTACAACATTAAAGGAAAACATAAAAACCACTACAACTTGTGTACAAGTCAACGAGCAATCGAGTAAATGAAGGGTTAATGTCTCACAGCATTATATACTGCCACGCAATTTCCTACTGGGTACACACACACATACATACTTGCATACCATAGAAGGTAATATGTGTTTACAGTTCCTTGCATGCCTGTTGTCATCTTTGTAGTTGTGAGAAAAAAAGCTAACGGATATCTGTTGGAAGCAAGTGAAATGGAGTATCGTGTGTCGCTGTTATAAAGGCAATTGCCACAAAGCATCCCAATAGCCTGTGCCTTACGTGACAACAACACATAAATAACGGCGCATAAGACTGCAAGTACTTAACGGCGTATCATGGCCTTTAAGTGCTTGACGCAAAGGGTTGGAATAATGGCATTACAGTGGTTTATTCCACATTAGTTAGGGTGTACATTTTATTTAGTTATGGAGAAATTAGATAGTTATGAGAAAACTATCGAATATGATACGGAACGATTTTTTGATTGACTGATTTTTGATTACAGGTAAGGCTCTAAAACTCCTTATCGGGCACTGGCATACTGTTCGAAGAACATCATCATCTACTCCGCAATACGGTGCGAGTCTTCGCTAAAGCTCCTTATTTGACAATGGAATATTGTTCGGAGATCATCAACATCAACAGCTCCACATTCCAGTGCCGTGTCTTCGCTTGCTTCAATTTACTTCTCAAATAGTTCCTGCTTGAGTTAGCCAGCATCTTATTGTAGTACTAGCGCTTTAGCCTCCTGGACTACACCATCAATCGATTTAAGTGTCTTCTGCTATTCTGCCTAGTAGAATTTGCTTAGGAGGATAGTTTTCGTCGACGCGAACAATATGGTCAGCATCTTGAGATATATGAACTCTCTATTGCGTCATCTATCAGCTCTTCGCCGGGTCCATTCAAATTACGTGGACCCGACTGTCGTGGAAACGAAACATTAGGTTTAAGAGCTATAGGGAGTGTATGAAATGAAGAAAGACGGGCAAATTATGGAAATGTATATTCCAAGCTATCTTTAACTTCATCCCTAAACCGGTTGATGCCGACACTGTTATTTCCCTTAGTTCACCTATTGGATGTTGGAGCATTGGTCAAGGCTCAGGAACTAAGGAAAGACTTATGGAAATCATGCTCGCTTTTCGAAAATCGTAGCGATTTCAGACTATCCTTAACCATTCGTTTTCATTTGAAGAGTTTGGACGATTGATATTGTCGCCTTCTGTATTCAATATCTATCATTAACTGGATCTTTAAACCTGTTATGCTCCCTCTTTCTATTAGTGCTATTAGTTCACCTATTGGTGCTGGAACTTGGATCAAGCCTGAGGAACTAATTAATTGCTCTTGGAAATCATCCTCGCTTCCCGAAAATGGTGGTTTGGAAGAAGTGCCACATTGTAGCGCTTTGATACTGTTTCTAACGGGTCGTTTTCATTTGAAGAGTTTGGACGATTGATATTGTCGCCTTCTGTATTCAATACCCATCATTAACTGGACCTTTAAACCTGTTTATGCTCACTCTTTCACTGCTATTAGTTCACCTATTTGTGCTGGAACTTCGATTAGGTCTGCCGAACTAAGAAATCGCTCTTGGAAATCATCCTCGCTTTCCGAAAGTGGTGGTTTGGAAGAAGCACCACATTGTAGCGCTTTGATACTGTTTCTAACGGGTCGTTTTCATTTGAAGAGTTGGGCAAATTGACGTTGTCTCGTTCTCGTTCTCGAAAATCCGAATGTAGTGAGTTTTCTCTTCACTAAGCCATAGACGGTGGCGAATCGAACTAGCTTTTCGGCCGAGCACTTTATAGTAGCGCATTAAGCCTATTCCTAAAGGGTTATCTTCATTCGAAGAATTTGCACGATTTTCTGAGATTGTCTAGTTCTCGAAAATGTGAGGATAGTGAGCTTTCTATTTACTTACTCTTGGAGAGTAGCGAATCGAACAAGCAGTTAGTAATAATCAAGCAGGGAACGCCTGAATAAATTATAGCTATAGAAATAATTCTCCAATTTTTATGGAGACCCAAGTCACTTATTCTAATTTACTAAACCCACTTTTTTTATCAATAAACCTTTAACGTTAGACACAGTAAATTAATAAGTCTGCTACAAAGAGGCCACCAGACAAATAAGCAGGCAACTGCGGAGTGAGAGGTTGCGTCGGTTCGTAGGCTATATGATTTTTTCACTCGCATGTCTACAACAAACACATGTGATTGTATAAGTGCATATACATATCTGTATAGAAGCACTTATGGCGTTAGCGCTAGACGCACAAACACTTCTAAGCTGTTGCTACTATAGAACGTGTGTTGTTGTTTATGTTGTTGCTGCTGTTTGTCACCCATGTTGTTGATGTTTACGTTTGAATAATTTATGACAATGCTTGAAAGTGAGACAGAAGTGGACGGATAAATATATGTATGTAATTGTGGGCATGAGGAACCACTTTAAACAGACTTTGACATATGTACATATATATATATATATATATATTTGCTTACAAAAATATATATATACATAGAAATATATATTGATATTTACCTACACATATATACCACAAATGTCACTTGCTTCCATGCACACACGCCTCATTGCAATTAGAAATGCATAGAAGCATACATCTAGGCGCTGCTGACTTCAGACAGCACAGCGCGCACTGGCAGCCTTTCAAAAGCCTTCACTTTGTTTATTCTCAGTGCATCTCATTGAATAAAATGAAAGGCAATGGAAATGAGTACAAATGCTAACCACTAATATTGCATAAATATTGCAAAGATGATGAGCTGGGGACAGTGCCAAATTGAACACACAACACACGCACACACACACGCATAGAGACAGAGAAATCTACATAGACCAATATGTGTTCACACTTAATGCAATGCAAAAGCGAGCAGCAAATACACTACAAGTAAAACGTGAAACTTGTGGAAAAATAAAAATAATAGCAACAACAACAATAACAACAGCAATAAAGATAACAAGTAAGGAAGGGCTAGGTTCGGTTGTCACCGCACATTTTATACTCTCGCAATTTATTGAAGAAATTTAACCAATACATATATGCGGAATAAAGCTCACCGTATTTTTGAAAAACCTATAATTAGGTATATGGGAGCTAGGAGAAGATACTTTTGAAAAACCTAAAATGAGGTATATGGTAATGTTATGACCCGATTTTAATAATTTTTGGAACAGAGACACACAATTAGAAGAAAACAATTTCCTCTGAATTAAATTGAGATATCTGAGAGATTTACCCATATTTTCGGTTAAAATTTATCCTTAGGCGCTGAGTTCAACATGTTCGATATCTGGGGCCTTGAAAAGTTATGTTCCGTTTTCGACAATTTTTTCACAAGTGAAGCCAGAGATGATATGCACTATTTGTGTAAAGTTTTATTCCGTTATCCTCATTGGTTCCTTATGTTTACATTATAAAGTGAAGGAATAAGATGGATTTCAAAATTGAGTTATAAGGAAAGTAGTAGTGGTTGTGAACCGATTTCGCCCATTTTTTGTCCGTGTTATTAGGGTGTCAAGAAAATATTATATACCGAATTTCATTCGAATCGGTCGAGTAGTTCCTGACATATGGTTTTTGACCCATAAGTGGGAGATGCCATGCCCATTTTCCATTTTGTAAAAAAATCTGAGTACAGCACCCTTCTGCTATTTCTTCTGCAAAATTTAGTGTTTCTGACGTTTTTCGTTAGTGAGTTAACTCACTTTTAGTAATTTTCAACCTAACCTTTGCATGGGAGGTGGGCGTGGTTATTATCCGATTTCAACTATTTCCATGGTGTGTGGTGGGTGTGGTAAGAGAAACGACTGCAGAAAGTTTGGTTTATATAGCTTTATTAGTTTGCGAGTTAAATACAAATAACCGATTTGTGGGCGGGGCCACGCCCACTTCCCCAAAAAAATTACATCCAAATATGCCCCCTCCTAGTGCGATCCTTTGTTATTTATGGCTTAGTTATGGCTTAGTTATGACTCTTTATGTGTTTTTGGTTTTCGCCATTTTGTGGGCGTGGCAATGGTCCGATTCCGCCCATTTTCGAACTTAACCTTCTTATGGTGCCAAGGAATATTTGTGCCAAGTTTCGTCAAGATATCTTAATTTTTACTCAAGTTACAGCTTGTACAGACGGACAGACGGACAGACGGACAGACGGACGGACGGACGGACGGACGGACGAACAGACATCTGGATTTCAAATCTACTCGTCACCCTGATTACTTTGGTATATATGACTCTATATCTAACTCGTTTAGTTTTGGGTGTTACAAACAACCGTTATGTGGACAAAACTATAATACTCTCGTAGCAACTTTGTTGCGAGAGTATAAAAACAACAACAACAATAACAACAGCAATAAAGATAAAAAGCCATAATGAAAAGCTAGATAAGAAGCTACAAAATAAGGACTTCTCTCGACTGCAGGCAGACAGTCATACGAATTGAATTGCTTCACTGGCTGACTGACTGGCTCACTGGCTGAATGCCTAACAACCGGCTTGGCTGGCTGGCTGGCTGGCTGGCTGGCTGACATGGCAGCGGCTAGTCGTCGATTGGTTTGGTTGGTTGGTCTCTTGGCCGTTCAAATTATTGCATGTTTCACTTTGCTTGGCGGCTCCTGCGACCACTGCATGCCCGCTCGACATGTTAGCACTTTGAATGGTTAAGTGAAAAGAGAGTAAAATGAAACGAAAATTAAATGCAAGCACACACACACACACACATGCAGACAAATAAATAAATAAACACACACATAGATACAAACATTTAAATAAAAGCACACCATAAATGCTCGCACACAAACCAACCAATTGAATGGCCAAAGCTAAATAGCACGACGGCGCTGGCGCTGGCACGTAGCATAGCATCACACAGCAGAACAGCACGCACTGTTGTCGGTCGGCTTCGTGTTGTGGCAATCACAAGACAAAAATATGACTCGAAACTAAAAAGAGAATATAAATTGCTGCTTAAATATGGAATTGAACGATAAAAATTCCGAGTTGTTATGTTGCTGTTGATGCTGTGTGTTGCTTCGGCCCCCACGGCCGCAACACTCTGACCGTTACGCCAGCAACTGCTGTTTCAGCTAAATAAATACAAATGCGTGTACAGCGAGGAATGGTTTTTTTTTTTAATGAAAGCTCACTTTATATTGGCTCGCTAACGAGCGTGTGGAGGCGTATAGTCGCCTGCCAATGGCGAGGAGTTAATGTGTAATAACCTTGTTGGGATTGCGTTGCCGAAGGGATTTTCAAGACTATTTGGGTTTATGTGGCTTTTGGTATATATTTTTTCGTTTTCATTTCGCATGATTTTATGTAGAAAGTATACTGGAGGTACGGCTATAGTAAAGAACTGATAGAACCCTTCATAGATGGAAGGGCGGACTCTGATTGACTTCGGCTGTACCGAAGCTAATATACCCCTCACAGGTGCATTTCTTTTAGTAACTATGTGTTTAAGCCAATCTATTACTAATCCATGTCAAATTTCTACCTATATTTCTATCTGAAGCTACCACGTGAAATGCGAAAAATTTTCCATACAAGCCCTTGATTCCGATCGTTCAGTTTGTATGGCAGCTATATGCTATTGTGAACCGATCTGAAAAATTTTTTCGGAGATTAAATTATTTCTATGAGCAATAATTCACACCATTGATGGTATGTAGTAAAATGCGGAAGTTGTCCATACAAGCCATTGATTCCGATCGTTCAGTTTGTATGACAGCTATATGATATAGTGGTCTGATATCGGCAGTTCCGTCAAATGAGCAGCTTCTTGAAGAGAAAATAACATCTTCAAAATTTCAAAACGATATCTTAAAAACTGAAGGACTATTTCGTATATATACAGACGGACAGACAGACGGACATGGCTAAATCGACTCAGCTCAACATACTGATCATTTACATATATACTTTATAGGGTCTCCGGCACTTCCTTCTGGGTGTTACAAACATCGTGACAAACTTAATATACCCTGTCTGTTCAGGGAATAAAAAGGTCTTTTCAATCTTACTTAGAATCCCGAGATAATATTAAGAAGAGAACTATTCCGTGTTTATTGATACACTGAGCTCATTGTTGGCGTAGCCATATTGTAGGGCATCTTGTAGAGAAGTATCGTCTGATGCCAGAACTCTGAACTCTGCGAAATAGCAGCAATACTACTCGCCGGTAGCTGTCGCTGCATGAAACTCTGGCGGTGGTTATTCAGAAAATAGCAATCAGCTGTTAAAACATAGACCTATAAACTTATGAAAAGCAAAAACACAAATGTAAAGCAGCTGATCGATTATAGAGTAGCCGGCAGTGCGAAGGGCAAAAAATGGTTTCTTAATTAAAATTTTTATTTATCAAGTAATTTTTCTTACATTTCAGAACAATCCTATCAAATCTAGATCGACTATTTTATCTTTTATGCAAAAAATCATAATAGACTCTTGAAATTTCATCTGTTTCGCTATATTTGATATATATTTGGCTAGGTTTTCTAAGATTGTGTCGGTCAAAATGCGCTTATGACAACACGACCTATTGCAAAACAGTTCCACATATCTTTATATTGGCTTAAATCTAAGTTTGATTTAGTAACTGTAGAATATTCCTCGTTTTCCGTTAGACCCAAGGACCCAAGTCAAACAGTGACGACAAACTACTATCGTATGAGATGTCCTGTAACTTTTTTCGGGTTAGCGGCAAAGTAAGCGCAATTCGATATTCGAAGACACATTATATATACATATATTATATATCTCAACTGTAGATCTAGATGTTACTTTTTGTTGTTGTGGGAACAGCAGAAAAAAATCCACATTTAATATTGATGAAACGCTGTCGAGTTGACAATTCATGGCCGGATTAATATCAGCGACCTTTCCAGTTACATAACCCGACTGTTATGGGAGCAGTCTCGACGGTACTCTTTTGAAATAGCTCATTTCAAGAAGTAAAAGGTCTTTCTGCATTGAAGAGAGAGATAGAATTGTATTAGTATAGCTTCAGGGTATCACCAGAAGCTTTGACCAGAAGTAGATAACTTTGAATCAGCGATTCGAATTGTATGAAAATTTGCTTTACTATTCAATTAGGACAATAGGGTCCTTGCGCATTGTAGATAGATAGATAAATAGATTGTATCTATATACAATGCTTCAGTACAAATATGAGTCATATTTTGAATAGTCCTATGGCTACCTCCGTAGCTATACTTAGACAACAGATCATACTTCGAGTGCACTGCTGTAGAGGGTACTATTTGTGAGCAGCTCACATAGTTAAAACCCTTGAAAATTCAATGGAAATTTCGGTCAATTTAGCTGTTCCAGAACTCGTAACTTGCAAGCTGATCTTATTCGGAAGACTATTTTACTATGTAGTATATCGAGTATATAGAAAGTCATGTAAGGATAAATAATTGAACATTGAATAATTGAAAAGCCAAGCTTATTTTAACATTGAAATTTTGGAAAATCAAATAAGAATAAGAGCATCATTAAGAAGGTCAAATAAGAATAAGAAGATGGTCGATATCAGGTTGAATTGATGGATCTTTTAAAACTAAGCTGAATTATAATGTTTTATATATTGAAGGTCGTTGAAATCGGTTTCTTTCTCAAAGCATTTTTAAAATATTTAAATCATCTGACGGCCTTAAAAAGCCTATGTTAACGACCGGACTAAGAGGTCCTAAGTTAACAGTAAAACTCTTCACCTAAACTAAAAGTCACTTCAAATATTTCCTGGAATGCGTTTTCACTTACATTTACGTTTTCCTACAGACCTTCATGCACGCAAATACTTGGCATACCAGATAACGGAATATTCGCAAAGAACATAAAAAATTTTACATTATTTTTTTATTTTTTTGTTTTCTAGTGTCTTCTTTTTCTTATCACAGTCATTTCGTAATGCGAATAAAAGCCACAAACGCTTTCTTAAATAAAACAAATTGGTACATTTACTAGCGAGAAGTTGAAAAGTGTCAAGAGCACTTTGAAGATAGCCGCTTTAAGAAGAATATATTGTGAGTAATATAAAATGAATTATATGTGTGTGTGTGTGTGTGCGCGTGCAGGCAGACATATCCGTTAGTGCCGTACGAGCGGTCAAAAAGTGTATTAAAAGTGCTGAAATCTAAATGTTTGTTCATTTCCAAAGTATTTCCACTTTGAGGATTGAGTAGAAAAAATGAGTTTTGGTAATTGGTGTTTACACGCACACGCACATACTAGTGCAGAAGAACGTGCGACTTAAGTGCGTGAAAAAGGTCGACATATTCCGGAATATTAACTTTTGACCGTTAGTGACATTTATAGTGACAAAAACTGCAATTTGGTTGAGATTTGATGAAAGTAGAGCAGACTGTGTGGTTAGGGCTGCAAGCTAAGATGGTGATTTAAGTTAGTGAGAGGATTTTGTCGGTCAGCTGGTTTGGAGGCGAGGTGAGGTTAGCGAGCGGTAAGTATTTGTTAACTTTTAGTTTCCACGCGTTTTCTGTTAGTTGCGTATTAAGCTGTTACAAACTTTTTGCAATCTTTTGAAGTACTTTTCAGACGGCGAGTGGAATTTTAAAATTGTATATACTTATGTACATAGGTACAGAGTAAACATTTCAGAGAGTACATTTCAGTGAGTCTAGCTCAACGAGCTTGAATTCACTTCTCAATGAACAAAAGAAATATGATTTTTAGACTTTATAATAGAATATTTAAGCTCGAGGAATTGTGATCGTGACAGATGCAAGTTGCCAAAGCTGTATGGAGGAAGGCGAGATGGAATCATCTAAGCATTTCCTTCTACATTGTCCAGCTTTTGCCAGACTGAGGTTGAAACACCTCGGAAGGCCCTTTTTCGGCGATCCTAGCGAATTGGCTAGAATCGATATTAGCCGTCTTAAGAAATTTGTAACGGATTCCAAGCGTTTTGCTGAATCCTAAACGTCTTTGATCCACAGGGAGTTTTATTGGTACCACAATAGACAGCGACAGTGGAGGATGGGATCATGTGTAGAAGTTCACGCAAGTGAGGAAAGTTTTTGATTGTCACTCACTTGGGAGTGGCCAGAAACGATTCTTTTCCACATGGTTCAAGCAGCTCACGACTTCCGGTTTTAGACCAAGTATCCTCTGGGTAGCCAACAGACATCCGTTTGAAGGCGAGCTAAAGTGAGAAGGCGAAGCCCGCTTATGCGGTTGTGCGTAGGGTTTGGGACCCACCACATAAAAACACCCCCCAATGAAAAATCTACGAAAGCCTCGGATGAGACACCCCCCTTTTGATGACGACCCCTGCAAACGTTTTAAGGATAATGATATAAGGGCATGCACCTGGAATGTCCGGACCCTTAATTGGGAAGGTGCCTCTGCCCAGCTGGTTGATGTCCTCATACGACTTAAGGCTGACATCACCGCCATCCAAGAAGTGCGATGGACGGGACAAGGACGGAAGAAGGTGGGTCCTTGTGACATCTACTACAGCGGCCATATAAAGGAGCGCAAATTTGGTGTTGGATTTGTGGTGGGAGAGAGACTCCGTCGCAGAGTCCTGGCATTCACCCCGGTGGATGAACGTCTAGCCACAATCCGCATCAAAGCGAGGTTCTTCAACATATCGCTGATTTGCGCCCACGCCCCAACGGAAGAGAAGGACGATGTGACCAAAGATGCTTTCTATGAGCGCCTAGAACGCACCTATGAGCGCTGCCCCCGCCACGATGTAAAAGTCGTGCTTGGTGATTTTAACGCCAGGGTGGGTAAAGAAGGTGTCTTTGGCACAACAGTCGGAAAATTCAGCCTCCATGACGAAACATCGCCAAACGGCCTGAGGCTGATCGACTTCGCTGGGGCCCGAAATATGGTCGTCTGTAGTACCAGATTCCAGCATAAGAAAATACATCAAGCTACTTGGCTGTCTCCTGATCGAAACACGCGGAACCAAATCGATCACGTTGTGATAGACGGAAGACATGTCTCCTGTGTTTTAGACGTGCGTACGCTCCGAGGACCAAATATAGACTCGGACCATTATCTGGTCGCAGCGAAGATACGCACCCGCCTCTGTGCAGCAAAGAATGCCCGTCAACAAACACAAGGAAGGTTCGACGTCGAAAAGCTGCAATCGCAACAGACAGCCACGAAATACTCTACTCGACTTGCACTCCTGCTCTCTGAGAGCACTCATCAGCATCTCGGTATAAGGGAACTGTGGAACGGCATCTCAAACTCACTGCGTACCGCTGCAGCCGAAACAATTGGTTTTCGGCAACGACAAAAAACAAGCTGGTACGATGAGGAGTGCCGTCTCGCAGCGGAGAGAAAACAGACTGCCTACCTCGCAACATTGCAAACGACCACAACACGTGCGGGATGGGATAGATACCGAGAGCTGAAGAGGGAAGCGAGACGCATTTGCAGACAAAAAAAGAAAGAGGCCGAAATGCGTGAGTACGAAGAGCTTGAGAAGCTGGCAGACAGAGGGAATGCTCGAAAATTTTATGAAAAAATGAAGCGACTTAACGAAGGTTTCAAGACCGGAGCATCCTCATGTAGAGACCAAGGTGGTAATCTGGTAACCGATGTCCAGGGCATACTGGGATTATGGAGGGAATACTTCTCCGACCTGCTGAATGGCAGTGAGAGTACAACACCAGGAGATGGCGAACCCGATCCCCCAATCGATGACGATGGAACAGATGTTCCATTACCCGACCATGAAGAAATTCGAATAGCAATTACCCGCTTGAAGAACAACAAAGCAGCGGGGGCCGATAGATTACCGGCAGAACTATTCAAATACGGCGGCGAAGAACTGATAAGGTGCATGCATCAGCTTCTTTGCAGAATATGGTCGGAAGAAAGCATGCCTGACGATTGGAATCTCAGTGTGCTCTGCCCAATCCATAAAAAGGGAGATCCCACAATCTGCGCCAATTACCGTGGGATCAGCCTCCTAAATATCGCATACAAGGTTCTATCGAGCGTATTGTGTGAAAGACTAAAGCCCACCGTCAACAAACTGATTGGACCTTATCAGTGTGGCTTTAGACCTGGAAAATCGACAACTGACCAGATATTCACCATGCGCCAAATCTTGGAAAAGACCCGAGAAAAGAGGATCGACACACACCACCTTTTTGTCGATTTTAAAGCTGCTTTCGACAGCACGAAAAGGAGCTGCCTTTACGCCGCGATGTCTGAATTTGGTATCCCCGCAAAACTAATACGGCTGTGTAAATTGACGTTGAGCAACACCAAAAGCTCCGTCATGATTGGGAAGGACCTCTCCGAGCCGTTCGATACCAAACGAGGTTTCAGACAAGGTGACTCACTATCGTGCGACTTCTTTAACCTGATGCTGGAAAAAATTATAAGAGCTGCAGAGCTAAACCGAGAAGGTACAATCTTCTACAAGAGTGTACAGCTCCTGGCGTACGCCGATGATATTGATATCATCGGAAGCAACAACCGCGCCGTTTGTTCTGCTTTTTCCCGCATGGATAAGGAGGCGAAGCGAATGGGTCTGGAGGTGAATGAGGACAAGACGAAATATCTCCTGTCATCAAACAAACAGTCGGCGCATTCGCGTCTTGGCTACCACGTCACTGTTGACAGTCATAACTTCGAGGTCGTAGATAATTTCGTATACCTGGGAACCAGCATCAACAACACGAACAATGTCAGCCTCGAAATCCAGCGCAGAATAACTTTTGCCAACAGGTGCTACTTTGGACTGAGTAGGCAATTGAACAGTAAAGTCCTCTCTCGACGAACCAAAATCAAGCTCTACAAGTCGCTTATCATTCCCGTCCTGCTTTACGGTGCAGAAGCTTGGACGATGTCAACATCAGATGAGACGACACTAGGAGTTTTCGAGAGGAAAATTTTGCGCAAGATTTATGGTCCTCAGAACATTGGCAACGGCGAATACCGCAGACGATGGAATGATGAGCTGTACGAGTTATACGACGACATTGACATAGTTCAGCGAATAAAAAGACAGCGGCTACGCTGGCTAGGTCATGTTGTCCGAATGGACGAAAACACTCCAGCCCTGAAAGTGTTCGATGCAGTACCCGCCGGAGGAAGCCGAGGAAGGGGAAGGCCTCCACTCCGTTGGAGGGACCAGGTGGAGAGCGACCTGGTTACACTTGGGATCTCCAACTGGCGCCGAACTGCGAAGGAGAGAGACAGGTGGCGCACTATCGTCGATTCGGCTATAACCGGCTAAACGGTTGCAACGCCAATCACACACACACACACACAATAGACAGCGTCAGGCTGTCTAAGTGAGATCTTCTGTTTTTACAGAGATCTGCCTACTAACCTAACCTAAGCTCGAGGACCACACCCATTACAATGCCAAAATTTGTATAATTGAATGATCCTCTATTGAGAAATAGAGATGATGGAGCTCAACAAAAACTCAATCCATAAACTCAATTCTTCAGCATCCATATTCGCCTGACATATCTATGTGTGACTTTTTCCGATTTTCAAAAATGAAATAACCTTAAAGGACCGTCGTTTTACAAGCATACGAGAAATCTCTGAAAGAGCCAAAATCTATCCCAAGAGTCGATTTTGAGAAGTGTTTCGACAACGAAGAAGCGCTGGCTTATGTACCTAGTATTAATTCGGGACTATTTCAAATGCGACGACATTAATGTCCACGAATGAGTAAGTATTTAAAAAAAAAAAATAAAATTTTTAATTTAATTTTTTTAAATTTTTGAACACACCTCGTATAAAATGTAAAGCCTATGTTATTATGAATAGAAAAGCTACATAGCTCATGTATAAGATCAGATTGAAAATTAGATTAAGTTCATTCCAGATAAAAATCTTACAACAATGGAAGAGAGAAACAAGAAAGATGTCCTCTCTTATTCTGCTTATGTATTGTTCCATTAAATCTTGTGTTGGAACAAAACTTTCTCTTTAATATCACAGTCAGTCCTAGTCTCCATCGTGTCCCGTTCGATACCAGATGAGATTTTAGACAGGGTGATTTGCTCTCGTGTTTATTCTTCAATATAGCGCTGGTAAAAGTGATAAGCACCAAAAGGACAATGCTACTGGGATATGCGGATGACATATGATGTCAATGTACCTTACTAACAGAGCCGTCAGCTCAGCTTTTTCTAACCTAGAAAGAGTAGCGAGAAAGGTTGGACTTTTGGTGAACGAGGACAAGACGAAGTACACACAAAAACCCCTCGCGTCTTGTGAACTACGTCACTGTTGGGAGCTGTACATTTAAAAAACTTAGCGACTTTGTTTATCTCGCAACCAGCATAAATTCCACGAACTAAGCCTGGAAATCAAGCTAAAATAACTTTTGCCAACAGGTGCTAGTTTGGGAACTGTAGGCAATTGAGAAGCAGGGGCGAACAAAAATTACGCTCTATAAGCCTCTCATCATACTCGTCCTATTTTACGGCGCTGAAACTTGGACGATGGCAATACGCGATCAGTAGGTTCCTGGAACATTCTAGAGAACGGTTCTCCGTAAAATCTTTGGAGTCGTCTGCATGAGTGAGGAGTACCGAAGTAGATGGAAACATTAACTGTATGAGATCTACAGCCACTTGGATATAGCATAAGTGCATAGAAATCCAATGAATGCGCTGGTTAAATCATGTCGTACGTATAGAAGAAGATGCTCCAGTAAAAAGATGCTTCGATTCAATACTCGTGGGTGGACAACGGAAATAAGGGCGCCTACGCATACAAAGGAATCTATCTGCACTTGGGATGTACAATTGACGTGATTTCGCAAAGCATATACGCAACTGACGAAGCTATGTGTTCTCGGCCCAGACCGAGCCACGGTTGTAGTACCGCAGAAGTATAAGAAGTTTGATATCGTTTAAGGGGTTATATACAGTTAGACGGCCGAAAAAAAGTGAATTTTCCAGATTTTTTTCTGAGAAAACTTTTTAATTTATTGATCCAAAAATTTATACACATTTTATGGTATCTTTTAACTGTATTTTAAGACTTAGTTTTAGTAAAAATATTTATTTGAAAAAGAGCTACAGCTGATCTCCAGGAGCTCCTCTCAAAAAAGACGTTTTGCGGTGACCACTATATCTCGGAACTGGATCATCCGAAATTAAAAAACCAAACAGATTTCGTTAAAATAATGTTAAATCTAGTAATTAATCGAAGGAATAAGCAAAATAAATTTTTTTGACAAAATGGCGGTTTCTCAAAAAAAAAAAAATCGATTTTTCACCGAAATTTCGGCCTTAAATTGTTTATAAAAAAAAAATATTTATCGGAGAGAAAAAATCTACGATTAATTACTAAATAATATATTTAAGAAGGTCGTGTTAAAATTTGAGACTAATCGGTCTAGCCGTTTTCGAGTAATGTTGGTCACCGACTTTGAAAACACCATTTTGAGAAAAACGCGTTTAAAGTTTGGACCTTGTACTTCCAAGCACTCTGAAACGCCTTTTCAAATTTTTCATTTGCTTGTAACTTACCGGAACGATATGAAATTTTCTGTGTGTATTCTTAAATATATGTACATTAAGAAAATGAAATAAAAAAAAAAATAGATTTTTTGAAAATTCTAACTGTATATAACCCCTTAATGAATCTTTCGATAACTGCAAGAATATCCAATAATCTCAATACGGTTTGGAGCTCACTATTTCTAATAAGATTCATTTAATAAGATTACTTCCTTGTTTGTTATCATTCAATGAATCTTTTGATAACTGCCTCTAAGACTCTCCAAGTATCTCAAAACTCTCAAGTTCTAGAGCTTACTATGTGTAGCAAGCTTAAAAAATACATACTGCCTCGCCTCTCATATCCTCCTCATTTAGCTATATGCTGAGAGTAAGTTTCAAACGCTTTTTCAGTTCACAAATCTTGCTTTATATTCGTGTTTTGTTTTGGATTTAATCATATGAATTTTCGAAGCAAGATTTTTCAACAACAACAATAAAACTTTTCCATCTCAGCAGCAAATATGCACAAACTTCAAGTTCTTCTTGTTAGCATCACACAAATTTGTTCACAACAAACGAAAAACAGGTCACATACAGTCATCACAATTCCACCACAAATACATATGGTATATGAGTATTTGCTTTCATGGCACACGAACGAACGAACATATGTGTCACTTTAGTTACAGCACATCTATTTCGCACAATAATGCAAGTTGCAGTGCATACACAGAAGTTCCTTCACACATCATTTAATTTTATTAGTTCTACTATTTTTTCTCATCTTATGAAAATTCATATCTCACCGGTTATACACACACACATACAAACATATACATACATATATGAGTATAAGTCAGATAAGGTAAGTGTGTGAGCAAGTGGCAACTCTGCGTATGCCCACTCATGCATATGCGTGTCACACACGTATATTTCTATCAATTTAATTTTTTTTTGTGTGTGTGTCTGTTAAGCTTCGGTTACTGCATGTATACATACATATTTATACGTGTGTGTGTCCACATTGTGCACAATGTGCGAATGTGTATTTGTATGTATGCATTTGTCTAATATATTTTATATAAAAGGGCTGGTTGGCATGGTGGCGAATTATGTTGAACGTGTGGTGGCTTTGTGTGCGTTAAATTACTTTTCTTTTCATGATTTGATGTTGCGGCGGTTATTTGCTGAAACTTTTTACATTTCTCTTCTTAGCACTTCTTCTACTTGAACTTAGCCATCACCTCCTGTGGCAATTTGTGACGGCTGAGATTTGCCTTCTGCTCACAACACACAACAACAATGTGATTAGTTTTTATTATGAATGCTTTTTTGATGTGGTTTCTATTTTGTTTAAATTATTCTTTAATTTATGAGGAGGTGAGACTTTTTTAGATTATTTTTTTTTAATCATAATAATTCAATATAAAATTTTATTGATTTATTTTGTATTATAGTTAATATTTATTAGGTCAACAACTTTGCTTCCGCCGTTTTTTTGTATAAAATTATCACAAATGTAGATGAGCCTCAGCCGAACTTTTCTTGGAATTAAAAAAGAAAGGCAAAATTTCTCGCAAATGTCGAGAATTCGGCTCAAAAAAGTGACATTTTCAGTTGAGAATAAGTTTGGGATGCAAGCAGATCTCTACAAATATTTTGTTGGGTTAATGTTGACACAAATGTCTAAGATCGATATAAAACGATTTAATCGATTTAATCGACCAGTGCTTGACCCTAAAGACATTCCCGCAAACGTCGAGAGTTCGGCTCAAAAAGTGACATTTTCAGTTGAGAATAAGTTTGGGATGCAAACAGATCTCTACAAATATTTTGTTGGGTTAATGTTGACACAAATGTCTAAGATCGATATAAAACGATTTAATCGATTTAATCGACCAGTGCTTGCATATTATATGGATGCTAAAAATCGCAATTAATTAATATTTTTAATCATTTTTTTTTAATCCCGTTATCTTCCGTTGATTTAGCTACTGAGGACTATAAATCAAAATTTTGCATAAGTATTAGCAAATAAAGGGTTTTTCCATAGCACGCTACAAAAGTAGATACATAGGGATAGCAAACAACGCCAAATTTTTCCCGCTCTTATGACATTTCTCTTGAGTAAGGATTGCCATTTCAACATGTAAAGATATACGATCCAACAACGAGTCGAAATTATTAAAATTTACTACCGAAATTCGGAGTTAGTGGCCTCAACTTTAATAGCGCAACGTCCAATATATGGTCATCATAATCGTCCTGTCGGATCAACAATTGTGCCTCTAGTGGAAAAATTAGAATTCAAAGACACAGTACAAAATGTTCCCGTGCCAATGAGACAAAGAAGTCACCGTAGTGTTCAGAATATTGTTGCCGCTAGCGCATTAATTGAGAAAGCCCCAATCAGTCTCTCACTCGTCGTTCTCAAGCGTTGGGCATCTCTGTGACGTCGTTGTGGCGAATTTTCGGGGAAAGATCTTGACCTACATCCCTTCAAGATCAAATTAACGCAAGAACTGAAGCCGCTTGACCACCAGATTCGTCGTATGTTCGTGAATTTGGCTGAGCAACAACTTGAAAATGATCCAGACTTTCATTGAAAAATCATTTTCAGCGATGATCTCAATGATAACCGAATATTTTGGGCTCGAAATATTGGATGATATGGGTTTGGACAATATAAGGTGCCAATAGAACTGCGCCACAAACCACACAGCGAATGTCACATTCGATTAATTTGATTTGATGCCGTTAGACTATTTCCTGTGGGGTTGCGTCAAGTCTATGGCCCATCGAACGTTGTCAGCAACTCAATCGTTTGGTTTACCGCGTACCAGGAAAACCTCGCAACCGGATATGATCAGCGTTTGGCGAGCTCACGCGAATTCTGTGTATCCAGCGCTTTAGCGCAAGTGGCCTAGTTTTACTGATTCGGCCGCAATTCACCGAATTGCTACATCCACGATTGCAACATTTAAAATGACATTTAGTGTCTTGGATGGAGTTGTTCTGATGCCACAGATTTCAATGAGAGCCGCTGTCTGGTCATGCTCCAACTGTTTAGCGATTATGACCTTTCCGAGCGCCATACACTGGACGGCAACTCCATAAAACATTATTGGCTTAACTATGAAGGTAAGCTTCTTTACAGCAGTACACTGAAGCCTTTCTCATTCTCTCCTCAATGTTCGATTTCCAAGAGAGCTTCTAGAATAAGCACCAGATACTTCACCTTGTCCACGGGTTGCAGACTGTAGCTCCCAAATTAGGAGGGAGGCGAAAATTGAAAGCATATAAAGTGCCATGACTAAGCCATATATAAATAATATTTATTAAATATATGTAAGTAAAATTTGGTACAAAGGATCGCACTAAGAGGGGTATAGGCGAATGTAATTTTTTTGAAAAAATGAGCGCCCCTACTAAGTCTTTTGTACACATATCTTAATCTATATCAACCAAACTCTCTAGAGTTGTTTCCTTTAGTCCTTATATAGTCTAAAAATGGAGGAAATCGGATTATAACTAAGCTTACCTTCTATATAAAGGTTATGTTGAAAACTACTAAAAATTCTTTAATTCAGTAAGGAAACCCACCAGAAACCCTTTTTTTATTATAAAGATGGTACGGAATGGTTGCACTAAAATTACTATAACAATTTTAAATGTTTGTTGCTCCAACCACTTATGGATCAAAAACCATATCTAAGGAAGTAATTGACCAATTTCAATGAAATTCGATTCATAACATTTCCCAGGCATCCCACTGATATGTTATGAAAATCGGTTCACCACCATGCCTATTTCACGTATACCATGACTTTGAAGTCGATCTGAATCGTTTACTTTACAATATAGTGAAGATATCGGAACGAAAAATTACAAAAATACTTTGTTTTAAAAATCACTGAAATCTCTCAAATATTCTAAAGAAATTCAAAGCAGATGTGTTCCTTCGCACAGTGTGCTTATGTGTCAAAAGTAGCCCCCATATACCACTTATTCGGATTTTCGGATTAAATCAGATTCAAGTTGTTTGCTCTCTTAATAATGTTAAATCAATAAATTGCGAGAGTATAAAATGTTCGGATTCACCTGAACTTAGCCCTTCCTTACTTGTTAATAATAATATTTTAAATTTTTTTGTTTTCTAATTTAAATACTGAATTAATTTATTTAATAAGAACAATTTTTGTAACATCTTACGTTAAGGGGTTAGGGGTAGTCAGGATTTTCAAAAAATCAATTTTTTGTTTTTTGAATTATCGTTAAGTGTAATATCTTCAAAATATCTGAATATCTGAAAATTTGAAGTTGATCCGATAATTACTTTTCTAGTTATTCGACAAATAACAAAAAGCGCTTGGGCACTCCAAAACGCTCGGATGAAACTTTAAAGGCGTTTATCTCAAAACTATGTTTTTTGAACTGTTGATAACTGTAACTCGATAACCGCTCAGAAGAAATTCAATGAAATTAATACAGCTTTTAGAATACATAATAAACTCAGGCCTGATCAAAGGCCTTTTTTCAAAATTTTCGATTTTTTAAGACCAATTAACTGTTGATTTTTTCCCGAAAATCTAGAAATAATTTTCCATTTTGTTAATTTTTGAAAAAAAAGCTTCGATCAGGCCCAGGATTATCTATTTATAAAATTAATTTTTTTTATCCGATTGATTTTAGATGAATCTCCAAGGACTTATGATTGTCACCGTAAGTAACTTTTTTTGAAACTGGGTCAACACAGATAGCTATAACATTGGAATTTATAAATTTTTTTTTCAAATTTTCGTGGCTTTAAAAAAACCTCTTAATCCATTTTTCATTTCGTTATCATGGTATTTCCTAAACTTTTGTTATTCAAATTTTGCTCTATATTTGCATGTACGTACATATGTGTTTGTATGTTTGTGTATCAAGCTTAACAGGTTGTCGAGGTAACAATATTTTCATTCCACTCAAAGCACACTAAATTCTCAACGCACATAAAAACAATTCAAACATGCATAAAATCAACTAACCATCACCAAACATACTTGAAACATATGTATGTGGTATAGACACATACACACACATACACAAATAAACTCATACACAAATCCACATTTGCTAGTTTACAATTGCAAATGTAGTCATTTGTACATTTAATGAGGTCCTTGCGCGCTCATGCAAATTTATTCCGTATATCATAAGCAGCGTACAAGCACCTAGTCACCAAAACACACGCATACACTCATATACATATGTACATATATACACATAAGCAGGGATGTGCTCATGTGTGGACGAAAAATGTTGTTTTGGTGCGCCGATTGTCGATTTGACCCAAAAATGCCACTACATGACTTAGTGCCTGCTGAGGCTGCTTTTGCGGCTGTAATTGTAACTGTGGCAGCCGTGTAGCCATGCGGAGTCACCGCCACATCTCTATGTGCCTGTATGTGTGTGTCACTCATACTGCCTAGTGGCCGCTGCTAGCTAGCCGTGTTGCTATTGCCATCCAGTGCTATTGAAGCTGCGGTTGCTTGGCTTATGGCTAGTGGCTGTTGGCTGTTAGTAGTTAGTTGTCGCTATCTCAATGTCCTTGCGGTTGCCGCCATGCAAGCATACACACACGCATCACACATACATATACGCCTAGTTACGAAATGCTGAAGAGTGAGTTGTACTAACGGTAGACAACTATGTATGTGTGTGTGTGTGCTCGGTGTGTGGCATTTGCTAGTTTATCATAGTATTAGTGGTCGACTAGGCATGCGTGTGCGTGCGTTTGACAAATAGTGTTGCCATATTGGCGCGTTTTGAAATTAATTTAATTACTTCAAAGTTTTTAGTGAGAATACTAAATGGCATTTGAAGTGGTGTCTGATCTCCTTTTATAGGTATATGATCGTTTAAAAATATAGTAATAATATAAATGGTAAGAGAATTTAAAAAAAAATATTTAAAATTTAATAATATTAAATATTATAAAAATAATAATAAAAAATTAAAAATTTAATATAGACAATGTTTTAGCTTAACGTCTGTATATTTATATATATACTACAGACTATCATCATTCATTCATTTTAACTCCCTAATCTCATTATATTCTTCTCTAAGTTATTCAGATAAATTTTTAACGATTTATATATTCCAAGAATTTGTCAAAAAGTGTATAAGCATTTCAAAGATTAAATAAAAATAGAATACAACAACAATAACTACACGACCTACCAAGCACAGACTTAACTGCATTATAACTATCTCAACTGTATAAATCTTTATAGCATATAGTAAAGAACTTCCCATCAGAACCCAAAAAACTGGCTCCATCCACTTCAATTTTTAAATTTTGTCAAGAACATTCCTCAATTCAATAAAGAATCGTCTGGTCTAAGATACGCAGATGATTTAATATCATAATCTGAAGCATTAAGCGACTACACTAAACCAACCAAACAGGATAGATCAAAGATGTGGATCAAAAACTTGTTAAATGAATTTATAAGTTTATCTAAATACTAATATTACGTCACGAAAAATGTTGGAGGTTTTCTCTAGTCATGCATTCTTTGAAGTACCATGATAGAATCTATCTATTTAGTATCCACAAAAACTCTACAAATATATGCTAGAGATCAAAGCGGAATGCTAAAGTATCAGAGTACAGAAATATGTTACGAAAATAATATAAGGTCTGCAACTTTTCTTCCGTTTTCCAATAGATGTCTCTAGGGTCAAGCACTGGTCGATTAAATCGATTAAATCGTTTTATATCGATCTTGGACATTTGTGTCAACATTAACCCAATAAAATATTCGTAGAGAACTGTTTGCATTCCAAACTTATTCTCAACTGAAAATGTCACTTTTTGAGCTGAATTCTCGACATTTGCACGAAATACGGCCAATATTTTGAATAACATTTTTGTAACCGTTTTTATACAAAAAAAGCCTTAAATTTACAAAAAAAAAAAACGGCGGCAAAAGTCTAACGCAACTTGAACTGAAACCATATTCAGTTGAACTTCCCTAACTTGAATCACCCAACCCACAAAAATCTTAGGGCTAGAGAAGCTAATTTATATGAAATTTGACTTCTATTGCCAATTCAAGAGCTCGAGTAAGGAAGAACTTCGAGTTATAGAAGTTCGAGTTATGGAACAAAATTTGTATACAATTTGGCTGCTAACCGTTATTGCCAATTCAAGAGTTCGATTGAGTTTCGAGATCCTCGAGTTATAGAGTTTCGAGTTATGGAAGTTCAACTGTATTTGAAAGTCTAAAAGCGTAAGGAAATCACAAAGGTATTCAAAAGAAAGATGTGTGCTTTGATGGTATCCGGTAAACATATAATTAAACCAGGGGCCCTATTCTGTATCTCGATTCGAAAGTAAATTCTATTCGAATTTAATATTCGACTCGAATGTGTTTTAGCATTCTGTAAACAAAAATAAATATGCGAAAGTTGTATCACCCTGTGTCAGTATTTTCGAATGCTAAATGTCATAATAAAATGAAATATGTTTAAATTTATTTTAAAATATGGATTCCGTTGCATTGTGGATGGAGGACGAGGAAATTATTGAGGAAAGGATTGCGAGAAGACCTTGGGATTATAGCTTCATACAAAACTTTAGACTTTCCAAGGAAGCCTTTAATTATGTCTTGCAATGCATAGCTTATGAAATCACAAGAAAAGCTTTAAGCCTTTGGCAAAATTTGGATGTGATTGCATAAATTTCACCTTTATTTCAAATTTATTTTGTTTTGTGTTAATAACTTTTGTTAGGCGAGTCCCTATTAAAAATAATATTGCATTTAAACTTCTTATCCATAGTATAATATGTAATAAAACTTATTAAAATAATTAAATTTTTCAAAACATTTGTTTTCTACAACTCATAAGCTATCGAATATTTTATACGAAATTCGAGTACATTTAACAATTAAATTCGAACTACATAATTGCAAATATTCGTTATTCGGATTCACTATTCGAAAGTAGGATTGAAAATGCGAAAATAGAGTTACATAATTCAAAGCATTCGAATTCGAGTAAATTCATTTTCGAATCGAGTCGAAGAGTTCGGAAAGGCAAGCATTCTTTTTCGTGGCAGAAATACCTCGAATGTTTACTCTGTCTCTTTGTCGAATCCCGGTGCAGGCACCTAACCTGTACTAGCTATTGTTGGTGCACATATTTAAACACTCCCACATGACGGCTGCTAATAAACTTTCTAAACAGTAGAAATTTGGATATTTTATTATCCTTATAGAGTGTCTCACCACCAGCAGGAAGTAACAGACGAATTATGATACATTGGGTATCAAAAGAAAAGAAGTTAAGTGAGAAATTGTTTAACAATCGCTGGTTCTCGCTGGTTTAGCCTAACTGTATGAGCTTTCTTTTCCATTTGTGATTCCATTTTTCCATTCAGTGATATTTCTTGGACGTGTATTTATAAATTCCATTGATGCACGACTTTGTCTGACCTAGTCCAATTCATAGCAATCAAAGATCGCTCCTTTTGTGCTTCAATAGGTGTCTTACCATCGCTTAGAGATCATTATATTTAATTTATTCGATTCATTGACGCAATTGGCTGTTAAATGTTTAAAATTTATAGAAAAGCGATATCACACAACTCATCTTTAATAAAATTTATATAGAGAAAATGAGCGTATATGCTATTGAAAATGAGAAAATTCCAATTAAACTTCATATAATTATTGAATTTTCCAAAAAAAATAAAAAAAAAATATTGAAAAACAACCCGGCAACACTGTCACCAAACGTCGACTCTATGCTGCAGGCTGTGTAGACAAACGCTACTTCGCTAACTGAAAACGGCACCGCCGCTACCAAGAGTGTGGAACAACATCAACAGCGCGCCAGGCAACCCCTGCACTTTTGGGCAGCTAGACTGCTACGAAGGCACGCACGGGCACACACACACACACAGACTCACACATAGATTTACACGCCGACTGCCTGCCAGCAGCCCTTCAGCTGCTGCAGGCAACTTGTCAACCCCACAAACGCACACACACACGAAGACCCATATGGATACGCACACGGAGCGAGACTGCTTTGCTGCCGCCTGCTGTGCTAGGCCATGATTAACAGCCCCCAACGAGCCGAACGTCGCATAACGCGTCGACCGAACGAAATTGTGTCTCTATCGCCAGAACGGAAATGGCAACAGCAACACCAGGCGAAAGCATAAAACGCACACAGTCACACACACAAGAGCTGATGCTGATACGAAGGGTACGACGAATACAATGTATCGAATGGTAGTGGCAAATGGCTAATGGCAATTGTAACGGTAACGACGACGGCGGGGGCAATTTTACTTTTTTCGTTACTTTAACAGAGAAACTGCCACAGCGGGAAAATGGCAACGAGCCAGGGCAGTGGGCATACAGCAAGAACAGAGGCAACAACAAATATTACAATAACAACAAGAATAGAATTACAACAACAAAAACAATAGCAATAAAAATTACAACAAAAGCAACAGCAACAAAAATTACAACAACAACAACACAAAGACAGTGTTAGCGACAACAACAGCAGCTTCGCAGCCTGCAAATGCGCTTGTGTGTGTGCGTACGCATGCGGTGCAAAAACGAAAAGCTGCTGCTGCTGCTGCGAGAATACACATACACATACACGTATATGTATTTGTGTGCAGCATCTTTTTGGGCGTTGATGCCCTTTCACTTTTTTGCACGCAACGCACATCCACTTTTTTTCTAACACACTTGAATGCTTTGGGGAATTTTACTGTACCCACTCATATTACAAATACTTTTTCTTTACACTTTATCTTCATTGTTGTTGTTGTTGTTGTCGTGCACTTTAAAGAGATAAGAGAATGCGTGTGTATGAGTGTATGTGTTTGTGTAATAGTAGCGGAAATTCGTTTAGACGACTTGGCCTACAGCTGGGCAATGCATGAATACACTATAACGGTATATTTATTAACATAGCGTCAATCGTCAATAGGCTTTTGTATATACATATATTTTAGCTTACTACAGCACTTTTATGCGTTTTTTTTTGTATTTTCACCTCTTTACTTCCAACTCATCAACGCTGTTATTATGCTCATTATGTTCGCCATTTGGTCATTGCAGTATTTAGTTTCGGATTTTCACACAATTATCGCCTTATTGGCTGTCTCATTTTAGCAGCAAGCGTATTTTTTGGGTAATTACCGTTAGTTCGTTTTACGTATTGACAGTAAAAATGCTTTTTTGACGGAGTTTAACACATATTTTTCAAAATATCTGATTTTTCCAGTTTCAAAACCGTTTTGAAATTTTTTTTCAACTCAAAAATCGTTTCGAAATACTTTTTCAACTCAAAAACCGTTTCGAAATACTTTTCTCAACTCAAAAATCGTTTCGAAATACTTTTCTCAACTCAAAAACCGTTCCGAAATACTTTTCTCAACTCAAAAATCGTTTAGAAATACTTTTTTGAACTCAAAAACAGCTCATTTACAGCTCAAAAACCGTTTTGAAACAAATTTTTTCAACTCAAAAACCGTTTTGAAATATTTTTTTGTCGCTTTTGTAAAGATTTCAGCTTCTATTACGTCTTTCAAAATCTTACAGCTTCAATTTCAACTTTTTTTTTAATTCTTATGCTTGCTCACTTTTTTCCATATTTGCTTAACTTTTTTGCTATTAAACACACACACACTTTTTTTCGCTTGCTTGCTTGCCTTTGCAGTTGTCAGCAAATTTGCTTGAACTTTAAACTTTTCTTTCTTGCATATCGTATTTGCACAACGTTTCTTTTTTTCCTTAGATTTTGTGTGATTTTTTGTTTTTTTTTTTTTTGTTTTCAATTATTGGCTACTCTACTTTTTGAGCTTGTTACTTGCACATCAAATACTTGAATGTACTAAAGTTAATAGAAAATCGCAGCGGCGGCAGCAGCTTCACCATTTTCCGTGTCGGCGCGACCAAGCGTTCGTCTTCTCTAATTGCGTTAAGATTTGTTCGCGCTTACAAGGATTTCGATTGAATCGTGGTTGTCGTCGCCGCCACCGCTGTCTCATTGCCACACAGCACAGCAGCAGCATCATCGTATTTGTTCTCCCACTTATGCTTCCTCTTCTTCTACATAGTTATTATGCTCTCCTTTCACTTGTGCTCTTCCTGCGCTATGTGTACGAGTCGTATATACTCGGTATGTGAATATGTTCGTATGTATGTCGGCTACTGTTGTTGTAGCAATTTTCGTTGTTGTTTTTGCTATTGTTGTTATTTTCACCATTTCGTTGTTATTTTTGCTATTGTTGTTGGTTTTGTTATTGTTATTTTCACTGCTTTCGTGTCATACGATGTGAAAGCAGTGGGACAAAACAAACAATTAGCATTTGAGGGATTTACATGACAGCATACCTAAAAAATGGATGATCTTCCCGAGATACCACAGACCCCGCTCGATCAAAGCACAAACGCAAGAGAAATTTACACTCGTGTTATACAATATTCGTAGGCCTCTGGTGTGGAGCCCTATCAGGCTCTATATTTGTCTTGACCGCAAATTTTATGAAAATGGGAAAATATTTTTGTTTCGGTAAAGTGAAATCCAAGACCACTTTGCTGCAGTATGTGGTGACCTTCTTCTTTGATGGATACTCTCTAAAATCAGTTTAATGAGTTTGAATGTGGTCTCACGTCAGTTTGTGATGAACCTCGACAACGACTATTACTGAAAATATGGAAGCATTGAGTATGAGATGAGATAATGAGCATCCCAAAAGACTGTATTGGTCACAGTCTGTATATCATCCAGGGCATTAGGGCTTGAAAAAGTTGTCACTGGAATAGGTACCGCGATTGCTAGCTTCGGACAACAATGACATCTTTGGGACCAATTTCCAGCAGTGTTAGACGCTAATTCAGCGCAATCATGGAACAGTCGGAGGTGTAGAATTCACTCGACCAAACTGCTGTGAAGAAGTCGGTTGTGTTAGAGGCCGAAAATGTGATGGTCGGTTGTGATCTACAACGACAACACGGCAATATCCGGCCGATTCATATTTTGCGAAAAACTCTCTTCTACCATGAAAATATACCGACTCACATATCCGGAACCGTCGCGGCCAAATTAATCGAATTAGACTACGAATTATTGATTATTTTTTTAGGAATACCGCCGAGTTGACATCCCTTCACCAAATAAATGATCTATCCCGTTCCAATTATGTAGATCTGATAATCCAATAGTGTAGAAAACAAGGTCATTGGAACGAATACTTGAGAGTGGTCCGGAATCAGTTCAATCTAACTTAATCTAAGAAGACTCGAAGTTTGAATGATCTCTAAGGTTTACGGATATACAAGGTGTGTAGGTTAAGTTAGATTAAAGGGATGATCCCTGTGTCACAGGAGATCCCACTTGACTTGCTAAAGGCAGTCATGGACAGTAGTCTAAAATTAGTTTAATATACGCTTGCAGGTTGTCTAAGGATTATGGATGTACAAAGTGTGCAGGTTGGTTTAGATTAGGTTAAAGGGCTGATCCCTGTGCTACAGGAGATCCCACTTGGACAGCTAAAGGCAGTCCTTTGCGATGCCACAAACTCCTCAAAACGGATGCCCGAGACACTTAAGTGACGAAAAGCGCTTGGAGCAGGTTCTCCAAAGTTCGTGCTGTCAAGATGCTTCAAACGTATGAGGTCTCATTATATTTAGTAATCTATCCCACTTGGACAGCTAAAGGCAGTCCTTTGCGCTGTCCCAAACTCCTCAAAATGGATACCCGAGACACTTAAGTGACGTCAAAGCGCTTTGAGCAGGTTCTCCAAAGTTCGTGCTGCCAAGATGCTTCAAACGCATGAGGTCTCATTATATTTAGTAATCTATCCCACTTGAACAGCGAAAGGCAGTCTCTTGCGATGCACCAAACTCCTCAAAATGGATGCCCGAGGTACTTAAGTGACGACAAAGCGCTTTGAGCAGGTTCTCCGAAGTTCGTGCTGCCAAGATGCTTCGGTCACATCACAATAAGGTCTCACTATATTTAGTAAGCTATTGAATCCCTTACATACATTTCAGATATTTCTTACACCAGTTTAAGTAAGAAATCATGAAATCTTACACCTTATAAAATAAATTGTCTGTTTCACTTACCGTTACACTGTGCATCCACCAGCTGTTATGCGTTTTCCAACATTCTACGTACGTATATAAAAGCTTTGAACTTCGTTCACTTTTGTATGTGTACGTGTTCCAAGGGCTGTTATCCTTTGTCGGGATATCTCATTGTTGCTCCAACAGCGACGACTGCTGCACTGCCGACGACGAGGCGCGTGAGAGTGTTTTGTTGTGAGTGGCGTTTTTTAGCTTTAGCTTTTGTTTTTCATCTGCTGGTGCTGCTTTGCGCGAAGCGTACGTGCGTTGCTCCAGTTTATATTGGAGTCTGTAGCCTGGCTGAATGCTAGCAATGGACGGTCGGTCGGTTGGTCGGTTCGTTCCTTGTTAGGTTGCTTGGTTACTTGACTAGTTAGCTTGCAGGCTGGCGGGCGGGCTGGCTGACTGACTGACTGACTGGCGTGCAGCTGCGCTTCGTTGAATAGTGCTGCTGCTAGCCTGGCTTGCTGGCTTTACTGCACGCGTGCTGACTCCACTGTGTGTGTGTACGGTTGGCGCTTGTCTGTTTTGTGGCATCATCGCCACCAACACAATCATTGTCGGTGGCAATCGTTGTTGTCGTTCGCCACAATCGCTTTTTAGCGCATACTCAGTATGCGGGCTGCTGCGCTGCTCACGCTGCGACCATTCGGCTATTTGCCTACTCGGCTACTCTCCCAAAAAAGCATTGTTCTCTGTAATCGTTTGTATTGTGTTGTTCTTGTTGTTGTTGTTGCCTTGCCTTTTACCATAATCAAACATTGCGTGGCGCGGCATGTTGCTTTGCGTTTTTGTTCGTGCTTTTGCCTTTACAGCTTACGGCTGCTTTTGTTTTACAAATATATTATGAATGTTGTTGTTGCTGTTGCTGTTAATGTTATACTCACTCGCTCTCGTTGTCGTCGCATACAGACGAGTACATACAACTGTAAATGCCGATTGCTATAACTGTTTGTTTTTAATTCATTCGTTGTTGTTTTAGTTGTTGTCATTGTATTTGTTGTTTACTTTCAATGAGTGTCTGAAGTGTAAATTTGCTTAAATTACTTTGAGGCTTCTGCACTCGCTGACTGGCTAAGGCTCAGCCATCGACACGCTGCAGCTCTTTAGCTCTTGGGCTCCACCGCTCACCGCCCACCACCCATTGTACACCGACGCGGCGGCGGTTTCGTTGCATTATTATTATTGTGATGACTGTGGAGCTGCCTTCCTTCCTTCCTTGATTCGTGAAAATTCTCTGCTACATTGCTTTCCATTGACGCGTAAGCAATTTCAAGCTGACGCTAGCTGACGTAGCTCCTGTGGAATGAAGCTTGGTGACCGTTGGTTGCTGGTTGCTGTGGGTATGGGCATGCTGTTCACTGCTTGGCTAGACAGCGACTGTGGTTCGCTTGCGCGCTTCTCAAAGCTCGTTCTGTTTGATCGTTTGTGTCGTCGCTAAAGTCACCGAGCCACCGAGGCTGTGCTTCGTCACTGCTTTAATAGTAATTGCCCTTAATTGATTGTTGTGTGTGGCTTTTCACTTTTACTGTCACCATACCCCATAATCCCAGTGTTACTTACAGTTGCTGCTCCAGGGCGGCTATTTTTGATTTATGCCTGGAGTGTCTGGCTCAAGCGTTTGCTTCATAGCTGGTCGACGCTTGGTCTTATGATTGTGCAAAACTGGATGATGATTATGCTGTTGCGGTTTTAGCTCATGCAATTTTTATTGATAGCAATTTTTTTAGATCCAGTCGCAGTTGTGTGGTTGGGAATTATAAATTTGTACAGTCCAAGGTTTTGGAGTTTAAAATTTGTGTAGTTTACATTTCTTCAGGGAATTGTAGAGGCTTCTGTTTGATAATTACGATCATAATCAACAAAGGATGCGATAGCTGTTTCCTCTGCTGAGCTTAATTCTGGAAACTTTCGACTGGAGCACCATCAATCCCACAACCCGGTGCGGATTTTGGTGCTTGCCCTTACAATAACAACAACAAAATCATAATTACAACAAAAAAATCATAATTTCCTCTGTGAATAACGCCGCTTCCAGTCCATCGCAATTATTGGACAGCCACGATGCCTGCTTTGAACCGTTCTACTGCTTTTACTTGTTGTTGTAGGGACATGGTTTGGTACAAGCTTCGCACAATCCATGTATATAATTTCATATCCTGGTCTGTTTCTCTTTGCCAGGTCGTCGTAATTGGAAGTTACTTATTAGAGGCTCAGTTACAGTTTCCGTGACAAAAACTTTTTTGTGGTACCAAGTTGCCCCCCTTGTGCCCAACCCTCTCTAGGACAACCAAATCACTTTTCCTCTCGTTCGTTCCTCGTTTTTAACGGGTTAACAGTGGCCCCACATATTCGCTCCGAGTTTCGAGGAAGCAGTCTTACGTTTTTTTATACTCTCGCAACCTGTTGCAGAGATTCTAATAGTTTTGTTCACATAATGGTCGTTTGTGTCACCAAGAAATATAAGAGTTAGATATGGGGTTATATATACATAAATGAACAGGATGATTTGAAATCCGGATGTCTGTTCGTCCGTCTGTCCATGCAAGCGATAACTTGAGTAAAAATTAAGATATCTTAATGAAACTTGGAACACATGTTCCTTGGCACCCTGAGGAGCTTTCGAAAATGGGCAAAATCGCCACTGCCACGCCCACAAAATGGTGGAAACCGAAAACTTATACAGTGTCATAACTAAGCCATAAATAAAGTTATGAAAATAAAATTTGGAACATACGATCCCATTAGGGAGGGGCACATTTGGATGCAATTTTTTTGGAAAAGTGGGCGTGACCCCGTCCCCAAATAGGTTTTTTGTATATAACTCGCAAACCAATAAAGCTATATAAATCAAACTTTCTGCAGTCGTTTATTTTAGCCATTTCCTTATACAGTCCAAAAATGACAGAAATCGCATAATAACCACGCCCCCTCCCATGGTTAGGTGGAAAATTACTAAAGGTGGGTTAACTCACTAACCAAAAACGTCAGAAACACTAAATTTCATATAAGAAATGGCAGATGGAATCTACACTCAGATGTTTTTTACAAACTGAAAAATGTGCGTGGCGTCGCCCACTTATGGGTCAAAAACCATATCTCAGGAACTACTCGACCGATTTCAATGAAACTTGGGTTGTAATAGTTTCCTTACATCCCAATGATATGTTGTGAAAATAGGCCAATCGCTTCACAACCACGCTTACTTCCTATATACCATAACTTTGAAGACAATCTGAATCGTTTACTTTACAATATATAAAGTAAGCACTAGTGAAGATATTGGTGCAGAACTTTGCACAAATACTATGTTAATAGTGTGGCAGCCCCATTCTAAAAATCACCGAAATCGTACAATAGGTTTTCAAGGCCCCATATATCGAACATGAGGACATCGGTGCTTCTAACCTAATATTCGGGTTTCCAAACTTTCAATGGACTTTATACAATATATATAACGAATATGTGGGTCAAATTGAGTATTATATTATATAAATAAAGTTAAATAAATAAATTACGAGAGTATAAAATGTTCGGTTACACCCGAACTTAGCGCTTTCTTACTAAGCAATAATTGTCTATGATCCGGGTTCGGACGTATACCCCTACAATCAATAATGAATTCAATGGTCGCACAAAGTTCCGTATTCCGCCAGAGTTCAACGCAAGCTTACTCACTTGCTTTCATGCAGTTACTTTTTATGTATGTTTGTTGTGGTTGTTGTTTTATGCTAGCTCGGTGTTCTTTTCGCACGCGCTCATAATCACGCAAAAACAATTGAAGTCAATGTGCCTACTCACGTGCGCGCTGCAAATCAATTGTTTAGCATCAACAACAACAATAATGTATGACTAACCGTACGGCCGCAATTAAATTCGGTCTCGTGAGTTGGCTGCCAACTCGCAAAAGAGTTCGCTGGCGCATCACAGCCACTACAGAAGTATGCGAGCATGGTATACGTGCGACACTTGATGTGGAGTGCGTATGTTAAGTTGTTGCAGCATTGTTGCAGTTACGCATCCGTCTTCGTTGCAATTTGCGCTGCGTCGTGCGTTGCAATCCATTGGAATTTGATCATTTATTTCCATTACACTGACAGTTATTAGCATGAACTGGTGCATACATATGTAAGTATGAATGTTTGTATCTTATCTTCACTTCAAGTGAAGTCACGCGAAAAACTTAACTGTCTAATTAAGTGAAGTGATATTGTAAAAATATTGATTTTCATCTATGAATATAATTTGCGTGAATTATTGGCGTGGTACCTCATTAGAAAATTTAAGAAGGTCCTTCATTATGGACAGTGGTTCCACACGGACTACATTTATTTGAGCGACTGATGGGGAATTCAAGGTTTTATAAATGAAAATTTAAGACTGTTGCACTTGGTCATATAATATAGAGAACATCTGGTGATGGAAGTCTCACGATGACACTACCACGATCTCAGAAGTGCGTTGATCACCGCCCCGAAATGCAAAACATTAGTAGTATGAAAGGTACTTTCCACTGTGGTAGATTCGTGGACCATTTGCAACCTCTGCCGTACTTTGAGTCAGCTACTCAGTTGCAGTGCAATTCAACAATAAGCTGACACTAGATCAGCCTGTTGACTTCAACAAGGACTACGTAGACTTTGTAATAAGTACGTATAATCGACTTCCCTACTACTGTGTAGTATAGTACGAGTATTGAATACTTTAATATTATAAAGAGGAGGGTTTGTAATTATGCTTTAAATGTGGCCCAATTTTTTATCCATTTTTATAGCAATTGGGGCTGTATGTCAGCAATAAACATTCCGGAGTAATTTTGTTCATTACTCTGTACAACACTTGACTGGGTATTGGACTAAACTAATTGTTTCCAGAAGATTGAGTAAAGTAAAAAAAGTGTATTTTTCGTTTTTCGAAGTTAGCCTCCAAAATTTAAATGTTTGACTTCGAAGTGCGAAAAAAGGATATATTTACTATAGAAGAACAATCGGAGTTATATAAAACAACAACAACAATTGATTACTCTATAAAGAGTTTGTGGATCTCAGGAGGCTGACCATATTATTAATCCAAAAATTGGTATAATCTACATTTTTCTTATATAACAGAAGTCATACTCTGAAAGTAAAATGTATGTGTATGTGATTGGCGTTGCAACCGTTTAGCCGGTTATAGCCGAATCGACGATAGTGCGCCATCTCTCTCTCTCCTTTGCAGTTCGGCGCCAGTTGGAGATCCCAAGTGTAACCAGGTCGCTCTCCACCTGGTCCCTCCAACGGAGTGGAGGCCTTCCCCTTCCTCGGCTTCCTCCGGCGGGTACTGCATCGAACACTTTCAGGGCTGGAGTGTTTTCGTCCATTCGGACAACATGACCTAGCCAGCGTAGCCGCTGTCTTTTTATTCGCTGAACTATGTCAATGTCGTCGTATAACTCGTACAGCTCATCGTTCCATCGTCTGCGGTATTCGCCGTTGCCAATGTTCTGAGGACCATAAATCTTGCGCAAAATTTTCCTCTCGAAAACTCCTAGTGTCGTCTCATCTGATGTTGACATCGTCCAAGCTTCTGCACCGTAAAGCAGGACGGGAATGATAAGTGACTTGTAGAGCTTGATTTTGGTTCGTCGAGAGAGGACTTTACTGTTCAATTGCCTACTCAGTCCAAAGTAGCACCTGTTGGCAAGAGTTATTCTGCGCTGGATTTCGAGGCTGACATTGTTCGTGTTGTTGATGCTGGTTCCCAGGTATACGAAATTATCTACGACCTCGAAGTTATGACTGTCAACAGTGACGTGGGAGCCAAGGCGCGAATGCGCCGACTGTTTGTTTGATGACAGGAGATATTTCGTCTTGTCCTCATTCACCTCCAGACCCATTCGCTTCGGCTCCTTATCCATGCGGGAAAAAGCAGAACAAACGGCGCGGTTGTTGCTTCCGATGATATCAATATCATCGGCGTACGCCAGCAGCTGTACACTCTTATAGAAGATTGTACCTTCTCTATTTAGCTCTGCAGCTCGTAAAATTTTTTCCAGCATCAAGTTAAAGAAGTCGCACGATAGTGAGTCACCTTGTCTGAAACCTCGTTTGGTATCGAACGGCTCGGAGAGGTCCTTCCCAATCATGACGGAGCTTTTGGTGTTGCTCAACGTCAATTTACACAGCCGAATTAGTTTTGCGGGGATACCAAATTCAGACATCGCGGCGTAAAGACAACTCCTTTTCGTGCTGTCGAAAGCAGCTTTAAAATCGACAAAAAGGTGGTGAGTGTCGATCCTCTTTTCACCTCTTTTCTTTCTCCAAGATTTGGCGCATGGTGAATATCTGGTCAGTTGTCGATTTTCCAGGTCTAAAGCCACACTGATAAGGTCCAATCAGTTCGTTGAAAGTAAAATACGCCTAAAAAATAACCGTTAGTTTGCGCAATGAACTATTATTTTGAAAATTGTTTACCATTTTCATGGTTTCAACTTTCATAAATCCTTTCCAAACCTTTCTTTGGGACATCTCAATACTCGGCCTATTATGAATAGGCCATAGTAATAAGAAAAAGGAAGCGAATTTCTGAAGAGTTCTCTCCATATACAAAGTGATACCGGAAAAGACTTCTACGCAGTAATAATAATTTTATAATCAGAAATAATGTAATGTATATATAACAAGCAAATATTGAAGTTAGTTCAAAACAAGTAAGTAAGGGCTAAGTTCCGGGTGTAACCGAATATTTTATACTCTCGCAATTTACTGATGTAATTTGTATCTAGTATATGTGAGCTGAACCACCAAAATTCCTGAACCGATTTCACTCATTTTCACTACCAAGGTACAATAATATATCCAAGACTATACGCTCACTTAATTTGGCTAAGATATTTCACATATGAACCGATTTATAAGGTATTAAGCTCTCTATATTTTTGAAAAAGCTATAATTAGGTCTATGAGAGCTAGGGAACGGACGGACGGACAGACAAACATTGGGATTTCAACTCAAATTTTGGTATACATAACCCTATATCTAACTCGTTTAGTTTTATGACTTACAAGCAAAACTATAATACTCTCTTAGCAATTTTGTTGCAAGAGTATAAACATAAGATGTTATAAGGACATGCAATATCAGGATAAATGGGTTACGTAATTTGAAAGGAAGCTGATCTGTATGACCAGCTGCTTGTAAGGACCTTCACCACAGCATTATTCTGTTAAACTACGACGAAGGAAGTAATTTAGTGATGTGATGGATTCCTTCAGGTATAACAATACTCTTGTGATAAAGGCATATTCGTAGCTGTAGATTTTTCTAAGTGCTCGACGGAAATACTAGATGAGGGTACAAGTCCTTTGCTGGGACGCGTCCTGGAGATATCGCGCCACAAATAAAAACTCTAGCCACCTACCTTAACTAAAATAAAATATAATACAGTGGAACTTCCATAACTCGAAGATCTCCATAACTCGAACTCTTGAAGAGGCAATAGAGTGCAACTTGCATACAAATTTCCTTCCATAAATCGAACTTTTTGGTCAGGACATTATATAAAATTTGAAATTTTACTATCGATGCAGAATCTTAAAAGAGTGTCTCTATATTGTACGGAGGCAAACGAAAAATATATTTAAATTGATTTGTTTAGACAACAATTAATAGTAACTTTAAAAAATGTCTCTTCTAGATAGAATATAAAAATAATGGAGTATTTATTGGCTTGGATTTACAAAAATTGTATATAGTTTTCTCAAATTTCGGTGAATATATCTGAGTTTAACTGAATTACAGTATGCGCAGAAAGTGTATGAGATCATTAAAAAGAACTTAGTCAATTAATGTTCCCACTACAATTAGTTTGATAAACAAAATAAGATCTAAACTTTATTACTAATTGAACTAAAGTTCAAGTAATAAAGTTATAACTTATTGCTTAGCTCAGTACCTAACCTCAGTACCACAATAATAACAAGAAAGGAAGGGCTAAGTTCGGTTGTAACCGAACATTTTATACTCTCGCAATTTATTTATTTAACTTTATTTATATTATATAATACACAATTTGACCCACATATTCGTCATATATATGGTATAAAATCCATTGAAAGTTGGAACCCTAATATTAGGTTAGAAGCACCGAGGTCCTCATGTTCTATATATGGGGCCTTGAAAACCTATGGTCCGATTTCGACGATTTTTAGAATGGGGCTGCCACACTATAAATGTAGTATTTGTGCAAAGTTCTGCACCGATATCTTCACTAGTACTTACTTTATATATTGTAAAGTAAACGATTCAGATTGTCTTCAAAGTTCTAGTGTATAGGAAGTAGGCGTGGTTGTGAAGCGATTTGGCCTATTTTCACAACATATCATTGGGATGTAAGGAAACTATTACAAACCAAGTTTCATTGAAATCAGTAGAGTAGTTCCTGAGATATGGTTTTTGACCCATAAGTGGGCGACGCCACGCCAATTTTCCATTTTGTAAAAAAAATCTGAGTGCAGCTTCCATCTGCCATTTCTTATGTGAAATTTAGTGTTTCTGACGTTTTTCATTAGTGAGATAACACACTTTTAGTAATTTTCAACCTAACCTTTGTATGGGAGGTGGGCGTGGTTATTATCCGATTTCAACTATTTTCATGGTGTATGGTGGGGTACGTAAGAGAACCGACTGCAGAAAGTTTGGTTTATACAGCTTAATTGGTTTGCGAGATATATACAAAAAACCTATGTGAGGGAGGGGCTACGCCCACTTCTCCAAAAAAATTACATCCAAATATGCCCCTTCATAGTGCGATCCTTTGTACCAAATTTTATTTTCATTGCTTTATTTATGGCTTAGGTATGACACATTATGTGTTTTCGGTTTTCGCCATTTTGTGGGCGTGGTAGTGCTCCGATTACGCCCTTAATCTTCTTATGGTGCCAAGAAATATGTGTTCTAAGTTTCATTAAGATATCTCAATTTTTACTCAAGTTACAGCTTGCACGGACGGACGGACAGACGGACGGACAGACAGACATCCGGATTTGAACTTTTCTTGTCACCCTGATCATTTGGATATATATATATCCCTATATCTAATTCGTTTAGTTTTGGGACTTACAACCAACCGTTATGTGGACAAAACTATAATACTCTCGTAGCAACTTTGTTGCGAAAGTATAAAAAAACAACGCCGAAACCACTAACCAACATTTAAATGATCAGCTGATCACCACCACTGATTAGAAGTGCAATTCGTGTCTATAATCATATTTTTTCAAAGCGAACTGAAAAAATTACAATATGATTTATCATATGTATGCAAACAAGATCTAGTTAAAAGTCAAACACCGTTCAGCTGGCCTCACTTATTTGAATTAATTGCAAACAGATTGCCACTACCTTCCGCAAATGTTGTTTATTTTATACAAATATAGACAGTTTTCACGCACGACAAAATCTATGACGGTTATATTCGAAAAAAAAACGACAACAACAAATACAAAATGTAGAGAAACGATTAGTAGTTGCTAGCGGTTGATAGAAGGAAATAAAAACCAAAAAGCTTAACATGTGACGTTTCCGAGCTGACATTTTTGACAAACATTTACAATGGACACTAACTATTTGTGCGCGCAATAAATAAATCAGCGTATTAAAATGTAAATAGTAAGTGACGCGCAAGCAATTATCAACAGATATGTCAAAATGATAGTACCCAACATATGTATGTATGTATGCACATACCTGAGTATTGGTATAAGAGCTGCTCACGTTATGTGGTTGGCGGTTGAAAGTCAGCTAAATGCTAACTAAACACCAAATTCGTACATTTTTAAAATAGAATATCTAAATTTCGGCATTGCAAATTATGATGAGTGTATTAACTGATTGTTTGAATATATTGTATGTCTAACTGAACGATATCGTCAACTCGATTCTATTATTTAGATAAGCTGATAATATTATTCGCAATATTAACACATTCATAATGATGAAATCAAATAAAGACTGGATAGAAACTCAGACACACACACATACACAAAAAATAAAAAGCAAATGAGAGTAACGTTCGTTATTACTCATGCTTGGTGTCGTGCGCGGTTTCCATAAGAGTATGTTCGTATTTGAACGGATAGTGAGTTGAGGAGAGTATAAAATTCGAATAACATAATAATAATAATAAATCAAGTATGACTTCGAGATAAGTAGCATTTAAAATTTTGAAGAAATCTTCAATTTTTACAAATAGTTGACTCATCTAATGATATGAAATGTATGTATGTGATTGGCGTAGAACCGTTTAGCCGGTTATAGCCGAATCGATGAGAGCGCGCCACTCTTCTCTTTCCTTCGCAGTTCGGCGCCAGTTGGAAATCCCAAGTGTAACCAGGTCGCTCTCCACCTGGTCCATCCAACAGAGCGGAGGCTTTCCCCTTCCTCGGCTGCCTCCGGCGAGTACTGCATCGAACACTTTCAGAGCTGGAGTGTTTTCGTCCATTCGGACAACATGACCTAGCCAGCGTAGCCGCTGTCTTTTATTCGCTGAACTATGCCAATGTTCCGAGGACCATAATTCCTGTGCAAAATTTTCCTTTCGAAAACTCCTAGTATCGTCACATCTGATGTTGACATCGTCCAAGCTTCTGCACCATAAAGCAGGACGGAAATGATAAGCGACTTGTAGAGTTTGATTTTGGTTTGTCGAGAGAGGACTTTACTTTTCCATTGTCAACTCAGTCCAAAGTAGCACCTGTTGGCAAGAGTGATTCTGCGCTGGATTTCGAGGCTGACATTGTTGGTGTTGTTGATACTGGACAGGAGATATTTCGTCTTGTCCTCATTCACCTTCAGACCCATTCGCTTCGCCTCCTTATCCATGCGAAAAAAAGCAGAACAAACGGCGCGGTTGTTGCTTCCGATGATATCAATATCATCGGCGTACGCCAGCAGCTGTACACTCTTGTAGAAGATTGTACCTTCTCTATTTAGCTCTGCAGCTCGTAAAATTTTTTCCAGCATCAAGTTAAAGAAGTCGCACGATAGGGAGTCACCTTGTCTGAAAGCTCGTTTGGTATCGAACGGCTCGGAGAGGTCCGTCACAATCATGACGGAGCTTTTAGTGTTACCTACATTTCAGCGCATTTAACATTTGACACAAATTTGTAAGTTTTATAAGAATAATAGCTATTGATTGGTTCGACAAAATAGACCGTAAAAGATATCTCTATAGCTTATTATTATTTTCAAATTATAGGTTAACTAAAAAATGTTAATTTTAGCAACCATTTTATTTTTCATTCCAAATCTTTGTTTCAGAGTCTAGAACTAAAGATCGTTTCCTTCCTTCCTTCCTTCTAAATTTTGCCGCTGGAAAATATTCGAAGTCGTCATTGATTAGTAAAATAAGGAGCTCAAAAATATAGCTAATAGAAGATAGTTGTAGCCAGAAGCCTCGTGTGATACCCTATTACCGAACAAAATAGTTGCGGGTGCCAAATCCGACAAAAATGCTGAATAAAGGTACAGAATACAATCTAACATTTGATGAGACATGTGTTTGAGAAAGTTTGTTCCAAAACTCTTCCACTGTGGAAAGTCACTTTATCCTAAATGAAATTAGGAACTTTTTAACTCGAAGCCAATAACGAATCAATCGAAATTCGAATACATCTTGGAATAACCTCAAAGTAATTTTTTTTTCAGATTGATTAAAGAGGTATTACCCAAAATTTTGGCCCAAAAAGACATAGTGAGTCAGCAGAGCAAAAGTGGCGTCCTTTGAAGCACGTTTACCAGAAGAATATTATAGCCATCTCGCTATATTGAATCAGTGGTTCATGGACAACGGTTACGAAATAATACCAAATGTCTTCATCAGCAGTAAAATATAAGATTTTGAAGAATACTTACTTTTTCATATTGAGGAATTTCTTAATATTTTGAAAGTCCGGTCTTAGATACTCCATAAACCTTCATCGTTCGATCATCTAATTCAATTTGAGAGATGTTTTGCAAAGAAAGTTCAAAGTCAATTTAGCAAATGTAACTTCCATAAATTTCAGTGTACTATGCAACTATTAAAGATAATTAGTTTTGACGGCAATTTTTTCAATACCCGTTAATTTTCTCGACGTTGTTTAATTAAAATATTCAGACATACTTTTCTCTCGGAAGTTGCACGTAGAAACCACTTCTTATTGCCCGGCGAGACGTACTGAAAACAAGAAAAAACGTTAACTTCAACTGTACCGAAGCTAATATACCCTTCACAGGTGCAGAAAACATTTTACTAATTCTTTTTAGCCGGGTTGTTTGCTAGAAACATTAAGGTTATATAATTAACCGATCTGAACAATTTCTTCGGAGATTATATTATTACCTTAAGCAGTAATCCATGTCAAATTTCAGAAGATACCACGCCAAATGCGAAAATTTTCCATGCAGGCCCTTGATTCCGATTGTATGGCAGCTATATGCTATAGTGAACCGATCTGAACAATTTTTTCTGAGATTAAATTATTTCTATGAACAATAACTCACACCAAATTTCGTGAAGATATCTAGTAAAATGCGGAAGTTTTCCATACAAGCCCTTGATTCCGATCGTTCAGTTTGTATGGCAGCTATATGATATAGTGGTCCGATATCGGCAGTTCCGACAAATGAGCAGCTTCTTGAAGAGAAAATAACATCTGCAAAATTGCAAACGATATCTTAAAAACTGAAGGACTAGTTCGTATATATACAGACAGGCAGACGGACATCGCTAAATCGACTCAGTTCAACATACTGATCATTTATATATATACTTTATAGATCCTCCGACGCTTCCTTCTGGGTGTTACAAACTTCGTGACAAACTTAATATACCCTGTTCAGGGTATAATAATACTTTATGAAACTCTAGTCTCACATCTTCTTTTATTAGTCCACATAGCGGTTTGGAAAACTTTCTCGTCATGAAACCTAGTCTATATCTATGCACTTTGATTTAATCTTACTCCCACGCAATACTGAACAACTTCAAAGTAAAGCATTAATATATTCCGCCTCTAGTATCAAATATTTGCTTAGAAATTTAGATTCAACTGGTTCAAAGTCGGTTGAGTTTGTTTTAATCATTAATATTGAAATGTGTCACCTGCTAACCACAAAATATCGTTAAAACAAATAACAACGTGGAGAACAGGGTCTTTCAATTCAGTAGTTACAGATGGTAATAATGTAATAAGTTTGTGCTTATTCGAGGATCAACAGCTGTGATCGCACTTTTGTACGATGGATGTAGTACGAAATAGCATTAAGAAAACTACCAAATGTTTTTGTATTTTAATCTTAAGATTACAGCAGACAGGAATAGTGCCCTAAAAGTTACCGAAATGTATGTCCATTACAGCCAGTGTGCTTGGTTCGCCAAGCGTATAGCAATCGAGATGTTTCAACCATAGGTTTGTAAACGCAGGATAGTGCAGGAGAAAATGATTCCAGATCTCATCGCATGTGTGCCTACTCAGCAAAATCCACTAAGTACTCTCGCTATTGCGGCAAGATGAACCTTTTTAAGAGCAATCAGTTCAGACGACTTCTTGCGCTTCACTCTGCGCCATGTGGATCTCGGAACCAGTGTTAACTAGTGTTTACCAAACTCGCGAGAGTATCATTGATCCAGCGTTAGAACGCAAGAGGACAACGAAGCCCCACCTCGTTCCCAAACTGATGAAATAGGACACGAGCGGATTTTTTTACGAGCTCATCAGCTCTAAAGTTCCCAGCTCGATACGTTTGGAGGTGTTAAATTAAAAGTAATAAACTCTCAGTTATTGGAGGAATTATCAACTAGATACGGTACATTATTTCTAAAAGTCAGACGGTTCAGGACAGAACAACATTCATATCAATATTATAGATAAGATTAGGTCAATGTATATGTCCTAAAAATTAGTCGCCGATAGTCATGAGATAAGACATCTAAATAGCATATAGCAGTACGATTATATTAAGAGATAATCAGGTTCGTAATACAGTACTGAAACGCTAAGTTACTATTGGTCAGCAAGTGATAAAATACCGTCAGTTGGGTTTAGAGTTCTTTAGTTGTGTGAGGAACGGGCTGTTGGCTATTTAAAGGAGAATTCAAGTTTGAGCTGTTCAGCACTGAGTACAGAGGATTAAAAAAAGGTTGAGAAAAGCGATAGAAGTTCGAGTTTCGCCAACCATTTTAAGGTTCCTAAAAAAGAAATAATTAATTTTTTGAAGATAATAAATTAAGCTTTTGTCTCGCTGAGATATTGTATTTTCTGACTTAAAGAAATTCATCAGCCTGAAAATGTTAATGATGAAATACATAACGCATTTAGCGGTTAAATTTCAAATAGGCTCTAATTATATGAATCTTTGTAGTAATCACTTTCCTAAAATATTACTGAGAGGCGTGACGACTGAAAATTGCAAGTGAAAATTATAAAAAATTAATAATTTCAAATGTAAATACTACATTTATTTAGCGCTCCGAAGTAGTCAATTACTTTTTATTTACGAGTATTTGTACTTATACTTATGCATTAACCAATGCACGTACAGAGTACCGAGTAGTTAGAGCGTATTGATCTCGTAACACTTGTTGCCGGCGTAATCAAAATCGTTTTGTTTTGTGTACTTCTCGTGATTATTTATTTATTTTGTCGTATGTCGGTTTCGTTCGTTCGTTGTTCGTGGTCGATTGTTGTTGTTGCATCGCGTTTTTTATCGTCCATCGATCGATGCACGCTGTGTGTGTGTGTTGTTGTGGTGGGTGTGAGAGTTGGTAGTAGGTTGTTTGGGGCTTTTGCTGTTTGCTGTTGATTCGTTTATTGGCTCTTCACTCTTGATCGACACACAATCGAGCCTATAAAGCAACGGACCAGTTTATGCGCATTGTCAGTCGGTGTGTGACTTAGCGACGACGATTACACTCAAAAGGATCGTTACAGCAGGAAGTTGTTGAAAGAAAGAATAAAATACAATTGTTGAAGTGGAGGAATTGAGTTAACGCTGTGCGTACAAACGAGTTCCTGTGTATGTGTTAAACGAGCGCTAAATTTTCTTTGAAAACTATTTTTGTTCATTCAAAAAAAAACAAAACAGAGAAACGATGAAATAATTTATGAAAACTGTTATTGTGTATTAAAATAAAGCCCTCCCGTGTGTAAAATAAATACGAAATATTACGAAAGTGAAGTTGTGACGCTAAATTTTGTGCGAACAATTGAGAACAACAGAGAGACACAACGCTGAGCGTTTGAAGCGGAAGATTTTCAAGCAGCGGAATTTACAAGTATGTGTAATTAAAATATTTCGTAAACTAATGTAATGTAGAAATTATTTGAGTTTTATTCAAATTTAACAGTTATGTTAATTCTTACGTTATGTGATTTTAAGTTGATTGTAATATGAAAAAGTAAAATTACAATAATAATAAAAAGTAAAAATAATTAAAATAAAAATAAATTAATAAAAGGAAATAATAATATTAACATGTGGCATTTTTCACACGATTTTTTTATTGAAATACAAAATATTTAATATTTAAAAACGTAAATAAGATTACAATAACAAATAATATAAAAATTAAAAAAAAAAAGTTTTAAATATATAAAAAATTTCAATAACATATAATTTTTAACTTTGATCGAATAAAAAAATAAATAAAAATAAATTTATAAATAAGAAAATATAAAATAAATAAATCAAATTTTAAATATAATAAATATTTTTTTTATTAAAATCTCTCATTTTTAAATACTTGCGTTAAATATTGTATATTTAACTTTTACCTTTTATTTTTGAAACTGAAATTTTAGCCATATGTTTTAAAAAGTAATAACCAAAAATTAAAGTTAAAAAGTTATTAAAAAATAGTTATAATTGAATTTAAAAAAATTAATCAGTTAACATAAAAGAGAAAAAATAAAATAAAATAGTGTAGTAATAATTCAACTTTAGCAAGAATGTTTTAAAATTTTAAAAGTTTATTTTTTTAATAAAATTTAAAAGATTTTAAAATTTAATTGAAAACAATTTAATTTTTTAATTTTGATTTATTTTGTTTTATCAAATTCAAAGATTTTAAGGACAATTTTTGCTTTTTTAATGCTGTTAATTCTTCAATTCTTAGTTTTTAAAACTAAAATAATTTTTGTAATGAAAACTTAAAAGACTCTAAGAAAGCATATTAAAAATTGCAAAGCACGATTAAGTATAATTTTATTTGAAATTAAACTCAATTATTTTCAAAACTTAGTATAATTTTATTTCAAAATATTAAAAATAAATTAGTAAGTAAATAGATTACAAAGAAAATTTAAGTTTGAAAAAAATTGAAATTAAAATTAATTTAAAACAAGAAAAAACTTTAACTTCGGCTGTACCGAAGCTATTGTACCCTTCACAGGTGCATTTCTTTTAGTAACTATGTGTTTAAGCAATTCTAAAGACCAAAAAAGAAAGTAATTAAAAAACAAGAAAACATTTTAGTAATTCTTTTTAGCCGGGTTGTTTGCTAGAAACATTAAGGTTATTTACCAATCAGAAAGTTTTGATTTCGATCTTTCAGTTTGTACGGCAGCTATATGCTATAGTTAACCGATCTGAAAAATTTCTTCGGAGATTGTATTATTACCTTAAGCAGTAATAATCCATGTCAAATTTCGTGAAGATACCACGTCAAATGCGAAAATTTTCCATGCAAGCCCTTGATTCCGATCGTTCGGTTTGTATGGCAGCTACATGCTATAGTGAACCGATCTGAACAATTTTTACGGAGATTAAATTATTTCTATGAGCAATAACTCACACCAAATTTCGTGAAGATATGTAGTAAAATGCGAAAGTTTTCCATACAAGCCCTTGATTCCGATCGTTCAGTTTGTATGGCAGCTATATGATATATTGGTCCGATATCGGCAGTTCCGACAAATGAGCAACTTCTTGAAGAGAAAATAACATCTGCAAAATTTCAAAACGATAGTTCGGTTTGTATGGCAGCTATATGCTATAGTGAACCGATCTAAACAATTTTTTCGGAGAGTAAATTATTTCTATGAGCAATAACTCACACCAAATTTCGTGAAGATATGTAGTAAAATGCGAAAGTTTTCCATACAAGCCATTGATTCCGATAGTTCGGTTTGTATGGCAGCTATATGCTATAGTGAACCGATCTAAACAATTTTTTCGGAGAGTAAATTATTTCTATGAGCAATAACTCACACCAAATTTCGTGAAGATATGTAGTAAAATGCGAAAGTTTTCCATACAAGCCCTTGATTCCGATCGTTCAGTTTGTATGGCAGTTATATGATATATTGGTCCGATATCGGCAGTTCCGACAAATGAGCAGCTTCTTGAAGAGAAAATAACATCTGCAAAATTTCAAAACGATATCTTAAAAACCGAAGGACTAATTCGTATATATACAGACAGACAGACAGACGGACGGACGGACGGACAGACTGACGGACATGGCTAAATCAACTCAGTTCAACATACTGATCATTTATATATATACTTTATAGGGCCTCCGACGCTTTCTTCTGGGTGTTGCAAACTTCGTGACAAACTTAATATACCCTGTTCAGGGTATAATTATTTTTGTTTTTACATGTTAATATTTTTTTCAAAAATAAAAAATTTAATAAATATTTTAACTATTTTTTTAAATTTTGTTTAACTTAAATAATTTTAATTCTTAGTTTGTAAAATTAAAATTTTATATTTTTGTAATTGAAATCTGAAGTTTAAAGTATTTAAGTATTAAAAAAATGCTAAAAAACGACTTATTACAATTTTATTTTAAATTAAAAAGCGGTAATTTGAAATAAAATAAATTAATAAGTAAAAAATAAAATAATAATAAAACTAAATAGGATATTAAAATTCATTTTTGTTTGTATTTTTATTAATCAAATTTAGGTTAAATATTTAATTCATTAAAATGTAATAACGAAATACTGAAAAAATTTATTATAGTACAAATTTTAATTTTAAAATAATTTCAATCTAAAAAATCTAATACCAGAAATAAATAATTTAATTTAACAATATTTTTAATTATTTAAAAAATATTTAAATTTCATTTTTTTCATTTAAACATGTTTACTAGATATTTGATTCATAAAATAAATTAACAACAATTAAAGAAAAAATATTTTTTTAATAATTTTATAATTTCTCAATTAAATTTTATAAAATTTAATTATAAATTAATAAGCCAATCCGATACCAATTTTAACTATTTATTTTTAAAATTGCAGAAATTTTTCTTAAAATATTAATTTTAAATACAATTTTAAATCAATATCTAAAATATTTAAATTAAACCAAAAATATTAAAAATAAAAAAAAAAATAATGAAATTAATTGAAAAAAAAAAATCAAAAAACGCGATAAAATGTAAACAAAAATTTAATCAAACCAGTATGTAATGTGCCACCAGTTAAACAAATTTTGAATTTACACATTTCTACACACATTACGTACAAATGTATGCATGTAGAGACAGACACAATTAGGTTCATTGATTTGGTTTTGGAAGCGTTTAAATTACTACGCCGCATGTTGACAAGCGTGTTAATGCGACGACACGATGATCGTGTGAAGCTGCGCAAGCGTTTAAGAACTGAACTCGGATCCACAAAAAAAAAAAAAAAATAAACAACAACAAAAATAAAGAATTTAAAAGACAACAGTAAATGGGGAAAACCCCTTGGCAGCGCACTTCGCGCACAATTCCCAGCTTACTAAGCAACCATGTGACTTATGCCTTTGTCATGTTTGTTTTTATTGTCAAGCCGGCAACTAATTATTTTGTCTGTCTCATATTTTTTTTTATTTATGGAATTCTTAGCCACGGAATATGAACATATAAATACAAACAATGAGGGTGAAAAAACTTTTAATAAATATCATTTACCTACAGTGTGTCATTAAAGTAATCATCTGCGGATGAGGGAAAAATTTTACAGAATTAAGGAGATGAGAGAGGAGACATATTTTGGATCAAAATTTAAAGTGTAAAAGCCAAATTGTATGAAGAGTTGAGGTAATTAGTACTTTTAGTTTGAATCTAACTGATGGTTAAAGTGACGTTTAAGTAATAACCGGTGGTTAGAGTGATGATTAAGTAAAAGTCGTACTGGGATAAGTCAAATTGTACAAAGTATTGAGAAAATGCGGAGTTTTAAGTTTAATCTAACCGGTGGTTAAAGTCGTGATTAAGTAAAATTCATATTGGAATAAGTCGAATTGTACAAAGTGTTGAGGTAATAATGACTTCCAATTTTAATCTAACCGGTGGTTGAAGTAATGATTAAGTAGTAACCAATGGTTAAAGTAATGGTTAAGTAAAACTCATATTGAGATAAGTCAAACTGAAAAAAAAAGTGTAGAGATAATGCAGAGAATTTAATTTAACCGGTGGTTAAAGTGATGATTTAAGTAAAAATAATTTTTCTAACTTTTATACTTTTGTATTCGTTACACAAACATTTCGAAAATCATACTTCAATTAACCGCTGGTTAAATTTTTTATTTAATATTAATACGAATATTTAGCCAACACACTGTATGTCACGAGTTTATAACACCACTGACACATAAACCAGAAGCTCGTTAATTATTTACATATGCGCATACATAAGTAATGTCAGTCAATAGCAATAATTAGTCTGAGTGAACGTGATTTTGTTTTTGATCAGAATTGGGTGTCGGACAACAAGCGAAACGTGTATAATTGTGCATACAATTTTTTTCTCTCAGCTAAATCTCATTCTGATGGCATTTCGTAAATAATTTAGTGCACATTTGATTGCAATTAATTATCTATTAAATCTTACCCATCGGATCGGACGGAAAGTGAAAACCAATTTTTTTTTCCGACAAGAAAATTGAATAATGAGCTGAAAGTGTATAATTTATCAAACGATAATTTAACCTGATTTAGAACTGGGTTTTGTAATCAATTATATTATGTCGGGGTTGAAAAAATCGTAAATAATAAGCTTTTTATTTGAGCAACAATGTATTTGTTGTGATGAGTTAGCAGCGAGTTTCGTCAAAAAAATGTAGTAGGGTTTAGGCTGGGCACAGAGTGCAGCGGAGAGCTAAACAATGTGCGATAGATAATGCTTGTTAGAGAGAGTAAGAGACAAAACTATTGTCCACATAACGGTTGTTTGTAGATCCTACAACTAAACGAGTTACATATAGGGTTATACATACCAAAGTGGTCAGGGTGACGCGTAAAGTTCAAATCCGAATGTCTGTCTGTCCGTCCGTGCAAGCTGTAACTTGAGTAACACGTGTTCCTTGGCACCACAAGAAGGTTAAGTTCGAAGATGGGCGGAATCGGACCACTGCCACGCCCACAAAATGGCAATAACCGAAAACACATAAAGAGCTATAACTAAGCCATAAATTAAGCTAAAAAAAAAATAAAATTTGGTACAAACGATTGTTCTAGGAAGGGGCATATTTGAATACCCCCTACTAAGTTTTTCGTACATATCTCGTAAACTACTGGAGCTACATCAACGAAACTTTTAGTAGTCGATTTTTTTAGGCATTTCCTTATATAGTCCAAAAATCAAAAAGATATCGGATTATAGTCACGCCTACCTCCCATACAAAGGTTATGTTAAAAACTACTAAAAATGCTTTAATTCAGTAAAGGAAAACACCAGACACCATAAATTTCATTATAAAGATGATACAGAACAGCTGCACTCAAAATGGTATAAAAAATTTTAAATGGGCGTGGTTCCGCTCACTTATGGGTCAAAAACCATATCTCCGAAACTACTCGACCAATTTCAATGAAATATTTCCCTTGCATTCCAATTATATGTTGTGAAAATATTCCAAATCGGTTCACAACCACGCCTACTTTCCATATACCAGAACTCTGAAGTCGGTCTGAATTGCTTACTTTACAATATATAAAGTTAGTACTAGTGAAGATATCGGCACAGAACTTTGCAAAAATACTGTATTTAAAGAGTGGCATCGCCCTTCTAAAAATCGTCGAAATTGGTCCATAAGTTTTCAAGACCCTATATATCGAATATGAGAACCTCAGTACTTCTAACAATTTTTTTTTACTTTTTACCGAAATTATAGTCAAGTCTCTCAGATATTTTGAAGAAATTCGGAGGGAATATTTTTCTTTTAATAATATGTCTCCGTGCCAAGAATAAGTGAAATCGGGCCATAACTTCATCTATCTGCCAAATACTTAATATTTGGGGTTTCAAACTTTCAATGGACTTTACCATATATATGCCGAATATGTGGGTCAAATTGTTTGTTATCTTAATAAAATTAAATAAATAAATTGCGAGAGTATAAAATGTTTAGTGACACCTGAACTTAGCCCTTCCTTAATTGTTCTAAATTTCATTTTGTTTCTAATATTTTCTATACCCTCAACGCTATCATACTATACGTTACACTATCTACCAAATCTAATAAATATTCCAAGATATCGGTTTACAAATTTCAAAGTTGTTTCGGCACTAATAAAATAATCTTCAACTTCAAAAAACTTGCTAAAATAGCAAACCTCCAGCATGTGTGCTAAAATTCTAATGAAATCAAATATTTATAGCAAGACTGACTTATTATGAAATATATATGATAACTATATTTTATAATTTACGATTATTACGTTAGTTTCAGTCGTCTTGAATGCAAAAAAAAAGTTAACGAATAAAAAAATTATAGATACAAAAAAAAAACAATAAATACAAACCGATTCTTATCTCATTATAAACTCAAATAAAACATTTTATGAACGAATGGAAAATATTTCAAATACGATGAGTCGTCACAGATAAGATCGTACCTGAAGTATATACAAATATGTATTTGTGTGCTAAACCATAATTGGTAATTACTATATCAGGGCTCAAGTGTTTTGATGAGATATAAGAGTTGTATCAAAATAATATTGATAAAAAACAATTTGTGTGTTTGAAGTGTTAAAAATTACCAATCAAATTTAGACTCGAGACAACTGTAGGTTATCTAGCTATCATCTACATATCTACTACGTGCTTTAATACAAGTGATTTAGGCGGAAATCCGGTTATATTTAATATGTAATAGGCTAAAGCTTTTGCGAAGTACATAGGTAACTCTTGGATTATAGGTAGTTCTCAAATTGAGTACTAAGGTTAAGTTTTAAAGTGTGGCTTTTCAACAATGTTTAAATTCATACGTCATTCTAAAATAAACATTGCAATTGTCAATGGAATGCTTGTACTATATTATATTATTATAGTTGAACACGTGATGTACTAATTTTTGAGTTGCTATTGAGAATTTTGTTTGTCATAGTTCAATAACTTATAAAATTCTGATTTTTTTTTTAATTAACTGAGTGTAATGGCAATAAAGTGTATTGTACTGTTGAGCATTTTCATTTCCTCTCTCTCATATAACTCTTAATTTATTATAATTAAAAAAAAAATATTTTATTTCATTGATAACTTTGTAACATTTTTCTGCAATCCTAAAATTATTGTTGAATTAGTGTTGAGATGCTATTAAGAAATTCTCTTTCCTCAAAGTAAACTCTCATACAATTTTTAACTTTTTATTAACAATTTTTTATTGGAATCAAAACTTTTTAACTTTTCTTCAATCCTAAAATTATTGTTGAGTTAGTGTTGAGATGAGAAAATATTACAATTTGTGTTATTCACGAAAAATTTTACTTTTATTCAATACAGCATAATCTGACTGGTGGATACTCTCGAAATATTATTGAGATATCTTAAATTCCCTTTTGAATGATATGTCTTAGCTTTCTACTTAAGCAACTGTTGAAATGCTGTTGAGATGCTATTGAGAATTTGATAACTTCCAAATCAGACATAATTTTTTGTTGCAAAGTGATATTGAAAATTTTATTCGGATTCTTTTTAATTTTTTAGTACTTTACTTTCGCTGATATTGTAATCAAGCCGAGAAAAAAGTAACTATTGAAATGCATGTCCAATTTTAGACACTCAAATTATTTAAATAAAAAAACAAATTGAATTGTTCTTTCAAAACCCAGCTGGAGGCATTTATTTTATCTAGAATTTGTTAGAAAATACTATGAACCCAGGTTTGGACGCTGCATATCTCACTTCGAGTAATGGTTGGTTTTGGAAAAGGTTTTATGTAGATTATGCCTACGCAATGCTTTATATGCGTGCAGGCAAATGCTGGGTACTACCTGGGGGCTTTCTCCCTCACTTATGCACTGGTGCTACACAGCAGTGGTAAGACCGATTCTGCTCTACGGTGCTCTAGTGTGGTGGACAGGCGTACGGAAATCAACGTATCGGAAGCCAATGGAAAGGGTTCAGCGGCTTGCGGCTATTTGCATTACGGGAGCGCTAAGAACCACCCCAACGGCGGCTCTTGAAATAATACTAAACCTGCCGCCTATAGATTTCTTCGCCGAAAACAGCGCGGCAAAATCGGCGGGGCGCCTTATGGCAGCAGGAGAATTTATGTATAGAACCTTTGGCCATAGCTCAGTGGGTAATGGCAGTTTGGCGGACACCGACTACCTGACCCCATCTTTCAAATGGGAAAGAAGGTTCAAAGTAAACCTAGAAAGAGATGGCTGGCGTAAGGGCATAGCACCTGCACGCAGCAATTTAAACATATTTACGGATGGCTCGAAAATGGAGGACGGGGTAAGCGCGGGGATATACTGCCCAGAGTTAGGTATAATGCAACCATTCAAACTACCGGACCACTGCAGTATATTTCAAGCGGAGGTGTTTGCAATTGGAAAAGCCGCTGAGCTACCCTTAAGCGCACCAAAAGGATACTCCAAAGTAAGCATATACGTAGACAGTCAGGCGGCAATCAAGGCAATATCCTCTTTCAGCGTATCGGCCAAAAGTGTCTTAAGTGGTAGGACAGCAGTGGATGATGTCGCCAGAAATAGGCGACTTCAATTCTACTGGGTGCCAGGCCACAAGGGCATAGAAGGTAACGAGATTGCCAAACGAGGCGTAAAACTGTCATCCGAAAATATGATGAACGTAGATAGACCTATACACTGTCTATATGATGATCGAGACAGAAACTTGGTAAAAAAGTTCAAAGCGCGCTAGAAGAATATGCCGGGATGCAAAACCGCAAAAGTTATGTGCAAGACGGTAGATAAGAAGTACACGAAACTTCTATTGGCGCTCGATAGATGCAAATGTAGGAAAATGGTCGGCATACTCGCTGGTCACTGTGGCGTCGCACGCCTATAAGATGGGGCTTATAGATCGTGAAGACTGCAGGAAATGTCATGAGCAAGGCACCAGTGAGACAATGGAGCACCTCTTCTGTGAATGTCCTGCATTATCAAGACAAGGGCTTCAGCATTTGGGGGCTGCACACTACGTTAATCTGGAAGAGATTTCGTTGGTAAAGCGCCACAAAGCCTATTGAAATTCGCAACAAACGCTGGCATCCTAAAGGATGACTACTCCTCATTAACCAAGTGACGGCACTCCATCTGGTTTCACAAAGGACCAGAACTGGTCTATGTGTGGCGTTGTAGCCTGTCAGAGTAACCTAACCTAACCTATGCCTAGCTGAGCGTTAATAAAGCTAAAAAATGTAGTTCCCAGAAGGATTGCGGATTGCAAGGAACCTTTATCGTCAGAGAAATTTCTTAAGAGAGTCATTATGACTCTCGAGAGCGAGGGTTTTAACCATTTCAACCTGATGACGTTTGCTCAATAGTCCTTATAAAACTAGGCGTCTCACGGTCACTTTCTGTAATGCAAATTATTAAAAAACGTGTTTCTGAGCGCCTCAGATTTCTGGTTTACACCTTGAACCCTTATATTCAAATTTAAGTTATTGTTGCTTTTAGTAACGAGCCTACAGCTATGAACGGTAGTTCTAACCTTATCATTATGATGACAAGAGCTTAATAATCCAGTAAAACTAGGCGTCTCTTACTTTGCGTAATGTAGACTATTGAGTGCTATTGTGAGTCTCAAACTTGTCTTAATATAGACATAGTTATATAGTTATGCGATCTGCGTTCACTCATCTTTCATTTTATGAGCTACAGCTCTATGAAGGTATCATAGAATACTTTTTATAAGAGAGTTTGGACAAGAAGTGATATGATTATACTGAGAAGAGTTCTTTGAAGTAAAATAGCTCTCACAAATACTATTTATCGTTCTTTAAGTCGATTATTATACATGTATATACTATAATCGCTTAACGAGGTAACCTCAATTTACTGAATACTAGAGTATACATATAGTAAAAATGTGTTCTAGCTCTCATAAATCGCATAACTTAAGATTCTAACGTATCTAGTGTGTAGTTACAGTCCCAACCTTGAAAGTGAATTACAACCAATGGCTTAAGGGCACCGTTAATTGCGATTATTAATACATGCACATGCATATAATGTATAATCGTTGCCTACTTAATTCATAGAATTTCTAAAATTGGCAAATATCGGCAACGCGTGCTATTATCGCACAACCTGCCGGACGCTGTTACGATGGTTATGATAATTATAAGTGTACTCGAAAGATATAAAACCTTACGAATTAGAACAACAAGTGTACTTATAACTTTGTATACTTACACAAACTGACATACTTGAGTATGTTTTCAGGGATAATACTCATAGTAGAAACTCAGCGATAACCAATTCGCCATTTGACCAAATTGTTGACATTTTGTTTATATGTAACTGAGTATATATGTATGAATATATGTGAACTTGTGCTCTTTAACAAATGCTTGTGCTAATAAGTAATCGCTACAATTAATAATGAGCGCGCTCACACACCAACCGCACTGGCACTCGCAGTATTGGTGTTAAGGCTAATCGAAAAAAGCGAACAAGAAAATAGCACACAAAAACAACAACAAGTGTACTTTTCAACACTGATTATTTTCATCAACAATCAGATGGTTATCAGCAGGCCAAGTTAAGACTGAAGAGTTAAGAATTACGCTTAACAAAAACAACATTTGACGAAGACAAATTTGTTTGGTATGCCTTGGGCTATTATCGATAAATCGCTCATATACATCAGCACTCATAATGCCGCTAATACGTTTGTATATTTGCGTTAATAATGCAATAAAACAATAAAGTCAATTTTTGTAATCGCAATCAATCAAAATAGTCGCAGAATATTGATTGATTGGCGAGCAATTTTTGTGATTTATATCGTGGGGTATTAGGCGATTAAATGGATTTACAATTTACATGCACTTATCGAACATACATACGTACGAGGATAATCCTGCTGATTTTGTTGTGGGTTGAGACTTAATTAGAACAAAAAGCGAAGAGTTTTTTTTTCAACCAATAAATGCGAATTCGCTTTCTTCTTACTAAAACAAAATCCTACTAGAGAAGGAGTCATTTGCACCAAATTGGTTTGACTAGTTCGCAGCTGAATTTCCATTCAGTATGATAGAGCTAGAATAAAGATTGGTTTGGCTTTCATTAATAAACTGAAGCTTGACTCAATTACCCCGTAGTAAGGCTTCAATAAAAGCTTTCTGAGTAATGTTTACCTCGATAAGAACTTTAAAAAGATGTAATTTAAACAAAGAGAACTCACTTTAATTGTGGAAGAATCCAAAATCGAAATTCTGTTTAGAATCCGGATTCTTAATATCTCATTCTTTTTTCATCCATATAAATACATACGATAGTCTCTTCTAAACAGCAGTTCCAAAAACATATGTGATTTCACTCTGGAACATATTTTCTGATCAGTTGAATATAAAAAGCACCTATAAAGAAAGTCTCCTGAGGTGTGATTTGAGTACTCAAACAAGCCTCTTTTGAATCAAGAATAGTCGAAAAGTAAAAATAACGTAAGCTAACTACGATTCCTGATATGGTAAGGTTTCATGGCAGTTCCCCACCGGAGGAAAAAAATCATGACACAATAGTCAATTAGAAACCCGATGACTAAGGAAAGATTTACTTTACTGAGGCCGATGAGTTCCTTAGGCCGCTTGCGATTTATCTTGGGCCAGAAAGATCCAAGTGTCTAGTTTTTGGATTAGAACTTTAAAAATCTTTAACCTCTGCGGTTTTTGAGTAATCGTAGGAAAACCAGCAACAAAAAAATTTTCAAAATTTTTTTAGTTTTATTTTATTTTTTTTGGTCTTATACGGTTAGCCATTATAAGGATCGGACACTTTGTTCATTTAGCTTTAATTTGGTTTTTTGAACACCTCGCTACGTCCACTTCTCGCCGAGATATCGGTCTTCAAATGGAAAAGGATACTTTTGTCTTTGATTATCGATATCTCAGCAACCAATGATCGCACAGAAAGTTAAAGATGGGTTTCAAGAACTTGAATGAATTCTCATTAAAGACTAGCCATTGCTTTTCCTTTTTTTTCTTATTGTCACATGTGTAGTAATTTGAAAATGCAGCAAAAAAAAGGGCTTTTGGTGGTTTATTGGAAAATCGAGCGCTATATCGAAAATATTGAAGAAACCACTAATGTTAAGTGTGCCTTTTACAGTTCAATATGTTCACAAAAATCATACAAAAAATCAAATTAATCCAGCCGTTTTTTTGTTTCACTCGATCGAATTTTTCGACACGTTTTTTGGTCTGAAAAGCTCATCATTTTAAAAAATGAGAAAAAAAATCGTTTTTCCTAGCTTTTTCCACATTTTTGCTCCAGAAAAAGCTTAATTTTAAAACCAAAAAAAAAAAACAAGTTAAGGAAATTCAAGAACCCTAGACCAAAAAAAAAACTAAAAAAATTTTGAAAATTTTGAAGTTCTAATCCAAAAACTTGACACTTGGAGCTATAATTTCCTTCTTTATCGATTTCTTGTACGACCATTTCTTTCGAAGTTACGGCCTGTTGAAATTTGCCCAAAAATTTGAAATTTTTTTTGATCACTTAATTTTTTCCAGTAGTGTAGATTAAGTGTACAGTACAGGGAAATATTAAACTCCTTGAGCTTAGTATAAATGATAAATGACCGAATGAAGAAACGGCTGTTGGGTTATCGATGAAATATAATATAGTATATATTCGATCCAACAGTTCTTAAGTATCAGTTCCAAAGAGAGTTCGTTTGGTTCAATGAGATATTCCTTAATTTTATGCCAAATTATGACCACGAGACCTCTTATAAAGTTGTTCAAACATAGAGCTTTATTATCTTATGAAAGACACCTTTTCGCTCATTGTCATCTGTATTCTTTCAAAGATCCTCATGGATGAACTAAGTGATGACATATTAAACTGTCCTCGTACTCATATGCCATTCATAAAACTGAATGGATTTTTCATTTACACACACTCTCTCGCATCTAAAGTAAATAAAACCACAAGCTCGTCATTGACAGGCGTCAGAGAGTGGTCAGTTCTATAACCGCAATACATTAATTCGCTGACGTCATTCACATACATATGTATGTATGTAGTCTTATATAGAGTAATGGAGACAAAAGCACAAAATATAATAGTTAAACCTACTTTTCTGCGTATTGGACGAGTATGAATATATACATATAGTTTTAGAGTACATAATCAATGAATGTTTGAGAAGAGTTCTCCTAGAGTTTCCATTTGAAAAAAGATTCATGTACATATAAAGTACTGCAGATATAGTTTTAGAGAATGGATCAGAAATCTCCATATAGAGTTTGTAGTGTTTTGTTTGAGTTCTTCGAATGATCTAATGATTTCGATACACTGGAAAAGGTTCATATCTCCACAGATTCTTGTGACAGCTAAAATGTAAGCAGAGGATGTAATTTGAGCATAAATAAGCCACTTGGAATACCTCAGTCAAATAATTATATGTGCATGAACTGCACTGAACTGCAAAAAAAATTAAAGATTACAAAATTGCAAAATATTTCTGAGTATGCAGGTTTGTTACTATTAATGTATACGATATAAAGAACAAAAAATGAACAAATTTCAAAATATTTTTTAAACTATAAAACAGAATTGAAGTTTAGGCTAATAGTAAATATTTATATGTGTATTTTACTATTTTGAACAGTAAAGCCTATACATTTGAGTTTAACTGAAAGAAATGTTTATTTTAATAGTCAGTAGAATTGTCCTTATATTTTCAAACTAAATTAAGCCGCTTAATCACAGAATTAACTACTGTGTGTAGAATAGTTATGTAAATATTGGCAAATTCTTGCTTTATGGCTAATTTAAGGTGACGTACTGTCTCAAACTACTTTCCGTTTTGGAAAACAGGAGCAGGGAGGTTCCCCCAGAGATCCTCAATTGGATTTAGGTTCGAACTCAATGCTGCACATTGTAATACCGGAATTTTTCGGTCGTTAAAGATGTTCTTCGTGTGGATTGAAGCGTTATCCTTTCGATATGTCCAGTTATATGCCATAAATATTGCCAGCAAATTAATTATTAACTCGCTGTCCAAAATATCTACATTGATATTAGCATTCATTTGAGTGAATATAAAACATGTTGATAGCTTTCCAAAGCAGCAAAATGCAGCCCATGAAATCAAGGTACAGCTTCCAAAACATCGCTTGTAGTAGGACCGTCGTTCCTGGTGCGAATCTCTCCAATATTTCTTGCGATGACCTGGGCCGACCAAATTGAATTTTTTTTCGTCACTAAAGACTGTATTCTATCACTCATCGGCACAGAATTGGTATTTATTTGCAAACCTCAAATGTGCTTTATTGTGTCTTTCTTTAGCGTTATTTTAGATGCCATGGAGGTGTGTTTCAGAAACTGATGAAAATTTGAAAAAAATATATTTATTCTGATTTTCTGTATTAACTAGGTCCATATTTGATCGCTGCTTTTCAAGTCAGCAACTACTAGCCGTCGAATCATCCTTTCGTATCGCTGATCAATGTTGTTTTTCGTCCGCTGTGTCGCATTATACCATAGTTAGTGGGGTTTTTTAAGAAATTTTGAAATACAGTTCCGATGTCGCTTTGGTCTAGAGCCATTTTGGAACCGCTTTCATGCATGATGCATGATCCTATGATTATTACTTCTTCCTCGGCTGATAAACTAGTACCACGAGGCATTTTAGGCTTAAAGTTAAATAAATGTAATTAAATTTTTAATAATTCATTAAGTTGATGCACCTACAATAATTTTGAAAACAAATTTTAGCAAACAAAGTTTTGCTGCGACACTATCAGTAAGAAAGATCCGCTAAACTGATTTTGCACATATAAATATTTACTATGCAATACCCAATTCACAAGCACATTCTTAATGTAACTGTACAACGAACGAGAAAAGTATGAAACAATTTTCGTTGCATAGTAACGGTAACATATTAACCTTTTATTCCACATTTACCGAAATCCAAAAAATAACAGTGAATAAGAAATATAAACAAAGGCAGAAATGCACATATAATTATTTGACTGGGGTATGTTTCTTTCTTTTTGGAAAACCTTACCAAATAGATATCACTAAAAACGGAGAGTTCGACTGAAGAGTTCAAGAAGGTTCGTATTACATACCATAAATACATATCTCTACATTAACACTGTCAGCATAATTCACTCATGTCTAGACTGTTTAATTATGAAATCGCGTAGGTCACATATCAAAAACCGCACTATTTGGCATTACATTAGAAATTTTTAAATTTCTGTGTAAATATTTATTTACCCTTGTAAATTTTCATTAACTTTCACGTTATCAGTTAATGAATAGCACACGAAAAATAATAAATAAATACAAATATTTACATATAAAAAATGAAAATCAAAAATGCGTCACACAAAAATTTTGTTTTTGCAGCAATACGCAATATCAATAAATTTATGATATTCAATTAACACCATTCAGTAGAGCAATTTTTTTTCTTTTTTTATTTACAATTTTTTTTTTATATTCTGCGCGTAATCAAACATGCTACAATAAGAAATTGCTTGTAAATATTTACAGGAATCATAAATTAATATATCTTAGCCGTTGATTTTCGAATTGGCGTCGTTAGGCATAACGATCATCGCCATTATAACTAGAGTGTGAACGAGTTTAATGATTGATAAATAGAACGTTGTTGATTGATTACTCTTCCCTCCCCTTTTTATTGCTTTACATAAATTAATACTGATTTTATGGGTAAATAATAAATGTTAGGGTCGATAAGCTGATGAATTGATTGAATGGCGAATTATATTTACCTAGAAGCAATTTTGAAGAGAATGCAATTCACGTATGAGTATACTGGCGATCAGTTGTGTGAAAGACAGAGAGAGAAAGGGAGGAAATAGAAAGAGATAAAAAGAAAGAGAGGTAAAAGCGAGAGAGAGAAAGAGAGAGGTTTCATTAAATAAAAACTCTGCTTTATTTATTTATTTAGACTTCTTATGAACTCCCTATCTTCCTCTTCTTGACTGGCGTAGCCACCGATTACGGGGTTATAGCCAAGTCCAAAACAGCGCGCCACGCATCTCTCCTTCTGGCAGTTTGGCGGCAATTGGTTATTCCAAGCGAAGCCAGGTCCCTCTCCACCTGGTCCTTCCATCGGAGTGGAGGTCTCCCTCTTCCTCTGCTTCCACCAGCGGGTACTGCATCGAATACTTTCAGAGCTGGAGCACCTTCATCCATTCGAACAACATGACCTAGCCAGCGTAGCCGCTGTCTTTTTATTCGCTGAACTATGTCAGTGTCGTCGTATAACTAGTACAGCTCATCGTTCCATCCTCTGCGGTATTCGCCGTTGCCAATTCTTAAGGGACCATAAATCTTCCGCAAAACCTTTCTCTCGAAAACTCCTAGTGTCGTCTCATCGGATATTGACATCGTCCACGCTTCTGCACCGTAAAGTAGGTCGGGAATGATGTGAGACTTGTAGAGTTTGGTTTTTGTTCGTCGAGAGAGGACTTTACTTTTCAATTGCCTACTTAGTCCATAGTAGCACCTGTTGGCAAGAGTGATTCTGCGTTGGATTTCCAGCTGACATTGTTATTGCTGTTAATGCTGGTTCCCAGGTAGACGAAATTATCTACAACTTCAAAGTTATGACTATCAACAGTGACGTGGGAGCCAAGACGCGAATGCGCTGACTGTTTGTTTGACGACAGGAGATATTTCGTCTTGTCCTCGTTCACCACCAGACCCATACGCTTCGCTTCCTTATCCAGTCTGGAGAAAGCAGAACTAACGGCGCGGGTGTTGATATCGATATCATCGGCGTACGCCAGTAGCTGTACACTCTTATAGAAGATTGTACCTTCTCTGTTTAGCTCTGCAGCTCGTATTATTCTTTCCAGCATCAGGTTAAAGTAATCTACAGTAAGAATAAACCAAAGCAGCTGCAAAATTTTTTTACAAACTCTTTTACTAATACCATCCAGTCTACTTTTATCGAAGTCTAAGACTAAAATTAACAATGAAATGGTCCTGTTAAAATAAAGGCCTTAGAGTGATCTAAATAACCAACAGCGCAGTATTTTATACTCAGTCCGCTAAGATTTATTTTAAGGGCTCTAAATTTCAACTGAGCTGCTCTCAAGCGGATCGAATCTAATGCAATTGAGAAGAAAGGTCCTAGAATTATCTTGTCATACTTATTTCAACAACGTCTGGATATATATAGTGAACGATATTTTTGGTATCCCGATAGAGTTTGATGAAGTTGAATAAAGATACATTTACTCTTTAATGTACTACATCTACTCTTCTGTGGCCCCGATTCTTGATGGCCTGGATATGGAGAGATTTAAGCTAAACACCGCTTCTGTTACATTACTTTCCTAGAGTGTATATTCTCACTATTTTTAATAGGTCTATATCAATAAGTACAATTGTATGTGATTGACGTTGAACCGTTTAGCCGGTTATAGCCGAATCAATGAGCGCGCGCCAATCCTCTCTTTCCTTCGCAGTTCGGCGCCAGTTGGAGATTTCAAGTGTAACCAGGTCGCTCTTCACCTGGACCCTCCAACGGAGCGGAGGCCTTCCCCTTCCTCGGCTTCCTCCGGTGGGTACTGCATCGAACACTTTCAGAGCTGGAGTGTTTACCACCATTCGGACAACAAGACCTAGCCGGCGTAGCCGCTGTCTTTTTATTCGCTGAACTATGTTAATGTCGTCGTATAACTCATACAGCTCATCGTTCCATCGTCTGCGGTATTCGCCGTTGCCAATGTTCTGACGACCATAAATCCTGCCCTAAATTTTCCTCCCGAAAACTCCTAGTGTCGTCTCATCTGATATTGACATCGTCCAAACTTCTGCACCATAAAGCAGGACGGGAATGATAAGCGACTTGTAGAGTTTGATTTTGGTTCGCCGAGAGAGGACTTTACTTTTCAATTGACTACTCAGTCCAAAGTAGCACCTGTTGGCAAGAGTGATTCTGCGCTAGATTTAGAGGTTGACATTGTTGGTGTTGTTAATGCTGGTTCCCAGATAAACGAAATGATCTACAACTTCAAAGTTATGACTGTTAACAGTGACGTGGGATCCAAGACGCGAGTGCGCCGACTGTTTGCTTGATGACAGGAGATATTTCGTCTTGTCCTCATTCACCTCCAGACCCATTCCTTATCTATGCGGGAAAAAGCAGAACAAACGGCACGGTTGTTGTTTCCGATGATATCAATATCAATGGTATTCCTGATCCAGAGAATCCGTATGGCATTGAACTAATTATATAGTTACGCTTCGCCTTTAATTTGACAAGCCAATTCATCTAGAGATAACTTTTTGGAACAAAATATTATGGAATTATCTAAAGAGAAAGCTCTCTATAAAGTTAGGAAAATCGTACCAACTCACAAATGCATATTAAGAACGGTTTTTGTCATGGTAGGCTTTAGAACCCAACAAGAGTATTTACTACTAGGTACGACTCTCTAAGATGAAAATATATATCACTGAAATAGTAGAGATCTTATATAATAGTTCCTATCGCTTAATCTGAGAGTTCTTCGGGCTTTTGGACAAAGCATTATCACAAAATTAAAGATTCACAGTCAATTTGTCTACCACTTTTTGGGGACTTGAGTGTAAATTTTGGTAGATTCCGCTTTTAGGGAGAAATATCGTCTAATGTTACTGAGCACTGAAATAAGTTAAGTATTTGAAACCATTGTTACTGCAAAGGCAATCGATTTTCCGGAATATTCTCGGAGCAACTTGAGCTAGGTAAAACAAAATATAGGCCAACCTATCATGATTTATATGCAGTCTATGGAGTAAATCAACCAAAAAACATTGTGGTTGTGGTTACATAAAATCACTGCTTCCGCGTGTTATCAATTAGGGTAAATGCGACATATCCGATTTTATTTGTTTCGGCAGCTTTATGTGACTGAAATATTTATGCGACAAAAAAAAAACAAATAATTTTGTAGACATTTGTGCTGGAGTATGGCTGTGTGCGTCAAATTTGCTCAAAAAATATTAGTCTATACAAAAATGGTATATCAGAGCAATCTGTATTCTATATTCAAATGATAAAGATGAAGAACAAATACAAAATATAGTCATACACATGTATGTGTGTGTATATGTGTCTTCTCTCCGAAACTTACATACATTGTATGTATGTATGTAAATAGCAATCAAATTGAAAAATATTTGAAGCACGATCTTTGTATTTATATAGCTAATAGCAGTAGTAGAAAAACACAACAACAACAATTGCCAGTTTACGCAGCACGTAGCGACGCGTCGCTCAGCAGTGAGAGCATCACGTGTGGCGCAACTTAAAAAACTGTGATTAATTAATATTCATTGTGAGATTTTACACACCGTAAAATGTCAATAAACTATACTATATACTATATAGTATTATACATCTGAGCATTGTAATAATAACAACAAAACAATGTGTAATAAAGTAAAAATGGATTAAGCGAGTATGAGATTTGCATATTTTTTTCACAAAAAACTGTGAAAAATTTGAAAATGATTATTTAACAAAATGTAAAAAATTAAAGTGAAAAAATAAAACTTAATTTTTCTTAAAAAAAAATCAAAAAATTAAGAAATTAAAATTAAAACAAAATTAAAAAAAATATAATTATTAATAAAAAATCGGAAATATATAAAAAAAATATTAATAATTAAATAATATATGGTAAATTAATATTTCCATCAATAAAATTTTGATTTATTACAATTCTGATTCTGAAGTTTTTAATTTTTCTTTAAAAATATAAAAAATAATATTAATAATCATCAAAAAATACAGATAAAGTTAGGAAAATATGTAGAAAAAATAAATAAAAAAAATGTTATATTAAGTAAAAATACGTAAAAATATTTATGTCTCCGATTCCATTTTATTAAATTTTGAAAAAAATAAAATATATACTTGTTTTTTTTTTATTTGTTTGTTTCCTTTCAAAACTATTTTGAAAATTTAAATTTCATTACTTTTAGTAATCTTTACTTTTATAGATAAAAATTTTTTTAGGAAAAATTTAAAAAAATGATTACTACTTTTAATAAAAAAAATTAAAAAAATATTTATAAAAAAAAAATATTAATAAATTTTTAATGTACATTTTTTGTAATTGTTCTTAATTACATTAAATTTTAAACTATTATTGAATAAAAAAGTGTACATTTAATAAACATAATAATTATCTCTACAAAGGTGCGCATTTTTTATTCACAACTTATTAAAAAATATATTTTTTTTTTTTTAATATTTTTTAAATATTTTAAAAATAGTTTTTGAAAGTAAAAAGTATTAAAAAATATATTTATTTTAAAGTAAATTTTCTTTTAAATATTTTAAAAATAGTTTTTGAAAGTAAATTATTGTTCATAATTAAATATTTTTGAATAAATTGTATATATTTAATAAATATACATATATTTAAACTCATAAAATAATAATTATCTATATTAAATTATAAAAAATATATCAATAAATGTAATAAAATATTAAAAAATTAAGAATTAAAAAAAAAATATTAAATAATTAATTAATTTATTTAAATTTTTAGATAAATATTAAAAAAACATCAAAAATAAAGATAAATAATAAGGAGAAAAATATAAATTAATTTAAAATATTTACATTACTTTTGCATATAATAATAAATATAAAATAAAAAAAATAAAAAAAATTTATAAATGAGTGTAAGAAATTTAAAATATTAAATAAACAAAAAATATTTTAAAAAAAATTAACCATAAAAAATATGAATTAATTAAAAATATTTAATATACTTTTACATATAATAAATTAAAAAAAAATAAAAAAAAATTAATCAAAGTAAAAAATATAAATTGAAATTAAATTTATTAAATTTTTACAATTAATTATTTCTTAATTAGTTTTTTTCGTTTTAAATTTTTAGAACAAGTATTAAAAAATATATCACTACTGAAAAAATATAAAATAGTTAAAATAAAAAGTAATACTAAAAACAAATAAAAAGTTATTTCTTTTAAACAATTAATTATTTATTAATTAATTTTTAATTTTAATTATTTTTATTAATTAATTAAGTATTTATGATAATTATTAATATTGGAAAGAGTATAAAATAATAAAAGTTATAGGAAAATGTTTTAAATTGATTAATATTTTTAATGTAAAACTCATTTTTTAAATTAAGATTTTTTAATTAAAAATTATTAAATTTTAACTAAATCCAAGGTAAATAAATTTTCAAAAATTCGTATTTAAAAAAAAAGATTCAAATGAAAATAATTACTTAATTTTATATCGTTTTCCTGCAAATCTTTGCACAAAGTATTTCAGCATATTTGAATATAAATATGTGTATATCAACAACGCAAACAACTCCCACACAAAATTGCTAATTAATTTAAAACAAGCCATAAAAAATCCAGATCAAGTACGAGTAATACGAATTATATAAATTTTAAACGAATTAATTTTTTTTTGCTCGCGCTTAGGGCAGCGAGGTTACATAAATCTCAACGACGCACAGCGAGGGTCGACCCCCAGCGAAAATACCGATTACGTGCCACGCTTACAAATTTATGTTAAATTACGGCACTAACTAAATGCCAATACACACACAAATCTAAATATATATATATGCACATATGACACACATTTATATACAAGTGCATATACATATATATTTACAACAAATATTTATTAGCGCTTACAATGTGGTCTTTAGTTGGGCTATAAGTTAATACTTCTACTTAAATACATGTTGTTGTAAATTTTTAGTATTTCGATGTTGTTTTTGTTATTAGTGTATTTCATATCCCTTTTAACAATTAACCAGCTGACAATAAATAATTTACGAATATCTACAAGACAGACAGTTAATTGAAAAGTTGATATTTGTATTGACAGACTTGTTAATTTAAGGGGTTGTCAAAAAATGCCAATAAAAACAAATACACCGCACAACACAACGCTATGATAATGAAATAAAACAGTTTGAATACTAATTTGCACCTGTAAAAATATATACGAACATATAATAGTTAACGGCCAACGTTGACATATTAATGAGCCCTCATATAATATCCATATGTATAATAACAATAATAGTTGACTGGGAGCAGAACAGAGTGGAGATTTTGTCATGTCAATTATTTAAATCGCCAGTCATACGATCGTTTTATGCGCTGTGACAGCTGTAACAATGTTTTTCAAGTGAATTTTTACTGCCCGTGAGGTTATTTTCAATTAAAAATTGTTTTTCGAGTAAAAATTTAGTTTATAACTTTTGAAGAATAGTGTTTAGCAGCAATTTCAAGAAACGATCGTCACAAAGTTGATCGCAAATCAGATTTATTGAAATAATACTGAAACTAGTGAGGATGCTTTAAGATCTGGTGTGACTGAGTCCAACATGTATGTATGTGATTGGCGTTCAACCGTTTAGCCGGTTAGAGCCGAATCGATGAGAGCGCGCCACTCCACTCTTTCCTTCGCAGTTCGGCGCCAGTAGGAGATTCCAAGTGTAACCAGGTCGCTCTCCACCTGGTCCCTCCAACGGAGTGGAGGTCTTCCCCTTCCTCGGCTTACTCCGGCGGGTACTGCATCGAATACTTTCAGAGCTGGAGTGTTTTCGTCCATTCGGACAACATGACCTAGCCAGCGTAGCCGCTGTCTTTTTATTCGCTGAACTATGTCAACGCTGCCGTTGCCAATGTTCTGAGGTCCGTAAATCTTGCGCAAAATTTTCCTCTCGAAAACTCCTAGTGTCGTCTCATCTGATGTTGACATCGTCCAAGCTTCTGCACCATAAAGCAGGACGGGAATGATAAGCGATTTGTAGAGTTTGATTTTGGTTCGTCGAGAGAGGACTTTACTTTTCAATTGCCTACTCAGTCCAAAGTAGCACGTGTTGGCAAGAGAGATTCTGCGCTGCGAAAACAGCTTTGAAATCGACAAAAAGGTGGTGTGTGTCGATCCTCTTTTCACGGGTCTTCTCCAAGATTTGGCGCATGGAGAATATCTGGTCCATGGTGGACTTTCCAGGTCTAAAGCCACACTGATAAGGTCTAATCAGTTTGTTGACGGTGGGCTTAAGTCTTTCACACAGTACGCTCGATAGAACATAGGCTCGGTAATAGCAAATCAGCTTAATCGCTTTCATGAAGTTCCCTTAGTGCATATATTAAGTCAATGAATTGTCAAGTGGTTATTATAATATATAGTATGTAGGTTCGGAAGCACGGGAATAATTTTATTTTTTTATGGGGTTTAAGGGAAGTTTTGAACCGATTTTCGCTTGGCTCTCACAAAGGTGGTGCATTCCAAATGAAAATGTTGGAAAAATTCCACTTCATCCTCCTCAAAGCAGCTGCTAGATCCCGATAGGACTATGGCCAATTAGAACCCATATGACTAAGAAAATATTCACTTTACTGACAACGAAGAGTTCCCTAGACCTTTTGTGATTTACCTTGGACCAGAAGGATATTACGACAGTAGAAGTGTTAGTAAATGTGCAGCACTTGCTCAGTACAGCTGAGGTCCATCTCTCAACGATGGAGCATTCCAAAAAAAAAAATATTGGGAAAATTCCTCCTCATCCTCCTCAAAGCAGCTTCTGGATCCCGATAGGACTATGGCCAATTAGAACCCATATGACTAAGAAAATATTCACTTTACTGACAACGAAGAGTTCCCTAGACCTTTTGTGATTTACCTTGGACCAGAAGGATATTACGACAGTAGAAGTGTTAGTAAATGTGCAGCACTTGCTCAGTACAGCTGAGGTCCATCTCTCAACGATGGAGCATTCCAAAAAAAAAAATATTGGGAAAATTCCTCCTCATCCTCCTCAAAGCAGCTTCTGGATCCCGATAGGACTATGGCCAATTAGAACCTCTATGACTAAGAAAATATTGACTTTACTGACAACGAAGAGTTCCTTAGACCTTTTGTGATTTACCTTGGCCCAGAAGGATCTTACGACAGTACAAGTGTTAGTAAATGTGCAGCACTTGCTCAGTACAGCTGAGGTCCATCCATCCAATATTCCAGTCCACATAGTTTTGCAATATCCTGGGATTCCGCTCTGGTCAGGCACCCAAACTAGCACACCGCGCCTCTTCTGCAGCGATTTCTACCCACACAAACCGCTCTTGATGTTATATGAGCGGAGAAAAGACCGACAGAGCTAGGCTCGACGCAGTGTTGATGATACAGTACCATCGGAATGATGTCGAAGTCTGCGAGGATAATATAATAGATTCATGTATATAAATATAGATAGCTCGTTGAGTCTGATAACTCCCATAGTCGTCTCCTTCCGGCTATGTCCATGGGTGCTATATGCAGTAATGAATTGTGTAGCAATACACACTCACTAGTTTCTTAGCCAGTGAAGTCTTTTTGATCGCCTCCATATAGATTCTCGGTCAAAGAACTACTTTTGGTGAGAGGTCCCATCTTTTTCTGATGGCTCCTCTACAACAATACAGGACAACCGATGCCTTTTTTGTTCTCTCCGCAATATTGGATTTCCAAGAAGTGGCCAGTTAATTATAGTTAATAACTGGGGCTAAGACACACATCATCCTCCTAGTCTAATTATACCCTGAACAGGATATATTAAGTTTGTCACGAAGTTTGTAACGCACAGAAGGAAGCGTCGGAGGTCGTATAAAGTATATATATAAATGATCATATGTTGAACTGAATCGATTTAGCCATGTCCGTCTGTCTGTCCGTCTGTATATATACGAGCTAGTCCTTCAGTTTTTAAGATATCGTTTTGCAGATGTTATTTTCTCTTCAAGAAGCTGCTCATTTGTCGGAATTGCCGATATCGGACCACTATATCATATAGCTGCCATACAAACTGAACGATCGGAATCAATGGCTTATATGGAAAATTTTCGCATTTGGCGTGGTATCTTCACGAAATTTGACATGGATTACTGATTAAGGTAATAATATAATATCCGAAGAAATTGTTCAGATCGTCAAACAACCCGGCTAAAAATGATTAGTAAAATGTTTTCTTTTTTTACTTACTTTCTCTTATTTAATTTAGCTTTAATTCAGATATTAAAATTTTTAAATTTATTTTGTGCTAAAAAATTAAAAAAAAAATATATAATTTATGAACAAATTTTATTCTTTTCTTTTTTACTGTCTCTTGTTTTTTTAATTTTTGTTTTGTCCCCAGAGTTTCCTTTGTTAATTCCCTCTTCCATTATTTTCCGCATCATTGCCAATTTGCATAACTTAAAATGCAATGTGACATTCCATTTTGTATAAAATTTTATAAAACTCCATATATCGTACACACATACATACATACGAATTAAGAAATATGCAACTGTTTACACGTTATTAATTGTTTATATTTTTTTTTTCAAAAACGTGCCGAACCTGATAAAGTGCAGTTTTATATGGTTAATAAGCTGATTATGCGCCCCTTCTCTTTTGGAGACGAACATTTTTTTTTTTTTTTGCATATACCTGAAGTTATAACAAAATGCTCGTAAAAAATGTGACCCAATGGCGCTTTAACGACGTGTAAAAAATATATATATGACAAAAGGCATTATATATATATATATATATATATATAGAGCAAAATATATATAAATATTGTATAAATATTTTTTTATACAATTACTTGTTCTGATGACGTTCTAATCATGCCAATCAAAGAATAGATAAAAATTCCAGCTCTTGCCGCTATTTTTTAAGAGAAATTCTAACATGTGACTTTTGTTATTTGAGACTCTTAACTCTTGAGTACTACTCATGAGTCAGTACCACAAATAGTAAATAAATTCATGTTTAGGTACATACATATGTACATGAAGTACTTGAATTTTGTACGGCCTTGTCTGACATGCATCTCTTATCTGTGATGAAGTTTCCTGATACGATTTCTATAATTCGTTTGATGTATGCTTGAAAACCATATCAGACTGGAAAGTTTGCGTTTTCCTGATCTCAAATAGACAGTTTTACAAACACTTCTTTTCGCGACTTAATATTTTCAAATTCGATACCGACAGGTGTGGTTCTAAAGTGGAGCTATTCAATTTGGGATCATATCAACTTTCTTATTACTAAATTTCGAAAATAACTTGGTAATTGAGAAACTCACATTATATGCTTTAAATTAGGATATAGTTTTGTAGTTGTGGCAGAACTCCCTTTAGGCTATTCTCTACAAGGATGGAATTGGAGAACTCTTAGCTTATCAAAATATACTTATTTGCCTGTTCGAAATAAGTTTTTAGTCTTGCAATATCCTTCTTCAAGCTTTGTACTATTCATTGAAGAAGCTGCCTAGATTAGCAAAATTTCTAAACACTGTTCCGAGCGATACCTGTGCGATATTCAGTATAAAAAAGTATTTGGAAGTTTTACAAGGAAAATTTAACAATTGTAGAAGTAGACCTGTTGAAAAACGAGCATTAAATCTTGATAAACAAATTTGAACCGAAGAACTTCATAGATCTAAGTGAAGTATGGGACCTTATGGATTTTGTAATTATTTTCAGTATACTCAGTTTTAATAATAATTATGAAAAAAATTTAAGATTCTCATCATGTTAGTCGAAACTGTTTCTATGAAGAGCTTAGGAAAGTCGATTTCCAGAAATACATATATGTGACCTGGTCTACGAAAAGGGAGCTAACGTGCGAAAACTAGTTTTCTGGGAAACAGCTGTTAAAAATAAACAACTCTCATCTTCCATCCGAATCAACTAAAAAGTGAGAATTGATTTTTTGACAACCTAAGCCCCCTTGCTGTAGCCCAGGTCACATATACATAATTATACTTAATAAAGTTTTCCAAATAAAAGTATACTTACAGTTTCAAGACAAGAAACAGAATACCTAAGTTACTTGATACTAAAAATGTTCTAAAAATTATTCACTTATAATCCAAAAGAGGTTGAAATTATTTTAGGACTTAACTCTTTAAAACCAAAAGAAGAGGATCACAAAGAGATCGTCGCTTAATTGTGCTCAGAGGAAACAAAACCCACCGCTAATATATTACGAAGCAATAAGACTTTGAAGATAAAATAAAATCACTACTTTTTCTCAACTATCAATTACCCTTTTCTCAGGAACTATTTATATTAATGAATAATCAGTTTGTCACTAAAATGGCCATGAGATTGCCCAACTAGAAACTCGTGAAAAACAGCTGTTTCTACTTATAAATTATTTATTCCTTCCTTATATTGCGTTTTTGAGGTTCTGTTTAGCGGCTTTTTAGTAAAAAAACCCACTTGTAAGTGCTTACAACAAAAAAATACGTTCATCACATTTATTAGTGTTTAAAATGCCGACAGAGAATAAAAAAAAACTTAAGCTGTATTTGCATAATTTTATGTGCAAAATAAAGAGAGAAACAGTGCTAATGAGATGACAGAATTGTATGCACGTGACATTGTTTTATACTTCTATAATACAAAAAACAAAAGGAGGAAGGGGTAGAAAACAAAAAAAAAAATAAAAATAAAAATTAAAAATGACGGGAAAAATATAAAGAAAGAAGCAGACAAAGAGAAAATGATTATTATAAGCAAGGAAAGCGATGCCTAAAAAGAAGTAAATGACTAACAAAAAAGTAATAAAAGAGAAAACTATATTGAAAAGCAACAAATAACTATGAAGAAAGCGCATTTCAAGCAAATGCCAAAAAAAGGAACTTTTACAAACATTTTGTGCAAAAATTAACAAAAAAGTACAGACACAAAACGCGACAATTAAGTAAAACTAACTGCAAAACGTTGGAAAAAATAGAAAAAAACAAAGAGTGAGAGAATCGGAGCGCGATAGCTAGCGTGTAGTACGAGTATATACGAAACAAATGAACTTTAAAAACGTCAGAGGCGTTAATTACTGTGTGGACAATGACCACTGAAATCAGTGAACACTAATCAAAAATCAGTGTTGATCAGATGTGTGTGGCATAGAACTGTTACACGGTGGAGTTGAGTTTGGCAACATTAAAGTTAATTGCTGGTTAGCACTTTTCGCTTTCCTTTTGTGGTTTTCTCTTCCAGTTTTATTTTTTTCTTTCTAAATTTCTTTGTTATTGTAATTGTTTTTGTAATTTAGTTTTTTTTGTAATTTTGATTGTTTGTTGTTTTCGTATATACTGCTATTAACCAACTCATTTCGATATCAAATAAGTTAATATCTCGAATACTTCACATTCGTAATTTCCGGCCTTGCAACAAATCTAAAAAACACGAAGTGATTGCATACAAACACAACTTGTTAACGTCGGGATGCTAGGTATTTGTAACATCACAGACATTCTACGATTATTATTGACTATGTCATTTCGCTATTAAACGGTGAACGAAACGGATCATAAAATCAATCAACGCTTGACGATCAAAGACGCGACTACGACGATAACAACAACGGCGAACGGCGAACGACGAATAACGAGTAGCGAGCAACGGCAAAATTGACTTACAAATCGACTCGTATTTAGTGTTTAAGTGTTTAGTGATGCGTTCGGATATTTATCACGTTGTAAGTGAATATTAATAGTGGGGACAGCATACATATGTATGCCTTAAATCCCAAACCCATTGTACACGTCTATTAGGAAAGTGACGTAAATTGTATAATTATGAGATCATAAAGTTCACAAAGTGAATAGAAAATTTCAAATTAGCTATTAAAATGTAAAATGTGTGCGTGAATGAGAGAATTAATTAAAAAATATAAAAAAAAATAATATGGGAGTGTGAGTGGCTTTAACGCGGTATAAATATATAAAAAATTATAAAATATATAAAAATTTATAAAGTATATTAAAATCAAAAATATTTTAAAAATATATAATATTTAAAAAATAGCGCATTATTTATATCAAAAATATTTAACTAAATCCATTAAGTGTCTTAACCTCACTCAAATGTGCTCATTTCGGTTGCTTACAGAATCCTCCTACAAAAACTATGAATGAACGCGCCGAAACGGTGCCAGATGTCCTTGTTAATGGTCAATCGAATGGCAGTGTTATATCGAATGCAGGCGATGGGAATGCGGGCATTCTCACACAACACAACAACAATAGCAATAGCAATCTTAATAATAGCAACAGCACAAATGGTTTGAATCATAATAATTCGGGCATTGCAGTACCCATACCGATTGTGCCCAATGCAGAGATCTCAGTTATAAATACAACGCCAATGCCGGTCAATCATTTCGGCAATAGCGGCAGCTATAAGAATACCATTGTTATCGATAATCAGCCGAAGCGTAAAGTTAGCATTGTATCGGATCCGGCGAGTGAGGCGCGCAGCATTGGCGCTTATGATAATCCAGCTTATGAACAAAATCCACATCGTAAAATATCACAGGTGAGTTGTGTGAGCGAATTTGTATAATGTTAGAATTTCAAATTTAAAGTAAAAATTTAACTAAGTTAATGTTAAAAATAAGTTATGTTAGTTAATTTTGAGGTTAGAAAATATTAATAAAACTTGGATGTTAGGAAAAATAATTTTTTTTTTTCGAATTTAAAAAATAAAAAAGTTATAAACAAGTATTAATAAAAATAGTAATAGTTTTATATAAAAATCATTTATATGCAAATATTTAATGATATACAAGGGAATGCGTAATATATTAAAAAAAAGAAATAATAACTTATTTTTATTTTTTTCTTTTAATACTGAAATATTATTATTTTTTTATATTTTGATGTTAACAATAAATAAAGGATATAAAAATAAAACTAAAAAAATATTAATTTAAAAATGATAAATATATAATAATAAAATTATTTTAAATAAAAATCCTTAAAAGAATGCAAATATTTAAATTTAAAACACAAGTGAATGTACGATAAAATAATATAAAAACAAGTAAGGAAAGGCTAAGTTCGGGTGAAACCGAACATTTTATACTCTCGCAATTTATTGAATAAATTTTATTAAGATAACACCCAAATTTACCTATAAATTCGGCACAAAGTTTAATAGAATAACGAAAATCGTCCTATATAGTGTATGAGGGCTGAGGTAATTCCTGAACCGATTTTATTAATTTTCACCAGCAAGGTGCACTATATATCCAAGACTATATGCTCACTTAATTTTGTTAAGATATCTCACATATTAACCAATACATAAATGCGGAATAAAGCCCACCGTATTTTTGAAAAACCTATAATTAGGTAGATGGGAGCTAGGAGATGTTATGAGCCGATTTTAATAATTTTTGAAACAGAACACTGTTGGAAGAAAACAATTTCCTCTGAATTATATTAAATTATCTAAGAGATTTACCAATATTTTCGGTTAAAATTTACCCTTAGGCGCTGAGTTCAACATGTTCGATATCTGGGGCCTTGAAAAGTTATAGTTCGTTTTCGACAATTTTTTCACAAGTGAAGCCAGAGATGATATGCACTATTTGTGTAAAGTATTATTCCGCTCTCTTCAGTGGTTCCTTTTGTATACATTATAAAGTGAAGGAATAAGATGGAATTAAAAATGGAGTTATTAGGAAAGCAGTCGTGGTTATGAACCGATTTCGTCCATTTTTTGTCCGTGTTATCAGGGTGTCAAGAAAATATAATATACCGAATTTCATTTAAAACTGTCAAGTAGTTCCTGAGATATGATTTTTGACCCATAAGTGCGCAATGCCACGCCCATTTTTAATTTTGTAAAATAATTTGAGTGCAGCTTCCTTCTGCTCTTACTTCTGTGAAATTTTGTGTTTCCGACTTTTTCGTTAGTGAGTTAACCCACTTTTAGTAATTTTCAACCTAACCTTTGTATGGATGGTGGGCGTGGTTATTATTCGATTTCAACTATTTTCATGGTGGAGAACCGACTGCAGAAAGTTTGGTTTATATAGCATTATACGTTTACGAATTATATACAAATAACCGATTTGTGGGCGGGGCAACGCCCAAAAAAAATTACACCCAAATATGCCCCTCCCCAAAAGTGATCCTCTGTGCCGAATTTTACTTCCATAACTTTATTTATGGTTTAGTTATGACACTTTATAGGTTTTCGCTTTTCGCCATTTTGTGGGCGTGTCTCTTTAGCAACTTTGTTGCGAGAGTATAAAAATAATATGAAAGTTTTGATAAAAGTACTTAATTTATAAAAAAAAAATATTTCCTAAAAATATAAGTTACTCAATATACAATTGAACTATACTAACTCGAATCACAATAATCCGCGAAAAATCTTCGAGTTAGAGAGATTTCCGAATAACGGAAGGTAATTTGTATGAGATTTGATTTCTTTAGCCAATTCAAGAGTTCATGTTATGGAGAATTTCGAGTTATAGTCGTTCAAGTAATAGAAGTTCAACTGTATTATGTAATACTTTTTCAAAAAATTTAAAATTAAAAATACTAATAACAAGCAAAGAAAAATCATTTAAGAAATAATTAAAAAAAATAAAGAAAATTAAAACAATAACTTAATTAATACAAATTTTAATTTAAAACTAAATTACTAAAACACATATTAATAAAAAATGAACTAATAATAATTAATTATTATCCAAGTTCAATTTATAAGTGCAAACAAATACCAAAAGCCGGTGCGCGAGTGAAAGTATTGTCCAACTTTCCGATTTATGTCATATTTTAGAAATTTATCGACCAAAGAACTAGATGGCATTTGTGCAAATGTCCAAAAGTTGGCGCTAAAATTGCCACAAAAGTGAAAATAATATCGAAATTCAGTCTTCGTAATCTCAGTAACGTCCAGTGATAGTAAACCACTAAGCTCCAAGAAAAAATTTTTTCACTCTTCATATATAGCCCATATACACATTTTGATAACTAAAAGACTTTAAAGATGAAGCTTTATGTCTACGTTACCTCAGCGATCGGTCCACATTGTTCTGTGACTTATTTATAGAGAAGATGTTTCAGTGTCGAATTATTAAAAAGCATAATGTTCTAACATAGTCCTAAAGTATTTAAGAGAGTTAAATTTAACTACCAGGTGTACCCAAAACTGAAATCGTAAATTACATAAGAAAATAAATCATTATAAATAAAAATATGAGTCGGCGAAAAATTAAATCGTTCATTGTGGAGATTTTGAGATTGCCAAAGTGCCTAGTAATCGTGCAGATACCTTAATCAATCACGATTTAAGCGCTAATCTTGTTACTAAGTTAAGATCTCTCTGTGTATTTTCTGCAATATTAACTGTTCATTTGGGAGACTGCCAAAGTTCATAGCAATCGTTCAATCTTTACTAATCTCTATACTGTGATAAGATGTCTCTGTGTATTTTCAGCTACCAGAAATCTATATTTATCACTTATTCTAATAAAAAAACAGCCACGTGATCTTCAAAAATTCCATAGATTTACTTTTTGTCTGACGAAGATTTTAATTAATGTAATCAAATAATTTTCAAAATTAGCGACGAGGAAATATATATCTAATAAGCTAATAAGTATTTAACTATATTAGATTGCCTAGCATACTATTTGGTTTATACAAGTTATTTGTTCTATTCGCTACTTCAATCAAGTTCCGGCAAATCAATACCAGCTAACTGCGTAACAATGGAAAATTTTTTCTTACATATTTTCACAGATAAACATATATGGCTTAATAATAAAGAAATCAAAAACACTTTATTAATTTTATAGACGAACATTGCTTATTAAAGCTACTAACCTCTAGGAATTTCCCCAAAGCCATATACATAGGTAGATTTGTCGAAGGTGTTTATATACTAAATATTTTTATTGGTTGTCGAAATATGCTTAACGTCTATAGATTTTTTATGATTTGATTGTAAATTACTGGGTAAACATTGTAAATCAAAACTATATTATCAGTGAGGTGAATTTGGTTTATTGGCTTATTTGATTGCTTTAATCAGTCTAATTTTTTAATGCATAGTCAAGGTAGGCAAAGCTGAGTAACTAGTGGTATTATTGCTGAGTTACGCTCCATAAAAAAATGTTATCGATGCGTAGCTGTGCTAAAATCGTCTTATTATGCTAGGATACTATATTTTGTAGTAGAGTAGTTTTGGTGAGAATTTATGTTGGGGTAGTTCGTAAAATAGTTTAAATTCCACTAAATTCCACTATTTTAGGCTTTTCTAGGAGATAAGAAATCTATAGTTTATTGTAGTTTGATGTTTATAGATGTGATTCCAAAGTTTCTGAAGCAAGGTTATTTGAGTGAAGTTAAGAGACATTTCTGATTTAGTATTTTAATTTACGTTATAGTAACTAACGCAGGCGATAACCTAGCTTACTAACAATCTTAAATACAATGTAATGAGTTCTATGGGTTTCTAGGTTGGGATCTAGATGGCTCTATGAACCTAGCTGAAGACTCAGACTTTTTCAATATACTTGAAGATCCTCTTTAGATATTAACTTTTCTTAATTAATATATACATATATGTAGTTTATTCAACTTAAAGCTTCTACTCGCATTTGAAAATAACAAGTAAGGAAAGGCTAAGTTCGGGTGCAACCGAACAATCGCAATTTATTGATGTAATTTTATAAAGATAACGGACAATTTTACCCATAAATTCGGCATAAAGTTTAATAGAATAACGAAAATCGTCATATATAGGTATGAGGGCTGAGGTAATTCCTGAACCGATATCACTCGTTTTCATCACCAAGATACAATATATCGAAGACTATACGCTCACTTAATTTTATATTACCTATAATTAAGTATATGGGATCTGGGGAAATTATGACCCGATTTTAACCACTTTTGCTATATAGACAAACTGTTATAAGAAAAAAATTCAGAGGAAATGAATTACATTAAAATAACTGAGAGATTTACCTACATTTTTGGTGAAAAATTATTCTTAGGCACCGAGTTCTTCATGTTCGATATCAGGGGCATTGAAAAGTCATGGTCCGATTTTGAAAATTGTTCCACAAGTGATGTCACAGCTCAAATACAGTATTTGTGTAAAATTTTATTCCGCTATCTTCATTGGCTTCTAATGTATATATTATTAAGTGAACGAATCAGAAGAATGAATAATTTAGTTATGTGGGAAGTAGTCGTGTTGTGAACCGGTCTCGCCCATATTCCACCAGTGTCATCAGGGTGTCAAGAAAGTGTTATATACCGAATTTCATTGAAATCTGTCGAGTAGATCCTGAGATATGGTTTTTGACCCATAAGTGGGCGACGCCACGCCCATTTCCCATTTTGTAAAAAAATCTGAGTGTAGCTTCCATCTGCCATTTCTCATGTAAAATTTAGTGTTTCTGACGTTTTTCGTTAGTGATTTTAGTCATTTTCAACCTAACCTTTGTATGGGAGGTGGGCGTGGTTATTATCCGATTTCTTTCATTTTTGGACTGTGAAAGGAAATGGCTAAAAGACTGCAGAAAGTTTGGTTTATACAGTTTTTTTGGTTTGCAAGATATATACAAAAAACCTTTTTGGGGGTGGGGTCACGCCCACTTTTCAATAAAAATTACATCCAAATGTTCTCTACTATAATGCGATCCTATGTGCTAAATTTTATTTTCATAACTTTATATATGGCTTAGTTATGACACTGTATAGGTTTTCGGTTTTCGCCATTTTGTGGGCGTGGCAGTGGACCGATTTTGCCCATTTTCGAAAGCAACCTCCTCAGGGTGACAAAGAATATATGTTTGGAACACATTTCATCACATTTTCATTAAGATATCTTAATTTTTACTCAAGTTATCAAGCTTGCACGGACGGACATCCGAATTTCAAATCCACTCGTCAACCTGATCATTTATATATATATAACCTCATATCTAACTCTTTATTTCTTGGTGACACAAACAACCGTTATGTGAACAAAACTATAATACAACATGTTGCGAGAGTATAAAAATGCTATCTTGTCTCCTATTCGAAATTGACGTCCAACAACCAAATCTTCTGTATGTTATTGAAGAATCTTTACGTTATCGTTTTGAAAATATTTTTATGTACTTTTTTGCAATTTTTGATTTTTATTTCGCAGTAATTATTAACATATTTCAATTTTACAGACTTCCACACATTCACACACAGAATTTGGACCCACACGACGAAAGAGTATTTTGGTGAATTCATCAACCAATGTATTAGCACCGTTACCCCTACCGAATGCGCATGATAATGAATCCGATCGAGGATCACTACACAGCTATGGTAAGTTCGTAAATCATGAACAACCAACAATTATTGGTGGGTGCAAAAAAATCAACAATAAATAATAATGACAGCAAATTTGCTGATAATTGGACACGAAATTTGCGTAATGATCTTTGCACTTAATTTCGCACATTTGTTGTTGCTTTTTTTTCTGATTTTTTCACACATGTTTTATCACCTTTTCACAGGGTTAAGTGTTGATGAAATCATTCTCAATTTTATTTGCATTAAAATTAGTATGGAAAAAAACAACAATAAGTGCAAAAAAAATATTCATCAATAATGATTTATCAGATTAAAGATCACTGATCGACGACAAGCCACTTGACGCTTCCCTGTATCACTTGTGCAAATTCAATTAAATGCCGTTTCCACCACCGACAGTCGCGTCTGTACATATGTATGTATGTGGTGGCAGCTGTCAAATTATGGCTTTACATGATAAGAGCCTTGGCATAATAATTATCGTGAAATTTTCGACTGCACTCAATTGTTTAATAAGCCACATGCGCCTATTGTTTATTTGCCGGGAACAATTTAGAGATTTTTACGGTTTTTTCTTTTTCGAAATACATAGGCGTAAGGTGGGTAATTTCGTTGGAGGGGTGTTGACTTAATGACAGTATTTGTAATGATTGTGGAGTCCCTTATCTTATAATGGATTTTTTAATAAGAAAATTTTGAAATTGTCTAATGGAAGCTTATAATTAAATCAAGTTTGGATCAATTGATTTCAAATTCTGGTTCATACATTCCTGGATCTTATTCAGAGTAGAAAATTATAGGTAGATAGAGAAGATCCTATAAAGTAATTTAAATATGGAGATTATTTTATTACCACTTTAAGAATTACACATACACATTTTGAGATGAACGAAATAGTTTTCGAAACGTGAAAGAATAAAATCTATAGAAAAGTTGTTAGATACAAATAAACACGTCTAGAAAAATCACTTTTGCGAAATTTACTAGTCCTGTCATGTGAGGATCTTAATCAAATTATTTGGGAATATATTTTGAACGACGAATACGGAAATGAATAGCTTCTCTGTAAGACAAAACACGTATTCAACTTCTGTAAAATGGGCCAAAAGACAAACACTTCTTAGAAACACTTTTCTCAGGTAGATTTTGTCTTGGAATCAAGAATTGTTTTAGAAAACCCAACAACTGCGATTACAGGCCATCAACTCTACTGTAAGGATAAAACCAAACTTTTTATCTGATTTTTCTTTTTTCATCTGATTAACTGTATTGAAAAACACTTAACAGTGATATGAAAATTTAAACGAAAAAATAAAATCGTTCAAGGACACGGCAAATAAATTACGAACAATTTGAAAAAAAAAATGGAAATCGGTTTAAAACTCTTTCGGCAATCCAAGTCACCGCACTGACGTTTTCGGAAAAACATGATTTCGAGATAATCGCGTTTAAAATTTCGAGTACATTTTTGTCTCGTGTATCGGAGCAAGATGCAAAACTTTATAACTTCGCTTCTACTGCTGAAATCTCTTTAAAATTTGAGGTAGCATTCTTAGTATACTTTAAGATGGAGGAAAACAAAATTTTCGATTTCCTTATGACCCCTAATTTTTAGTAGTTGATCGAGTTTTTGATAGTTTTTATTATTTCTCAAAAAACGGTTAGGAGATGGGTATGGTTGCTCAAATTATACTTTGCATGGTATAAAATTCTATTCTCTTCATTGGCAGCATCTCAAGTAGTACATATATCTATCCTATATCCCTATTTTATGTTTATTATACTCTCGCAACATGTTGCACAAGAGTATTATAGTTTTCTTCACATAACAGTTGTTTGTATCACCCAGAAATAAAAGAGTTAGATATGGGGTTATATATATATAAATGATCAGGATGACGAGTGAAGTTGAAATTCGGATGTCCGTCCGTCCATCCGTCCGTGCAAGCTATAACTTGAGTAAAAATTTAGATATCTTAATGAAACTTGGAACACTTATTCCTTGGCACCTTGAGGAGGTTGCCTTCGAAAATGCAAAATCGGTCCACTGCCACGCCCACAAAATGGCGAAAACCGAAAACACATAAAGTGTAATAATTAAGCCACAAATAAAGTTGTAAACGTAAAATTTAGAACAAAGGATCACACTAGGAAGGGGCATATTTGGATGTAATTTTTTTGGAGAAGTGGGCGTGGCCCGCCCCCAAATCGGTTATTTGTATATATCTCGCAAACCAATTAAGCTATATAAACCAAACTTTCTGCAGTCGTTTCTTTTCGCCATTTCATTATACAGTCCAAAAATGAAAGAAATCGGAAATTAACCTCGACCACCTCCCATACAAAGGTTAGGTTGAAAATTACTAAAAGTGGGTTAACTCACTAACCAAAAACGTCAGAAACACTAAATTTCACATAAGAAATGGCAGATGAAAGCTGCACTCAGATTTTTTTACAAAATGGAAAATGGGCGTGTCGTCGCCCACTTATGGGTCAAAAACCATATCTCAGGAACTACTCGACCGATTTCAATGAAATTCGGTATATAATATTTTCTTGACACCCGGACAACACGGATGAAAAATGGGCGAAATCGGTTCACAAGCACGCCATCTTCCCATGTAACTCAATTCTGAATTCCATCTCATTCGTTTACTTTATAATATATATGTACATAAGGAACCGATGAAGATAGCGGAATAAAACTTTACACAAATACTGTCATCTGTGTATCATCTGTGGCTTTAGTTATCGAAACTTTTTCGAAATCGGACTATAACTTTTCAAGACCCGGATATCTACATGAAAAACTCAGTGTCTAAGGATAATTTTTCACCAAAAATATCGGAGTTGGGCTTTATTCCGCATATATCTATTGGTTAATAAGTGAGATATCTTAGCAAAATTAAGTGAGCGTGTAGTCTTGGATATAGTGCACCTTGCTGGTGAAAATGAATGAAATCGGTTAAGCAATTACCTCAGCCCTCATACACCATATATGATGATTTTCGTTATTCGATTAGACTATACGCCGAATATATGGGTCGAATTGTGTTATCTCTATAAAATTACATCAATAAATTGCGAGAGTATAAAATGTTCGGTTGCACCCGAAGTTTGCCTTTCCTTACTTGTTTTTATAATATATTGGTTTCAACTAAATTTCAAAATATAACTGTTTCACGTAAAGTAAAAGTTAAACTTTCAGTGAAATCTACTTCACTCTTATATTTGGTGCTCAGTAATTTTATTAGTTGTTATTGTCATATTTCTTATGCAATATTTATCTCTAATAACACAGCTGAAGTAATTTCTCATATTTACAATAATATTTATTTATTTTGTTTTTTATTACTATAATAAATAATTATTATTGACAATAAACGTTCACATATTTTCATATATATATACAAACAGGTGTATTCAATTAGGCGCAAATGTATATGTGTATATAAATCTATCTACTGTGACTTCTGTGGCAGGCTTGCGATGAGCACGTGGTTTGCGTTATCCACATGTTTAATTGTTGATAATAGTTTGCAAAAAGTATAAAATCAATTAAAGTGATCTTACATACACACACATGTGGAATATAAAATACTGAATTGATTATTCGCGAGTTTTTTTGTTTTTTTTTGTGCGCACGAGTGACGTGTCGTGCGCACGTTATCGTCAAGGGTGTGTGTGCGTATGTATGTGTTTGTTTGTTTATCTTTTTTGAGTGGTGGTGAACAGGGTAAAGTTGTACAGCGGGGCTAATGATCGGTGCGAATCAGCTGCTAGACGATTATATGCAATATGTATGTATGTATGCAAATCTTGAGCCCTGTCTACGGCATCCGCCGGATATATGTCACATACGTGACATTTTTGTTTTGACTTTGCATTTGTTTTTTGATTTTTTGATACAGTTAATTTGTTGTTTTTTGTTTGTTTTTAATTTGTTTATGTTTTATTTACATTCCTTCACACTTGTTGCTTTTGTTTTTATTTTTATTTATTTTTTTGTTTTTATTTTTTATTTTTTTTTCTTCTTATTTTTTTTTTGCTCTAATCTTTGTTGTTTTTTGTTGTTGTTGTTTCGCTATTACTTAAATTTACTTTTCGTTAATTATTTAGTCTTTCTTAATGAGCGACTCGTGTTTTTTTGTTAAACAATTCACATGACATGCATGTGACCAATTGATTGTTTAATTTTGTTAAATATTTATGAATTAATAGACTCCGAGTAAACATGGGCGGCTGTGTGACAATGTTTGCGTGGGCGTTAGGTATTTGAAGGCAAAGTAGAACAAGAAAAAATGTTAACTTCGGCTGTACCGAAGCTAATATACCCTTCACATGTGCATTTCTTTTAGTAACTATGTGTTTAAGCATTTCTATGAACAATAACTCACACCAAATTTCGTGAAGATACATATGTAGTAAAATGCGAAAATTTTCCATACAAGCCCTGGCTTCCGATCGTTCAATTTGTATGGCAGCTATATGCTATAGTGAACCGATCTGAACAATTTTTTCGGAGATTAAATTATTTCTATGAACAATAACTCACACCAAATTTCGTGAAGATATGTAGTAAAATGCGGAAGTTTTCCATACAAGCCCTTGATTCCGATCGTTCAGTTTAAATGGCAGCTATATGCTATAGGGAACCGATCTGAACAATTTTTTCGGAGATTAAATTATTTCTATGAACAATAACTCACACCAAATTTCGTGAAGATATGTAGTAAAATGCGGAATTTTCCATACAAGCCATTGATTCCGATCGTTCAATTTGTATGGCAGCTATATGCTATAGTGAACCGATCTGAACAATTTTTTCGGAGATTAAATAATTTCTATAAACAATAACTCACACCAAATTTCGTGAAGATATGTAGTAAAATGCGGAAGTTTTTCATACAAGCCCTTGATTCCGATCGTTCAGTTTGTATGGCAGCTATATGCTATAGTGAACCGATCTGAACAATTTTTTCGAAGATTAAATTATTTCTATGAACAATAACTCACACCAAACTTCGTGAAGATATGTAGTAAAATGCGGAAGTTTACCATACAAGCCCTTGATTCCGATCGTTCAGTTTGTATGGCAGCTATATGATATAGTGGTCCGATATCGGCAGTTCCGACAAATGAGCAGCTTCTTGAAGAAAAAATAACATCTGCAAAATTTCATCTGAAGAACTAGTTCGTATATATACAGACAGACGGACAGACAGACGGACATGGCTGAATCGACTCAGTTCAACATACTAATCATTTATATATATACTTTATAGGGTCTCCGACGCTTCCTTCTGGGTGTTACAAACTTCGTGACAAAGTTAATATACCCTGTTCAGGGTATAAAAATGTGTTTTTATGATAACAAGAAAAGCGCCGGAACAAGCCTCCATCTATTATTTGTTGCTATGAAAACTATATTCTACTCTTAGTTTCTCTTTCGTGAAGAAAGTTCGTTTACCAGCTGGAAGTTCCTCGGGAGCTCTTGTATTTAAATGTGTCTGTTTAAGAAATTGTTTCCAATATACTGCCAGATATATAATTCCAACCACTAAGCTTGTTGGGCTTGTTCAAACTCAATTGATTTTGGATGAGATCATTTTGTCTATTCATTTCTCTTTAACCCTACACAGGAGATCCCGATGGATATCATAACAAACAACTGCTTTAAGTTCCTGTCTTGTAAGTCTCTTTGAAAGTAAAGTTCATGCTTCAGTCATTTTGAACGCAAGGTTATATTCTTTGGGTTACTGTTATTTCAGATCTTTCAGATTCAGATCAGAACTAAGTGAACGAAAAGAAGGTCCTCGTTTATTTCTTTGATCAAGGCTTAAGGATACACTGATTACATGTAATATTTAAAAGGATATATGATGACCTAATCCATTTTCCCCCCCTTAAAACTAGTACCAAGGTCTTCCGCGCCCGATTACATGTAAAAGTATATATGATGGCCTAATTCAATCATACCCCCCTTGGATCTACTACCAATGGATTCCCCTCCTACTTATACGAGCATATGGATGTCTGAGAACCCCAGCCCGATTTGTGCCTAATGCTGATCCTCTGTACTATATCAACACGACGACTTTGAATCATAATGTGAACTCTGCCTTGACTCTCTTTTTCCTTCAGGATATACAAATTATATCAAAGAAGAGTTTAGCTGTTGCTGTGTAAGATTTTGGATCCCCCTTTACGTTATCTGAGCTTTAAAAGTTAATCTTATAAATATATGAATTTAAAGCTACTTGCAATGCTTTAATCGGTCTGAGAATAGGAAGTACCCATATACTTATTGTATTTATAACAAGCGAACATAGCTCAAAGATAGCAAATTGAAAAGAGAGCAATTACATAGAAACGGTTAATAAATAAATATTTATAACTCCAAATATTTCAACACAGCCCCTATCTAAACGAGCGGGCGATCCCCACTATAAATTATTAACTACGCTATCGTTGATTACTCATATCTCGTAGAAAATGTATATGTACACATACAGAGCTTTTTCATATGCGAACTAAGCGCCATGAGTGATCGCTGATCTCAATTGGCGACAAGGCAAAAAATATAAATTATTTATTTTATTTTTTTACTGACCTACCAAGCAATGGAAATTATTGCTGATGTTGTTGTAGTCGACAATATCACAGTAACGAAGTGAAAAGAAGCTACTATAGAAAATGTACGCATATAAGATTTCAAATGAAACTTGGATTAACTTAAGAACTAACAGATAGCTAGTGAATGAATCAAGAATAGTCTTCGTTGTAAGCGGGCTCATGTTAATGACGTCACTTTAGCTAGTTTGAAATTTCATTATTTTTCACATCTCTTTGAGAGAGTTTAGTTAACATGATCTCTTACTACTATTTTTTCTTTTTTTCACCCCACAGGCGACAACAGTCGACCCTATAGATCATCAGCGCTCGACAATTTGAATGCGAAAATCTATCAGCACCAACAAGAGCAAGCTCTCTATGGACATGGCAATAAGTTGGAGGAATCTTGGATTTATTCATTTTGCTTGAAATGTCATGGCGAAGAGAATCGACCGTCTTGGGAGCCACCCTATTGGCAGAAAATTTGTCCCTATCCATTGTGTCCATCATTTCGACAATTTGCACGTCTACTTGTGCTCATATTGATCGGTGAGTAATGAAGATATTTGAAGAAAAAATTACAATATTAATAAATAAAATCATTAAGTAAAATAAAAATAAAATAAATAAAAATTGTAATAAATAATTAATTAACAATTATAATAAGTTTAGTAAATTTAAATAACGGTATAAAAATGTCTGAAAAGAATTCAAAAAATCAAAAAAAAAAATTATTAAAAAATATATATATTTTTCAAATATGCTAAAGTAAAAATATTAAATAAATAGTAAAAATATAAATAAAATATTTTTAATTAAAATATAAAAATAAATTAATATTAAAAATAAAATTAAAAAACTTTAATAAATAATATTTAAAAAATGCATGTGGAAAATTATAAAAAATAAATATAACATTATTTAAATAAAACATTTTTTAAGAGAGATATAAAATATATCAAAAAATTCTTGTTTTTTACAACATGAATAAAATTACAAAAATTTTAATCAATTTCTAAAAAAATTACAACAAAATAATTTTTTTTGTAATAAAATATAAAAAAAAGTTTTCAAAATAAACGAAAATAAAACTATTTCTTTTTAAGTTTTTTGTTAATGAATTAATGTTTAACTAAACAAAATAAAGTTAAGTTAAAAAATTTAAAAATCAAATAAAAAAATCAAATCAAAAATAGTATTAAAAATATTTTTTATAAAAAAAATTAAAAATACTTTTTATAAAAAAAATTAAAAATATCTTTCAGTTAAATATTTTTCTTAAAAATTCTCTTTAATTTTAGTTTTTCTTAAACATTTATCTTATTTTTTTTTTTAATTAATATAATAATGAAATAATTTATGAAATATTATTAAAAAAAAAAATATTTTTTTAAGAAAAGTTATTTATGAAAGATTATAAAAAATATATTTTTTTTTTTTTAAATTTATAAATAAAAAAAAATATTTACATTTTATAATTTAATTTTTTTCTTAAAAAACATTAGTAAATTTTTTTTTAATATTGTTATTTACATTTTTCGTTTAAATTTTATTAAAATTTTTATTAAAAAATATTTTTTTTAATTATTTTTTATACACAAAAAATATATATTTGTATGTTTCTATTCGCTATTTTAAGAAAAATTATTTATGAAATATTATAAAAAAATAAATGTTTCTTTTTTTTTCTAAAAAAAATTTTATGTTAAAAAAATATTTTTTTTTATTTAAAAGATTTTTTTCTAAAAAAAATAATAAAAAATTTTTTTAAATTATTTTTTAATTAATTAATTTTTTTCTTAAAAAACATATTTTTTAGTAATATTTCAAGAAAAATTATTTATGAAATATTATAAAAAAATAAATTTTTCTTTTTTTTTCTAAAAAAAATTTTATGTGCTTAAAAAAATATTTTTTTTTATTTAAAAATTTTTTTTCTAAAAAAAATAATAAAAACTTTTTTTCTAAAAAAAAATAATAAAAAATTTTTTTAAACTATTTTTTTATAATTTAATTTTTTTCTTAAAAAACATATCTTTTAGTAATTTTTTTTTAATATTGTTATTTACATTTTTCGTTTAAATTTTTATTAAAAAATATTTTTTTTTAATTATTTTTTATCCACAAAAAATATATATTTGTATATTTCTATTCGCTATTGTAAGAAAAATTATTTATGAAATATTATAAATAAATATATATTTTCCTTTTTTTCTAAAAAAAAAAATTATATTCTTAAAAAATACTATTTTTTAATTTTTTTTCTTAAAATTGTTTTATAATTTAACTTTTTTCTTAAAAATCATATTTTTTACTAATTTTTTTTAATATTGTTATTTACATTTTTCATTTAAATTTTTCTTAAAAAATATTTTTTTTCTTAATTTGTTTTTATACAAAAAATATATAAATTTGTATGTATATTTCTATGTACAGGCGTGCTCATCTGGTTCACCGCTTACATAATCATCGGCGATTCAGCTGCACCAGGAGGTCAACTCTTCAATTTGGTCGTACTGACGGTGGCGGCCAATTTCGGCGGTTGGCTAATATCACTGACGACATTGCCGCGCCTCATTGGTATGCTGCTCGTGGGCATACTGTTTCAGGTGAGTGACGAGCGTATGAGTTCATAAGCGATGGCTATATATGTACATATGTGTAAGCGCAATCGATTGACAATTACTCGTACAATAAGTACATACAGACATATTTACATACAAACATTCAAAATTGAAAAGCGGCGCAGGCGTAAGTAACAGCGTAGTACTCCTCAATAACTACTCAAACTAATTTGTATTTCAAATATGCTTTTTTTCACCGACTTTTTATCTGCGCTTTGTTAGTACAAACAATCACGAATGATATGGTAATTACAATACAAGCATATGTACGAGTATGCATGTAAGCGTGTCTGGCTGTGTATGTACAATATATTCTGGGAATTTATTTGAATAATTAGAATGTTTTTTTTTGTTGTCACTGAGTAGGCTTTATCAAAGTTTAACAACAAAAAAGAACAACAATAATAAAAGCCCTATAATAATTTGGTTGTTGACTGTCAAGGCCGGATCGGTTATCATTATTAACTTTGATGTGTAAATACAAAATATATAGCTTAGAAAGTTTACTCAGTTCTAGTCTGAAGAATAAATTATTTTCCACAAGGTCAATAATAACTGATAACTCTACTGATTTTGGTTTTATGTATAATTCACTTGATGACAGAGGGCGCCCTGAGTGTATATTAGCTAAAATCTACAAAATCCTATCTTTCTTCTGCAACACATTCTTTTTCAACTAAGAGAGTTAGACATAACCTCAATTGTCACAGACATCAGACTCAGAGCTATGCAAAACGAGTGATTCTTCATACATTGAACTAACTTGGCACCATTTAAGGCTTTCTTTCCAAATTCTCTTGTATAAAAGTATGGAAGTTAGACCAACTAACGGTTAAAAGTGACACCTACGTGCGAAACATTGATATCTATGTTCGATGAACGTTATTGTTGCTGTTTCTTCTTTAGCACTACAACCGTGAGCCGATCTGGGCCAGAACACAAAACTTCGCCCAAGTGCAGACAGGTCCCTATGCACTTGGTCTTTCCATTGGATACGTGGGCGCCGTTGCTTCTATTATCCACCCATAGGTTCCGAAACGAAAGATATTTTCACTGAAGCAACGTCTTTCATACGTAGGATATGGCCTAAACAGACTATTCGTTGGATTTTATGCGCTTAACTACACTCATGTCGCCGTAGGTCTCGTATATTTCATGGTTCCATTTTCTTCGATACTCTTTCCTCAGTTCTCTCTAATGAAGTACCTTCTTATTTCGGATTGTCATCGTCCATTTTTTTGTGACGAACTAACTATCTCGAAAACCAACCCTTGCTTTCTGCTCCTAATTCCTTACCGAATCCCATCCACCCTTGCTGTTTTACATTTTCCTCTGTCTTAAAGGAAAATTCCTCTTTACAGAGTCCTACTAGTTTTCAGAGAGCGAACTGGTTACACTTCGGATCTCCAACTGGCGCCGAACTGCGAAGGAAAGAGACGAGTGGCGCGCTCTCATCGATTCGGCTATAACCGGCTTAACGGTTCAAAGCCAATCACATACATACATACTAGTTTTCAGGTCTCCACCATTCCTTGCCTTATGTTAATTTTCTTCGGTCCTCATCAAAAAAACCACTTGACAAGCCAGGTTTTGTTCTTCAACATTTTACTGATCCGTATTCCTTATAAAAACGGAGGACTTGTCTAATAAGTAAACTTGCTGATAAAGAGGATCCTATCCAGCCTCGGGACTTTTCTTCTGAAATCACTCTACACAAGCGGCTTCCTTCGGCTTTCTTATTACTTATTATTTCGTCTTTCTTTGAAAGTTTCTGGATTCATCTAGTGAGTTCTCTACCATTTGATATCTCTTTCTTATCCTCGTTGTTTTTTTATAGTTTCTACAAGTTTAAAGCGCGCCACGTAATTATGTTTTATACTTTAGTAATCCTCCTCGAAACAATAAAAATAATAACATAACATTTTTATTCACTTCCAGAACGTTGGCTGGGTCCACTTGGATGGCGATTTCTCACACGTCACCTCACATTTACGCAAATTCGCACTCACCATTATACTTATTCGAGCTGGACTCGAAATGGAACCGGAAGCATTTCGTAAGGTCTACAAAACGATATTGAAACTCGGCGTCATTCCATGGTTCATGGAAGCTGTCGCCATTTCGCTCACAACACATTTTCTCTTGGATTTACCGTGGATATGGTCATTCCTCTTGGGTTCGGTTATTGCTGCCGTCTCGCCAGCCGTTGTGGTGCCGTGTCTCTTCCGTTTGCGCTCAAAGGGTTATGGTGTGGCCAAGGGTATACCCACATTGATTATTGCCGTCTCGGGTATCGATGATGCGCTTTCGGTGGCACTCTTCGGTATTATCAGCAGCGTAATGTTCTCGGATCGTGGTTTGGCCTTTCAAATATCACAAGCGCCAATTTGTATTATTGGCGGTTTGGCATTCGGTGTCATCTGGGGTTATATGGCGAGATTCTTTCCCGAGAAGGGTGATGAATATGTTGTGCCATTGCGTGCTATACTTCTATTCACCGGTGGTTTAGTGGCGATTTACGGCAGTGATCGTTTGGAATATGAAGGCGCCGGACCGTTGGCTGTCGTCTTTGCGGCATTCACATCGAACCTCTTCTGGTGCAAACAAGGCTGGGAGGTGGACGATAATCCGGTAGGGACAGCATTCGAAATTATTTGGATGATATTCGAGCCGATATTGTTTGGCATCACCGGTGCAACGATTAAGGTGAGTGGAGTGCCAAAATGGCATTTCATAAAATTTTTATAAATACTTTAGATATTTATACTTTCGCAACAAAGTTGCTAAGAGGGTATTATAGTTTTGTTCTCATAACAGTTTTTTGTAAGTCACAATACTAAACGAGTTATATATAGGGTTATATATATCAGAATGATCAGGGGGACGAGATTAGTTAAAATCCGAATGTCTTCTGCCCGTCCGTCCGTCTGCCCGTGCAACGGAAAACTTGAGTAAAAATTAAGATATCTTGCCGAAACTTGGTACACATGTTCCTTGGGACCGTGAGGGGTTGCTATTGAAAATGGCCACAAATTGAGTCTCGAAACCTATTAAGTGTCATAACTAAGCCATAAATGAAGTAAAATTTGGTACAAAGCATTAGGGAGGGTCATATCTGGATGTAATTTTTTTATAGGTTTTTCTAAATACGGTGTGCTTTATTCCGTATATATTGGTTAATCTTGCATATAGTGTACCTTGGTGGTGAAAATGAGTGAAATCGGTTCAGGAATTACCTCAGCACTCATATACTATATATGATGATTTTCGTTATTCTATTCGACTTTATAGGTCAAATTGTGTGTTATATTAATAAAAAAATAAACTGCGAGAGTATAAAATATTCGGTTGCTCACGAACTTAGCCTTTCCTTATTTGTTTTAATTTAATTTAATTTTTTTATTTTTATTAAATTTTTTTTTTTATTATTATTTAATTTTATAATTCTTTATTTATTTAATTTTTTCATTAACCAGATAAACGAGCTGGACGGTGATGTCTTCTACATCGGCGTTGCCTGCATTGTCGTTTCCTCCGTTATACGCATACTCTGCACCGCCGGCATCGCTTTCGGTGATCGACTCAACACGAAAGAGAAATTCTTTGTCGCCATCTCATGGATGTCAAAGGCCACCGTACAGGCCGCACTCGCACCGGTCGCACTACGCAACTTAGGACCCGATGCCACGGAGGCTGAGAAGCGTTATGCCTACATAGTGCAGACACTTTGTGTCTTAAGTATTGTGTTGACAGCGCCATTGGGCGCCATCTTGATTACACTCAGCGGTCCACGCTTGCTGACACGCACCAAACAGCCGCAAGTATTGGAGGGTAAGCAACAAAAACAAAAACAAAACAAACAAAAAAGCTCGACGACGGCTTTTTGCTTTAAAGGCATGATTAAATTATAATTTTTTGTTTTACATTTTCTTTGCAGGCTGGCGCCGCAGTCATCGGCCATCCATTCGTGACATTAGTATTATTGACGAGGAGGAGGAGCGCGAGGATCCGGAATTACCGGCAGATAAAACCACCGCCGACAATACACAATCGAATGCACACATCAACAATATTGGCTATGGTCATTAGCCTACGACTACGACACACCCATCCACCCAAAATACATATATACAAATACACACATACATACGAGCTACTATATGCAGTGCAGTGCAGCAACAACTTTTTCACTTGGTTGCTTGACAGTAGCCAAAAGAAATAGAAATCGAAAATAAAAATATTATGAAATGACTTTGTTGTTGTTGTTGCACAGCGTGTCATTACGTTTACGTGATTTCGTTGCTGAATAAATAATGTACGAATATGTTGAAATAGTATTAAGTGAAAGCGCCATCGGCAGGATATGTGAATATCTATTCTACAGATACTACCATGCCTACCTACCGCCCATAATTCTTTTTTTTTTGTTCGTTTGCTTTTGTTTGTTTGTTCGCTTAGTGTTTTGCTCCTAATTGTTTATAAATTATAAATTGATTGATTAAAGATACTATATATATAATTAATTATTGATACAAAAATAAATATTCAAACGAATAAAGTCTGTGCTGAAATTTAAATTTAACGAATGCTAATGTTATTGTTGTTTATTATGTGGTTTTGTTGTTGTATTTGGATAAATATTAATAATTAAATGATAAATCAGCTTAGTTGATTTAATTGTGTCAGTTAGTTTAATTGAGTATGAGTCTTTACCAACTCATTGAGTGTGGTGGGTTCGGAACTTGGCTAAAGCACAAAATACAGAGTTATAACACAACAGTATTTTTTAAATTCCCAGGACTTGTAATAGGTTTCAAAATATGGCTTATTATACTCACGCAACAAAAGTTGCTAAGAGAGTATTACTATGAAGTTGCATATTTTGATGTATTTTTTTGGAGAAGTGGGCGTGGCCACGCCCCCTATTAAGTTTTTTGTACATATCTCGTAAATTACTCAAGCTATATGAATCAAACTTTCTAGAATCGTTTCTTTTAGGTACTACCTTATACAGTCCAAAAATTGAGAATATCGGATTATAACCACGCCTACCACCCATACAAAGGATATATTGAAAACTACTAAAAATGCTTTAATTCAGTAAGGGAAAACACCAGAAACCTTAAATTTCATTATAAAGAAGGTACAGAGGTGGTCCAACCAAATTGGTTTACAAAATTTGCAGTGGATGTGGCTCCGCCAAATCGGCTAGGCCAAATCGGTTCACAACCACACCTACTTCCTATATACCAGGTCTTTGAAGTAGACCTGAATAGTTTACTTTACAATATGTAAAGTAAGCACTAGTGAAGATATCGGTGCAGAACTTTTCACAAATACTATGTTAATAGTGTGGCAGCCCCATTCTAAAAATCGCCGAAATCGGACCATAGGTTTTCAAGGCCCCATAGATCGAACATGGTGCTTTTAACCTAATATTAGCGTTTCCAACTTTCAATGGACTTTATACCATATATATGACGAATATGTGGGTCAAATTGTGTATTATATAATATTAATTAAGTTAAATAAATAAATTGCGAGAGTATAAAATGTTCGGTTACACCCGAACTTAGCCCTTCCTTACTTGTTTTTATCATCGTATTTAGCCTACACTCGACTCGACTGCATACCAGACTTTAGGGCTTTCAGTTTTGTGTTTAATATACCGATAGCTTAATACAAGTCAAAGCGTCAAAGTCTGATATGAAGTGACAGTTTTAGTACCTTTTGACCGTTATATTTCGCTATCATTCTTTTAAGGTGATTAAGTGATGAATGCCAAATATCTTAATCTGGTCAGTACTAAAGCCCACACTGCAGCTGAAGTAAATTTAACTTTGCCAACTCCAATCACCATAATCCACCAAAAAAACATCGATTTAGAGAGACTTCCGAGTTATGGAAGGAAAATTCCAAAGTGAAAGAAATCTTGCTTTCCTTTTTTAATTCCAAGAAAAGTGCGGTTGTGGCTCATCGACACTTTCGTGTTGGCATAGATCATAGCCTTGACGTAACCCCACATGAAATAGACTAACGACGTTAAATCGCACGACCGAGGTGGCCAATTAACTGGGCCATTTCATGAAATAACACTTTGCCCATACTTGGTTTTCAATAAATCGGTTGTGACATTCGCTGTGTGGCTTATGGCGCCGTACTATTGTCCAAGTCCATATCATCCAATTCGGGTCATTCGGGCTGTCGGTTATCATTGAGCGGTAAAAGTAACGTGCCGGTCTTGATCATCATGGAAGAAGTACGGCCCAATGACGCCGCCGGCCCATAAACCACGTCAAACCCAAATTTTTCGGGATGCAATTGTGACTCATGGAGTAACGCACATTTTGGTTATTCTCAAAGTCATTCAGTCAGAAATGAGCTTCCTCGCTACGCAGGATGTAGCGCTCTTTAAGTTTAGGCCATTGACTCCGAATTTCGGTAGTAAATATTAATGATTTCGACTCGTTGTTGGATCGTATATCTTTCCATTATGACTGTGCAAACCTTATTTAAGAAAAATGTTCAAGACGAAAAAATATAGCGTCGTTTGCTGTCCCTATTGGTCTACTTTTGTAGCGTCCCTTTTGAAAAACCCTTTAGTTGTATAGATCCTCTATGAGAAAACTTTGACTATCTTATTTGACGAAACATTAGTATATAGTAGTGATTTCACTCTTAAGTTCCTGATAATTCGGGATCCAAGAATACTTGGAGTGTTAAGTTAAAGTATAGAATTAAGATTCGACATTGACTTCGTTTTCCCTCTTCTCTTAACAACTGTGTACGAAGTCGTGACATAATCCTCCAATTTTTAATCAGCGCTTAATTTAGTTTCAGGGAATTAAATTTTTGTTCTCTTAACAGTACGTCGGACATCTCCCATAGAATGTCTTCAGGGCTTCCCAATTAAGAATTCGAGAAAAACTTAACTTCAATTAGTTAAGTCCACAGATCATTACCTCATAAAATGCAATTTAAACGCCCAAATCTGGGCATATATGTATACTAGGAAATATTTCGTCTCTCTCTATAGATAGGTTCTAAGTTTATACTATATACCACCCAATCGTAGCTCTCTGATCTATATATTATTTATTATAGCTTTGTATAATGCATGATTACGTTTCAAATCTTACCTGGTGAAATATGCTTGATGAAAATTTTGATTGGTGATGTAGGTACCATATATGTATTCATTGCTTGATGTATTTAGATTTGTATTATGAAAAAATAATTCCTTGATTGATTAAAATTTTATTGCTTGAACCATTGAGTTCAAAAATTAAAATGAGGCTTAGGGAATTCTCTGTTTTTGTTTAACTAATTTTAGTATAAAATGTTTGATTGATGTGAATTTGGACTTGTTGCAACAACTTTCTGTCGTCAATCATATCATTCTAAGTCAGAATATATTATTATTTATTATAGCTTTAGATAATGAATGATTACGTTTCAAATAGTCTTACCTGGTGAAATGTGCTTGTGGAAAATTTTGATTGATGATATAGGTAAACGCTTGATGTAAGTTTGAGTTATGAAAAGAGGCTTACAAGAATTCCTTGATTTATGAAAATGTTATTGCTTGAACCGTTGATTTCAAAAATTTGAATATGCTTTGTGGAATTATCTATATGTTTGATTATGAATGAATATGAATGATGTTTGATGACATTTTAGTATGGCATATTTGATTGATGTGAATTCGTACTGGATTAATTCTGTTTGGTATATAAGCAATGATTGAAATATTTTTTTGATTGATGAATGATTGATATAAATTTTTTATAATTTAATGTAATCTTGGTTCTGAGTTGAAAAATTTAACTGGAAACTTATTTTAAAAATTTCTTGTAGGCTTGACGTGTATTTAAATTTTTGTTCATGTAAAATATTCTTTTGTTTGCTTGCTGAAGACTTCTTTTTTAAAACAAAAATTGAGCTGCTAATTTGATTGCAGATTTTTAGGAAAACATTTTCTGCTGTGCTTGATGTTAATTTGAATGATTGATTGATGTTATATAATATATTTGATTGATGATAAAACTTTGCTGCAACTTTGAGACCCAAAAACATCGTTTAAATACCGTTTGATTAGTGCTTAAAGTTTTTAGTTTGATTGAGACTAGTTAGTTTTGAGGCTTTTGATTGAAGAACATTCGTTTTCACTCAAGCTCCGTGGATCCAAAAATATATTAGTAGACAGTAAATTCTTGTAACATTTCAAAATCAGATTGGATGCTTTAATTCATATAGATCTTCTTACGATATTTATTAGGCTTCAGACACATTTTTGATTTGTTTTTGTAAATATTTTAACAGCAAACTTATAAGTAACTCTGCAACGATTCGCCAAGTATGTTCTCCAGCTCTTGCACAGCTTTGCGTGTATTCTTCTCCACACGTTGATTCTCATCCTCCAAGAGCTCAGCAACGAAAGGCACCGTTTCCGGCAGCAGTGGCGTAAAGTCTTCGCCCAGTTTACGCACAATCTCCAGACAACAATTGAAGGACAGAATGCGCACCTCCGGCACATTGGTGCGCGTCTTCATCAACACTTGATGGTTCAGTTGCTTCCACATGATGTCATTGGAGACGGCCGCAGCCAGTTGGGCAAGACACGTCTGCAAGACCTGTTGCAATTCTTCACTCTCCAGCACCAAACGATTCTCCAGCTGATCGACCAATGGCTGCATCAGCACCTCAAAGCGTTGATTATTGATGAAACCTTTGCTGTCGTGCAGGAACAGTGTGTAGAGCGTGTTCAGAATGGATTTAACAATATCGGCGGTGAGTGCCTCCTCATCGACTGTAATATCTTGCTTAGCCGCATTATATACGTTCAACAAATTCGCCGCATCATCGATGATATCGCGTGCAAAGAGTAAGAACAGCGCCTTGAGCGCTTCGGCGATTCGGTTGGTGAGCAAGAAGAAGGTGAGTATGGTTTCACGTTCTGCACGCTGTTTAATGGCCCACTCGTAGACTTTCAGGTAGTATGGACGGAAACTGCTTTCGGATAGTTTCAGCACCCATGTGACGAATGCATTAATGATGACTTTCTCAGTGCTCGCGACACGTTCACGTTCACAATTGTTGCGCACCTGCAGTCGGAACTCAAGCGCGTGCAAGAAGAACGCGCCCAATTCGCTTTGCACCGCACTTAGATCAGCGCTTGATGTATTATTTATGCATTCAGGCAGCAGTTCCATTAGCACAGCGATATCGGCGTAATTGTGTGCGTCCATCAGCTTGCGATAGGACTTCTCACAGCTCGGCACTAGTATGCGCACTGGCACATCGCTTGCGATCTTCGACCAAATTGTGCCGATGCGGTGCAGGGCGGTAGCGGCGCGCTGATCGCGTTCACTCTGTTGTGCGCTGATATTGGCGGAAATTGTACTCAACGCGGTTATCACATCGACAACGTAGGGTCCCAGGAAGAGTGGCAGCGATTCGAAGAGTTTTTGCGTACCTGCGCAATATTAATAAGATTTCGTAAGAGACAATATATTTAATATTTCTTAAAAATATTTTTAATTCATAATAACCTAACCTACAAATTTCGATTATTTTTTTTTGGAAAATATACAGATATCTTTAAAAACTTAAACATTTCAAAAATAAATTATTTTAGGAATGAACAATTTTTCTTCCTCTTCGTCTTATTGTGTCTTCCTAACCCATATTTTATGTAGACGTGGAAGGTTATCAGATGGTTCTTTCGATTCTTCAGAACCTTTGGAGTTTTTTAATAAGAAAGGTAATCTCTTGTTTAGTTTAGTCGGGCTCTGCCTGATATTTTAAAAATTTTTTAAGTAGTTCAGATTTCTCATAACCTATATGTTTACTATTTGAGATGGATATAGAAAGAAGAAAGGAAATGATCGATTCTACATTCCAGGTAATCTCTTGTTTAGGTCAGTTGAGCTCTTTATGAGATTTTAAATCATTTTTTAAATAGTTTAGATTTGTCATAACCTATAAAAAGACCTACTTGAAGAATTTAAATGTTTGTTTTTGTTATTGTAAATCTTCAATTTGAGCCTTATATTCGACATAAAGCCTAGTAGAATAACGAAAATCGTTATATATAGTAAATGTGGGCTGAGGTAATTCCTGAACCGATTTCACTCAGGGTACACTATATCCAAGATATTAATCACTAAACCGATCCACATATTAACCGATATATGCGGAATAAAGGCCACGGTATTTTTGAAACACCTATAATTGGGTATACGGGAGCTAGGAGAATTATGAACAGATTTTAATTTTTGGTAGAGTCACAGTATTAGAAGAAAAAGAATGGGAAGTGGACGCGGTTGTGAACCGATTTCGCCCATTTTTCATCAGTGTCATCAGGGTGTCAAGAAAATATTATATACCGAATTTCATTGAAAACCGTCGAGTAGTGTTTGAGATATGATTTGTGACCCATAAGTGGGCGGGGATTCGGTCAATGGACCTATTTCGCCCATTTTCAATAGCAACCCTCCTACGGTCCAAGGAACATGTGTACCAAGTTTGGTCAAGATATCTTAATTTTTACTCAAGTTATCCGTTGCACTGACAGACGGACGGACAGACCGACATCCGGGTTTCCACTAACTCGAACAAAACCATAATACTCTATTAGCAACTTTATTGCGAAAGTATAAAAACTGTATTCGCTTACCCGTTATGATTGCAATGCAGACGTTATCCGGCAACTGAGATTGCACCAATTTTGCTTGATCCTGTAGAATCTTAATCATCTGCGGCATATATTTCGGCAGCAGCGCCAACGAGTGAGCTTTCAAGTTCGACGAAATCTCTATGATGGTCAGCACAACTGTAGCCAAGACAATTTTGGAAATCTTTGAACGTTGCTTCAGCACTTTGATTAGGTGGGCGAGTATCTCCTTGAACTCGGCAATATGTTGCAAAGCAAACATTTTCGATAAGAGCTTTATGGCAATGAGCGCGGTCTGCTGCAAGAAAACCAACTCATTGGAGCTCGAAGGTGAGGCAGTGCCCGATGTGGCGGGCGACTCGTGGTGTGTAAGTATACCATTGGTGATTTCGCTAAGCGGTTCCAGCAGATTGTAGAAATTTTGCGGATCACTATTATCAAAATAACCATCGCGTTGTTGTAGTTTATTAATCAACAATTCAATCACTTTCTTGCGTATGGAGACCAGCTGATGTTGCATGAGACCATAAACGACGACGAGGAACATGTCGGGCGACAGCAATGAGATGGCATTATCCAGCACATCGTGCAGATGGTGGAGTATGACTTTCCAGAATTTTAGCTGTGATGTTTCCTCAACAGTTTCAATGGCCGTATTCACTAACGGTATGTACGAGAGTGTTTTGATGATGAAATTCTGATAATATGGCTTTATGGCCAACTGTTCGGCGTCGCTGAGTATGGCGATTTTGCGCAAAAATTGTGGTGAATTCGAAATACTCGAGAGATACTGCATAATAACGTATTTGTAGTGACGCAATTGTTTGGCGGTGCGACATTTCACATCGAACAGACTGAACTCAGTGGCGTCGATCGACTGCTTGGCTTTAGCTTTAGCGCTGTCATTATCCGCTTTATCCATTGGCAATGAACGAATATAGCCGAGCAGCTCAATGCATGTTTCGAGCGTAATTTGCGGCTCGAATGTGTTGGTCAGCTCCAGACAGATTTCCAAACGTTTGGAGAACTTCTCAGCCGTGGCCGCCGCCGCAGTGGGTTTGTCCTGCTTGTGCTTGCGCTGCAAAAGACGCTGCTTCTCATCCTCCAGCACATGTGCCTCGAAGACTATACAAAGGAAAATCCATAAAAATTGGTCGGCGCCAAGCGTCAGCAGCAGCTTGCTGTAGAGCGGCAAGCGGCGATGCTCCGGCACATCGAGGAGTATGTCGGAGAACACCTTCAGCACCGGTATGACCAGTTCAACGGTGCTCGCGTGATTGTCGGCATGCTGCGAACGCACTAATATCGGCACAATCGATTCAATCACATTGTTGATAATGTGGAAGCTAAAGGCATCATCGTGACGCACCACTGACGAGCCCATAAATGTGAAGACATCCACGACGCTATGCAGCACCTGCTGCGGGAAGAGCGCTGCGCAATGTGACAACAACAACAAAGCATTATTCTGCGTTTGCGGATTCTGCGTGCCGCGCACACACTGCACAATCAAATCGATGCGGAACGTTGACTTCGGCAACGCCTTAGACAATTGCACGCCAGCCGCTTGCGCCAGCTGACAGCAGTGCAGCAGCGTTGAGAGCGTCAACTGCTTGGTGTACTCCACCACAGTTTGCTCCTCCAGCTCCAAACAGAAGCGCAACAAATCGAAAAGCGCCAGCAGCAGCTGCTCAGCCTCCTCCAGTCGTTTCTTGTGTTCGAGCAGCTCCAGCAAAGCGACACCTTGCTTCCAAGTCTTCGTGTTCACTTGCGCGATGAGATGGTTTTGCGCTTGCGCATCGCGTTTGGTCGCTGAGGTCGGGTGCGACTTGCGCTTGGCGGCAGCCAACTCAGTGTCCTCGATGCGACACATTTGCGTTAGTAACTCCACTAAGCGCTCACATTTGATGCTGCAGCGCTTCAACAATCTGTTGGCGCTTAGGAAGACGGCATCTGTGTCGCTGACGGCCATGGTTTGCACAATCAATTTGATCAAATCGATTTTGTAATTTTGCGGTATCTGCTCGTAGCAGTACTCGTCGAGCGCCTCGAGCAGCACACACGGCACCGCGCGCAATTTGCCGCCATGCTGTATGAATACATTGTGCGCGCCGAATATCTGCACGATGAATTGCCAAGCGGCGGGTTCGTCCAACAGCACCGTGTCAATGGTTTGATGCTCAAAGCGATCGCAGATCAGCTGCAATATTGTGCTGTAAGGTTGTGGCAGCAGCAGCAATGCGTCCTCAACTTGTGTCTGTTGCAGCGTGCGCGCGCCCAACGGTATCAACTCGGCCAGCAGACTCGCATCGTTTATATGCTTCAGCGTTTTCAGTATTTGCGCGGTGAAAGCGGCATGTTTGAGCGCATCCTCCGCGGTGACCAACTGCACAATTTCACGCAACACCTTCAAGCTTTGCGGCTGCTGCTTCTTGTGCGCTGGCTTCAGTATAGTGTAGAGTATGAGTGGGAATTGCTCGTGATCCATGCTAAACTCATAGCTGCGCGCCAGTATGCTATCGACGAAGTGCAGCAGATGCGCGCTCAGCTGCGCGCTTGCCTTCAACACTTGCAGCGTTTCGAGCGCTTGCAGACGCGTCGTCTCTGAGGGCGCATTCAAAGCGCTCGCAATGCGAAACACATGTGTGGTGTTAATGTGCAATTTATTGTTTTTATTTTTGAATAGCGCATTGGTTAGCTTGAAGGCGCGCAAGCGCAGTAGTGGATACTCCGCGCCGACGGCGGCATTGCACTCATACACGTAAAAGTTGCTGAGAAATTCCAACTTTTGTTGTGCGTTATCGAAGATGTTGTCGAATACCTCTTTCAGCGTCTTCAACCATTCGGTTTGCTGTGCGGCCGCGTTACGCTGTTGGAAACCCTCCTCGGCGAGCAAATTGAAAATGTCGAAGAATGTGCGTAGATCGTCGTGTATTTGCTCCCACTCGAAGAGATGCTCGAAGTGTGTGTGCTGCGCTAGCGAAGCGATAAAATCGGAAAACAGCTGCAACGGCACACATTGCTCTTTCACCACCAATTCCCATTGTTTGTTCTCCAATTGGCGCACGCGAAAGCGTCGATAATTCGTGCGTATTTGCGTGAATATGTAACCCGCCTCGGCGCCTGTCAAGTCGGTTTTCAAGCAAGCCGTGGCCAACATCAGAAAGTGCGAAAAATGTAAAGCGCTCTTAAAGATGCGTTCGCCTTGCGACTCGACGCTGCGGAAGAGACTCAAACCTGTTGGCGTTGCTGTCGATTTGGAGATAACATCGAGAAATTGTTTTTTGAAATCCACCGCGTTGAAACTGTCACTGTCACGCACCAGCTTCAACTCTTTTAAGAAACCAATTTTCACGCTTAAAGCGCTTTTCAGTATGCATGTAATGGCATTAAATGTGTCGCTGCTGCTGTTGTCGGGAAACAGTAGCGGCATTAAAGCCAGCAATATTATATTCGTATCGTATTGCTCGACAATCTCTGCGCTCGTCAAATGCTGCACGGTTAACGCAGTTAGTGGCGCCCAATGCTGCGCATCTTGCTGCACTCTATTCAATATAACAATTAAGGCTTCAGCCACTTTATCAGCGCCTAACACTTGCACAAACTCGGCGGTTGGTAGTTTCAAGATTTCCTTAACCACCAATTCACTGTCATCTGCTATGCGATCGGCGAGACATTCGCGCAACAAATGCAAGTTTTGTGGACGCGCGCTGTAATCACGCAAATTTGCCAAAAGTGTTTGCACCGCAAAGGCACGTATTTTGGCCGTGTGGTGGTAGAGCTGTTCGTATATATCGGTGGCGCTTGGATCGAACGTTTTCAAGCGAAAACCTAAAGCCATTTTCAGCACACTACGATTACTGGCGAATTCTTGCGTATTTGTGGTTAGGCCTTCTTTTATGGTGTGATCGTATGCGACGGGATATTTGCGCTCCAACTTACGCAAATATTCGGAGTACCAAGCTTGGAAATTGCCGCTATCATCTGACATTTCTTCATCGTCCGAACTGAGCTCAATCATTTCACCATCCTGCAAACCTTTCTTTGGTGAAGATTGCGTTGACGCTGTGTATGCATTAAGAAAAGCGCTAAAACAAAAAAAAAATGTTATAAATTTACAAAAAAAGTTAAAAAATATATATATATATTTAAACCTACTTAATGATTTCCTGCGCCGAGTCGTCTTTTAGTGTCACATCATTTAGTAAACGTTCAAGAAAAACTTTCAAAGTCTCCGCCTCCTTGTGTCCAGCTTGTATGGCAGCTAATGATTGTTGCAACAACGCCACATACAATGCATGTAAATATACATCGCCTTTAGCCAAGGCTGCTAAATTGGTGGTAAACCATTTTTGTGTTGCCAAATTCAATAAAGTGTTTTCATTAAATTGCGGCTTAGCGCGCAGTTGACTATCGAAAAGGAAAACTAGAAACAGCACTGCTGTTTGACGTAAACGATCCAGCGACACGGATGCTGCACGCTCCACCAAAGCATTACACAATTTGGGTGTTACTTGTGTACGCGCGACCAATTGTGTGGCCACAATGTAAGCAGCTGCTGCGAAATCCAATACTTCAGATTGTAAACCCTTCAGCAGTGACGGTAGTAACGTTATAATGTGCCACTCCTCCACTGCCGCTGCATGCTCGAGTGCGCCAACCACAATGGAAGCATAAAAATTCAGTTGTGTTTGCAGCGAATTGGCACGTGTGCCCAACTCTTTGACAGCATCCAAAGTAGCTTGACAAACGAATTTAAGGAATGCCACATCGCTTGCTGCGCGATTGATTAACACACTTTTTGGCACGGGAACACCGGGTTTCTGCAGTGGCCGCAACCAGTTCCATTCTGCATCAGTTTGTTTAATGCGTATCACTTGCAAAACTAATATGAACGCATTCGTTTCGTGATACGGCAAAGCTAAGGCCAACAAAGCATTACGATTATATTCTTGTATATGAAAACGACGTATCAGCCATTCCAAACACATGAGCGTTGGCCGCAATAGGAAGTAGGGCGATAGTTGTTGTAGAAACTTATTGATATTACGATCAAGTAGTTTATTCACTTCTTTCTCCTCCACTGAACGTTCCAAATCAATAGTGGATTCATTGAATAAGGTATTTTCAAATGTTTGAAAGATGGGATTAAGTGCGGTTAGCTCCTGCAGACCAGCTAAACCGATTTCATATATGATGCGGCGTGTTTTGGTGCCAGCTTCTTTGCGATCAAATAGTACTGAAGCTTTTGAACGCGAATCAGCCAATGCCATGGTCTGTGGCACGGCCAGGCGCTGTAATTGCTCCTGCAGTGATGTCGCCATATTTGTGCACTATTTTAATATTAATATTAGATTAAATATTTATAAAATTCACTATTTTGTATTTTTCCACTTGCAAACTGCAAGAAAACACGCGGGCGGTTGAAATTTTGTGAGAGCGTGTTGGAACAATGCTGTTAGCAACCTTTTAATCGAGCAGCGGGTAAAAAATTGGCCACTTATTCGCTATTTTGTAACTATTTCTTCAAAAATATGGTATACAAGTTGTTAATTTATTAAAAGGTTAATGAATTATATAGTAAACTGCTTTTTAATTATTGTAAATTCGAAATATGCATTTTATCTAAGTTTTAACAAAATTTGATAATTCCCTTATTGCGCAAAGAAAATACATTGTTTTGCTGCTCAGCTGTTTCGTTGGCAGCGTTCATTGTTGACTGTTGTGGCGTATAACTGTCGAACAGGGTGCTACATGTGTTATAAATAATTTCTGGGTTATTAGAAACGTAACCTTTTTGACATAATCATTGTAATTAAAAAGTTGATTAATATTTTATTATAGTCATATGCTTTGATAGATTTCAGTTTTTAATTAAATAATGATATATATCATATTTTTAAAAATTAATTTAAAACTTTTGCCTCCAATGAACTCACGGCATGCAACTCTGAATACATCCTCTTCCGCTGTCATTTGTAAAATACGTTTATTGCGCCAATTTGATTGAAATTTTGCAATTGTCAAACGAAATTGTGAAAAATGTAAAATATATTGTGAAAGTCATTTATTATTGTGTAAAAGTGTTAATGAAGTTTGCTCAAATGCATGGGGAGCAACAATTACTCCGCACATAATGAATTGTGTGAAAATTACACACAAAGGCTCAGTGATCCAGCGTCAACCATAACCCTTTGTATGCACACAGACAAGTAAGTTATTCATTTCACATATTATTATTTCGCTTTTCATAATATAATATGCATTAATTTCATAATAATGACGAACTAAATGACTTTGCCGTCTTAAATCTCACAAACAATCAAAATAAAACGTTCCTTTCAACTGCTATTGTTCACCCCAAAAGCCGTGGCGGAGCTCATATGATAACTATTTGTAAGCGCTAAGCGATTATAATACAACGGACGGACATAAAGATAATCCGGATTCGGTTTGAGTGTCATCAAATTAACAATGCCCTCAATAATTTATCATTTGCACTCGCTGTTGATGCCGGCACTTAAGCCATGTTACACTGGATGTTGCCTACTTGCCTGCCCACAACAACTACAACCTATTTGTCTTGCTGCTGAAGGCTTTCTGCAAATCATGTCAGTACAGATTTCAATTTCATATCTGCCACTGCAGCAACCACCCTTGTGACATGCGCTAGCCAAATATACATACATACAAACGGTAAGTGCCCATATACATATACGAGTATACTACATTGATTTGAAGGTGGCAAAAAAGAAGAAGTCGTTCTGCTAATAGTTTTGTCAGCAGCTGTTTGTTCCATAACTATAAATGTGTGTGTGTGTATACTCGCCACAGTTCATTGCTACTAACACCGGGGGTTTGTTCTTGTGACTGGCAAAAGCGCAAGCCACACTTATTGCTCTGCTCAATATTGTTAGAAAAGAAAAATCAATGACCTCCATGAATCACATAGAGAAGGCTCAATTATTTGTTGCGGGGATTGCGTTTCTTGCTTTATTATTCATATGCATGCATTACTTGTTGGCTGTGCTTCGCTTGCTGCTGCTGTTGTTCTTGTGTTGTCCGTATTATTAATGTCGTGGTCGCGGCAAATATTTTGGCAAATTGCTTTTGTCCTCTTGGCACACAAATAATTTATGAATATTTTCTTCCATTTACTGTCATCGATGAGATTACGAATCAGCGTTTTGAGTAGTGCATTCTCTTCTTATGAGCGTAGAGGGTAGGCGCGTGTTGGACTTTATTTTGATTTTTAATTAAATTTATCAGTACTACTGCACTAATGACTTGTAAATATTAGTAAAATGTGATATTGCGGTTTAGTGATTTTCTTTTGCTTCATTATTTGGGTTATAGTATGGGCACAGCTGAGTTGTAAATAAATCAATTTGTTGTATAAATGGATTTTTAAAGGGTGTAATGCAATTTTTCGAAAATAAATAAAGATATTCTCACTAAATCCTTTCTAAAATTAATTCAATATTTTTAAATAACAAATGTTGATCAAAAATTAACTGTAAAAAATGTAAAGGCAAATATTCACTGTCACCCCTTAGACTGAGGGTATGTTTATATTATACAGCTGCCAAGAATGGTATTTCATTATGATTTGCGATTCACAATATATTCTAAAGATTAAAATTTTAATCGCTTTCAATGATTTAAAGGGAGCTTAGTGTTAAAGGTTCACTAAACTAAATTGAGGTTTGGTTTTGATTTAATGTTGAACTCCGAGACAGTTTGAAAGCCATTGTGATCTTAAGCATTACTTAAGTAAAAGTTTTTAGGTTTTTAGGTGTTGAGTGTTTATATTCGAAAGAAAACAGACTTCACGAAAAACTAGACTCAACATTATAGTAATATACTATTATTAGTTTAGTACCTTAAATGAAGAATTCTTTCTACAATTCTTAAGTCTTTGTCTTATTCAATATGTTTAACATATTATCCCAATATTTCAAATAGATTCGAGAAAATCGTAAGAGTTAGACGCTTTGGAAGTTCCGCTAATCAGGCCATGTTAGTTTCAATTTAAAACTTTAAATGCGTTTATCTCAAAACATAATTTTTTCAGTCGTTGAACACGATTTCTCGAAAAGTAATGAAACGTTCGAATTCCCTAGTTAATGAACGTAATATTTTATATTCAAACTATTTTTAAAGCCAATATATCTCAAAAATTTTACAAAAAAACACGCAACAAAGTCAAAATGATCAGAGTGACGAAAAAAGTTCAAATCCGGAAAACACATAAAGTGCTGTAACTAAGCTATAAATAAAGATATCGAAGTAAAATTTGGTATGAAGGATCGCACTAGGAAGGGACATATGTGGATGTAATTTTTTTGGGCAAGTGGGCGTGGTGGGCCCGCCCCTACTAAGTTTTTTGTACATATCTGGCAAACTACTAAAGCTATATCTAGGAAACTTTCTAGAGTCACTTCTTTTAGGTACTACCTTATAAAGTCCAAAAATGAAGGAAATCGGATCATAACCACGCCCACCTCCCATACAAAGGTTATGTTGAAAACTACTAAAAATGCTTTAATTCAGTAAGGAAAACCAACAGAAATCTTAAATTTCATTGTAAAGATGGTATACAAAATTTTAAAGGGGCGAGGTTCCGCCCACTTATGGGTCAAAAACCATATCTCAGGAACTACTCAACCAATTTCAATGAAATTCGGTTTGTAATACCTTCCTAGCTTCCCAATGATATGTTGTGAAAATAGTCTAACAACATAACCTAACATAAAATAACTTTTTAGACGTCGAGAAAGCAAATAAAATGTAAAGAAAAGATATGGTACTCTTTTAAACCTTTGAAATCCCTAAATCCATTCCACCTAATCGTTTAATCTACTCCAGCAGACATGTCTTCACTTTTCTTCAAATAGTGGAGCCTATGAAAATAGATCGAATCCACATTTGTATAAGGGAAAATAGTGTCACTCGTTTTTAAAATGGCCACTCGTTAACATTTCTCCAATTCATTCATCTTAAAATCATCGAAATCGGTCTATAACATTTCAAGGCCCCATATATCGAACATGAGGACCTCATGGCTTGTGACCTATTTTTTACCGAAAATATACTTAAATATCTCAGATATTCTAAATAAATTCAAAGGAAATCGGTTATTTCTACCAGTGTACCCCTGTGCGAAAAGGGGCCAAAATCGGGTCAATACTTTCTGTAGCCCCCATATACCTAATATACGGGTTTTCAAACTTGTGATTTAATTTATACCGTTTATATCGGTTAATATTTGAGTTAATAATGCAGCTTGGTGGCAGAAATAGTTGAACTCGGTCCTGGAATTATCCCAGCCCCCATATGCTATATATAGTAATTGTCGTTATGGTCTAGTGGACTTTATGCCGAATATATGGGTCAAATTGTGTATTTTAATAACAATAAATAAATAACTTGCGAAAGTATAAAATGTTTGGTTACACCCATCCTTATTTGTTAAGACTCAATATTTGTCACTGTGATACTTTTTAGAGTTTAATCTACCTAGAACTAGCCATTATGCAAAAAAAATTCCAGTGTCCATATTTTAATGCACGCAACTGTATTGATGTACTTCAAGACTAAACTCAAAATTTATAAAGTTACAGAAATAATATAACCTCACTTTTATTTTCATTTTATGGTGATGTTTTTTGGCCAACAATTTCAAGCAGTCATTCGGAGGAGTACTATTACAACCTCACCCGACCACAGCAGCCAAGCAAAGTAATGACGAGTGTTTGCTGTGCCGCAACTGACAACCGACTTAAAGCTGTGGCGTGACAGCCACAATGCCAAACTTTAGTCCTTTAGTGGCACATTTTGACGCTGACAACTAATTTAGCACAATTATACTTAAAAGTTTTGTTAATTTGCGTACAAATGCTTTGTCGGACAAACGTTTTCTCAGCTACCATTTGCATTTATGCCTTTTTGGTGTGTGCCCACAGTGTGAACTGACTAATAGTTTTAATTATGACAGCTTACGAAAAGTTTTGAGTGATATTACTGTGAAGTGTGTGGTCGAGAAAGTTTTCACATGGAAATTTATTTTATGGAAGTAAGTACATTTTTTTTTTTTGTTATTATATTTTTAAGTTTTATTTAGATTTTAAGCTTTTAGAATATTAGATTTTAAACTTTATATTTCGCAAAAATCAGAAGTGGCATATAAAGAAAACTGAAAAATCAATTTGCAAATATTGCATTATAACTGTAATTCTACACCTAAACACGCATGTAACTAGACGTACGTACACAAATTATCGATACCATCTCATACACGACTTACACAACTCAATCTCGAAATCCCACGACACGCGCACCACAAATCACACTGGTCCTTAGCAAAAAAAATCTCACATACAGCAGTACTCAGCAATATTATTTGTATATCCCCTGTATGCTGCCTGCCACCAATATCTAACAAGCTTATCAACCTGTTCCAACGTCCGTTTGGTCTAACACTTGTTCAAAAATAATAACACTTAAAAATCCTTTTCCGCTATTCAAAAAGTGTTGGCTGTCCCTCCCCCCTCTCCATAGAGAGTACCGGTGGCGTGGTAAATGCATGGGAACTACATGCTATGCTGATTTCCGTTTGTGTTTTGTTGTGTTTTCCGTTATGAAAGTGCGTCGTGTGACACGTGACCGACCCGTTGCTATTTGATTACTTGATTTACTGTGTGTTCTGCGACAACCCTTGTTTTGATTTTTTATAAGTACTCCTAAATATGAATCTACTTATGAATGCTTAAATATTTGTATGTATATATAACTTGGTGTACCGTGAAGCCGCCAATAATGTCATAAATATGCCAGCCATTATCATGCATGCGCTCTTGTTTGTGGCTTGTTTTAATGGAGATGTTTTAAAAGTTTTTTTTTTATTTTTTTATAAATCAATTAATGTTGCGTTGTAGTTTATATAGGCAATCAGGTTTGTCAAGACGAGGACGTTCAATACTTTTCTGGAGACAAATACACATTTTTTTGGCTTTAAAAGCATTTCTTTGCATTTTCGTTTAAGATGCCGTCTAAACGGAAATTCAACCATTCTAATCCTCCATATTTTTTTATAGAAAAAGTTTTGCATATTATCAAAATATTTTTGATGTCAATGGGTTCTTTTTAACTTAATTATTATATGTCAAAATAGTGTCTCAATGCTTTATCATGTAGTCATGATATTTGAAACCCAAGGGCTAGTAAGTCTACCAAGTCTACCAAGAAGCAGCCTAAAAGTCAAATAATAGTTAGTTTATAGATTTTCATTTAAAATATCCTACAATAAGGAATAATGTCGTCATATTGATCAGTTTTTGAGGCAGTAAGTTACCTGGGAACCAGCATCAACAACACGAACAATGTCAGCTTCGAAATCCAGCGTAGAATCACTCTTGCCAACAGGTGCTACTTTGGACTGAGTAGGCAATTAAAAAGTAAAGTCCTCTCTCGACGAACCAAAATCAAACTGTACAAGTCGCTTATCATTCCCGTCCTGCTTTATGGTGCAGAAGCTTGGACGATGTCAACATCAGATGAGACGACACTAGGAGTTTTCGAGAGGAAAATTTTGCGCAAGATTTATGGTTCTCAGAACATTGGCAACGGCGAATACCGCAGGCGATGGAACGATGAGTTGTACGAGTTATACGACGCCATTGACATAGTTAAGCAAATAAAAAGATAGTGGCTACGCTGGCTAGGTCATGTTGTCCGAATGGACGAAAACACTCCAGCTCTGAAAGTGTTCGATGCAGTACCCGCCGGAGGAAGCCGAGGAAGGGGAAGGCCTCCACTCCGTTGGAGGGACCAGGCGGAGAGCGACCTGGTTACACTAGGAATCTCCAACTGGCGCCGAACAGCGAAGGAAAGAGAGAAGTGGCGCGCTCTCATCGATTCGGCTATAACCGGCTAAACGGTTCAACGCCAATTACATACATACAAGTTCAACTTAACTGAAACAGATTGAAGAACTAGCCTTTCATAGTTTGACTTAATAATATTATTATTAGTTTAGTGACTAGATGAAATAGATTGATTAAATCCTGAAACTGTGAAATTATTGGATAATTTAACTGATGTTTTCTTATGATGAACTTGGAAAAGACCTTTCTGAAGACCACCTTTAAGAAACTATCCTAACCTATTTGCATTGATTAGAAAGAAGACTCTGATTTACAGTTTGGAAGAATCTCTGAATTTTCACATCTGCCTTGATTCCCTCATTCCTTCTCTTGTCAGAAAACTATGTTTATGTTAAAATAGGGCTTCATTATCATTTACATACAATCATGGATCCATAGTGTTCACAACGGATCTGTTACGACAACATCCTACAGCTTCATATGTGACAACCTACATCGAACGACGAGACAAGTCGACATAAACATGCATCATGCTCGCTTGGTTTGGGCTTGATCAAAATACGCTTTTGTGTTTTATTAGTCACAGGCGTTTTTGACTAATCCAGCTTGGGTTGAGCCTTAGTAAACCAGAAAAATCTTGTAGTTGGATCTCGTATATTGACAAAGTGCCTTATCACACTTACCAAATCTCCTCCGATATTTTATTTTTATTCCCTTTAGTTCATCTGAATGTGTTTCAGCCTTGATTTTCCAAAGGTTGGGTAATGTAGAGAAAATTCCCACTCGTCGACTTTAAAACAACTTCTACAGCTTTCACCCGGTTAGATTTTAACCAATTTACAGACTTGACGTCGAAGTAAAGCCCCTATAACTAGGAAAAAGCGAACTTTCCTGAGGGCAAAGCGCTTACTAGCTGTTTCTTACCATTTACTAAAGGCCAAAGGGACCGGAAATTGCTTTTCTTTGAGACAAAAGCATTTCTTAGAAGCTTATAACTTTAAAATCCGCTACTCTTACGCTATGGATATAGTCTTATCGATACGATTGGTAATGAGGCTATGCTGCCTCTAATTTGTTAGAAAAGCTTTTGGAGACTTTTGTATCGTGGATTTTTATTACTCTCTCAAAAAACTTCCCTACCAATTTATTCGACAATTCAACTTAAATTCCTCGAAAAGCTTTTCAGGTTATGTTGAATATTTAATTTGCGTTCTTCCATTTTGCATTTACCTTCCATGAAGATTAATGGCCTACATCAAATTGTTAGCGTCTTAAATCAATGTTTAATAAATAATACATTTGACTTGACAGGGTTAAGCATAATAAATTAAACTTTATAAATTACAAATCAACTCAGCGGCTAAAGAACGGAAATCAGCAACAATAACAAGTAAAATAACAGCAACAACAACAACAACACGCAGCAATAATGACAACTATTAAGCAAATTGGTAACGATGTAATGTCAAGATTGAAAGTGATGACAAAAGCAATTAATTAAAAGCAAGAAACACAGCATAGCAAATGCCAAAGCAGGCAGGTGAAACACAGCCAGCAAACACACACACACATTCATATGACTTACTATATAAATTATATGCAAAGGGTGGTGCATTAGTACATTCTGTAGAAGGGTAATCGCTTTTCAGCTGGTGTTGTTGTAGTGTGGGTGTTGTTGCTGTCTTTTAGCCAACAGCAGCACACACCGTTTCAAGCAGATGAATGGTGAGCGACATTATTGCATTCCACTGCCGCCAATTTGCCCCCGTTGCGGCAGTTAAATCACCAATCAAAGCATTCAAGGTGGATGTGGTTCACTCGAGGCAAAGTTTTTGGTGTGGAAAAGTTGTTGCTTTCAATTTTCTTTTGTGTGTATGGAGTTGTGCTTAATTGCATGTTCATATGTATGTACTTAATCACATATATATCAATGGTACTACAATTATTAATACAGTTCCACACTTTAAATGCGTTTTGTAAAATTAAATTGAATTAATCAAGCTCGAAGAAGCGTTCATTTCAATTCTCTTCAGGGTTTTCAAATCATATAATTTCGTTGTTTTAAGTGAGACCTAGCTCCACATTCTTAACCTCATATAACTCATCATTCTACAACGGTCTAATTATGTAATGCTTATTTTGATAACCTTCGAAGAATACTCTGACCGTGCCACAACATATACATATGTTGTTTTTGTAGTAGTGACGGTAAATTTTTCTCAAATTTATAAATTTGGCTCCGTCCCACTTACGTAGTTCTGACTGTCATAGAAATCATTCCTTGTTTCATTCTAGGCTTTTCAGAATTCGGTACGCCAATGTTCCCAGAATATGTTCATATTTCAAGGAAATCGGCTCTATTGGCATTTATTGATCTAGGGACCTCTTTCTCGACGCATAAATGGAAGTCTTGGAAACTGGTAGTAGGACCTACAGATGCCATCCTGGCCACCCTCAGCTACCATTCCGTCCAAGTCAGTCTGGGTGGAGTTTAAGGCCGGTTAGGAGTATTCGCAGTTCTCAGAACTTGTGATTGGCGTTCAACCGTTTAGCCGGTTATAGCCGAATCGATCAGAGCTCACCATTCCTGTCTTTCCTTCGCAGTTCGGCGCCAGTTGGAGATTCCAAGTGTAACCAGGTCGCTCTCCACCTGGTCCCTCCAACGGAGTGGAGGTCGTCCTCTTCCGCGGCTTCCTCCAGCGGGTACTGCATCGAACACTTTCAGAGCTGGAGTGTTTTCGTCCATTCGGACAACATGACCTAGCCAGCGTAGCCGTTGTCTTCTTATTCGCTGAACTATGGTTAATGTCGTCGTATAGCTCGTACAGCTCATCGTTCCATCGTATGCGGTATTCGCCGTTGCCAATGTTCTGAGGACCATAAATCTTGCGCAAAATTTTCCTCTTGAAAACTCCTAGTGTCGTCTCATCTGATGTTGACATCGTCCAAGCTTCTGCACCATAAAGCAGGGCGGGAATGATAAGCGACTTGTAGAGTTTGATTTTGGTTCGTCGAGAGAGGACTTTACTGTTCAATTGCCTACTCAGTCTAAAGTAGCACCTGTTGGCAAGAGTGATTCTGCGCTGGATTTCGAGGCTGACATTGTTGGTGTTGTTGATACTGGTTCCCAGGTTTACGAAATTATCTACAACTTCGAAGTTATGACTGTCAACAGTGACGTGAGAGCCAAGACGCGAATGCGCCGAGTGTTTGCTTGATGACAGGAGATATTTCGTCTTGTCCTCATTCACCTCCAGACCCATTCGCGTCGCCTCCTTATCCATGCGGGAAAAGCAGAACAAACGGCGCGGTTGTTGCTTCCGATGATATCAATATCATCGGCGTACGCCAGCAGCTGTACTCTCTTGTAGAAGATTGTACTTTCTCTATTTAGCTCTGCAGCTCGTATTATTTTTTCCAACATCAAGTTAAAGAAGTCGCACGATAGTGAGTCACCTTGTCTGAAACCTCGTTTGGTATCGAACGGCTCGGAGAGGTCCTTCCCAATCATGACGGAGCTTTTGGTGTTGCTCAACGTCAACTTACACAGCCGTATTAGTTTTGCGGGAGAAGTTGATATAGCACAAATCAATTGTGGTGCTTTCTCTATTTTAATCTGATGATCTGATCTTAAGTTATTTTTTGGCTTTTTCTTATCATTTCCTACGCCACTACTTCTTTCGGAGATTCCGAAAACTCATAGCAACTTCTTATACGCATGTAGTGGAACTCACTTCATTCATCGTTTCATTTAATTGTTTATTTCCTACCTGAAAGCGCAATTAATTATACAAGTCTGCCAACAATTGTGCTTTTGTAACAGAATTTAGGTGTTAAAGCATATTTTACGGTATAATATATATAATCCTTATTTACTTATAGTCTTTAATTATTCCCTGAATCCCGTTGTCTACACCCAATTCCTAAATTTTAAGTAACTGTTCGCCAATAGGTTCCTTTGGTTTTTGAGTTAATCGCACGAAAGCACAAAATGTAATTAGTGGGATTAAGGGATTTCGGTAGCTTGGTAGACAAACTCTTAGTTCAAAAGCAAAGTTACTCCACATACTGACGAAATTACATAGAAATGAACCCTGTAAGAAAATTATAATATTTTTCAGATTTGACATTATATTTATTAAGCTAGGTTAAATAGAAATTGGATAACCCAGAATAAAGAATAGAATATTTGATAAGGTCAGAAGGGGAGCAAGGAAGGAAAGACAATAAGGAAAGGGGACGTTAACTCATGTCTATCTACTTTGGGTAGACAAACTACTTGGAATTCAATTAGACAATCTATAAAGTTTTTTTCATTTTTCATCGTGGCATTCACAAGGTTTAAGAGATTGTTCTCGAGTCGTTAGCCTAGTTCTCAATTTTATTAGTAACAGAATCTAAGCGATAAATAAAAGCCCCTAAAACATCTGTACATCTGAATCTCAATAAAAATCTCATTCCCACCACCAAATTTCGGCATCAAAGTTCACCTAGTCAAAATAAGATTCAAAGGCCACAAGGAATTTTAAGAACTTTGAAATAATTATAATATATTTCTCTCTAATCCTCAGAGTACTATAGAGCTCTCTACTTCTTCTATCCTACTTGTAAAGAGAAGCTTTGAGTCTCTTTTTGTTAGATTTGACGTTAGTTTGAGAAAGAAATTTTTAAGAATTTCTCTCAATTTGAAGGCGTATGGTAAATCAACAGATATTTCGAAGCTTCAAGGTACCCCCATTCAATTATTTATCTGCGTTCATTCAGAAAATGGTGGTTTAGCGGTTCCTACAATCATATTTTTAGGGAAGAACGAAAAGTATTGTAGATAGGATACATCAAAATCAGTTTAGAGAGTATCAAGCTTCTGCTCCGACTGTAGTTTTCAGAGGAAAAATAGTGTCATTATAAATATGAGAATGCAGTGCTGTTCCGCTTGGGTCTTCCCATACGTCCACCGGTAGTGTTGTTTAGAAAGCAAACTGTCGCACAGGTGCATATGTGTGAGCTTTAAGCTGCAAGAACACATGTGGCAGGATCGAAGGACTTCCCAGAATATGTGAGACTAACTGAAATTCTGTGGCGACGACGATGATTACGACAAGGCGACGATGGCGATGACAACAACTTGCTGCTTATTAACTTTAAATACGAGTGCGCCCGGCTAGTGGGTGGGTCGGTTGGCGAATGGATACTTGTGGCGGCTGCGTCAGTGACGAAGCTAAACACATAAATTCCCCTTAGCTGACAGTGTTGTTAGCGCTGAGAGTGGGGAAAAGGCTTGAAAGAGTTGGCAAGCTGCTTGAAAGTTTGCATACATGTGGGTGTCGTTGTTGTTGTGTAGGCGGAAAATGCAAAATAATTGTGAGACAAAGAGTAATGAGTCGATTGTCGACGGAGCAGTTGGTGGAGATTGTAAAGGAGAGTGAGCAGATGAAGGTGGAGTAATAGCGCATTATGCCGAAATCTCAAATATTTGCTGCTAACAATGGAAGACGACGCTTACACTGTAGTGAGTAGTGTGTAGTGCGGGCATAAAAGGAGCTGATTGGTGTGTAAACAAATTCAACGGTGACTTAATTGTGCGCCATAAATTAAATGTGAAACTTATCAGATACGAACCGAGCTGGCAAAGGTGTGATTGTATAGCGGGTATTTGTGGATGAGGCTATGTGAGCTTTTATGCTTATTAGGGAGGTTCTCACTTGGTTTTTGAAATGGGAAATAAGTGGTATGTAGATTACGATGTTTTGGAATTTTGTTTTGGATGTTTGAAGGAACCATCATTGAGGTATCTTATTGTTCATATAAAGGTTTTCAATAGCTTATAGCAGTCGAGAATTATATAAATAAAAGAAATATAGAAAATGAAATAGTGAAAATGTATTAGACACATCTTTCTCTCAGTCTTTTCGTTCATCTCCATGCTATATGAAACCCGAACAGTTGAAATTTGACAATAACCACATAGAAGTGACAAATGCATACTTTAGGAAAATCTATATCAATGAAGCTTACAACCATTAATTGTAGGTTATATTCGGTGACAAGCACAGATTCATCCTTGTTCTCAAAAAAATCAGGTCCTCGGAATCGAAACGGATCCACAGTTTTAGCGGGACAAACACTGTCAATTCAGCAGGTTCGTAATAATTATTATAGAAATGGTTCCTGCCACTACACACACAACGAAATCAGACTGTGTGTGATTTTATTATAACGGTGATTTTGAAAATTATAACATTTTGTATACAATATTGCGATGTTCAGCTTGATTTCCTGCATCATAAAGTTGAAATGAATTTGAAGGCGTCTAAATTGAAAAAGACTTGTCAAATCTTCTACAAATATTAATATTTTAGAAAATACCGCATCAATGATCAAATCAAAATTCTGTAAAATTACTCTAAAATGCAGATCAAATATTCCAGAAATCAAAGGATTACCACATCCACCACGGCATAACATTTTTCGAAAATCAAGCAGCCATGTTGGCATTGAGCGGTGTTGGATGGATTAAGATATATCCCGAATCTTATCGTGTTTAAGACAAATGTATCGTAGGTTCAAAACCCGGCCGAGAAAGTTTTTTAAATATAAAAAATAATGTTTTCCTAATAACAGTTAATCACAATATTAAGTATCCGAGGGTATACCTGACATGAAAAGCGTTCCATAAAATCCACTAGCCATTGAAGGCGACTTAAAGCTCGAAAGAAGTCTATATTTGTCAATTGAAATATCATCAGAATTATGAGTGAGCCACAAAAGTAACGGTATTCTTAGAAATATCAGCTGTTTACTGCTTATTGCAACCCTGTTGCCATCGAATGCCGCCATTTTGTTTATACGAAATAGAAAAATAAAGCTATAAATTTTAAAATAAAAAATCCTTTAAGTACCACCCTAATGCACACACTCTCACTACACTTTAATCCATCGCTCAATGCCAACATGGCTGAAGTTAACTGGAAATCGGAATTTCTGCTTGCGATTGCAAAACGACAGTAAATGCGTTCATTCTTGGTTTTCAATTAAAAGTTTTCAAGTGCATAAATTTGAAAGTGATTTTTTCACACACACACACATACATGCATACATATGTACACATGCAAATACGAGTGAATAAGCCAATTCTATAAAAATAGCATGACTTTAAGCGCCAGTATTTCAGCTTTCTTCAAGCACACAATTAGCAAAGCAGAGTGTACATTTGCGTTGCGTAAAAGTCAAAAGCAGATGCCCGCCCGGGCACTTTGGCAAATTGTTGACATCAATAAAGCACTTGAGTTGCAAAAATAGCGCTTAAAGCTGAAAATATTGCAAAATGTTTGTGGAAATAAAGATAAAATTTGCTTTAATGCTTTGGGGCATTGATGGCAAAGATTTACATTTCATGTGATTTTGTGTACGACAAAACTAATTGCAAATGCATGTATGTATAACATTTACCGTTACATATTAAAAACATATATAAATTGTAGTTCACTACTGCAACATTGATCACACTGCTGCAGCTTCAGCTCTTCAGCCAGTGGCACTTGAAATCCATACACATCCATTCTTCTTCGACAAATGAAGCTTCATTTGCGTTTAGTTTTAGTGCGATTAAGTATGCATAAAATTGTCAACACAAAATAAACAGAATATAAACAAATTTTGCATGATTGTTGTGTAAGAATTTCGAATTCAATTATGCACAAACACAGTGTCACGTTGGCCAGCCGAAATCCTGGTTATACCCATATACCTCTGTGCATATGTATTTATATGCATATGTTTGTAAATATTTTAAATAAAATTATCAATGAGTAAATTTTCAAAAATTAAATACAGTTGCCACCTATTCCTTAAAAATGGACCTAACTAAGGAAAATAACGATAAATAATATGATAATTTGGTTATTTTATAACAAAAAAAAAATATTATAAAAAATATTTTATAATAAAAAATATAAACAAAAACTATTTCTTTATTCAAAATCCGTAAATTATTTGATTTTTTATTCAATAAATCATTTTATTTTTCAATTAATAATTTTTTAAAGTATTAATATTTGTTATAACTTTTGGAAATTTTAGGCAAAATATTAATGGGTAAATTAAAAAAAAAGCATTTATTTAATTTTTTTTCAATGAAGTTAAATTTAATGTTTTATTTAATGAATTATTTTACTTTTTATTTAAAATTTAATTTTATTAATTTAATTAATTTTTTTAACAAATTTTGCTAACAATATCAGTAAAAAAATAATTTGGCAAACAAAAATTTCCATTGGATATACCAAAAAAAAAAACAAAAACAGTTATAAATATTTTTCTTTAAATTTTTTATCGAATTGCAAAAATGCAAATAAAAAAAACAACAAAAATAAAAAAAAATATATATATTTTACATAAGTATCGAATATATCGAATGAAATAATAATTTAGAAAATTATGAGGAAAAAATTATTTTTTACTTATTTATTTATTATTTTATTTATTTTTTTTTGTAAATGATTAACAAAATTTATATTTAATTTTTGTTTTTGTTCGGGTGCTATTTAACAGATATTTTAAATGAAATAATTTAAATATTGTTTCGCTATTTTACGAAGTTTCAAAAATTTAAATAATTTTAAAATCATTTTTGTCTAATTCACTATTTTTTTTTTCAACATTTAAGAATTAAATTAATTATTTTGACATTATTCAGTAAAATTTCAACATATTTTGAAGATATTTTTTAAATTTTTATTTATTTGAGTTTCATAAAATGTTTATATAAAGCATAAGTTCAAAAAAATATGAAAAAAGAAATAATTTGTCATATCCATCAATAAAAAGGCATTTCTGGAGTTATAATTAATTTTTATACCCTGAACAGGGTATATTAAGTTTGTCACGAATTTTGTAACACCCAGAAGGAAGCGTCGGAGGCCCTATAAAGTATATATATAAATGATCAGTATGTTGAACTGAGTGGATTTAGCCATGTCCGTCTGTCTGTCTGTATGTATATATACGAACTAGTCTTTCAGTTTTTAAGATATCGTTTTGAAATTTTGCAGATGTTATTTTCTCTTCAAGAAGCTGCTCATTTGTCGGAACGATATTGGACCACTATATCATATAGCTGCCATGCAAACCGAATGATCGGAATCAATGGCTTGTATGGAAAACTTTCGCATTTTACTACATATCTTCACGAAATTTGGTGTGAGTTATTGTTCATAGAAATAATTTAATCTCTGTAGAAATTGTTCAGATCGGTTAACTATATAACCTTAATGTTTCTAACAAACAACCCGGCTAAAAAGAATTAGTAACATGTTTTTTTTTTGTTTTACTTACTTTTTCTTACGTCTTTAAATATGCTTAAACACATAGTTACTAAAAGAAATGCACCTCTGAAAGGTATATTAGCTTCGGTACAGCCGAAGTTAATGTTTTTCTTGTTTTTTTTTTTATAATGATTAACAAAATTCATATTTTATTTTAGTTTTTGTTCGAGTGATATTTAAAAGATATTTAAAATAAATTAATTTAAATATTTTTTTTCGTTATTTCACGAAGTTTCAAAAATAATTTTAAAATATCTTTTTGTCTAATCAAAAATTTTTTTTTCAAATTTTAAAAATTAAAATTAATTATTTTAACATTATTTAGTAAAATTTTAAAATATTTTTAAGATATATTTTTTAAATTTTTATTTATTCGAATTTCAGAAAATGTTTATACAAACCATTATTTCAAAAAATATTAAAAAAGAAATAATTTGTCATATCCATCTATGAAAAAATTCATTTCTGGAGTTATGCTCAATTTTTAAATGATATTCTATGAAAAACTGCATCTGAATTGATTTTCTATGAAAAGCTAAATCTGGTTTTAAAACAAATTGATTTTAATTTTAATTTTAATTTTAATTTTAATTTTAATTTTAATTTTAATTTTAATTTTAATTTTAATTTTAATTTTAATTTTAATTTTAATTTTAATTTTAATTTTAATTTTAATTTTAATTTTAATTTTAAACGAAGCGAAACCTTTTGACACCTTACATTTCTACATATTATGCATGCATATATATTATATTTTCATTTTAATTTTAATTTTATTTTTAATTTTAAACGAAGCGAAACCTTTTGACACCTTACATTTCTACATATTATGCATGCATATATATTATATTTAGTTCGTTATACATGTCGGATATACATACAGATACATATATACATACAAGCATATTATACAATACATAGTGTCCACTTAAACCCTTGAGCCTATGAAAATTTTAACTCAGCAACACATCAAAATATGCAACAACAGCATTACGGGTATAAACAACAATTGTCGAATTTTGCAAATAACAAACTAGTTAAGCACTAAACCGGTCGGTTGAATTGTTTTTACCACAATTTAGAGAATTCAATTCACGACATGTTTGTATTAGCAATAAAGTTTTGGTTCACCCACCGGTGTTGACGATGCTGCTGATGATGATGATGCTTCGTTGGTCTGCACTGCACTACTCAATGGTATTTGCTAAATATAAGTGTATTAGAGGCCGTTTTTGGGCAGCTGCTTAGTGTCCTGTTGTCGTGTTTGTATAAAACATTTACCGTTGTTTAACCAAACTCATTTATTGAGTTAACAAATTTTGTATTTTGATGTCGTAAAATTTAGAGATTTCTAAGTGGACAAATGCAAATTATTTCGGCTCAGCGATCTGAGTGTGTGTGGAGGTGTTTTGTATAAGTTGCATAACGTGGACAAGAAGTTTAAAGTAATTGAGTTTACATTAAGGCTAGTATTTTAGTAGTAATTGATGTGTACGACAATAAAACTAGTTGATAATTACATAAATTATATGCTTGTATAGTGAAAATATTACAGTTAGTTAAGGGTCTGATGCACTACAGTCATACATTATCTATATATAATTTAAAATTTTAAGGTATACGTAGCTTAATTTGTGCCAAATTTTAGAATAAGATAATTGGTGAGCTTCAAGAGCACTTCTAATTGATTCGGTTGGCAAAGTATTAACTTCTTACAAGCGGTTTAGCGGAAATTTCTAAACCATCAAGGGCTTTATTAACAAGTAAAGAAGGAATAAGTTCGAGTGTAACCGTACATTTTATATTCTCGCAACTACAATAATACACTGTAATTTTATTAAGATAACACATAATATGACCCATATATGGGAGCTACGGGAAGTTATGATCCGATTTTAACCACTTTTTTTTACAGAGACAGAATATTGGAAGAGAAAAATTCCCACTTAATTTACCGACATCGATTTCGGTGCAAAATTAATGAGTTCTTCATTTTCGATATCTGGGGCCTTGAAAAGTTATTGTTCAATTTCGATAATTTTTCCATAAATGATGCCACACTCAAAGACAGAATTTGTGTAAAGTTTTATTCCCTCATCTTCATCGGTACCTTATGTATATATTATAAAGTGAACGAATCAGATGGAATTCAAAATTGAGTTGTATGGGAGATAGGTGTGGTTGTGAACCGATTTCCCTCATATTCCTTTTCTTTTGTTTTCATGGTATATGATGGGGTACTAAAAGGAAATGTGACTAGTAAGTTTGGTTTATATAGCTTCAGTAGTTTAAAGATATATACACAAAAACTACCTGGGCCACGCCCGCTTGTAAAAAGAAACTACAACCGTATATGTGCCTCTCTATCGTGGTCCTCTATTTTGAATACTGCTTTCTTTATTTATGGTTTATTATGTGACATGTAGTCGAAATTCTAAAAGATATGTTAAACAGTTTTGACTAAATTAGTTTTCTCTGTGCTCCAAATAATACTTTTCAATATTTCCATTGTAAATAATTGTTAGCGTTTCTCCCACTTCAGCCTCGTCGGTACAGTTTGCTATTTTGGATTGATCGAGTATTAAGATCTAGCCAAATCAAATACTAAGGTTTTTGAACGAAGTCTGTTTGGTGGAAGGTCTAGGTATTCATTTTTCCTTCTAGAGTTAGATCTCCTCCGATTGTGATTTCATACTTTTCGTAGAACTTTGGTAATAGTAAACTTACTGGAATTCTAAATATTTTCGGGCATATAATCCCATATATATTTATTTTTTAAATAACTCATCTAATGATTACGATTTTATATACGAACAAAAAGTCTTCCTTCCGTAGAAGTATGTAGGTGTCTTTCAGTTGAGTTCCTTCATTGACTAAACTCCTACTAGATTAACGAACACCATTATATCACACATTGAATTACTTTTGTTACCAAGATATATTATTTTGAGGACTATTTGTTCACTTAATATAGAGATATCTTAGTTTTTACTCAAGTTACCGCTTGCACATACGGATGGAAGGATGGACAGACAGACAAACAGAAGTCCTTTCAACTCTACTCGTCACTCGTCAGTATAAATAATTATATATATATATCTCAATTAGTTTTAGGTGTTACAAACGACAGTTAGGTGAACAAAACTATTATACTCTATGCAACATGTTGCGAGAGTATAAAAGAAATGTGTTGCTAGCCGTGGAGCACCATCAAACACCATTAACACAGCAGTGGGATGCACATTGTGATGGCCTTTCAAATCGCTTAAGTGCTTATAGTGTTAGCCAAGTATAAGATGAAGACATATTTTTTGGATAATAAGTTCTATAGTAATCCGAAGCGACTGCATTAGTCTTAAACAGTTTATTATATTTATTCAAACATATGCAGAAAATCTTTCTTGTTAAAATGCATACCCTTTCAAGGATATTGCTCGCAATTTTCATAAAACTTTGGCAATCAACGCCACGCCACATCATCTGGATAAATTTTCTTTTTGTAAAGAGTTTCAAATTGTAGTTTCGCGGCAAAGTTTAAATACTTATTTTTTCGGAAATATTTTTTGTACTATTATCAAGTGTAAGATCCAACTCGTTTAGCAATGACGATTTGATATCCTAGCAGTCTTCTTTCCAGATATTTTAGTGGAGAAAGGGAAGTTCTCTTTCTTTTTTGTCTTATTTTGTTGTTAAGCAAATAAAGTGCAACCGCCATTTCGTTATCATAGCTATTGCTATATCAACGGTTAAACTGATTCACTGGATAAATCGATTCTAATTACAAGAAGCACTCTCGAAAAGGAGCTGCCTTTGTGCGGCGATGTGTGAATTTGGTATCCCCGCAAAACTAATACGGCTGTGTAAGCTGACGTTAAGCAACACCAAAAGCTCCATCAGGATCGGGAAGGACCTCCGAGTCGTTCGAAACCAAACGAGGTTTCAGACAAGGTGACTCGCTATCGTGTGACTTCTTTAACATGATGCTGGAAAAAATAGTTCGAACCGCAGAGGAGGTACAATTTTTTATAAGAGTGTACAGCTACTGGCGTACGCTGATGATATCTATATCATTGGAAATAACACTCGCGCCGTTAGTTCTGCTTTTTCCCACCTGGATAAGGAAGCGAAGCGAATGGGTCTGGTGGTGAACGAGGACAAGACGAAATATATCCTGTCATCAAACAAACAGTCAGCGCAATCGCGTCTTGGCTCCCACGTCACTGTTGACAGTCATAACTTTGAAGATGTAGATAATTTCGTTTATCTAGGAACCAGCATTAACACCGATAATAATTTCAGCTTTGAAATCCAACGCAGAATCACTCTTGCCAACAGGTGCTACTATGGACTGAGTAGGCAATTGAAAAGTAAAGTCCTATCTCGACGGACAAAAACTAAACTCTACAAGTCCCTCATCATTCCCGTCCGACTTTATGGTGAAGAAGCGTGGACGGTGTCAACATCCGAGAAGACGGCACTAGGAGTTTTCGAGAGAAAGGTTTTGCGGAAGATTTATGGTCCCTTAAACATTGGCAACGGCGAATACCGCAGACGATGGAACGATGGGCTGTATGTGTTGTTCGACGACATAGACATAGTCCAGCGAATAAAAAGACAGCGGCTACGCTGGCTGGGTCATGTTGTTCGAATGGACGAAAGTGCTCCAGCTCTGAAATTTTTCGATGCAGGACCCGCTGGTGGAAGCCGAGGAAGAGGGAGACCTCCACTCAGGTGGAGAAGGACCTGTCTTCACTTGGTATTACCAATTGGCGCCAAACTGCCAAAAGGAGAGATGCGTGGCGCGCTGTTGTGGACTCGGCTATAACCCCGTAAGCGGTGTCTAAGCCAGTCAAGTTGACTCTCAATGGACTTGTAACTGAAGATTACAGAAACGAATGAATATATACGATATATATCAGATCTAAATCTTTCGAAATATTCTGACATAATACTGAATATGGCAAACACCTTTAAGGAGGATTGGAAGAAAACTCCGCAAGAGCAATATAAGGATATTGAAGCTAAATGGATGTTCATTGTTAGGGAAGCTAAATATGGGAAATCTTTCGAAATTATGTCATAACTAAACTGTAAGTGTAGAAAATCTTATAAACGATGTCGGCCGAGTGTAACAAAATGTCAAAAATTCTCTACGTTGCCTTGTCCAAAAGAAGAATCCTGCCTTGGCTGTCTTCATTTTGCTATTTCGAACTGGCGCCTGTGTGAATAAAAATAAACCGTTTGTTGTACTTTGGGGAAGAAGAAATTTATTTTGGATCCTAAGTTCAATAGTAATCCGAAGCTACTGCATTAGTCTTAAACAGTTTATTTGCTCAAGTAATAAATTATATTGTATTTGCTATTTATTTTGACCGCGCCAAACACACCCAGCGCAGCACACTTCCCACGCGTACTTATTACCATGTTGAGTTATTACTTTTTTTATAGATTTCGATGCGTGGCAGAATACCACTACTAAGCGCCGCAATTGTTATTAATACCCACTTAAGTGTGTGACTTACATGCTATGCCAAGCGCTGCTATGTTATGTTTGAATAAATAAAGCCAAAGCAAATACGCGCGCATAAAAAACAAATGGAACTTTATCTATTGATTTAAAAGCAAGAAATATTACATTAATTGACGTTAACACCCAAACCCGCACGGTCACATGATACGAGCGCGCACTAAGTACCCTATATGCATGCATAAGTAGCGCCCCGACTAACGAGCCAGCGCATTCGATACACTCGCTAATTTACGAAAGGCGGTGTCGAATTGTATGTTAGTTTGTTTGTTGTTGTTGTTGTTTTCGAAATACGTTTTTTCGCGTTTTGCTGTTTTTTACTTGGTCTCAACTTGATTGATACTAGGCGTGCGCGCGTGTAGTAATGCCGACAGTCCCTTTGGCACCCTCTATTGGCATTTTCATTAACATTTCCCATTTACGCATTACCAATTTTTCTCTCACACTCAACCATTGTGCCCGTTTCCTACTTCCCATGGTGTGTGTGCACACCTTAACGCCTTAAACCTCTTGAAATTCAATTGGCATACATGGTGGTGATGGTGGTGGTGGCAATTTTTTACCCTCTTAATCAATTAAGTCATCGTCATCATCACCAGCGCCATCGTCACAATTGGTGTTTGTTTTCGCATTCTGCTTGTGTGTATTTGTTGTTGTTGTTCATGTACCTCTACCCATCACTGGGCATGGAGACGAAATATTACTCATAGTTATCTCCATGGGCTCATTGTCCTGTTGTTGACTTTTTATTGTTGTGTTTTTTTATTTCATTTGTGCTTTCACTTAGTACCGTTATATTCTTTAATTCTTATTTGGTTATTATTGCTTTTGTTGTTGTTCTTTATGAAATCAACACGTGTCTTTGTATACTTTTCCCATTGTATTATTTCCTTTTTTGGGTGTTCGATCAGCAGGCGGGCCATCCGTTTCCATCTTTCGACTTTTTATGCCGATTATCAATCGGCGGGCCAACGACAACGCACAGCTCGGTGTGCAGCTAATTAAGTTGTCTACTAAATTACTTCATTAAACAAAGGAATGAGAATGGAAAAAAGATATGAATAAAGTGAGCTATAATTGTATAAAAAAGTAGCTGTCATCTAAGCGCGCCTGAAAATAGATTGTACAAATCAATAGTGACTAATCTTGTACTTAATAAATGTAATCTTGTTACATCAGTAGGTTTCAATTGAAATTTATAGGATTTAACCTATTGTAAGCTAACACTTATGCTGTAATCTAAGCATGCTATTGATAGACCCGGGTTCATTTTCAATATTTTATTAGAAAAGTTATTAGAATTAATCTTATGCATATTAACTAGCTTTCATTAAGATGACATCTTCACAAATATTGAAGAATTTCATTTTCATTTCCCAAAATACGTAGATCATTGCATACTTTTAAGCGTGGAGCTGTTGAAAAAGAGTTTGGCTTGAAGATTATCGAAAATTACTAAAAGCCAAAAGCAAAAATGCCAAAAATAAATTCTTAGGAGCATTTAAAAATCCCGAAATTTCGTTATTTAATAAATTTGATCCCGAAAGGTCTATATTACTTATTTTCGGGATTCGATATTTAATTTACATTTCTTATATTACTAACAATTTCGTAAATTATTGCATACTTTTGCGCGCGGAGCTGTAAAAAATCATCAAAATCTTCCAAAATACCAAACACAATTTTTTTAGAAATACAGTGGTACTTCCATAACTCGAAGATCTCCATAACTCGAACTTTTGAATTAGCAATAGCGTTTAGAAATCAAATTTCATACAAATTTCCATCCATAAATCGAACATTTCGAGCAGTGCATAAAACAAAATTTCAAATTTTACTATCGAGGCAGAATTTTAAACTAGTCCCTCTATATCATATGGAGGCGAACAAAAAATATGATATTACACATATGGATTGCATAAATCATGTAAAAAATACATGAGATACAGACGTCAAGAGCCAAAGAATAGCAAACACAACTTCATGCGAAGTAAATAAATAAAACTTGGTATAAATCTATATTTTTGAGAAATTTTTAATGAAAATTCTATAACTCGAGGTCTCTCCAATTCGAAGTTTTCTTGTGTATTATGGTGATTCGAGTTAGCGAAGTTTCATTGTATTTCAAAACCCCGAAATTTCAGAACTGAATAAATTAGAATCCGAAAAGTCTGTTAAAATTTTCGGGTTCGGGATTTGGTATTTCACTGCTTTAAATGTGAAGTCATCGAAAATCCAAAGTAATTTTCAAAATACTGTTCACCATTGTTTTATCATTGCATATCTCTAAGAGCGGGTCTAAAGCGTTTCCAATTGTAAGTTCACAATTAGAAGAAATTTGAAATTTACTGCAGTTGATATTTAAATTCTTTTCAAGCCTCAAATTCAAAAACTCAAATTCACCAAAATTACGAACTTCTATAAGTATCAATCGGGAACCCAATATTTCCTAATTTGAAAAAAAAACTCATAATGTATTTAGATCACCTTTTAGTGCTGTATTCTACTCATCATTCCGAGATTTTCTGGATTCAATAAAAACTCATTGGTAAAAAATTTTGTGAAAAATTATGTTGTTTCAAATAAAAAACAAGAAAAAACGTTAACTTCGGCTGTACCGAAGCTAATATACCCTTCACAGGTGCATTTCTTTTAGTAACTATGAGTTTAAGCAAATCTAAAGATGTAAGAAAAAGTAAGCAAAAAAAAAATGAAAACAATTTACTAAATCTTTTTAGGCGGGTTGTTTGCTAGAACATTAAGGTTATATAGTTAACCGATCTGAACAATTTCTTCGGAGATTATATTATTACCTTAAGCAGTAATCCATGTCAAATTTCTTGAAGATACTACGTCAAATGCGAAAATTTTCCATACAAGCCATTGATCCCGATCGTTCGGTTTGTATGGCAGCTATATGCTATAGTGAACCGATCTGAACAATTTTTTCGGAGATTAAATTATTTCTACGAAACAATAACTCACACCAACTTTCGTGGAGATATGTAGTAAAATGCGGAAGTTTTCCATACAAGCCCTTGATTCCGATCGTTCAGTTTGTATGGCAGCTATATGATATAGTGGTCCGATATCGGCAGTTCCGACAAATGAGCAGCTTATTGAAGAGAAAATAACCTCTGCAAAATTTCAAAACGATATCTTAAAAACTGAAGGACTAGTTCGTATATATACAGACAGACGGACGGACGGACAGACAGACGGACATGGCTAAATCGACTCAGCTCAACATACATATGATTTATATATATACTTTATAGGGTCTCCGTCGCTTCTTTCTTGGTGTTACAAACATCGTGACAAACTTAATATACCCTGTATGTTCAGTGTATAATAATATGACTTTATCAAAAGATACAAATTACATACATGAAAATCGAATAGCCATTCTTCTAATTCGATTAATATTCGTAAACAAATTACGTACGACTTCCGGTTTTGTCGCAAGAAGCTGGAATTACAAACCTTTCAATATTTGCATATTTTCTTTAAATTGATTGCCTTCGCCCCACCGGTAACCAACCAATGATTGATTTCTCGCGTTGTCGCAAAAATTTTGCAAACATCAATCAATAAACTTGTTTAAAGATTTTTGCGGCACGTGCAAATATCTTTTTGCGACGTAGCTCAGCTGCGCGAAATTTTATATTGAAAAATTGCAATTGCAAAATTTAATTGGATAAAGATTGAAGGCACCTGGTAGTAAATAATTTCCATAAATTAAAAAAAAAAATTAAGTGAAGCACCATACAATACTTCTCATTAATCATTAAGGCACTGTAGTAAGAAAATGAAGAATAGACGTATGTCCCAGTTACTGGTCTCTAAACGTTTCTTAAAACTCGCGCAATATATTGCAAATATCCCACATGACCCTTCAAAATATAGATAAACCTGAAATTACGTGAACTCTCATTTGAGGTTACCACTCGAAACATACACAAACCTGACCCGACGTGACCCTCACAATGTATCCAAACCTGACCCCTCAAAGTACAAACAATCCTTAGGCTAAAGTCGTTGATCTTTTCTAAAATATGTGCAAATCCCAGATCATTTAACTCGATCATAAAGAAATCAAACCCATGTTCAAAATGTAAACAAACCCCTGTCAAATATCAATACTTTTCTCCAAAATGTAAACACACCCCAGTCAAAGATCATTGACTTCGCCCAAAATGTAAAAAAAAACCGACCAAAGGTCAATGACCTCGGCCAAAATGCAAACAAACCCTTGTCAAAAGTCAATGACCTTGACCAAAATGTAAACAAACTCCGACCAAAGGTCAATGACCTAAACCAAAGGTCAATGACCTCAGCCAAAATGTGAACAAACCCCGGCCAAAGGTCAATGACCTCGGCCAATATGTAAACAAACTCCGACCAAAGGTCAATGACCTGAGATCACGTGATGTCAGGTTTGTTTACATTTTCAGAGATCACGTGATGTCATGAGAGAACACGTGATGTCAGTATTTTTTATATTTTGAGAGATCACGTTATGACACGTTCTTTTACATTTTGAGAGAACACGTGATGTCATGAGGATCACGTGATGTCAGGTTTGTTTATATTTTGAGAGATCACGTGATGACCGGTTCTTTTACATTTTGAGAGAACACGTGATGTCAGGTTTGTTTACATTTTCAGAGATCACGTGAAGTCAGGTTTGTTTACGTTTTCAGAGATCACGTGATGTCATGAGCGATCACGTGATGTCAGGTTTGTTTACATTTTCAGAGTTCACGTGATGTCAGGTTTATTTACATTTTGAGAGATCACGTGATGTCAGGTTTGTTTACATTTTCAGAGTTCACGTGATGTCAGGTTTATTTACATTTTGAGAGATCACGTGATGTCTGGTTTGTTTACATTTAAAGGGATCACGTGATGTCAGGTTTGTTTACGTTTGGAGGGATCACGTGATGTCAGGTTTGTATTGCAATGAAAAGAAATTGTTCTTGTGATCTCTCCTTAAGGCAATTATTTCAAATTTTATGTATGTATTATGCTTAATGTGTTCAAAATAAAAAATACTTCTTAACTAATTGAATTCTTAGCCATGGCTTGGTTTTAGTTAATTTCTTTCAATTTTTCTATTTTTTCATTTCAAAATATAAAAAAAATAATTATATGTATTTGTCTCTTTTTTAATTTCAGGCTTTCATTTTTCGGCTGATTAACTACAACAATTTTTCAGAAACAACAAAAAGCGGCAATTAAAATTGAGAGCGAAAAGAGTGCCAAAAAAAGTGCGGTGAGTACAAAAAAAAATTAATCATTGCCACAATTTGTCAAGTTGACTACATTTTTTCCCCAATTTCTTTTTACATACACACATACTTTGTATATATATTTCTTGACTTTTGGACAGCAAAGGGTTGCTATTTACATAAGTACCTATTTTTTTGATTCTTCCACCTCGGCGTATGCCATGTACATTGTACAACCATATGCATTTATATGTGCTTCATTACATATTCACAACGTGTCCGCTGTCTGTCGGTCCGTTTTGCGAATTTCATTTCATTTGAGGACATCATTTTTTTTAAATGTTAACTGTCACACCGTTAAGGAGATATTAGAAAAACAAGATAAATGATTTAGTAACAAGCTGTTATGGGGCGGGTGGCAATTGAAAGAAAGTGGGCTTTGCCACTAACGGAAAATAAAAAAATACCAGAAAAAGAAAAAAATAAAAAAAAAACAAATTTAAACAAAACTAGCAACAATAAGTAGAATATACAAAAAATTAAAAAAAAACCGAAAGGATAAAGGTTGACACTTACATTTAACAGTATATTAACCAAATGAGCACCAGAACGTGCGTGACAAAAGGTAACAACAACGTGAAGGACTGTCATTTATATGTAAAGTCAAATATTTAAATAGTTAAAAGAGCATTTGTATTTGGATCTGGTTTTTTATTATTTTGAGATATTAATATCTTGCTAAAGTTTTAATTCGAAATTATTTTTAAGAAAACAATAGTAATAGTTGCATACTTTAAGCTTATATTATACAATATAATATTGTTGTTACTTTTTCATGCTAATTTAAAATAATATTTTCAATGAATTGATTATATTTTTTTAAACCTTTGCTGACATTTTTGTGTGTAATTGTGTTTTAAATATTTGTTTTTTTCTTTATTATATAATATTTTCTACGTAAAATTAATTAATATAAAAGTAAGTAGGCATAAATATGACAATTGCAATATTAAAACGGGGATTCTTTAATTTAAATTTGGAGAGTTCAATTGTCAAATTTAAAGGGCCGTTGTTTTACAAGCATACGAATATTCGCTGAAAGGGCCAAAGGCCATCCAAAACATCGAGTTTGAGAAATGTTACGACTGTTTAAAGAAGCGCTGAGGATGAGAGAGGGTATGAGAAAGGCATATATTAAAGGTGATAAATGGGATATTTTAAAGGCGATAGTATAATGTAGACGAACAAATATATATTTTTTCGAAAACCGAAAATTCCTGTTATTTTTTGAACACACCTAGTATACGCGAGCTTCTCATTTTTTAATATATAACTCATGCCTATAAAGGTAAAGGTGCCAAAACAAATCTTCTCACGTACAGCTCTTCTGATACATGACAATTCCCTCAAATCCTCTTAAAATCAGTTTATATTAACACTTGGACATATCGATGTCTTTCTAATAGACTTTATAAGTTGTTCTTTAATTTTTTTTTGGTTGTTGAGAGGTCAGAAAACATTATATATATATATTTGGCGTAGGAACCGCTTTAAGCGATTAAAGCCGAATCCACCAGAGCGCGCCACTCATTCCTCCTTTTTGCTTTTTGGCGCCAACTGGAAACACCAAGTGAAGCCAGGTCACTTTGCACTTGGTCTTTCCACCGGAGTGGAGGTCGTCCTCTTCCGCGGCTTCCTCCAGCGGGTACTGCATCGAATACTTTCAGAGCTGGAGTGTTTTCTTCCATCCGTACAACATGACCTAGCCAGCGTAGCCGCTGTCTTTTTATTCGCTGAACTATGTCAATGTCGTCGTATAGCTCGTACAGCTCATCGTTCCATCGTCTGCGGTATTCGCCGTTGCCAATGTTTAGAGGACCATAAATCTTGCGCAAAACCTTTCTCTCGAAAACCCCAAGAGTCGTCTCATCGGATGTTGTCATCGTCCACGCTTCAGCGCCATACATCGGGACGGGAATAATGAGCGACTTATAGAGTTTGATTTTGGTTCGTCGAGAGAGGACTTTACTTTTCAATTGCCTACTCAGTCCAAAGTAGCACCTGTTGGCAAGAGTGATTCTGCGTTGGATTTCAAGGCTGACATTGTTGGTGTTGTTAATGCTGGTTCCCAGATAAACGAAATTATCTACAACTTCAAAGTTATGACTGTCAACAGTGACGTGGGAGCCAAGGCGCGAGTGCGCCGACTGTTTGTTTGATGACAGGAGATATTTCGTCTTGTCCTCATTCACCACCAGACCCATACGCTTCGCTTCTTTATCTAGTCTGGAAAACGCAGAACAAACGGCGCGGTTGTTGCTTCCGATGATATCAATATCATCGGCATACGCCAGGAGCTGTACACTCTTGTAGAAGATTGTACCCTCTCTATTTAGTTCTGCAGCTCGTATTATTTTTTCCAACATCAAGTTAAAGAAGTCGCACGATAGTGAGTCACCCTGTCTGAAGCCTCGTTTGGTATCGAACGGCTCGGAGAGTTCCTTCCCGATCCTGACGGAGCTTTTGGTGTTGCTCAACGTCAGCTTACATAGCCGTATTAGTTTTGCAGGGATACCAAATTCAGACATCGTGGCATAAAGGCAGCTCCTTTTCGTGCTATCGAAGGCAGCTTTAAAATCGATAAAAAGATGGTGAGTATCGATTCTTCGGGTCTTTTCCAAGATTTGGCGCATGGTGAATATCTGGTCCATTGTGGATTTTCCAGGTCTAAAGCCACACTGATAAGGTCCAATCAGTTCGTTGACGGTGGGCTTTAGTCTTTCACACAATACGCTCGACAAAACATTACTTAAATAATTTAAGAAACATTCCGAGTTGACTGCCCTTCACTTCATAAAAACACAGGCTCCTGTAGACCTGTTTATAGTGGGAACTGATTAGCTTTATATCGTTCATATCGGTCAGCGATTTTTGTGAATTAAGATTTCTACCCTTGATGCCAAAATGTTCTAAACCTGGTCCATATTTCCCTAGTTTAGACCTCACATAATCATTACACTGTACATTACTCGGCTGAGTATTCGACCAAACTATTTTTTTCTGGAATGAATCATAAGCAAAAACAGGTGTATTAGGTGTATCGATTTTCCAAATTAGCCTCAAACTTTGACCCTTCATAGCATCTGTCATATACGCTTCAACGAAAAAGTTTTATATACGATTGAATTAAGAGGACTATACCCAAATCTTGGATTCTTGGTAGCAATATCCTGTAATTAATAATAATAGTAGTACTCATTTAACGTTGCAATTATATAAAAATAGTAAATTTGCAATATGGCCACATAAGTTATATGAGCGCTCTTTGGCAATATTGTGGTAATACCAGCTGATTGTGAATTAATTGTAAGCATGCCATGAATGCCACTGAAAAAGGTCTCGCATATTTGCAAGATTGTCGTAAAATAAATTTCATGTAAAAATTAACAGCTGTTTTACGATATTGAAATTTTGCGATGTTGCCATACGTTTACGACGTTAAATGAGTACCACTAATAATTTTTTTTTATTCTTTTTCTAGAACTTCGAACTCAGTCTACTTGAAAATATGAGTTCTGTTGAATATCCAGAAAAAATGTTATAGTGTTATGATAAATATTGTTCTAAAATAAATAAATTAAATAGATATGTTTCATTGGGCTCAATATGATTTTGTGCCAAAAATGTTTAAATCGATTCAAACTTTTTAGCTTAGCTATATAACCCATACAATGATTTACATTTTTCTGCTGGGATCGTACTATCATATCCTGAGATGTTTAAAAAAAATTATTTCGATTCACTTAACATGAAATTCTTATCGATATCGGTTCATACCTTCCCAAAGTCATTAACAATTTATGTTAAATATATTGATTTTTATACTCACGCAACAAAAGTTGCTAAGAGAGTATTATAGCTTTGTTCACATAACGGTTGTTTGTAAGTCATAAAACTAAATCAGTCTGTCTGTACGTCCGTTGGTCCGTGCAACGGATTACTTGAGTTAACGGATAACCTGAGGTTGCTTTCGAAAATGGGCAAAATCGGACCATTGCTACGCCCACAAAATGGTGAAAACCCAAAACTTATAAAGTGTCATAACTAAGCCATAAATAAAGTTATAAAGATAAAATTTGGAATAAACGATCGCACTAGGAAAGGGCATATTTGGATGTAATTTTTTTGGAGAAGTGGGCATGGCCCTAAATCGGTTATTTGTATATATATCGCAAACCCATCAAGCTATTAAACCAAACTTCCTGCAGTCGGTTCTCTTATGTACCCCACCACACATCATGAAAATAGTTGAAATCGGATCATTACCACGCCCACCTCCCATACAAAGGTTAGGTTGAAAATTACTAAAAGTGAGTTAACTCACTAACGAAAAACGTCAGAAACACTAAAGAAATTGCAGATTTTTTTACAAAATTAAAAATGGGCGTGGCATCGCCCACTTATGGCTTCTACCTATCTCAGGAACTACTCGACAAATTTCAATGAAATTCGGTATATAATATTTTCTTGACACCCTGTTAACACGGACAAAAAATGAGCGAAATCGGTTCACAACCACCATTACTTTCCTAATAACTCAATTTTGAATCCCATCTTTTGCCTTCACTTTATAATATATACAGAAGGAACCAATGAAGATAGCGGAATAAAACTTTACACAAATAGTGTATATCTTCTCTGGCTTCATTTGTGAAAAAATTGTCGAAAACGGACTATAACTTTTCAAGGCCCCAGGTATGGAACATGTTGAACTCAGCGCCTAAGGGTAAATTTTAACCGAAAATATCGGTAAATCTCTTAGATAATTTAATGTAATTCAGAGGAAATTGTTTTCTTCTAATAGTGTGTCTCTGTTCCAAAAATTATTAAAATCGGGTCATAACATCTCCTAGCTCCCATATACCTAATTACATATAGGTTTTTCGAAAATACGGTGGGCTTTATTCCGCATATATATATTGATTAATATGTGAGATATCTTAGCAAAATTAAGTGAGCGTATAGTCTTGGATATAGTGTACCTTGCTGGTGAAAATGAATGAAATCGGTTTAGGAATTTCCTCAGCCCTCATATCTATATATGGCGGTTTTCGTTATTATATTAAACTTTATGCCGAATTTATGGGTAAATTTGTGTGTTATCTTAATAAAATTTCTTCAGTAAATTGTGAGCGTACATAATGTTCGGTTGCACCCGAACTTTGCCTTACCTTACTTGTTTTAATGTGGATTTATAGGAAAATAGAATAACTCAGTGAAACTAAGAGAAGCTATACAGAGAATAATTCGTTCACAATTGAGCCTAATAAGGATTGGTGAATTCAAAAAATTATGTAAATAATATATAAATATAGTTGTAAATAATGAGCGATAAAAGTTTCCTTGTGAGAACACGATTTTATTATTTAGAAGAGTACTTATAGTAGGATTTCACTCGTACTTGCTTTAACTTATAATACTATTTTATATTAATTAACGTTTATATTTTTTTGAAATTGTAAATAATTTTAGTTTTTAAACTTTTCGAAAATTTAAATTTAAAATTTATTAAAACTTTTCTTCAATTTTTTTATTCAATATGCTATATATCATTCCTCATTATCAAGTCATTCCAGCTTTAACCAAAATCTAGTCATTAACTTTTGTTGTTGTTACAATTCTCTTTATACTCACTGATCACAACAATTCATTGTCACAATTTATAGCCGACCACGAGCCTTTAAACAAACATACAAGCATGCATATCCTTAAAGTAAACTCCAGCGGGTATCATGTCGTTCGTTCGTTCGTATAAGAGTCATATACATTGTATTAAGTATTAAGTATATGAATGCATTCAATTGGAAAACCACTATTTGGACATATGTTGGCATTGTTTACGCTGCTGGCGTTTAAATACCGCACAAGCAGGGGTCATAGGGTGACTTACACTACACACATACATACATATATACTTACTTAAATGCATAACATTTTACTTATTAAAGCCGCCTGTGCTTGCCTATTTTTATATGCATATAAATATTTGCGTTGTTGTTGTGCTTATTGTTGTTGTGAGCGGTAATAAATCGCTGTTTGTTGTAGCGAATTAAGTGAACAATCTTGTACGAGTATGTTCAGTCGTAGTTGTTGTGACAGATGGTAGGTGACTGCTTGCTGCATTGATGATAAGGCGACTTTTTGGTTTTTATACCGTTATTTATTTGTTTTACTGGCAGAAAAGTTGACTATTTGATTTTCATTCATTGCATTTGGTTGAATTAATTTGTAAAAGTACGGTCAAATATAATTTGGAAATTGTTGTTGTTGTTGTATATGCTATATAGACACTTCAATTTAGTATTTGTAGCGGTAAAAAGAAAGTTAGTTGGCCATAAAACCCTGTTTGATGTTTTAAGAACTTGTCGGATTTGACTTCCAAAGAGCTTTCGGAACCCAGATATCCTTCAATTTAGACTTTGGTCGCTACAAAGGGTTGCATATACTGTTTTGAGGTTCATTTAGAAAGGAGACCACACTTGGGATATTATAAAGTTCGTGCAAGCAGACTATAAACTGTCACGTACTGTTACAGAATTTTCGTGATTTATTTAATATTTTCCTACGAAGTGATTTGAGCCCTAAGGAGTCCGAAAACATTTACCGTGACTGTCTTGATAAACTTTGTTCAAAGGTAGTAGAGCCTATCGACGGCCCATATCATATTAAAATAGACATGTTATATACTCAGCCAGGATTCCAACGGAAACCGGAATTTGACTCGTCCGTCTTAGTCCAGAAGCTAAATTCGGACTATTTTAATCTAACTGAATGTAGTTCTAGATAACAACTTTTGTAAAGAAGCTTCTTCGGAAGTTTAAAAAAGATGTCGATGTTGAAATTGAGGTTAAATTGGTCTACAAATAATACATTTTGCTCGTTTGAGTATACATATATAACTTCAATAAGGCAAAAGAACCGTTAATCTATTATTTTGGACGACGAACAGTACCCTAAGAATACAGGAATATGAAGGGAAAAGAGGACAATATTTTTTTATTGAGGTAAACAAGCAAGATTTTCCTCAAGGAAATGCTTTCTTCTCGCTTTATTTCAACATAATTAGATAGATTAGATCTACGACAAGCATTGGTTTTCGTTCTTCAGTTAAAATCTTAAGAAACATTTACTTCAACTAGTTGACTGAAGTCTCCAAAAACAAAAGGTTAAGATTATAGTGGAAAATACCTCAGTAACATTAACTTAACGTTCAGACTTTACCTACACACAACCTCATAACAGTATATTTCTTACGGAAGAACAAGTTATGTTAGACTAAAATAGCATGACTGATATCCTTATTACACAATTATCGGCCGAATGCATGACACACGCCCACTTCGACAGCGGTCAAGAGTGGAGAGTGTCAACCATGTGCCAGTCTCTTATAGTTTGGAGAGGGTTGTTGACAAATAACAGAGGACATCAGCCACACCTGTTTGCCAAGTGGTAGCTAGTTATGCATAGTTATAGGCGCTTGACATTGCATGCGTTTAATGCGTTCCTTGATTTGCTTGTAAAGCTTGTAAACGAAAATGTATTGCTATGAAATTATGAATTATTGCTAACCTAACAGACTAAACAAACAAATCGTCAACATAGTTTGCATACCGCCTCACATTTCGTTCTTTTATTTTCGTATACCACGGGTAGGCGATGTATAACGGTCGTAAAAATGTCTAAAAACGAACATAAACTGCGTCGCAAGAAATAAGTTTCGAACTTTCGAACTAAATTCGATGAAATCAAACAAAATCAAGTGCGGTAAAATATAATTTTGTATTATGAAATGGCAGCAGGCAATGGAAGGATAATAATTGTAGTATATGTAGGGTTGCTTTGGGAAAATGGGCCTCTTCTTTATTTTATTGCTGCGATAAGGCTCGAAGGTTTTTAAAGAAAACATTTTTAAGCTTCTATATATATGTATAGAGTTGGAAGTGGTTTGATAGTACTTAGGTATTTCTGATGATTTACCTAGCCCGAAGAACGAAAAATTCGCCACAAACTCTTTCTTTCCAATAAGTAAATAGGAAAAAGATTAAAGCTTAGGTAGATACTTCAAATACCACCTGCTCAAACCAGAAATAATTATAGACAGAGTTATATTCTCAAATATTCAAAAGAATCCTTAATCCCTAATCCAAGATGAATTAGAAACTTCCTTTTGACATCATTAAAACAATTCTAAGAAAAAAAAATCTAGTGGAGTTTTAAAGAAACTCGAAACCTGACGTGGTCGCCCAATTGTTGATCTCCTTTGCTTAATGACAAGAAATACTTCGTCCTCGTTCCCCCTTTCTTTTTTAGCCTTGAGAATGTTGCACACGGTCCTGTTGTTGCGACCGAATATTTCGATATCGTAAATTCAGAGCAATAACTATTGACTTTGGAAAAAATATAGGGTCAGTACGGTTAAGGCCTACAGAGCGAACTATCATCTCAAGCATTTTATTAAAGAAAGAGAAGGGGTCGCCTTGTCTAAAATCTCGTTTGATGTCGAACTGTTTGGTCCCTTTCTATTCAGACGGAGTTGATGGTTGCACTCAACGCTGTTTACATAGCGGTTTGTGTTTTACAGGGATCCCAAATTTGGACATTGAGGCATAGAGACAATCCATTTTTTGTGCTATTAAAAACAGAAGTCTGCAAGAAGATCTGTTTTTCTTGGGTCTTTTCCAGGAGTTGACATATCATGAATATCTGGTCAATGGTTGATATACCAGGTCAGAAGCTGTACTGATAAGATCCAATCAGTTTGTTGACGATGGGCTTGTTTTAAAGAATACACTGGAGAAGACCTTATTTGATATTCTACGGACTGACACCACGGTAGTTGGCGAAGATTGCGGGATTATCTTTCTTGTGTATATGTCAGATTACACTAAGGTTTTCGTCGTCTATCTCTTACTGAAATACTGAGCCTGTAACAAAAGTTGGTATCATTGAATTGTAGAAATATGACTGATATGGAACTGGAATGTTGTCTTATTTTTTTGCAAAAGTATTGTATATTATCTTAGAAATCTATCAACAATTAATGAAGGGACTTTTCATTTGAAAGATAACATGAAAATAACTTCATGTTTGAGATAAGAATTAAACCTACAATCGTTGTAACATAGTCCTGGAGTGGGCCCTTGGTGAATATCAAATGAAGAAAAAGAACCTTGAAATTCATATTAAATACCTGAGAAGCAAAACTAATACGGCTGTGTAAGTTGACGTTGAGCAACACCAAATGCTCCGTCATGATTGGGAAGGACCTCTCCGAGCCATTCGATACCAAACGAGGTTTCAGACAAGGTGACTCACTATCATGTGACTTCTTTAACTTGATACTGGAAAAAATTATACGAGCTGCAGAGCTAAATAGAGAAGGTACAATCTTCTATAAGAGTGTACAGCTGCTGGCGTACGCCGATGATATTGATATCATCGGAAGCAACAACCTCGCCGTTTGTTCTGCTTTTTCCAGACTAGATAAAGAAGCGAAGCGTATGGGTCTGGTGGTGAATGAGGACAAGACGAAATAGTCCCGTCCTGCTTTATGGCGCAGAAGCTTGAACGTTTCAACATCAGATGAGACGACACTAGTAGTTTTCGAGAGCTGTACGAGTTATTTGACGACATTGACATAGTTCAGCGAATAAAAAGAGAGCGGCTACGCTGGCTAGGTCATGTTGTCCGAATAGACGAAAACACTCCAGCTCTGAAAATGTATGATGCAGTACCCACCGGAGGTAGCCGAGGAAGGGAAGGCTCCCACTCCGTTGGGAGGACCAGGTGGAGAGCGACCTGGTTACACTTGGAATCTCCAACTGGCGCCGAACTGTGACGAAAAGACAGGAGCGTGCTCTCATCGATTCGTCTAAAACCGACTAAACGGTTCAACGCCAAACATACATAACAGAATCTTAAGAAAAGGGAAATGTGATCACTAATATGAAATGTAGCATTAAAGTTTAATCCGAAACTGTTGAAAAGAAGCTCGACCGAATATTTTTCTTTGTGGAACCCGAAGAGAGAGTTCTCTCAGCACTGTTCGTCTTGAAGCAGATTCTCAGAACAAGTGACTTTTTTTGTTTTGAACTCGACCAGGGAGTAATGTCAAGAAAGGATTGAACAGCACGAGCCTATGGTCTTTAAGATTTCTCAAGACAAGATATGAAGCGTTTTCTAACTTAGTAATTTCTGATTAAAAACAAAAACTTTATTTTTCCTATTTTTGTACTGAATATGAAACCCATTATTGCTATAAAATCGAAAGTATGCCTCCAGTATCATAAATACCTATAACATTTCAACATAATTTTATTACGCCTGTTAGAAATATATATAATTTTCACTAGCACTCTTTGCTCAGCTCAACATATCAACCCAACCACCTTGCTTACACGCAGCGAGTTGTCGCTTAACCCTAATGAACACAATTACACCCATACTTCCTCACCTACCAAATCGTGTTGTTCAAATATTTGTTGACATTTCTGGCCGATGGAATTACTATAATTAGTTGATTTCGAAAAATGCAGGTTGTTTCACTTTTCACTTATATGCCATGGTTGTCGTTGTTGTTGTCATACATTTTGTCGCGACAGTGTTGGCCTTCGTGTCAGTTCATCATGTTCTGTTTGCACCCATTCAAGCGACAGGATAATAATTAGAGCATATGTACCAATATGTGTGTGGGTGTGTATGTATTTGTATATATATATATATGTGTGTGTGTGTTATTTGTGCATACAAATATTATATTTGCGCGTTAACCAGCTCATTTGCGTTAGACTCGCATGTTGATGTCCGACGTTATCCGTCACTCTTCGTCGTTTAGCTTCGTTTCGCTTGGTGGGAGTGTAAATGCGAATTAATCAGTTTGAAATAAATATTTGTGCAAACATACATATGACATACTTTTTTCTGTAATTTTTTTTTTTAATTTTTCCTTATTGGACCTACCAGTTATAACCTGTCTGTATGTTTGTTTGCATGTAAGTCTGATTGACGTGACATTGTTGATGATGAAATACCATGTTTATTTTGGTGGAGTTAATTGAATGACATTTGGGCGGTATTTTGTAATGGATACCTAGCGTTATACGCGCGGTAACGGGGTATTTACGATGGCAGTTAGTTAGGGTGTGTGAAAACATTGTTGTAAAATATTATTAAATAATTAAAATGAGAACTTGTGATGAGTGGGTATGAGAAATTGGTTAATATTCTTCAAAAAAATTATAACAAATAAAATTAATATTCGCTCGTGTTGCGAAAATTAATATTTTAGGAGTTGAAGATAAACACGAGTTTAAGAAAGTTTGAGTTAAATTTAATTATACCCTGAACAGGTTTGTCACGATGTTTGTAACACCCAGAAGGAAGCGTCGGAGGCCCTATAAAGTATATATATAAATGATCAGTATGTTGAACTGAGTCGATTTAGCCATGTCCGTCTGTCTGTCTGTCTGTATATATACGAACTAGTCCTTCAGTTTTTGAGATATCGTTTTGAAATTTTGCAAATGTTGTTTTCTTTTCAAGAAGCTGCCATACAAACTGAACGATCGGAATCAAGGGCTTGTATGGAAAACTTTCGCATTTCACTACATATCTTCACGAAATTTGGTATGAGTTATTGTTCATAGAAATAATTTAGTCTCCGAAAAAATTGTTCAGATCGGTTCACTATAGCATATAGCTGCCATACAAACCGAACGATCGGGATCAATGGCTTGAATTTTCGATTTTTTGATTACTTTTTGGATTTTTGGATTACTGCTTAAGGGAATAATATAATCTCCGAAAAAATTGTTCAGATCGGTTAACTATATAACCTTAATGTTTCTAGCCAACAACCCGGCTAAAAAGAATTAGTCAAATGTTTTCTTTTTTTTTACTTACTTTATCTTTCGTCTTTAGATTTGCTTAAACACATAGTTATTAAAAGAAATGAACCTGTGAAGGGTATACTAGCTTCGGTACAGCCGAAGTTAACGTTTTTTCTTGTTTTTTTTTTTATATTTTCGATGATAATGGTAACGGAAAACCATCCCAAGCAGTCAAAAAGAATTATAAAATTATTATGAGTTTAAGATAAACTCGAGTTTAAGAAATTTTGAGTTTAACCTCAAATTGTTTTAGATTAAAAAAATACTAATAATAGTCTCAAGTGCTGCTAAGAGTTTAAGAAACTTTAACTTAATGTTTTTTTTTTATTTTTTCGATGATAACGGTAACGCCTCAACCAGTCAAAATATTATGATCTAATAATAATGAGATTACGATACACTCGGGTTTAAGGAACTTTATTTAACGCAAGACCAAGTTTTACAACGAGCGTTAAATTTTTGTTCCAAAGCGCCCAATTTTCGACGGTTTTCAAGTATAAATCGGCCGATACTGTTGCAATTTCGTTCGAAATTCTTACGAAGTTCATCAATCGTCGCTGGCTTCTTGGCATAGACCAAAGATTTGACATAGCCCCACAAGAAATAGTCTAACGGCGTCAAATCACACGACCGAGACGGCAATTGAATTGATAACACGTTCACCAATCTTGGTTTTCAATAAATCGGTTGTGACATTCGTTGGAACCATATATTGTCCACGTCCATATTATCCAATTCGCGCAAAAAATATTCGGTTATCATTGAGCGGTATCGATTCCCATTCACAGTAACATGCCGGTATTCGTCATCACGGAAGAAGTACGCCCAAATGACGCCGCCGACCCATAAACCGCACCAAATCGTAATTTTTTGCGGGATGCAGTGGTGACTCATGAAGTACGTGTGGATTGCTTTCTTACCAATAACGCATATTTTGGTTATTGACGAAGCCATTCAGCCAGAAATGAACTTCATCGCTACGTAGGACGTAAAGTTGAGGCCACTTACTCCGAATTTCGGTAGTAAATTTTAATAATTTCGACTCGTTGTTGGATCTTATATCCTTCCATGGTAAAATGGCAAACCTTGTCAAAGAGAATGTCAAAAGAGCGGGAAAAAATATATCATCGTTTGCTGTCCCTATTGGTCTACTTTTGCAGCGCCCTTTTGAAAACCCTTTTATTTAAGAGCAATGTTTAATCTTAAACACTAAAAAGTCAGTGGATTCAAAATTGAAGTGATGATAAAAAGTCTCTTAATATTTACTTACATAGAGAATTTACTTAAAATATAGAAGCTATAAATAACAAGAGAAGCCAACTTTCCCAATGAAGTCATCGCCTTAATGCCTGGAGCCGGTGTAACTCTACTAAAGCTATACAGAGTTAGTTAATACCCTTTTAGAAACTGAATTCCATGAATTAGCTCAGGGTAGGTGATAGTGACGAGTTTCCAATTGCTTGGACATCACTAAGTACAAGAAATATTCATCTCTAAAGCCAATCTTGATTTGTCGGGATGCAGATCCAAACTCTCGCTTATGCATTTGGTTTCCGGAACATTTACAGAGCCGTTTGTTACCAGTTTCAGCTCTTCCAAAGCAAGACCACGACGATATACACAACCGATGGAGGTATTGGATGATAATCACTCGCTGAAATGGTAACCATGTCGAACCCTTTGAGTTCTTCGAAGACTTGAAGTGAAGAGATCTCAGAATGATTATACATTCTTCAGTATTTCTAATCTAAAATTTGTGGAGCTCTGAAGATACATGTAGAACCCGAGTTATCATCAAAAAAAAAAAAACAGCTCCGCTTATTCTTCATATCATTCCGTTATTAATGAACTAAATTCTCTTGATCACTTTCACTTTTCCCAATTCAATTAACTTGTTAAATATCTTATGACTTCTGCACAACGTTTGGTGGAGTATTTCCGAAGCGTATAGCTTCTTAGTTCGGATGTACCTTGGCGTCTCTTACTAATTTATTGTCGTAAATCACGTAAATATCATAAATTAGCAACCGTGAACTAAGCACATTGACCAAACGAATGCTCCAGTGTGGCATTCTCCTCCCTCAGCTCAGCAAAGATTTTTCGTTTATCATTTCGCCCAACACAACACCAGTGCGAAATGAGTCTTTGTCGCTGGTTGTGAACCTGTTTATTAGCTGCCTAATATACAATAATATTCATTGATGTTTGGGGGTAGGAAATTATTTCCTCATCCTTGGGGAATACTTAAGCTAAAGTAGTTAGACTCTCGAGTTCAGCTGAATTGGGCTGTGTTGTGGCGAGTCCACTCTACGCCTATTTCGCGTCACATTCAATTCACCTAAAACGCCAAACAAATGTGACCTCTGTGCCGGAATACTCGTACCAGCATCAGCCAGCAGCACCAGTCTCAGCAGCGTTCTTCTTGAGCGCCGAGTGGGTGAAGTCGTTGAGCGGCATTGAATTACATTGCACGTCTCAGCTTTCAGGCGAAAATCTGCTGCCTCTATACGCTATATTCATTTGCTACAACAATAACAGCAAAACGATATAAATTCATAGCACTTACAGGCTGATTGCTGGCACAGGAGCTGTGCTTCGCCAGTTCTACAGCCTCAAGTTGGTCGGGAGCTGTTTTGTTTGAGATAAATCACATTTGTGGACTGCAACAATCAGTTCAGTTTTTGTAGGTAATAATTTTTACTACATTTTGATTTTTATTAACGAAAAGTGATTGTGGTGTTGAATTTGCCGTGGCATGAAATATGAAACATGTAGCACAATGAGCTTAACTTGAGTGGCTGTGTTGGCTGGGAACAATTGGGTGTGTGGGATGTAGTGAGCATGTGGAAAGCGCATTTGGTTATTCCACATCAAATAGTCAATCCAATTATGACTGATTTGTAAACTGAGCGCGAGAAGTTGTATTCAAAAGTTTTTACTTTTAAATGATATGCGTCAAATACGTGAGGGAGTATAAGCAATAAACCGGGAATCACTGTCAGTAACCAAATACAGACATCCTTTGTGTGCAAAATTTTTCATGCCACATATTTTGGTAGTTTTACCATAATGCAGCCCTGCAGCATATTCTTAGTTTGACCAGTGTAAAGTTCTGAACAGAGCTGTGAAGCCAAGACAAGGAGCATACGTGATTCACTTCTGAAACCTCCTTCTTCTAATAAAAATAACCACGAAGTTAATCGAACATCTCAGAAGTCGTTGCGTAGTGAAATTCAGAACAAACCTTTCACTCACAAATATCCACTACACCTGAATTCCGCGTAATCTTATTCTTAAACCTAGACTTTCGCTGTCTATATACTCCATTGCTTTGCTGAGAGAACATATATCTCTGTCCTCCTCATTTACAGACATCTTTTTCAAATAAATCTATCTTGGATTCCGTAAAATGCAAAATTCTATCTCTCCGAGATCTTCTAGGGAAAATAATTTACGATATTTATCACATTCTGCAACTTCAATAGAAAGCATGAATAGGAGCCCAAGAATTTCAGACTATCTGATAATAATAGGGTCAAGTTACTAACGATAATTCTTGATTACTAAATGGTGATCCAGTTTGAGTTTCCCTACTTTTTTATTGAAAATTCGAAATAACATTATATGGCACTTAATTTTTCATGATTATCTCTTTCAAGTGTTGGTCGCGAATATGTCTCAGATAGTCCATCCGTTGAGTCCAATTTTCGTTGACTTGTTCGAGCATTTCGATTGGTAACTCGCGAATGACGCGTGATGTTTTACTCCAAGGCCTAAATCGAAGCGAAATTGTGCGCATAGACTTTAGATTTTACAAAACCCCACAGAAAAAAGTCTTACGGTGTGATATCACACGATCTTGGTGGCCAAACCACCTGCCCATATTGAAACCAAATGTCGCCGAGATCACGAGCTTCATTTTAATGCATCAAATAATCAGTTAACATGGCCCGTTAACGGTCGCTATTTACGGTTAAGTTCTCACCAGCATAATTTAAGAAGAAATATGGACCAATAATTCCACCGGCCCAAACCACACCAAACCGTTGTTTTTTTGGTTGAAATGGCAGTCCAAATGCAACAATTTTGCTTGTTTACATACCCATTGAGCTCATCGCTGAACAGAATTTGGCTCGAAAACGTCGGATCTTTTTGGAACTTTTCAAGAGCCCATAGAGCGAAGCGATGTCACTTGGGAAGGTCGAGCGGCTTCAGTTCTTGCAGCTTAAAGCATTTCATACTCGACTCCGGTCTGGATATACTCTCATCTACTCAAGATACCGTTCACCCGTTACTGCGAGTTTAAATAAATGGCCAAATTGAATGTAGGTCCAAAACTAATTACGATCGTCAGATATCTTCGGTGAGTGCAACAGAATAGGAAATAGACTTCTTAACGTGACAAAAATAATTGCTGATTTCGGTAACTTCAAGTCCAGACTGCTCTATACTGGAAGAATATCTAATTGATCGTTTCGTTCAAAGAAAACTGCTAAAAGTAAATGTCCATTCTATTTCGAAGATTTTAAGATAGATATCGATTAAACAAAGATTTCCTATCAGTCAGACTTTGTAGAAGTCTTCTCTCCATTATTATTGAATTGTCACATTCTGTTGTGTTTAAAGTTCTTGTTTTTAGAGTTCCATGAGTCGCATGAATCAAACAATCCAAATCAGTCAGTATAAACTAACTAAATTTTAATTTATATTTAAACTACTATGTTAAGGGATCGATTCTAATCCAAAGAGCACACATTTCGCCATCCTCTAAATTTCAGGTTTTGGTATAAAAAAAATCTAATAGTATATTTTTATACTCTCGCAACAAAGTTGCTAAAGAGAGTATTATAGTATAGTTTTGTATTATAGTTGTTATATATATATAAATGATCAGGATGACGAGTGGAGTTGAAATCCGGATGTCTATCCGTCCGTCTGTCCGCTATAACTTGAGTAAAAATTGAGTTATCTTAATGAAACTTGGAACAAATGTTCCCGTAAGAAGGTTTCTTTCGAAAATGGGCAAAATCGGACCATTGCTACGCCCACAAAATGGCGAAAACCAAAAACACATAAAGTATCATAACTACGCCATAAATAAAGTTATAACATTAATATTTGTAATAAATGATCGCACTAGAAGGAAGCATATTTGGATGTAATTTTTTTGGGGAAGTGGTTATTTGTTTATCTCTCGCAAGCCAATGAAGCTATATAAACCAGACTTTCTGCAGTCGATTCTCTTAAGTACCCCATCACACACCATGAAAAAATTTGAAATCGGATAATAACCACGCCCACCTCCCATACAAAGGTTAGGTTGAAAATTGCTAAAAGTGAGTTAACTCACTAACGCAAAACGTCAAAAACATGAAATTTTACAGAAGAAATAGCAGAAGGAAGCCGCTCTCATATATTTTTACAAAATGGAAAATGGGCGTGGCATCGCCCACTTATGGATCAAAAACCCTATCACAGGAACTACTCGCCCGATTTCAATGAAATTCGGTACGTAATATTTACTTGACACCCTGATGACACGTGTGGAAAATGGACGAAATCGGTTCATAACCACGACAACTTCCTATACAACTCATTTTTGAATTTCATCTGATTCCATCACTTTATAAGATATACATAAGGAACTAATGAAGATAGCGGTATAAAACTTTACACAAATAGTGTATATCATCCCTGGCAAAATAGTCGAAAACGGACTATAACTTTTCAAGGCCGCAGATATCGAACATATTGAACTCAGCGCCTAAGTGTAAATTTTAAAAATATCGGTAAATCTCTTAGATAATTTAATGTAATTCAGAGGAAATTGTTTTTTTTTCTAAAAGTGTTATGTTCCAAAAATTATTAAAATCGGGTCATAACATCTCCTAGCTCCCATATACCTAATTATAGGTTTTTCAAAAATACGGTGGGCTTTATTCCGCATTTATGTATTGGTTAATATGTGAGATATCTTAACAAAATTAAGTGAGCATATAGTCTTGGATATATAGTGCACCTAGTGCACCTTGCTGGTGAAAATGAATGAAATCGTTTCAGGAATTATCTCAGCCCTCATATACTATATGTAACGATTTTCGTTATTCTATTAAACTTATGCCGAATTTATGGGTAAATTTGTGTGTTATGTAAATAAATTTTCTTCAATAAATTGCGAGAGTATAAAATATTCGATTACATCCGAACTTAGGCCTTCCTTACTTGTTTTCCTTAGAGATATAATTGCTTTGAAAGACGTTGACAGTCTATATATCTGTGACTCAGCTGAAAGAACAAGACAATCCAATACCCTCAAATATTATTTGGTAATCCTGAGAGAATAAAGAAATCTTCTAAAAAGTGAGCTCATTCATGGCTTCTACCTATAATTGAAATCAAGTCATAAAATCTTTATGTAGACACTTTGTATCTAACTAAATCCTTGGCAGAGTGTGTGCGTCTGTAGTTTACAAAAACACTCCACATACGCATATATCAATAATGCCACCACCACCATACCCGACAATTGTGGGAAACGGATTTAATAATTTTCTTTTATACGAAAATTCATAATAAGTGGTAAATATTTTCATTTCGAAAACTGCTTTGTGGTGCTAAGTAAACCCTTTTTATGTTTGTCGACTGCACAGTGCAAATGCTGAGCAGCGACAAAGCCAAAACACAGCAAGTGCAACAACAAACAGCGCAAAAAGCACAACAATAGCGGACAATAACAATACTGAACAACAAATACTCATAATAACAATAACAATAAAGCAGCGCGCAGCAAAGGACGAGCAAATACACGGTAATTGTCGAAGGTTGCACAGAATCAACCGAATTTACCGCCCGGTCCGTCATTTACGACTTATGACACCAAAGCGTTTAATGTGCGTCTGTAGCGCTCGAGTTACTACGGGCGTCCGTCAGAGTCGCATGTGAGTTGCATGAAAGCAAACGATTGCCTGCCAAAGAGAAAGGGGGGTGAACGCGCCTCTCGATACAAACGATAAGGGCAATGAGGATTGAGTGCTGCGGAGGATTGTGCGTGTATTTCAATTGTCACCGCGGCAGCATGCATATTCGTGCCAAATTACTCCAGTGGGAATGTAGCGGCTGCTGCTAATACGCACGAGCTTCATACCGGCGTTGAGCATGAGCTCGACAGTAGTGAGTCCACGCCGGTAAGGGTGGCAAAGCAGCCTCAAATGATGATTGCACTTGATGCTGCCACGCGTATTGTGAAACCGTACTCATTCCTCCGTTGCTGTGCGCTATCGAGTTGAGCGCGCGAGTGCGCCGTCAGTCATGGTCGTGGCTGTTTCGGTTGCTGCGACTGCCCACCATTGCAATTGAGACATTTTGCCAAGCAATTTGTGCGGCGATGGCTTTGTATTGGTTTGAATTGATGCATATTGGGCGCACCGTTGGTTGTTGCGCTGTGAGCCTGCTGGGCGCGCTCATTGATTAGTCGATTGCCTTTTTATAGCCGCGTCGCATTCGAGAGGCGCGAGACAAGTGTGGTTGTTTGTGTGTGTGTGTGTGTGTGTGGTGTGATTGTCAGATTGAAGGCCAGGCATGTGGTGGGGTATATGTGGACTGGAAGGAAGGTCATGTTTTTGCAGGGGGTGGTGTGACAGCCTGCTGTGCCAACGGAAATTATTATTGCGGTTCACAATATTTGTCTTCGCCGTGTTAGTGATGTGAAATAGTGACTTTAGACGGGCTGGAAGACCCGAGCCTTTTTTACTTAGGTAGAGTCGCAAGTTCTTGAAGTTATAATGCAAAGAACTATGTTTATTGATCTACTAGGTAAGGCAGTCTCTGAATATTTCCTGGAAAATGTTGCGTTAATACGAAAAGAATTTTAATAATTGCAAGGCTAGGCCAGCTCGGGCTCAGGATAAAGAGTCTAATCAAAATCTGAAGAAAATCGAAGAAATGTATTAAAATTAAGATACTTGTTTCCTTTAAATGCGGAATATGATTCCCCTCCTTAATCCCAACCAGAACATGCGACAATCAACATCCATGGTTTTTCGCAAACATTTCTTCTAGTAAGCCTGACCGAAATAACCTCTCAATAAGCGATTCTTTGCAATGTTTCATAGGACCGGAGATCTAAGGATGGAATATACTAAAGATCAAATGAGACCATACTCCTTCAAATTAGATTATATTTGAATATATGAAGTAGATAAGATTATAATAGTAATTTGCCTCTTAAATTCAGTAGCCGGTAATCAACGCCCATGCAACCATTACTTCTAGTAAACTTGTACCAAGTAACCTCTTTATAAACGATTCTTTGAAATATTTGACTGGATTAACCGGCAGATCTGAGTATAGAATCTATAGAACAGAAGAGATCATATTCGTTCAAATTACTTTCAATGGACCGACCGGGAGATCTGAGCATATAATATAGAAAACATATGAGATCATATTCGTTGAACTTACTTTCACTGGATCGGGCGGGAGATCCAAGATTAGAATATATAGAACAGATGAGATCGTGTTCGTTCAAATTGATTTCAGTGGATCTGCCGAGAGATCTGAGGATAGAATATAAGACAGATGAGATCATATTCGTTCCTGTTAGATTATATTAGACTAGGTGAGCTAGATTAAAGGATTACATTCAAAGAGACAAGATTTAATTTAATTGAATTTTTCAGAGAATGAAAAATACCAACGGATAATACAAATATAGGGCCTCTGAGTACGTCTTCGGCTCAAGAATAATCTCTTTTATGTTCCTACTTCGCAATTCTAACCATAGAATACATTTCGAACGTTTCAGAATGAGAAAGCTTACTAACCCGGTTACTCACCAGTACGACACTAACGTTCATGCCTAACAACACTCACCACCAACACTACCCACCCACCCGCAGGGTTGAATTTAATTTTCGTAATGATGAGATTCCGCTTCAGCATATAGCGCATCCTTGTAGCCTGTGTTGTTGTTTTTATAGAATTATTTCCTTTTTGTTATTTATTAGCCTGCTGTTTGCACCGGTTTCAAGTGGCATTGTGTAAAAACACTCCACTTGCAACGCCCGCCAAACACTTCACCCCACAAACACTGACTGAATGAATGGTGGTCGGACGACCACTTGAAATTGTCAGCAGGTGCTTTGCAACAACACAACTTCTTTTGCTAACAATAACAACAACCAAATGTTCAGGCAAGTAGCACAAAAATGACAAAATCAACGTTTATGCAACATTAAAAGGACAACAACAAAAAGTAGCAATTTAATTCAATTGCATTTGGTTGGACTGCGGATTTGACAGTGGAACGGGCATTAGAATAGCAATCGGAGTTGAAATTGGAATTGATTGTTTTATCTTGTCTGTTGAAAGCCGTTAACTGTGATCGCCGCACACAATTAACTGTCTGTGTGTGGCAAGTTGACAACTGGCGTTGGTTGATGCTGGCGTTGATGGTCATTAATTGTAGTGCGGGGTCAACGGTTAGATAATGTGTAGACATTGTTTTTGCATTTAGTGCGCGCAATAAAAATGCAATTATCGGGGAACTTGAATTAATGCGGGTGATTTTATATCTTCATTTTCGACAGTTAGGAATCATCGGATTTTAATAAATCTGTCACCAATCACATTATCTTTTGTTCTTCTTAAGACAGTAATCAACTGTACTGGAGACACACAATGGTTTGAAGTCGCTTTATATTTGATGAAGCTTGAGCTGAGAAAAAATTGAAATGTCAATAGAAGTAGTCTGATTGCTATAAACTCTAATAGATCTCTAGAAGGAATATACTTGTTTCACTGGGTTTTTGATTAACTTGACAGGTCTCGGTGTTAAATGTTATATTTGCTCCATCTATTCGTTTCTTCATTTCTCAGCCGTTTCATAGGTTTTCTCAAAGAACTATGTTGGATGCAAAAGACTGAATTTCTGGCGTTCACCTATTTATCAATCTAACTTGATTACTAAGAACGTTAATAGATTTCTACTGAAGAATGAATACACATATGTATATGTCAATAGGTTTTTCATTCAACTTAAACCACCTCGTAGTTAAATGTTATATTTGCTCCATCTATTCGTTTCTTCATTTCTCAGCCGTTTCATAGGTTTTCTCAAAGAACTATGTTGGATACGAGTTTCTAAAGTCTGAATTTCTAGCAAGAAGAATGTTCGGGTGAATCTAGGCTTGGGTATAAGACTAACAGAAGATATTATCGGCTTTCAAAATTAGCTTTGAAATTTGACAAGAAAAGAAAACTAATTTTTGGTAGAAAACTAACTTGGTTCTATAAACTATATAAAGGTCGTTCGTTTATCAGTCCATGCACCGAACTGTGAATGAGTGGAATTAGTCCATAAACAATGTAATTGTTATTGAATAGTATCGAACAAAAGTTGAACACGAATTTAATTCTCAGTTCCGACACTGTACTGAGCTGTACCGTTATGCGATTTCGTATATGTTGTTCGTTTTTGTCACAAAACAAGAAACAATTTGAATTGTTTTTGAAAATTCATAATTTTAATCGAAGAATCAGAGAACTTTTGGATGTGAAATAAATAAAAACAAGTAAGGAAGGGCTAAGTTCGGGTGTAACCGAACATTTTATACTCTCGCAATTTATTTATTTAACTTTACTTATATTATATAATACACAATTTGACCCACATATTCGTCATATATATTGTATAAAGTGCATTGAAAGTTGGAAACCATAATATTAGGTTAGAAGCACCGAGGTCCTCGTGTTCGATATATGGGGCCTTAAAAACCTATGGTCCGATTTCGGCAATTTTTAGAATGGGGCTGCCACACTATTAACTAGTATTTGTGCAAAGTTCTGCATCGATATCTTCACTAATACTTACTTTATATATTGTAAAGTAAACGATTCAGATTGTCTTCAAAGTTCTGGTATATAGGTAGTAGGCGTGATTGTGAAGCGATTTGGCCTATTTTCCCAACATATCATTGGGATGTAAGGAAACTATTACAAACCAAGCTTCATTGAAATCGGTCGAGTAGTTCCTGAGATATGGTTTATGATCCATAAGTGGGCGACGCCACGCCCATTTTCCATTTTGTAAAAAAATCTGAGTGTAGCTTTCATCTGCCATTTCTTATGTGAAATTTAGTGTTTCTGAAGTTTTTCGTTAATGAGTTAACCCACTTTTAGTAATTTTCAACCTAACTTTTGTATGGGAGGTTGGCGTGGTTATGATCCGTTTTCTTTCATTTTTGGACTATATTAGGAAGTGGCTAAAAAAACGACTGCAGAAAGTTTGGTTTATATAGCTCTATTGGTTTGCGAGATATGTACAAAAAACTTAGTAGGGGGCAGGGCCACGCCCACTTCCCCAAAAAACTTACGTCCACATATGCCCCTTCACAGTACGATCCTTCATACCAAATTTTATTTCCATAGCTTTATTTATGGCTTAGTTATGGCACTTTATGTGTTTTCGGTTTTCGCCATTTTGTGGGCGTGGCAGTGGTCCGATTTTACTCATTTTCGAAAGCAACCTGCCTATGGTGCCAAGAAATAAGTGTGCCAAGTTTCATCAAGATATCTTAATTTTTACTCAACTTACAGCTTGCACAGACGGACGGACGGACAGACAGACATTCGGATTTGAACTCCACTCTTCACCCTGATCACTGTGTATATATAACCCTATATCTAACTCGTTTAGTTTTGGGTGTTACAAACAACCGTTATGTGAACAAAACTATAATACTCTCTTTAGCAACATTTGTTGCGAGAGTATAAAAAAGTCGAACCCCAACAGGTAATTTTTAAAAGACATTTTTCTCGGATTCTGGTTTGTTTCGTAGATACGCCGTCTGAAATACAGAAGTTTTAAGGTCGCTCTCAAACGAACCGATGTTATAAATAAATAAGTCGATATAGCTCCTCAACTATTTCTTGAACCCGGATTCCATCATTATTGACATTGGCTTGACAGTTTATATTTCATCGAACCCTAAATTTATATAATAATAAAAACCTGCATTTCAGAGATATCAATGATCCAAGCACGAACAATACGCGTTGAAGTTTGAGAACAAGAAGACGGCTCTGATGTCCAGATCCGTAGAATTCTGTATTTTTGACATGGTAAATCTCTCCGTTGTGAGCACCCGTTGTGAACACCGGAGATGGGAGCGCTATCCTCAAAAGTAGATCTCGAGCGAACCGATGTTATAAATAAGTCGATATAGCTGCTCAACTATTTCGTGAACACGGACTCCGTGGTTCTTTACTTTGACCCGAGAGTTTAAATTTCATCGAAGCTTATAACCTCTAAATTTATATTATAAAAACCTGCCTTTTAGAGCGATAACTCTGCACGAACAATATGCGTTGAAGTTTGAGAACAAGAACAAGACCTAGAATACAGTATTTCTGACAGGGTTAATCTCTCGATTGTTAGCACACGTAACACTGAGTTTTAATGGAGCTTTCGGATACATAAAATTTCTTGGATGATATTGTGTCTTTTAATCTCGATAAACGTTATTTTATAGTCATCCCAAATAACATTCATTTTGTTGTTGTAGCGAAAGAGACTAATTCTAAAATAATTTTGAGACCAGCTACCAAGTTGAGAGACTTTTGTTTGATAATACTCATATTCCAATCCCGTTACTTAGACCCGAATCTAGGGAAACTGTCTACTGGGTTCAAATTTTACGGTGTCTAACATAGATAATATCATCATATCATCATAAAGCTAATCTTGAGGTATGTGCAGCGCTTTTTTCACAAAAAATAGTTTTCATTAATAGAAGACATGTCTATATGGAATTAGTACCAAAACGTGTTATACGAACGTATTGCTTAACTACCGGGACCTTTTTTGATTTTTTATGCAAAATTTTATTGCGATTCTGCCACAAAGCTTTCTTACCTGTATCCTGAGTGCTAGAAAATCACACGTAGACAAAGGTCCACACATAAATACATATTTATTTGATGTGTATAAAACACACTTATGACATATTAAATTTTAATAAAAAATATTGCTTTTCAACTTTCCAATTACGCTTATCGTATTATGACATTTCGCAAAACGTAAAAATTGTTATTTGAAGGGATATACAACTGCGTATATATGTATGTATTCATATCCGTAAATGTATTTGTGTGTGTGTGTATTTTAAGTGAGCGCGTTTGAGTTATGCGAAATTCCCTTAAGTGTCCGGTTGACAAACGTTTACCGTTGTAAAAGTACGGCAAGCAGATATCACATATCAAAAATACTCATACAAATGGCAAATTGAAATGTAGCCATTCCAGCAGCATTACAATGTCATAAAGAAATGGATGAAATGTGAATAAAAAAGGGTTTGGTCCACCATTTGATTGTGACACACGCATACACACATGTACATACACATATGAGTGTGGTTTACAAATTTTACAATAAAAATATTGTAGATACAAATATTGTTTTTGTTGTTAATGTTGTTGTTGTTTTATGCGCGTGTAATTCCCACGTCTATCATTTGTACAGTTTTACTAGAAAATATTGCGATGACTTTGACGGTGGGCGATTTGGTGGGTGTGTGGGAAAGTGTCAGATATTCATATATATGTATGAATGTGTGTGTATGTTTTGATGCTAAGTGGTTTCAACGAAATTGTATTTTCTTCGTTTATCTATAATAAGTAGATATGGGTTTGCATACGTGTATATACATATACATATATCCTCTAAAACGTCAACCACATTGCAATTTCATCAATAAAGACATTTACTATGCATATGCATAACACTCACACACACTACTACTAATACATTCATAACTGTATGAATTTCAATGTTTTTGACAAGTTGACTCGATGCCATTTTGAAAAAAAACACGCTAGCAAAACCGTTATTGTACGTGTCCGTAACCATATCTACGACTTGGACGACATTCAATAGAAGCGAAAGCTTAAGTGGCGCGACGATTGATTAGAAGTGGGTGGAGTTGGCAAAAAACCGTTAGTATATCTTTTTTACAAATAAAACTAGTAAACTCACACATAGAGTTACTCACATTTATATATGTATATCTGTAGGTGTACCACTACAATATAATTCAGTCACGTTTTTGAAAAGGATTATCACAAATGGATTGGTCTGGCAAGCGTTCTCACTTATGCATATTAGATAGATATGACTACATTTTGCACTAACTATTTCTTATCATTTATGAATAGCATGCCAACTCACACAGGCACACTTACATATATAGTCCATGGCATGCTTGTTTAACACGCCCCGCATGAAAACTATACTCATTTGAAATGTGTAAAAAGTGAATGCAAATTATTTATGGCAAAATGGAATTGGTTAAGAAATGTGTTATTTATGACGCTGGTATTGAGATAGTGACTGAAGGTTGACAAGTGTCTCACACTTATTTAGCTTAATTGAAGTATTTCCGTTTTAAAATTAAAGAGTTTTTGCTAAGCTAGCTTGTGATGAAAAATTATGATAATATTATAACTATTTTTTAATCGGTATTGCTTGAAAAGTGGCGAATCGAAGAAGCAAGCTATATATGATAAGTTAAAATAAGAAATTTATAAAATTTTCACATGGTACCCATATACACTCTTATATTGAATCCAATAGCATAATATTTTTATTGCTTTCATTGTGATGATTTTTTAAGAGAACATAATTCAAGCACCCCGATTAAATATAAAGTAAAAGCATTAGAAAATGCGTTGTTTTTTAATGATAATCTATACCATCATTTGAGAGAAATATACCTATACTGAGAGACTAGACAACATTGTGAATTGAGGGGTCTAGGAAATAAATTTTTTCGACATGGCGACATGACATCGTATCAGACTATGAAAGATACAATTATGTTATATCAGTGGGAATCGAGTTTGATTTGCTTTATTTTTCTGATTTTTGGATATTCTTCCGCAAGTACCCACGTTTTTGGCTGTTCAATGAAGTAGTAGTTTTGGATTTTCTTCAACGAAAAGTGCTGACATTTGTAAATAGTGAGTTTGATTATGTTGTTAATTGTTAATTTAGATGGCAATTCACTATAACAGTGAACAATTTTTGATATTAGTGTGTATCTTCACTACTCCAAGAAATAAAATTCTTTGCTCCTAGAGCTGAGAGAGGAGGGGGAAACATAAAAAGAAATATCAAATCACTTAAAGTGTTCCTCCCACATGGTATTTGATGCCATAAAGTATCAAATGAAGCTTGAAAAACGTGATGCCATACGCCAAAGTACAAATTTAGAGATCCTACGCACAGTATATTTCAGCAAGAACAATCCTTTTGCATTCTCTAGCTAAATAAAAGTGGAGCTGAAGTTGGAGATCCGCGTCGTAACCCTTCTACGATGATTCTAGAATAAATATTTGATTGCACGAAACCTACGAAAAATGTGTTTACTTAGCCACAGAGATATCAAAACTTGTTTGTGGTCTGCGAAAAGCTGTTTGAACTGACCTTTAACACCTTGACTGTATAATTTGGAAGTTACTCCATGTTGTGGGGTCAATGACCATACTGTCTAGAACCTGCACTGCTCTTTCAATGAACACAGCTCTATGTTCCTATATCAGGCTCTAGTTGCAAATTGACATAGATATTATCCCGTCATTAGTACATGAGTAGTGGTATGACGATAACTGAGTATTTTTGAGAATTATTGTACAAACTGTAATCTATGAGCCTTAGTTTGTATTGGAGCTACATATGTGTTATAGTCAGGTCGGTTACTTAAATTATTAATACTATTTTGATAATGAAATTTATCTAGGAAATTTTCATCAGATATATGTATGTTATACTAAGGAGAACTAAAGAACTTGATTTAAGTCCAGCATACAGACGATGGACTTAACTTACTGGTAATACTATTCGGGTATAATGTTGTTGTTGAAATTAGTAGTTCCAGATAGATTTTAGAAAATGATAATAGGAATCGGATGTCATAACCCAGAGCACATATATGCCGCTTTTAGCTCTTCCTCCTTCAGTATTTACAAAGCAACGAGTTTTCGAAAATTTGGACTTGAGCGAACTTGCAACTGTGTGGTCACTTAAAGCAATTTGAAATGAATTTCAATACCACATAACATTAGTGTAGATACCCATTTATAGCTGATCAAATTGTTGGAAACTTTTATACTAATTATTAAGCTAGTGAAGATAGAAAAATCAGAGATTATTTTTTCACCTTTTTGACATATTTCTCATTAATGTAAAGCTAAACATCAAAACAACTGTGAAAGCCTGCCCAGACTATTGGAGAAAACCCATTCTCTCTTAAAACTATTGGTTTTTGATAGATTCTCAAACTTCCATTTTAGGCCATTAGAAATCTCAGGTCCCTCGTATTTTTGGGTCTATTTAAAAAATGATATATCTTTATTCGATTTGACATCAAGTCCAAAAGAGTTGCTTAGTATTTTATTAAATAACTGTGAGAACTTGAGTTAGCAATTTTAAGCCAATATTGCCTGGACTCTAGGAAAAACAACAAAAAAAGAGAGCAATTATTTACAAAATATTGTAATAAGTAGCTATTAGTTGCTTTAAATCAATCATATTCAATTGGTTAATGCCAATTGAAGTTGAAATGAACTCTGACATGAAGAAATCTACGCTACACCCACAATAACTGTTATGCACTTAAAGTACGCGTATGCAATGTTGCAATCATAACGCAATCGATTAAGAAAGTCAAATGTACGATCGGCTGCAAAGAAGCAGAGGTAACGAAGAACCGAAGAATGTATGAAATAATGCTACAACTGTTTGTTTGTAGGTTTCTCTGTGTTGATGGGTGTGTGTATGTATGATGTATGAGTATATATATTTAAGTAGTAAACTCTATTGCATTTCCTCGATGATCGATCACATCCTGTGGGAGTTAATTAAACAAAGTTAGCCGCCGTCAAAGTAAAGCAAAGCATATGCGATCGGTGCAGATGCTTATGTATACATCTATATACATATGTAGAGGTGTGTGTATGTATGTACATATTGGTACTTTATTGGTGCATTGGTATTTATGAGCAGTTGGCATGCGAGATCGGCCACCAGTCATCGCTGATTTATAGTCAATATAAAATAAGAAAATTTGTTATAATATATCTACACAGTCAAGCACCGTTATTACTACCACCACTACTACTACAACACATTATTTATAAACTTCCAGAAATCAGCAATATCCGGTGTAATGCATCAAATAGTTTATAGTTTTTATATTGTCTTTGATCGCATGTCGATCGACTAATTCATATTTATGCGCAAACATAAACACACACATCCGCACATACAGCTGAGCGGCTTCTCTGACTGGCTGCATGATTTTTATATCCTTTAGTTAAGTTCAATTAGTTACGTTCGTAAAATCTTACATGTAGTTGTTGTTCTCACAACAATTTATTGTTGTTGTTGTTATTGCTGATAAAGACAAAGCATCAGTGCGCTTGCTTTCCTGGCTAAATGCGGGTCTTTTGTATGAATTAAGCCTAATTACGAAAGGTACTTCATACATCGGAGCTGTAAATTCAGCTGTGTCGCTGTCAACGCACACAAGCGCACCCTAAACTGTGAAAAGTGCCGTTATGTGAATTTTTTACGGAAGAAGTTTTCAATTTGGAATGACTTGGCAGCATGAAGTGTTGAAAAGAAAAGAATTGGCATGCGTGACTTTAAGAAAATGCTTGATCATTGGCAATGTACAGTGATGGGCATATGATTGGGGACACACATTTTATTTTCATAATTTTTTTTTTTTAATTTTTATTTATTTGATATTAATATACAGTGATGATCATATGATTGGGGGCCACCATTTCTTGATTCCAATTTTTTTATTTTTTTATACATTTAATAAAGTTATTGATAAGGCTTGTTATTTATTTTTATTTATCAATAACATTTTTTTTCAAAATATTGTTTGAATTTTGAAAAATATACGGAAGAACATACAACCTTAGAGAAAAATATATTTTCTTAAGTACAAGAAAGCAATATTCTTATTTTCCAGTCATCTTATGTGGCTACACTTGAAATTTTTGTGTGACTCTAATTATATGCCTGTATATGTATATTAAAAACTAAAAATAAGAAAAACTATAAAAAATTATTTCGACAACAACTCATATTCCTATGCGTACCTAATTGCGTGCCCACCACTGTAAACAAGTACGCGCATATTTTATAGCGTCTGTCTTTTGATTAGGTCGTAAATTGTAATTTTCTAAATTAAATGCCAAGAAAAAATTGTATTATTACTACAAATGAGTAAAAATAAAAATTTTAAACATATTCATTATCGTCTCCCAACATTGGGTGCTGTTGTTGTTTGTGGCAATAAAGTCGAATTAAAAATTAATAATTATTTTAATGTGTTTTGGATGATTTTAAAAAAAGGGGTGGTTGATTAGCAATTTGGTATTGGGTGAAACCGAGATGGTGTTTAACAACTCAAGATCGCTATCGTTTTAAGCAAGAGTACAAATGTGCTTACAAAAGTATGTTTGTGCGTTTTTTTCTTGGTTTAAAATACTGCAATGTATCGCAATTGTTTTTTATGAAGAAAGGGGTAACAATTCGAAACTTAATTGGTGTTCAACATTCCCTGCGCTCAAATCAAGATAAGCTATAAAGTTGGCCATAAGAAACTGAAGACGATAAAGAGGTAAAGAATTGTTTAATAGCCAGTATTGTTCTTGAAATGGTTTGAGTTACAAAAAAAAACCTTGTATATTATTTAAGGGGCACACCTAGTGTGAATATTTCAAAAAAATCATTTTTTTTTTGGTTCATATTTCGGTAGAGTACAAACCAAATCGATATCTCAAATAGTTTTTGAGTTATAGCAATTTAAAGAGCAGCCGCTCGGTAACAGTGAATACGATCATTATATCTTTAAACGTGTTTTTCTCGAAACATCATTTTCCGAATTTGCTGCAGTAATTACTCAATCCGTTCACTACCGAGTTTTTTTTTACATGTTCTTTATATAGTTCTCCGTACATTGACCTGTCGATTTTTGATCTGATCAAAAAATCGAATTCTGGCAGGCCAAAAACGACCAAAATTTTGGGTTAAATTCGTCTATTTTTTTTAAAAAGCCGCCATATTGTCAATTTTTGATTTTTTTTATCGTAGGTCATTGTACAGACAATATTATCTAGTTTAAGGAGAATTTTTTTTTTTTACATTTCATCCACGGAGAAGGCCGGAATCACTGCAGCAGTGAAGGACCTTTTTTTCGCGCCGTTGGAGATCGACTATAACTTAAAAAATATTTAATTTTTTTTTCAAAAATTTCACTGAATATTCTTGAAATATGTATAAATGTATTCTTAAAATTTTGAAATAATTGATAAATTATTTTTTTTTTTAATAAAAATTCCCAAAAATCACCTTTTTTTAAGCCATTACACTAGGTGTGCCCCTTAATAGCTGTGAAGAATCAGTCCCTTAACGAATAGATTTATGCCCTTTGGAGATCGCAAGCTGAATTCACAACATAAAAGAAGATTCTTCTCTCTTCGTTCGGTTAAGCTTCGACTAAGAACTTAAATTAGCTCAAGAACCACAAAGATAATACATAATCTCCCTATTAATTAAGGAGTTTAAAAATTTACGGAGCTCTCCCCCGGCCGACAGGTTTCAATATAGATACTAGTATGCTTCCTACTTTCCCGATGTTCAACTGACGAATTTCAGTATATTTGCATTCGTAATATGAAACATCGAATATAAATTACCAAGACTACATTATTAAATAAGCTCTAATGCTACAAGCTGAGATTCAGAATGAATCCAGAATGTGAAAAATCTAGGAACCGTTTTTAAATATTTTACAAATCCGGATCTAAAATAAGGTTTTAAAGGACTTCAGAGATCATTCAAAGCAGTCTTTAGGATCCTTATTTCCTACTCCAAGTGAGAACTGGGATTTTGGGAACAGAATCTGAAAATTTTAGAAACCGTTATCATATATTTTACAGATCCGGATCTAAAATCAGTTTTTAAAAGACTTCATAGATCATTCGAAGCAGGCTTTAAAATCATTATTTCCTACTCCAAGTGAGAACTGGGATTTTGGAAACAGAATCTGAAAATTTTAGAAACCCTTATTTTCTACAACATATTGTTTAGTTCCGAATCAAAAGACAGTCTTCAAAAAACTTCATATATCATTTTAAGCAGTCTTTAGAAACCTTATTTCCCACTCCAAGTGTGAACTGGGATTTTGTAACACAGAACTGAAGTTTTTGGCTCAAAAGATCTCAATCAAACTTATATAATAAAGTACAGAGGATAGATATAGACGCGAGAAGTCTCACAGATTCACAGACTTTGTTTTGAGAGTGCGTCTACCATAGAGATTCTCATAAAAGACTGATCAAATTTTAGACCCGTAATATTCCGATCATCGATTATTTTAGATTAGCTTTGGTACAAATGACTTATATCATATCTCAATGAATACTTGTTTGATAATTACTATTGATATTTACTACTAGTTCTGAGCTAGAAACATCAAAACAAGTTTCTTTAAAATATCGACATGCTCATAGCCCATAGAACATAGGAAAATACGGAATTTACAGAATTTCTAATCTTCGAAGAACGGTTAGAACGGTAGAAAATTTAATAGGGTAATATCTCTACTGTTACAATAACAACAATATGCTTATATACTGGTCTGAAACAGTAACCATACAAACGAAAACTTGTCGTATGAGTAATATGTCATCCAATCGTGAAATATCTAAATAAAATATTTTATTTGAAACAAATAAATCCACTCTAGCTCCACTGTTCATTCACCCACCAAATCTCATTTGAAACAAAAACAAATTAATTTTAATTTGAATTTTCATTTCAATAAATTCATTTTATTTATTTTAAAACAAAAAAAGTTCTTCATCATCATTTGTTTAAGCTATTTACCAATTAATTAACATTAAATGAATGTACATACTTGAATTATTTTAATTATACTTGTACAATAAAAACGTTTTACTTAGTTTTTTGTTTGTTTACAATTAGATTAATTAGACTAAATCTTTGGAATGACAATAATATCAAAAGTTTCTTGGTTTTTTATCTTCACACAACCAACAAGCATACACTTGTATTTATGTATTTGTGTAAATGCATTTGTATGCGTACGTGGGTGTTAGAGTGTGTTTGACAATGTGTAAATTACGCACCAATAAAATTCATGGCTAACTATTTATTTAGAAGCGAGAATTACAGTTTATAATACATACAAGCACACACATACGTATATCGATGTGTATGCCCATTTAAGCTTAATGCACATTTATCGAGAAATTACGGTATTTACTTACATATACAATTACAATTACATACATACAATTTAATTAGCGTTTACTACATACATATACATACATACATACGTATATTACAAGGTAATCTCTAGGCAAATATTTACAGTTTACAAAAATGCTAATTTGTTGTTGTTGTTTTAAAAAAAAAGACGAAATTAGTAGAAGTAGTGGGGAAAATAATGCGCGCAAATCATATTTATTTTATTTTATTTTTTTTTTTTCATTTAATATTTATTTGTTTTTTTTTTTCATTCAAAATTTATTTATTTTATTTTATTTTATTTTACTTTATTTTATTTTATTTATTCGATTTTATTTTATTTTATTTTATGTTATTTTATTTTATTTTATTTTAATTTATTTTATTGTAATTTATTGTATTTTATTTTATTTTACTTTATTTTATTTTATTTATTCGATTTTATTTTATTTTATTTTATTTTATTTTATTTTATTTTATTTTATTTTATTTTATTTTATTTTATTTTATTTTATTTTATTTTATTTTATTTTATTTTATTTTATTTTATTTTATTTTATTTTATTTTATTTTATTTTATTTTATTTTATTTTATTTTATTTTATTTTATTTTATTTCATATTTTCTTTATTTTTTCTCAATTCAACCTAATTTGTTCTCTCTTTTAAACACTTAAAAACTTATTTTTACACACTAAATTATATAAAAAATAAGCGCAGAACGTTAACGCTTTGCTTTGGCAACACTGGAAATTTCAAAGTAATACATTATATAATACAAATATTAACTGTACATGGAAATTTTGACATACCCCTATTCTTGAACTCTTCTTTTTGCACAAAAATTTTGAATAACTGTTCATAAATTTTTACATTTTATTGCACATAATCGTTGTTGTTGTCAATTATTTTCTTATAATTTACCCTCCCACTCTCCGTCTCGTCTAATCGACTTGCAGACATTCTTGCTGCATACGCAGCTGCTGCTCCATTAATCTCTCATGTTGTTGTTGCAATTGCAATTGTTGTCTTTGTTATTGTGCCTGTTATACCAACAACGACACTTTTTGGCAATTCATCGACGCCAATTGCGTATTGATGGACGATGCAGCTGCCGCCGCCGCCGCTGCTGCTGCGGCCGCAGAGCTCATGCCGTTGGAGGGCGGACCACCACCACTGTGACTATGCGCACCACCCATTGTGGGCGCCAGTCCATCGTGTTGTCCCATTTGCTGCGCTGCCGCCGCAGCTGCTGCCGCCATGAACTCCACTTTGCCGCCGAGATTGCGTTCGATCAGCGGTCGTAGATCGGTGTGTTGCGTCTCTTTGTGGCGACGCAGATCGACTTTGCGTTGGAATGATTTGTGACAGAGTTTGCAGGCAAACGGCTTGTAGCCGGTGTGTTTGCGTGAGTGTGTGATGAGGTTCGAACTTTGGCTGAACGCCTTGCCGCAGACCGTACATTTGTGGGGTTTTTCGCCTGGAAAAAGAAGAAGAAGGAATTTTTATTAATGTTTTGTGTTTTAGTTAAAGTTATTAATATTTTATATATCAGATAGAGAATTTTGAAATTCTTAATTTTAAGAAATACTATATTTAGAAAGCGTATTTTTTATAGATAATTTCATCACTAGAATTAGGTTTTAAAAACGAAAAATTTAATTTCATACTTGTCTAATTCAGTTTTATAATATTTTTCATACATTTTTTTTTGAAAAAAATTTTGTTAAAAAAAAATTAAAATAAAAAAATAAAAAAAAAATTTGTAAATATTTTAAAAATAACTTCAAACCTCATATTTAAAAATTTTCAAATTTTATAATTTTTAAAAACAAAATTTAATAATTTTATATAAAATATTTTTTTCAATTGCAATTATTACTATCATCATTTCAATGCCACTTTGTTCCTCAAACCATTTTTAAGCACAAAAACTCCTTAAAAATAAATACATTTGTATATACATATGTATATGACTAAAACATTCCACTAAACCATCACTTCTGTAGCAGACGCGTGCAAAATCTCAGACATCAAATTGCTTTGAATGCAAAAAATCGATAAAATCATGAAATCTGCGCGAAAGCGCTCATTGCTCCAACATACATATTTTTTATTTCGTTAAATTTTTGCTCGTTTATTTTGGTTTTCTTTAGTTTCTGCGTTTTATTTTTATTTCAAGTGTTTTTTATATCTAAGCTACCTTTCAACCATTACGCTTTGCGTTTTGCGCTTTCATTGCGTTTACTTTTATGATTTTTGGTTTTTATGTATATTTTTTACAACAACATCTGCTAAAATCACACACACACACAGTTATACATACATACATACACAACCTTCTCAATCCCGTCGCTTATGTGCGTATCACTTTTAGTGGATATATCTCAGTTTTTCAGTATCATTGCTAGGGATTTCTCTCCACTCAACAACATCCACACCAATACAAATAAAAATGTCTACCAACTTAAACCGCTCACATTTTTGCTCTATTTATTCAACTGCCGCCTCAAGTAAGCGTACAAGCATTAATTCATGCTTGCCAACCACCCAACGCCGAACGCCATTAACCCCCACTGACATGGCGGCCAACACGATGTGGGAGTATAAGAAGAAGAATAAGAGAAGATGTGTTGTTGTGTGTGTGTTTGACACCCATTGCTCCAATTTGCAGCAACCCCCCAACAACAAGCCGCAATGCAGCCACCCTATATTGGTTGTTGTGGGGATTTTTATTTTCATTTTTGTTGTTGTTGTTATTTTTCTTCTTACTATACTACCGCTATCGTTTCCGTTAGCTTTTGTAGATGTTTAAATTTCAACATGCGGATCATCTGCGGTTTTTGTGGTTTTATACACGTATGAGAAGGCCTGAGTCGGGGAAGGCGAGTGTGAGTGAAAGCTTAGTTGGGGGAAATCAAGTGCGTTGTGTTTAAAGCTGGAAATTTTCGTTGAATTGAGTTGAAATTTTTTGATGAAATGCTTTTATAAATGTTTTTAAAGCTTAGCTCGATTTTGAGGAAGTAAATTCGTTATCTTTATATACTTAAATTTATAGTTATATATGTATGTATATATTCATTATTGTACCCAAGCTTCTTATATTAATTAATAAATACTCCAATCTTCATATAAATGTTATATATATTCACATATATGGTTATATTTCCCCTCAAGTGTATGTATATTTATGCATTGGTAACACACTCTCTCTTTTACATTTTCATATTTCTTTATACGCAATCGATTTAATCATTTCTAATAAAATCGCCGCTATGATTAGCCGTAAATGGACTCTGATTTTATTGCAATAAATAAAACTTAACTACTTTCAATTATGATGTGGCGTTCTACAAACATATATGTATGTATATATATGCATGAATACACTGCTGCTACTCACACCTAACCTAAAAATGTGTTTTGTTGATAAGATTTCCTTTTTATTTGTGTTCGATTTGCAAAAATAGTAAAAATAATAAAGTAAATCGATCACGTATGCAAACTGATGAATATTTATGTAGATAACGCCTTAAAGCTTTCTTCTTCAGGTCCTTACTTTTATTACAGTTTAAAAAAACTGAAATCATAAAAGCAAATTATTACTACTTCTGCTGCTCTCTTGTGAAAGAATTTGATTGGAAAATTTACAAAAACGATGAATTCAGTACAAGAGAGTATTAAAATACTTCATCAATCTTTATTTTTACTATTTCTGTGAGTTGTTTGTTCGATTCGACACTCACAACGTTCTGCCGATTCGAAAGAGCGTTTAATTTTTATTATGGTGAATACGAAAGAGTATGATTTCCGGTAGTTAGAAATGTATATTTACATTGTATATTCATAGTAGAGTTAAAGACACTTCCGTAATTCCATGAGAACTTGAATATGTCTCTAATCTCCCTGTAAAAGTCAACACCAAGTTACGCTACTTCATCTAAGAATGTGTAGAGTTATGAATTCTTCCCATTTTCACTTAAGAATTTTTGTTTTTATAACGAACATATGGTATTTCTTGTCTCTTTTGTTAAGAAGCTTAATATTTTCTGGATATCGAAATCTATTTGACATATATAAAAGATGAAGGATACCCAAAGCTTTTGCAGAGAAAGAAATTTGGCGTATGATAGGTAATATCTGGTATTTTTTACACTGAAGTTGAAGAAGAATTCCGTATTACTAAAGATATCCAAGACCACAATCGAAATTAAAAATACTCTTTAGATTTATTAACCTAATAGAAATAATAAATAGGTTATTACGTAATCTTCCGAAATTCATTAAGATTTTATATAAAACAAAAACTGGAATATAGATACTAGTCGAGATTGGATCTACTCCCTACTAGCGGTGAATCAATACAAAAATATTTGAAATACATAGATAAAAGGCTGATGTTCAGAGAATATATTTAGGTCGTGACTTTAAATTATGAAAAAAAGTATAATTTGTACCAAAATCTTAAGCAGACAAAAAATAGTCTCCATATTTCCGCCATTTTCAGTTTAAGCACACTCACACACATATACACATATTCCTATACTATGAACCTCCAATACATTATCCCCTTTAAGCAAAAATTGCAAATAAAAATCACAACTTCAATCATCGCAACTCATCTGCTCGGCTCATTCGTTTGATTTTTCGTTTATCTTTTTGTCGTTTTTTTTTCTTTTCGAATTTCGTACGTTTTTTCAACGCTCGTACTGAATTGCTGAAAGCGGTAATGTGTCTTTCGGGAATGAAAACAGACTAAATCAATTTAATGTGATTTTATCACTCTACCATAACACTCACACTCCGCTCCACCTCACACCCGCACATGCTCTCACTAGCTGGTTGTTTGGCCAGTAAAAACCAAAGTTTACTTAACTCTGATATAACGGATAGTGGCATGAAATTGAAAAGAAAAATGAAATGGATGTCAAGTGGCAGGATATAACGGATAGATGAACAAGCATACGAACCTACATATATGATTTTGGTATATAAACCAGTATTGTTAAATCAAATGGGTTCTATATACTACTACTGTTCGATATGTATTGTGTGTATATATGTACATATGTATTTGGATCGTTAAAATTGTCGCATATGTGCTATGGTTGCTGCTTTCTGGACGAAAAGCTTACAGTTGGGCGTTCTATGATATATAGAGTAGTTTCATATGTGTAGGTAATATACATACTGGTGTAATGTATACAGTTATGGTCATTAAAATAGGTACACATACGTTTAAAAATACGAAAGATAGCATTTGGTAATATTAATTCAGAATTAAAAAAATTAAAAAAAACACATATATATAAAAAAAACTATCGGTAAATATCTTGAATAAAATAACTCGGAATGGAATTTTATTCAAAAAACTCACATATTGAAAACTGGAAAATATTTTGTTAAAATTTTGGCTTGATTGGGTTTTGAATATTACAATATTAAAGATAATAATGAATTTATATAGTCATCGGTTTCTGTTCGAAGAACCCCAAAAAAATTTAAAATAATTATTTTTTAATTTATATTGACATAATATAATTTTAGATAAGAATTAGATATTCAATATATTTAGATTATTATAATATAACAGATCCCATAAAGACAAACAAATTGAAGCATATTTTTAATTTTATTATTATTTTATTTACAGGTGCATGTAAAATACTTTAACCGCACGAAAGCCTTATTTTTTTGGTAAGTCTACTTTTTAGTCATTACGATATTTATATACCGAATTTATTTCTAAAGTCTTTTTAAGGCAGTAGTCTGCTTTACAGGCTTCAAAAAATCTATTTTTTGTTTTGTTTTAAATCTCTTCCAAAACTATCCAAGAATATGTCTTTAAAATTCCAGAGGCCAATTCGACATATTTTCGAGGCTAGAACAGTTTTAGTGACCGAGCATCGAGCAGGTGCGAATGCTCAGGCATACCTTTGAAGCGCGCTTTCTCGAGTTTTCATTTTCACAAGTATTAGAAAACGGTGCCGGCGATAGCAAAAAGAATATATGTCCGATCAAAAAAAACCAAAGTGATCTAGCTTCAGTATTAAATTATCTTCTATTTGAACTAAAAAAGTTGGATAAAAGTATTATTTAAACTACTTGTTTTGCAACTTAAAGTAAATTTTTTTCTTAAAAAAGTAAATTTTTTTTTCAATCTTCGAAAAAATTTGGAATTTTATAACTTCTTCGGTATTTTTTTAGTTCATAAAGAAAAGAAACTTATAAAAATTAAAAGAAAATTGGTTCGACTGTTTCAGATGCATCGCACGACCTCCATCACCGGCACTGATTTACAAGTGCAGACTCCAGGCGCTCCAGAAAAATACTTACAACTTTGAACAAATTTCAATATTTTTTAATAATAAATATTGTTTTTTAAGCCTTAAATATAGTACACTATCGTCTTAAAATTCCGTTTACCGCAATCATTTCCTTCCCTTTAAAAAAAACTTGTTAAAAAACGCTTTTTTCGGCTTCCAAAGCAGACTACTGCCTTAATATTATTTGAAAGATTTTAATTCTTTTATTTATTTTTTTTTATAGTCGATATACAAAAATTCTTATATATTTTTTTTCTAGTAGAATTGTCCTTAATAATTCGGAATTTTTTTCGATTTTATTCGAGTAGAATTGTCTTTAATAAATAATAAAAATATTTTCCAGATCACAAATAAAATGAAATTTATAAATATTATTTGAAAAATAATTTCAACTTTTTACTATTAAGTCTTACCATTTTTTATATAATATATAAGTATCCAGTCCAAACGAAAAAACAAATAGTATCTCACTATTTTTTTATTATTAAAGTTTAATAGTGTGCTTATATCAATGAACGTGACTGTAATGTCTCTTATATAAATATATAAAACATATACGAATGTACATACATAAGTATATGTACTTAGCTTATGTGATAAAAAACAATTTCAAATGGGTCAGGATATAAAAGTTCATAATAATATAAATTTGTTTCACTTCATATATATGTACATACACACATATACAACCATTTATATATAATATATGCGAACTTTTTCAGCTATGCCCACTATTAAGGCATACAATCAGCGCCTGCTATACGAGTGTAATCAAAGCCGCATATACATATGCGTTTTATATATGTAAATGTTGATATCTGCTATTATATAAATTTCAGCAAGTATATACATTTGTATACATATGAAATATACGAGGAAATTGCTCATAGCTTGAGCGAAGCAAAGATTTAAAAGAATTTCCGCAATGTGTTGCTATAAAAAATCCTTGAAGCGTTCTCCAACACACACAGCAGCAAGCAATGCTGCGTGCATCCTCTTCCTCAGCTTTACAGAATTTCTGATTTCATTTACTACACTATTTACTACAATGCTATAGGGTTCAACTGTTCAGAGCAAACTGGTGGGTGGGTGATGGAGGAAAGGGATTACTAACAATATATGTAGGAGCGCATGGATATACAGTAGGTTACACACTTTTACATAGGAAAAGCAATCTGATACTCGGAGTACGCTGCTTTGCTTACTTTGGTTTTTATGAGTTTCCAAGGATATGCTTGGAGTTGGCTATAAAGCGCATACTGGAGTTCAACAGACGGGCGAAATATATATTTATATATATACATACCTATGTATGTATGTTATTTTTTTGTATGCAGCATTTCGTTAGTTTTCCTCCATTTTGCCCCCACATCCCACATGCTCTGTGATAAATAATAAAAGCTGCTCTATAATCTCTGCGTCTACGTGACGTTATTTGTTCCGATAGAGTACGTACGTGCGCAGCGTACGGACCACATTAAACCCATTTCTATGTATCAAAGTATATAAACACATATATACATACATATATATAAAAGCAGGTCCTTGCTTGTGCTGCTGCTGTGTGCCGGTTTAGGTGGCCCTAGCGGCTCCATCTAGCTGGAAGCTAAGGGACATATGCACGTGATTGCGTTTGCAAAAATACATATATACATAAGGATCTACTATATATATTTAGTATATATATGTATATACTATGGATTATTTCCAATTGCACTGTTGCTTTTATTTTGGCCTCGGCGTATCTATCCTTACCTTGCGCGTGCTATCAGGCACTTTTTAAACAATTTCTTCTTTCATTTCTTTGGTGTACATAAGCTTGAGCACCTCCCTATATATATATTTCTTTACCTAAGCACCTCTGCATGTGTATAGTACATTAACATTTGCCTTTTTCTCCCCCCTTTTGACTCGTCTTCTTGTAAATTTTTACAATCGTTAGCCGCGTTGGCTCTGCCATGGCGCAATGAATCCGTTGCTAATGTTGAATCAGAGCACATCCCTACGGTCGAATGTTTCGCAATCACATCTCTGCAATACCATTATGGGATTCCACTTCTTCGCATTCAATGTCAGCACCATTGCAGGTATGTTTAGATGTACACACATACATTGTTATATAAATAGAGAATTGTCTAAACGATATAGATTTTTTCAATGCGTTTAAATTTGAGGGTTTTAAAGCAAGTTAGAGTTTCTGTTGAAGTCAACTTCGTTGATATTTTTGAGGTATTTAGGCTCAATCAGTAATTTAGAGAGTAAAGTAGTTAGTAGATACAAGTCTACAAACGAAAAAACTTAAAAATCTTTGAGAACTTTATAGCTTCTTCGGAACTGTACGTGATTCATTTAAATGAACTCTCTTGAGAATGCTTGAAAGCCTATGATTCTAATGAGAACAAATGTTATATGTATTAAAAGACAGAACAAAACTACCGACAGCTAGTCTCGTAAAATAGATTTAGAAAATGAAAAGAGGTAATGCTTAACGAAATCCTTTTGATTAAATAGTATTTAATCCTAATTGAGGTTAACTCTGTTTGAAAAATTCCTTTAAATAGACAAGTCATAAGAAAACGATAGTCCCGATTTAACTCAAGTACCCGACGGAAAATGGGAGGCAGAACTCGTGACTACTATGAGATTTACTGTAGAGTCCAACATGCCATGAGATTAAAGATGAAATATAATTAAAAAATTCAGCCCAGGAGTTGCATATCTCGAAAGTGCTTTAGATTAACTAGCTGGGAAGATGATGAAATCTGAGTTTAAAAACACTTGAAATCGACTTTTTGATTTTAGTACGACAGGTATAAACTATCTTTTAATGGATCAACGTTAAATACATTTTTAGTGAATATATGATCATTAAAACCGTTGTTGTTGTTGTAACTGCATAAAGCATTCCCCCAAATAATTTTGAGGAATTCTGCCGATTTGACGGTTCTTGGTCGGATATAAATCCGGATCCGTACCGGTTACGTAAAACCGACTGCCGTGCAAACGGTCATTATGAAACCAGTAAAATCGTCAAGAACTATGGCCCTTATTGTTTTCTAAATACCATTATTGTATTATATTAGATCGAACTGGTTATTTTAAAGGTGAATTTTCGATTGAATTAACTGAAAGTGATTAAACCCAAATCTGCAATGATATTTCTTATTTTGATTTTTGTGGCTTACGTAATCTTTTGGAAAAATTGAGCTCTTTCTTTATACCAGTCTTGACAGACCTTTGAAAGAATTTGTAATTATGCGTAGAAAGAACCTTCTTAAATAAAGAGCTGTGATTCCATAATGTAAATAACATAAATTAACTCAGAAGAATGAAATATTTTGGCCATTTCCCTGCAGTTTTATCTTACCAAATGACTCACCTCATCACTGAAAAATCTGCTATAAACAAACGAAACCTAACCTAAAAAAAATTTAATGTCTTATTATCCTTCACGTAAACCCAAACACCTTTAAATTTGTATATGTCTGTATATATAACATCTGCTACAACTAAACACTAGAAATGCCAGCAGTTATTGATTTTCCCAATCAGTCAGTCAGTCGGTTGTCATAAATAAATCTGTGTGGGTACGTAAACGGAAATCAGAAAATTCCATATAAGCATTTGTAACCATCTTAGATGACGAACATATTTGGATATACGTACATATTTGTATATGGAAGTGAGTGTTTTAGTATACAAAATGGCCACAACCAGCAAAATCGCTAGCGGCGCGCAGTGTAACGTCAAGAAAGCATGAAAATATGGCAAATACTTTACTGAAAAAATCAAAAAATAAAAACACGAAAACCAACGCGCTGACTTAAATCTGAATGTAAATACATGCATGACCTGCGCTGATGGCAACAAATCCACGAGTCAAACATACAACATGCGCTGCCAAGTAACCGACGGCAGTTGTAGCATTGGAAATGGACTTTGAAAAAATGGAAAACAAAAAATCGCAAGCAATCGAAGACAAAAACGATAAAAATGTCTGGCGGCCAAATAGAGACTAAACCAAGAGCCAGCGCGCACTCACTCACACTGCTGCAATACACTGGCACGTTCGTTTCGCTTTGTGGGGCACAACGCCGCCAACTCATGCTCCACTTGTGCTGCTGCTAAATGCTGCAGCGTTAAAGTTATTATCTCTGCCATTTGTTAAACTGATTTACGGAAGTCTTCATATTTTTGCTGTTGTTCTTGTTGTTGCTGGCTGTTTGTGGCGCTCAACTTGTTTTTGTTGTTGTTGCGATTCTCATTACTTCCGTTGGCAACGACACTGTTCTGTTGTTGTTGTAAGTACAGAGTAGTGATAGCGCCCCAACAGCATCAAACCTGACGGGTTTGCGCAAACTTCGTGGCAAGCTTTAATATTTCCAGTACCAATGCAAACTAATAGCATGCCAACCTCACTCCCTCCACTCTCACACTAAAAAATAGAACTTTATTTTGTTGTTGCTCATTTTGTTATTGTTGTAGCACCCAAAATGGCAGCGCCAACGCGCAGGCACCAAAACTTCATATATCCACACAACAACGATTTGTTATTGTTTTTGCCGCTAGTTCAATGTGCAGGAAATGGCTGCCAGAGGTCGTCACTGACTTTAGCAATGCAATTGTTGTTGGTTTCTTGCTTTGCACTGGCATAGTAGCATGTGCCAACGCCGCCACCTCCAATGCTAACTCAACACCGCCGTTGTGTCTGTATGTGTGTGCATACAGTGGAGCGCGCCGTGATTGCTGTGAGCACACATAAATGGGGTGTGTTCTCTCTCTAACAGCGCGGTGTGTGTGTGTGTGTGTGTGTGTGTGTGACAACAACAGCATGTGCTCCGCTGTTACTGCTTTTGTAGCGCGCGCACGCGTTTGAGAGTGACTGAGCGACTGCATTTAACGTACATACATACTAATGCATGCACATTTGCATGTATGTATGTGTTTTTGTGCGCGCTGCAGGAGCGTAAATTTCCAAGAATAAAATAGAAAATCAAAATCCCCTGACTAAATTTTTCATTGGTTGGCTGTGATTGCGCGCTCAGCATGTCGGCTGTTAGGCAGGCACATATATTTACATAAATACCAATGCGAAAGCGTACAGACACACACGCATACTACTACTGGCCAACACTCTCTACACTATAGAGGCAGTCACTCAAACTGTTTAGTTTTGGTATTTGGTAGTTGAAGCTCACTGTGCGCCTTTGTATGTATTTTTAAAGCATTTTGTTTTTGTATTTTATTCCACGACACAATTTTCCAGTGCGACTCTGATTTTTATCTCTGCCATTGATAGTTGTTGTCGTCGTCGTCGTCGCTGATATTTGTACGGTTGTTTGGCAATATGTTGAAAAGCACCAAAAGTTATACATACATATACATATATGTATCAATAATATACATATGTATGTGTAAGTATCTACATATATATGTAGCTATTCGTTATGATTTTGTGCGATTAGAAAGGCAATGGCGTTCATTTCTCGATAGCGCTTTTGCATGTTTAGACATTTTTTAGGGGGAAGTCGACTATGGCTGTGTATGTACATATGTATTTGAATGTACATATATGTATTAGATTATGTCTGCATCGTCCAAACTACATATAAAATTATGCACAAATTTAAAATTGTTTACTTAAATTTATTATAGATATCAATGCGTAGGAGCAGAGCTTTTGGCTGGGAAAATAAATTTGTATTAGAACCTAACATAAGAAAGCTAAGGAAAAAATATAATAAAAATAGTACAATAAAAAGAAATGTTTCTTGTACACCGATATGCCCTCTCTCTTGGAAAAAAATAAATCAAAAATGTCTTCCACTACCTGCGCCCAGTTCGGTCATAGTTCTGAAGCTGCCAGCTATCATTGGGAAAATTTAAGATCTACCACTCTTGACTTTATACCGACGGCTTTTTTCCAGCATTTCTCGAACCGCCGGTAGAATGACTATGAAAACCATAAAGTTTAGACTAACCACAATGAACTGAAAAAAAGGCTCAGAGCTTTACAAAAAGCTTCCGCAAATGTTATTTGTAGCTAAATATAGGTCGGAAAAGAGACAATTCAGTCCAATGGATATACTTCCAGTACAAAATAGAATTTAAAACAAACTGAAACATCTATAAGGAAAGTTCTTAAATGTAGCTAGTTCTCGGATTTTGTAAAAAAACTGACATACCTGCAAAGAGGCAGGCAATAGACTAACAGGAATAAACACGGTTAATATTATCTGAGTGCCCGGTCATATATGAAGGAAATGAACAGGCGGATGAGTTAACCGGAAAATCAGTTCACTTAAACTGCCCTGGAGTGTCCCTCAAGCGTTGATTAAATCAATAGATGCTAGAGGAACACCACGGGTATTGGAACATCCTCTAAGAGGCCACCGTCTGAATCTTGGAATAGTAGAATTGGCAGAATGCATGGCATTCGCGGAGGGTGATGAGATGCTAGAACATTATCTTTGCGAATGCCCAGCTATAAGCCGATTAAGAAATGATTTTACGGCTCCCAATATCCCAACCTAATGGAAATAGCGCAATTGGGATAGAAATTGGAAATTGAAAAGTAGGGTCAAATCGGCTGAGTTGTTTAGTTGACGCTTATTAGGATAGTTCTGGCTAACACAATGGGCATAATAATAGTATAGGTGCGGCTGCTTGCGGTCAGACCCTCTTTGCCTCCTTTTTCAACCAAACAACCCAAGAAATTATTAAATCTGATCTCATCATCCTCAACTTACCTACCTTAGAAAAGGCTTAATATCTTGATCCATCCAAAACATTCTATCTTATGAGATTTTTCAAATTCTTTCAAGTTAAAAAATGTCGATTTGTATGTTTTTTATATCTCGTCGTATTGACTCGGGTGCCTAGAGCTAAACTTGGATGTCTCCAAATAAATAATAAAATATTAAAATAATAATATTAATTATTAAAAATAAAAATAATTAAATGAAAAACCTAGAACACTTCGACTTGAGGTTCACACTGCCCAACTCCTCACTCCCCAACTCTATTTATAGAACCCACTGATTCGCACACAGATAACATTTTCTACCAAACCGCTTAAGGCATTATACCAAGAAGATTCGACACTCGGATATTCGGAAGAGCACTTTCCCATAATATTTCGATTTCGCTTTCGAAAGTAATTTTCATGTTATCCAATGCTTCCCTGTTAAACAATTCGCTCAACCGAAAAGAGGTGCTGTAGAATTATCTGAAATCACCGTATACATATACGTAGTCCGTAGTCCTATAGGAGCCGATCCTACGTAACTGAAACGGTGATTTATGGCCGGCAAGCAACTATAACCCATTACTTGTTACAACAATAATAATGTTTGAATATTTGGTTACGTGGAGCTTTTATGGGAATCTCTTGCGATCGCTCTTCTTCTTACTATGCAGATGACTCTTACCATCCAATAGTTCTCGAACTGTTTTCTAAAACATTTTTTAACTATTTTATTCTTAAAATATTTCATTTTCAACGTATTTATTTTGCATTAATATTTCAGTTTACGATGCCGCCGTGTCTCATACCTTTGACTCACAGTATATTAGCCAAGTGAAATACCAATTTATTAGTTAAAATTCTTATAATAATTTTTTGTAATTTTTAGACAGTCCCTACAAGTTCTTCAAACAAATAAAGTATTTAAATAATTGTCAAACCTTACCTGTATGTATGTAGGTGTGCTTCTTCATATCACTCTTTTGATGAAATCGTTTGCCACAATAACTGCAGGGATAAGGCCGCGTATCGCTGTGTATAAGCAGGTGTGTAGACAACGTGCTGGAGCGTTTGAAACGTTTACCGCATTGCTTGCACTCGAAAACCTTCTCCACATTGTGCACAGCTCTATAGACAGGGGTGAGAGAAGGGGAAAAAAGAACATTAGGAAAGTGTTAATGGGAAGTCAAACAAGCTGAACTATTTTATGCAAACTAAAAGTCTTTACGCTCCTTTAAGCCACTGACTTAAGAGCACTTTCAAAAGCCACATTAAAATGTCACAGCGCTGCATTGGTGGGCGTATGTGTGAAGAGCAGTTACATTTGGTTTTTAATTTAATTGCACATGGCTAACAAATTAATTCATTTAAACAATGTAACACTAAACAGTGCACCACACCGAGAGTCCTGTGCGGGCTTACGTCAGCTCATTAAATTTTCACACACACAGAGAGACATGTTTTAAAAAGGCTTTTGGGACACAACATACCTGTGTTGACTCAAACTAACTTCATGTCCGAAAGTCTTGTTGCACAGTTCACAAGCGTATGGCTTCTTGCCGTGATGCGTACGTCGTGAATGGACTTCGAGGCCGTGCGGTGTGGAGAACATCTTTTCGCACTTCATGCATGAGTAAAGGTCACTGAATTGCGGCAGGCCGGGCCATTTGGCCATGTGGTGGAAATGCAGATGCGGTGGATGTGGCAGGCCGAGATGGGAATTTGGCGGCAGACCAGACGTGTCGCCATTTTGACCCGCCTGCAGCGGCACCATCAGATTGCGCAGACGAAAGATATCCTCCTGCGAAGCGGGATGGTAACTGTGTATGCGTGAGGAGAGAAAGTAGACAACAATTTACATATGTTTGAACTGAGAGCCGGCATGCAATTAAATATTTTGCAGCTTTTAATTAAGTTTTTGTTGTTTTAAGTTCAGTTTTTTTTTTTATTTTAATGTTTAACAGTTATGTGTACACCAAATGGAGCTACTTACGCTGAGGTTAAGCCAGATTGTTGACCCTGATGCAACGCAAAGGCGGCGAAGAGTGGAAAGGCGGGCGGTAAGAGTGGTCGTTGAAAGAATGGCGGCTCGTAACCGGCAGCGCCACCTCCACCACTACTACTGCTCACATAACCATTGCGAAACGCCTCGAAGGGATTCATGCCACCCGGTAAACTCACCGCTGTTGGGGACTTCTGCAACGGTCGCACTACCGTCACACCACCATGCGCCGCCGGTTCATCGCGTCGCAAAAGCGCCGACACTGAAAACATTTCAGACTTTTTCGGACTCGAACTAATTAAAAGCTCTGCGGTCGTTGGCGGTGAACTCAACGGACTGGTGCGGTTGTTGTGGTGGTGATGAAAGGCGGGCGGTGGCGGTGAATCCACTTCGAGTTCCACAGAACTCGAACGTGAACGCGAACGCGAACGCAACGAACGTCGACAATTGCTGTCGTCATCGAGATCGATTTGTGATGAGGTGCGCGAATGACTGCGCGATCTTGAAATCATATCGTGTTCGATGTAGGAACGTGGTTCGCTGATGCCGCTGTCACTTAGCGGTTGTTGTAATTTCCATTGTAGTATTTGATTTTTGCTCAATATGCATATGGAGTTGTTGTTGTCTTCATCATGTTTCGCTGCCGGGTTGTTGTTGCTGCTACTAAGCAACGCGGGCGGGTGATGACTGGACAAGTGTTCGGATTTCACCAGACGATTGATGCTGAAGGCGAGCTCATCTGGAAGGGGAAGGGGAGAATGATGTTAAAGTTTTAAATATTCATATTTCCGCAAAAATGTAAGGAAAAAAATTTAAGAATTGTGCAACTTCATTCCTAAATTATTAATCCGTAACAAATATATAAAGTTATTATTTCTTGACATTAGAAAAGTCAAATATTCAGATATTTATATAAATATACAAAGCTTAAAATTGTTCAAGAAATTGCATTAAATTTGTCCACGAAGACTCTAGGCTTACAGATTTTTCTCTAAATAAACATAAAACTCGCTTCCTCAAACATATGGTCAACAAATAAAATCGACATAAATCACCGAAAACATTATTTTCACATTATGCACGCCGAAATTGTAGAAAAAAATTAAAACAAATAAAATCTAGACCAACCGACGTCCACCTGTACAGGCGTACAGGCTCACACTAACCGCACTCCCCTGCACTTGCGCATCTGTCAAGCGCCGCCACTAAATTCACGACAAATCAATCTTTATGCTTGCCTATACATGTGAATGTGTGTGTGTGTGTTGCCCGTGACGGCATCGAATTTCGAAACATAATTATTTTCGTATTCAATCACATAATCCACCTTACATGACCATTAATTCACCCTAATCAACCGCCCAACACACAACACACGCACGCACATACTGTTATACTCAAACAGGCGACGCAACGAATCGGCAAATCAGCATGATCATCAGCCTAACGCCCCTCCCACCCTGTCTTGGCAGTCATCAACTACGCACAGCAGCCACTGACTTGACGTCACAGAGCATACCTTCAACTAGCTTACATATAGCGCGCCATAGAAAATAGCAAGTTACAACAACGGCAACAACAACAATAGCTATAATAATAATAATAATAAAACGCGTTTAAATGGAACATCTGTTCGGTCCACACACAGCCGAGGTAAATGGAGCATGACCAAACACAAAATACACAAACGCCCAGCCAAAACACATCATCAAGGCGCTACAACAAAAATTGTTGCAACAACAACATGCATGCAATAAGCCTGCAAACGATTTGCATTCATGGTGACATTGATATATAAACAGCTAACAAATTACAACAACAACAACAACTTATATATGCGTATAATAATAGCACGTTCTTCAATGTCATTGTGTTGGTGAAGTGCGAGGCAAGGAAAAAAAGGGGTACGGATAAAACGCCGCCAACACAAAAGGACAATCACGTAACGAGCGAGTCTATGGCAGCGAGAGCGGGAAGGGCGGCTGGCATATTTGTACGCATGACGAAATGACGCGTCGCGCTAAAATTGTAATTTCACCAAAAAAAGAAGAATGAAACGCATTCGTAACGCTTTGGAAAATCAAATAGAAAGCAATTGCATGGAGGCACACTCAAACTCACACACGTGGTGTGTTGTGCGGTGTGAAAAGGGTGAAGTGTTGAATGTGGAAAATTGATGTTAACTTTAGGCACAGACAGAATTGTGGCGATCTAATTGTTGCACAATAGGAAATTGATAAATTATTTGAGCGGAAAGGTGTTGATGTATGTAGAAGTTCAGAGGATTATGTCGAAGGAGGGGAAGGATAATCGTGTTGTGATGTCTAAGGCGCACAGATCTTTAATAATATGCATATATTTTGTATAATTTTCGGAAAGAAGTAACACTTCCACTTGGCTGACATCATAAAATCCCACTTATTACAACTAAGCCTAGCTTTAAAGCGTCAATTAGGGCTTTAATTTTATACTTAAGATTCTGTACTAGCTTTCTAAGATCAATTTAGTTAAATTTCTATATTATTTTCTCACCAGTTTAACCTTAAAAGGTGTTCCAACAGTGTTCGCATACAGCAAGCTCGGCGGGTTGAAGTGAATAGTCTCGATATAACAGATATAGCGTAGTACAAAGAACGTTTATATTATGCCAAACTATCAATGTGAAAATTCTTCGACTATAACTTAGAAATAATGCTTCAAGTTAGTCGATGAAAATGAAGCTTAAACATACTGGTTTAAATATGATTCACACTTAGAACTTTCTGAGATCTCGAATTTACAAGACATTTAAGAACGTCTTCTTATAAACAACTCAAATCTTTATATTTCAACTTCGAAAAACATTATTCATAAATTAGATTATAGGAGTAACGGACGTAAAGGACCACATCATCAAAGTGATACTTTCAATATTCTCTCTTGGATTACCCAAAACTGAACATCCGGCAGTTTTTCTGATCTACTCAGTAATGTATTTTAGAAAACAGGCCCACCAATAATAGGATGATGCCATTTTAGCGAATTACAATTCTAGAACACTCTAACATGTTTCTACTAAGGTTATTCATTTTATGGAGACATATCAACGGTATAGGATTTCCTCTTATATGAATAACCCATATATAATACATATTTTATAAAACAGATTTAGGTATTTTTCGGTATCGTTCTCCAAACCATTTACAAAATTTTCTAAGCTTCTATAAAAATCATAAAATAAAGCTCTCGCTGTCTCAAAACACCTAAGACCTCTTATGACCTACGTCCATCAACCTTTCAAGCCCAATGTTTGAGATCTCTTATTTTATAGGATCACACCATCGAAATAATATAATTTTTCTTGGGAACGCAACTAGAACCTCCGCCAGTTTTACAGATATAGCAACAATAACAACAAATAATCTCATGTACATATTATTATTTTGAAATGGACGCATGAGCTTAGGAATTCGATTTTGGGTGTTCTCCCTTTGTTATGGATATAGCTCGGGAAAAAGTGGGCTTTACATAGAGTTGATAGTAATTCTGTGTGGGATTTAACATATTTTTTATGTTTTTAATTTTCAGCTATAAAAGTTCATACTTATTTATTATGAAGCATTTTTGAAATTATTATTAATCTGGGGTTTACCTCATTGCTCAATTCTAATTGCACCCCAAACACCCTCTTTTATACGAAGAGCGAATATGATAAATGTCATAATTTGATTTGCCTACACTAATAGCGCAAATCAAAGGGGGAGTTTATAAGACAGCACATATTTACAAATACCAAAGAATGCTCAAAAGATATCAGTTGACACCCTTAAAGCTCACAGCGATTCAACTATAGACCAAACTCGATAATTTTTACTCGTAATACTCCTTTAAATGGTATATCGGTGTTTATAACGGTATTGATGATGCTGGAGTAAACGTCTAGATTACATAAAATTATAACTTTATATACATTTGTGGATATATACACATGTATGTATATTTGTCGTTTATATATTGCTAAACGCCATCTTCTAACCTCCATTTATCCTGCCCAATGGCTCATCAGCATATAACCGGTAACACTCATAAACTTTTTTTTCACAAAACGTGACTCTATGCGTGGTCGTGATTCTTAGCCAGAGCTTAAATTTAGTTTTCTCGCAATTCATATAACACGGACATTTTTTTATTGGGGTTGTTGCGGGGATAATCAGTTTTTTGTGTGCGACGGCTATAAATACGAGAGGCGGCGTTCTTGCATACCTTTATTAAAGGTTAATGTACGAATATTAATGCAATGTAATTTGATTTATTTTAATGTTGGAGATAATTGAATTTCGTAACGAGAAGGGTATTAATGGCAGCACTGATTAATTGTTTGGTAGATGTTGTTGGGTGTACTATATCGTTGATGCTTGTCTGAATGTTTACAAAAACAACTAAAACTCTTATGATAGCTTCAAAATACGAAATTTTGAATATAAGGATCCAAAATTGACAGTCCCAAAATTTTTCGGGATCAATGATTTTTTTTCAAAATTTTCAACAAAAAATTTTCAAAAAAAAATTGTATAAATTTAGATTTTAGATGAAAAAATCAAAGAACTCTGCATGTGTTTTAATTAAAAATGAATAATAATCTATTTTAATTTTAATGAGATATTTTAGTTTTTTTTTTTATAGCAGAACTTTCTTCTTCATTTTTATTGTTTTAAATTATTTCCTTTTCAAATCTCTCTATGTTTGTGGTAAATTTTCATCTAAATTTTTCAAAAGTTTTCATAAGTTCTCTAAAGTGTCTTAATCTCCAACACTTAACAAACCATTTACAGCAATAATAAACGGCTTAAAAGCATTTATTTTTCAGCTAAGCCAAAGCAACTTGAATTTCCGCAATAGAAATACGCATTCAAAAACATATTTATATTTTACTTAGACTTAGACCATGTTTTTTGCCATAATAAAGCCAAACAACCTGTCGTATACATATAGCACCCCACAACTACCGCACGAGATCAAGTGCAGACATCCTCGTGCGTGCGCCTTACAAGTGTACCACCAGCCACAGCAGCAACAACAACCACAGCATAGACGCAACTCATCACCGGAGGGTTGTGCGGCGAACAGATGTCGACAGTCAGTGTCGTCGTCGTCGACGGCTGCTGGGAGTGAGCGAAATATCGAGGGCGTTCGGACAGGTCGAGCCAGACTATGTCTAATGCGTACAAATTTATGACTTGGTCCCGCGGGGCGCGTGCCGCTTGAAGCATACAGACATACACACATACATACATATATATCGAATTAAAGATGCTCTAATACATTCATAAGCTGGCAAAAATGGGGCGGTTTATTGTTGTTGCTTGTTGATGATAATGATGATGCGGAGACTCATTCGTAGCTCTTTCCATTTTTATTTACTTTGGCCTGCTGCAAGCGTATTAGGGTGTAAAATCGCTCAACGCAGGAACTGGGTGCCCGAGTGTGGGTTACAAAATCCACAATCCTTATTATTATCCTCGTTGTGCCATTTAACATTTGAATTTTGAGCAATTATTCTCTGCGTGAGTGTTGTTGCATTGCATTGTTGTGGCGTTGCTCAACTTCGTAACGTGGGGGTGTTTGCGCTGTTTGGTGTTAAGCCTATAATTATTATCCGGTGGTCGTAAAAAAAGGTGGAAATTAGAAAATCACTCCCATTAAAGCGATTGCTGCTGTTTTTCCGGTTTATACAGCTTTTTTTGAGGAGTGTGAGTGTAGTAGTTTGGTAGTGAAATTGAATTTTAAATGAACTATTGTGGAGTAGCTGTTAACCTTTTTATTGGTACCAATCGCTTTTTATTTACTTTGATCTACAGAAAAACTTTTGGGCTTTAGTAGTGAGAAAGCTTTCTTATGTATTGACCTAAACTCATTCCTTCCCATTGTACTCGCTTGGGTACATAAAAAATATTTTTTTTTAACAAGGGAGTATAATGGGATCGATGGGTGTTCTGTACCTTGTTTTCTGTACCCATGCGAGTACATTGGGGAGAATGGGTTAAAACGAACTTGTCTCTATGAAACTTCTACTCAGTAGTTTAAACTTTAAACACACTTTTTAGAATCCTTCATTGAAACTTTTTTGGAAAAATGTAAAATAAATCCGCATTAGGGAAAAAGCATATACAATTAAGCTTTTCAGATTCAGATTTAAGGTTTTCTTTCATATTAACCTAATAATTAATTTTTCCTTTACTCATATTTGGTGGCAAAACCTTTAAAAGACGATAATTGGCATTCTTATTAGAAGAAAATAGTAAAAGTTGGTCCCAATGACCAACAAATATTAATTCGTTCGTGATAAAATGAACACCGATCAAGATAAAAAATGTTATAAATGCATTGTCAATCCTTAAGCAACATGTTCAAAGGTTAAGAAATGATAGAATTACCTCAGATCGTTCAAAAGAAATTTGATTGTGAAAACAAAGGTCAATAAAACTAGGCAGAGATTACTACTATACCTTTAATATAGTCAGGAAAGACCCTTCATAGATTATGTAATAACAGTTCTATCTCGAAATTCCGAAAGTTTTTAAGGGATTATATACAGTTAGACGGCCGAAAAAAAGTGAATTTTCCAGAATTTTTTCTGAGAAAACTTTTTAATTTATTGATCCAAAAATTTATACACATATTATGGTATCTTTTAACTGTATTTTAAGACTTAGTACTAGTAAAAATATTTATTTGAAAAAGAGCTACAGCTGATCTCCAGGAGCTCCTCTCAAAAAATACGTTTTGCGGTGACCACTATATCTCGGAACTGGATCATTTGAAATTAAAAAACCAAAAAGATTTCGTTAAAATAATGTTAAATCTAATAATTAATCGAAGGAATAAGCAAAATAAATTTTTTTGACAAAATGGCGGTTTCTCAAAAAAAAAAATCGATTCTTCACCGAAATTTCGGCATTAAATTGTTAAAAAAAAAAAAAATATTTATCGGAGAGAAAAAATCTTCGATTAAGTACGAAAAAATATATTTAAGAAGGTCGTGTTAAAATTTGAGACTAATCGGTCTAGCCGTTTTCGAGTAATGTTGGTCACCGACTTTGAAACCGGATCTTGTGTTTCCAACCACTCTGAAACGCCTTTTCAAATTTGCTTGTAACTTTGAAAATACTCACCGGAACGATATGAAATTTTCTGTGTGTATTCTTAAATATGTAAATATATAAATATAAAAAATCGATTTTTTGAAAATTCTAACTGTATATAACCCCTTAAGCATCCAAAGTGAATAAATACTGAAACTCGGGTCGATGTGACCCAGCAAAATTGCTTTTGGGTTAAGTCTGAAGTAAGGTTATACTATTATGTAGCAGTTTAAAGTCCCTAATAAATTAAATAAAGTTTGGTAAAAATCATATTTAATTTTAAATTTAATTTTTTTTTTAATTTTTTCGAAATTATTTTTTTATAAAAAATTTATTTATGATAACTTTTCCAGAAACAATTCGAAGTGGTATGTAGTCAGACAATAAAAGTATTTTATGGAATAATTAATTAAAAATTATTTACAAAAATATTTATGAAATTCAAAAAAAAAAAAAAAAATAGGTAATACTTAAGGTTTTTAAAATTTGTTTTTACAAAGAGAAAAATTCTAAAAATTATTTTCCATAAAAAATTATAAATTTGAAATCTCTCATTAATGATTGTCTGAATAGTATTAGTAAACCAGTTTTGAAACGCATAAACAAACATAATCCTCATTAAACCCTCTATTGTATGTATGTACATATGTATTTATGTGATATTCCCAGAAGTTCAAATTTAGCATGATAAAAACAAACTCGCAAAAAATAAAATCATGAAGACCAAATTGAAGGGAATTTGCTAAAATATACGAAATATACATTGCTCATCGCATTATCACAAAGGTTAAAGGTTATTTTTGAACTAATTTTTGTACTATTAAAGCAAATGGCAGAAGCTAGCTGAACAGGAAGCGATAAACGTGTACCCATTAGAAATTGGGAATTCACGCGAAAAAATCATTGATAAGCAATTATAAACTAATTTACCTCAGCACTGTTATTTTTTAAGATATCAAATCGGTTACCATGAAATGTGATATTTTTTTCTGTATTTTACAATAGACACACTTCATGCTGTACTTTGCATTCAAGATATTAATAATACAATGTTTGAAGGAATATTTTATGATATGCATTTTTCTGTTTAACAACTTTATGTGATTTTGTATGCGTATTTATTTTTATTAATCATTGATACCCAATTTAAAGCGAAGTTGCGATAAATAGCACAGCACAAGGAAATAGTTCGTAAAGCTTTGCTGGCAATAAAGATTTCAGTTGTACACATTTAACCATAAAAATTTATTTTCGTACCATTACGCGCTATAAAACAAATACGATATTTAGCTTTCTCGATTTTTTGCTTGTGTTTTGATATCTAAAATCACGCAAATTTTAAGCAAATAAGGGAGCTTCTACTGTAACAACTGTGTGTGAGCACAAACGTACATGTGTATGTATATATTTACCGCTATATAAATTGAGCGTGCAAAAAAGCGACTATTATTATTTATTTGTTTGTTGTTGCTATTATTGGTTGTAATTATTATTTTTTGTTGTTGTTTTCATTTTTACTCATTTCTCTATTTCTAATATTTATACTCTCGCAACAAATGTTGCTAAAGAGAGTATTATAGTTTTGTTCACATAACGGTTGTTTGTAACACCCAAAACTAAACGAGTTAGATATGGAGTCATATATACCAAAGTGATCAGGGTGACGAGTAGATCCGGATGTCTGTCCGTCCGTCCGTCTGTCCGTCTGTCCGTCTGTGCAAGCTGTAACTTGAGTAAAAATTAAGATATCTTGATAAAACTTGGCACACTTATTTCTTGGCACCATAGGAAGGTTGCTTTCGAAAATGAGCAAAATTGGACCACTGCCACGCCCACAAAATGGCGAAAACCGAAAACACATAAAGTGCCATAACAAAGCCATAAACAAAGCTATGGAAATAAAATTTGGTACAAAGGATCGCATTATGAAGGTGCATATTTGGATATAATTTTTTTGTGCAAGTGGGCGCCGCCCCCAAATATGTTTTTTGTATATATCTCGCAAACAAATGAAGCTATATAAACAAAACTTTCTGCAGTAGTTTCATTTAGCCACTTCCTAATACAGTCCAAAGATGAAAGAAATCGTATAATAACCACGCCCACCTCCCATACAAAGGTTAAGTTGAAAATGACTAAAAGTGCGTTAACTCACTAACGAAAAACGTCAGAAACACCAAACTTTGCAGAAGAAATATTAAAAAGAAGCTACAGTGAGATGTTTTTTACAAAATGGAAAATGGGCGTGGCGTCGCCCTCTTATGGGCCAAAAACCATATCTCAAGAACTACTCGACCGATTTCAATGAAATTCGGTATATAACACTTTCTTGACACCCTGATGACACGGGTGGAATAAATAACACAATTTTGAATTTTTCTGATTCGTTCACTTTATAATATATAAATTAGGAACCAATGTAGCGGAATAAAACTTTACACAATTAGTGCATCATCTCGGGCTTCATTTGTGAAAAAATTGTCGAAAACGAACCATGACTTTTCAAGGCCCCTGATATCGAACATGAAGAACTCAGTGCCTAAGAATAATTTTTCACCGAAAATATAGGTAAATCTCTCAGATATTTTAATGTAATTCATTCCCTCATATAACAGTTTGACTCTGTACCAAAAATGGTTAAAATCGGGTCAAAACTTCCCCCATATCCCATATACCTAATTATAGGTAATAAAAAATTAAGTGAGCGTATAGTCTTCGATAAATTGTATCTTGGTGGTGAAAACGAGTGAAATCGGTTCAGGAATTACCTCTGTCCCTTTATACAATTTATGATGAATTTCGTTATTCTATTGAACTTTATGCCGAATATATGGGTCGAATTGTGTTATCTTTATAAAATTACATCAATAAATTGCGAGAGTATAAAATGTTCCATTGCACCCGAACTTAGCCTTTCCTAACTTGTTGTTTTTTTTTTTTAATTTTTATTGTTATCGCAATATTCTGTTGTTGTAGTTGTTTTTATTTAATTTATTTTTTCATTGTTTGTTGTACTTATATTTTTACAGATTATTATTTGTTTGTTGTTGCTATTATTGGTTGCAATTTTGTTGTTGTTGTTATCATTAATTTTACTAATTTCTGTATTTCATGATGTAATTTTACTTTTTGTTTTTTTTTATATTTTTTTTAATTTTTATTATTGTTGCTTTCTTTTAATTTTTGTTGTTTTTATATTTTTATTATTTTATTGTTATTATTTTATTATTTTTTATTACATTATATTATTAAAAAAATGTATATATAATATATTTTTTAAATTAACCTTTTTCCTATTAAGAACGTATTTCACCATCACCACACCACTGTGCAGCTGTCAACTAACTGTCTCTAACTAATCAACGAGTCGTGCGAGAGTCAGTCAATATAGTTAGCGATCAGCATTTGAAATATCAACTCTTTGGCATTTTTGTTTTTGTCCACTGTGACTTTGCTGTTGCAGCATATTAAAACGCTAAACAGCAAAGAGCAAACAATTAGTTATCAATTTATCAGTGGAAAAAAGGTGTAAAGTTTAGATAGACCCCTGATTTATGAGCGTAGATAAAGAATTCGTGCCTAGGTAGTAATGTCGGAACGTGAATACATACATACATACATACATACGAGTGAAGAGTGGGTAATAAATATGTATGTAGGTGTGTAGATGAGTTGTATCAGTTGTTGTTATTGTTGCTTTCATAGTTTTTGTAGTGCCATAAATGTAAATGAAATATTTTTCAAATATTTTATATGAACATAAGAAGTGTTATTACACGTATGTATATTTGTTTGTAAAAAAAATAAATTATCGATAAATATTATTGTTTTTAATATTATTTTTATAAATTCTCAATTTTATTATTATTGATTTTGTTTTTTTTTTTGAAAATTGCTGCTTCTGATGGTTGGCAACTCATTGATACATACATACAAATATTGATATATTTACAACAACAACAAGTATAATTCTTACTGTTGTTGTTGCTTTTTTATAATCGTTCTATTACGTGTAATAGCAAACTTAACCACCGAACAGTATTTTCCGCATACACACACACGCACACACACTTACCTTCAAACCACCTATAGCTTTCCCAACCACCACTGATCGTTCGTTCAGGAAATCAATCATATAAACTACTCCAGCCTATAACTTAGTTATAAGTGCATCTTTATAGTTTGCCGCCACCAAAGAAAAAAGAAAAAGAGTCACAAACGATCGATAGCAACTAATCGCTAACTATTTGCTTATTGCCCTTTGCATTTATCGCCTCTACATATTGCACACTATGTAATACATACGTATATATTTACACACATACATATATTTACTTTCACAATATTTGCGTAAAGCATGTTATTGCTGTCAACGTTGTAAGCCTCATGTAATTACTTATAAGAAAGTTGTTTACCTATGCACTCATAAAGTGTCTTTACGACAAATCGGCGATTTAACACGTTGTTGTACGAGAATTGATCTATACATTTGTATGTAAATAAAGACTAACAACAAATTGCAGCAATGCATTGCAAACAGTTTTTTTTTCTACTTCATGGGAGAAGAAATTTATGCTCTTCCTTTCGCGTCTTTATGTGTGTTGTCTATATATAAGATTTATGATCCTTTTGACTTTGTGTCGTTGCGTGCCGCGGTTTTAATACTCGAGAGTTTTTGTAGGCTTTTTACAACGAAGATCATTTCAATTAGCTGAGAGGTTCCACAAAGGTTAATAAAAAAATGGAAAAGTAGAAGCGCAATCTTATGTAGGATCCAAGAAGACTCTAACGATAGTCTGCAGAATCTAAAAATAAAGTTTCTTGTACCGAAAAAGACAATAATTTGCTATGCTTTTGTTGTCGTATCAACATTATAAATTATTTTTCAGGAAGTTTTGGAGGTTTAAATCCGAAACAGATCCAGATATGTTATCCATTGTTTTGTGAATGAATCAGACTCAAGCGGATTCAGCAAATCTCACTCTTAACGATCTGAGCCTAAAACTTAGAGTTGGTTCGACTTTTTACAGTTATATGTTCCTTTCTAACTAATATCCTTCTATTATATCCGTCGGAACTGCCCAAAACAATTCTTGGTTGTCTTATTTATTCACAGTTTTATGTTTTTGGATCCCTCTGAGTATAAAAACTAGCCTTCGGATCATAAGTCAACGGGTTTTCTGCCTTCAGATATTGATGAGATATTGGTTATGCAATCCTTAAAACATTTGCAGGGGTCGTCGTCAAAAGGTGGGTGTCTCATCCGAGGCTTTCTTCGATTTTTCATTGATACTTCGTTTTTATGTGGTGGGTCCAAACCCTACGCACAACCGCAGAAGCGGGCTCGCATTCAAACGGGTGTTTGTTAGCTACCCAGAGAATACTTGGTCTAAAACCGGAAGTCGTGAACTGCTTGAATCATGTGGAGAAGAATCGCTTCTGGCCACTCCCAAGTGAATGACAATCAAAAACTTTCCTGACTTACGTGATCTTCTACACATGATCCCATCATAGTTCTGCGAATAAAACGACAGCGGCTATGCTGACTAGGTCATGTTGTCCGAATGGACGAAAACACTCCTGCTCTGAAAGTTTTCGATGCAGTACCCGCCGGAGGAAGCCGAGGAAGGGCAAGGCCTCCGCTCCGTTGGAGGGACCAAGTGGAAAGCGACCTGGTTACACTTGGAATCTCCAACTGGCGCCGAACTGCGAAGGAAAGAGAGGACTGGCGCGCTCTCATCGATTCGGCTATAACCGGCTAAACGGTTCAACGCCCATCAGATACATTGGTTATGCAATGGAGGCCTTTAAAACAAACAATCGGAAGAAATAAATTATTTATTCCCGATAAAGTAGGAAAAAATAATAAAATCAACAAAATGGTTGTGGATAGTATTATATATAGCTCAGTAAAGGCAAAAATATGAAAAATTGGTAATATAAGATACTTTTTCAACCACTTTTTTCGAGAAAAGAGGGAGTCCTGGTATAAAAATATCAGATTTATGGATTTTATATCACCTCCAGCTATAAAACAATAACATGTGCTCCAGCGAGGACGGAAAAAGAAACAACCTAAATCACTCTCTTCAAGAGGCATCTCATATAATAATGTGCTCATTTCATTTCTAAATGGCTATTCACAAAAAACCAGAGAGAAGTTTATTAGTCATGTAACTATGTTTTTATTAACAGATTTGTTTGATATTTATATTTTCTGAAATCAGAAACCATCCGGTACCGAATAAAGTAAGAATATTCCCATACAAGGGGTACTTGCCTGATGACCTTTAAATATATTATTAATTATGCTAAATAGAAAATTTAACGATGGACAGAGCGCCATTTTAAAATCTTACAGTGGAACCCGAGAATTTCATATTTGAAATTAAGTCAACATATAATGTTTTAGGCTTTTTTATTTTTATTTTTTTTGTATTGTTATAATATATATATATTTTTTTTTAGAATTTGACTTTTTAAAATTTTCAAATTTTTTACCTAAATTTTTGTGTAATTGCCTCACTGTGCAGTGCCAATGCATGCATGTTTTATGGCAGGGATTTGATAATTCAATATTTGTTCATTGGTATTTGGCTGCCAAAAATGCCAATACAAATATTTTGATTGCACACCACTAAATGTGTACATACATATGTATGTCTGTATGTATGATCTACTATATAATTTGTATTAGACAAAAATCGTTGCAAGCCTTTGCCACAATTATGTCCCAAATTTTTTAATGTTTTTTTTTTTGTTTTTTGGAAATTTATGACCAACCAATAGCTGCAATACGAATTGCATGCGACATGCGTTTGCTGCTCATAAATCAAGCGGTGTGTGAGTGAGTGATAGAGTGTATGAGCAGTGAGCGGCGGCGGCGTCCGTGCCTGCGCTGTATTGCCTGTTCAATGCATGTTCTATTGCTTTGATAGTGTGAATTTTTGGCTGGCAGGAATTAAAAACGCTACAATTTTGACAACCAATAACTGTCAGAGATAGTGTTTGAGGTGCGTTCGGGAGTTGGGTGTTTAGTGAGTGGACAAGTGAGCGTGCGGCTGTGCTGACAGTTGTGTATATATGACAATCACTCTGTTGCTTGCAAAGTGACTTTTGCACCGATATGTAACTCAAATCTGTATAGTTTATACTACATATATTTATATTACTATATATCAATCAGCGAGCGTAATTGTTTGGAGTGTTTAATAAAAATTCTCATAAATTTGTGCCAGATTTCATACGGAAAATTATTTTTAACAGTATCTATTGCTTTGCTATTACAGTTATTACTTGCTTTTTACCATTAAGATTTATTACTACCAATTTGTTGTTGTATGTTTTGTTATTGTAAAAGTTTGTTATTGTCTCTAAGCATAAATCGCTCATTGTCAGTATTGCCACTCAAGTGTTGTTGTGGTAAGAGTTTTAGTTTAATACCAATTTTCATTTTCATTTATTTTTTGTTATTTAAACGCTGATTTCATTGATTTTCCACGCAATAACAACAAAAATATTTGTGGTTGCGTTTATTTTTATTACATTTTAGATTTTGATTTGGTACCAACACACAAGTAACCCTCTAAATAAAAACAAATTGTAGCGCAACAACAAAAAATAAATATATTCAACACACAAAAATATATTTTAAACTCTCCAAATAATATATGTGTACAAATATGCTCGCCATTAACAATAATCATTGCTGTCCGCCGCTATATATTTTAGTTAGCCCGTCGTCTGCCGTTAATGCAATTCAAAAAAAAGTTTAATTTACAATCGCGTACATAATAATAAATATAATTTCGGTTATCCGTATATACCGTTGCGTTTTTTATATTAATTAACATCGTTGAATTGTTTGTTGTGATTTAAATAGCTCGTTTTCTGTATAATTTTGTGCTTAAATATTGACCAGATTACGCTGAAGAAATATTATACCAGTCATATTGAAGTGAATTGATTTGAGTAAGATTGTGTTGAGTTGCCACCAGCCTAAAATATATGGGTCTACGATTGGCACTATGCACATACATACATATATTATATATGTAAGTATAAATATGTATGATAGTATGGTTGCAGAATTTTTGAGGGGAGAGTGCATAATTTCAATTGTGATTTTTTTAATATTTAAATATTACTTGGAGTTTAATAAAAATAATAAAATAATTAGATTCAGGAATTATGTTTCATAGTAAATTTTTTATTTTTATTTTTTATTTTTTTATTTATTTTAAATACTTTTAATTGAAAAGATATATTACAAAATTAGATTATTAAAATTAATAAAATTAAACTTTTTTATAATATTTTTGACAAACCCTTAAAATATTATTTTATTGTTTCTAAAAAAATATCTGTAATATCCACAAATTATTAAAAAAAAATTTACTTAAAGTTCAAAATTATTTTGAAAAAATTATTTAAAGCAAGAATTTAATTTTTAATATTTTTATTTTATTTTATTAAATTAATTTTTAACATGTTTTGTGCAATCCATAAATTTAAAATTTCAATAATTTTAATCAAATGTAAAATATTTACAATTAAAATTATTTTAATCAAATATAAAATATTTACAATTAAAATTATTTAATATTAATTATGTTTCATTATTAAATATATTATAATATTAAATATATAATTTTTCTAAAAAAAAACGACTTTAATATCTAAAAATTAATAAAAAAAATTTACTTTGAGTTCAAAATTATTTTCAAAAAATTATTTAAAGCAAGAATTTAATTTTTAATATTTTTACTTTATTTAATTAAATTAATTATTTAATTCTTAATATATTTTTTTATAATCCTTAAATTTAATATTTTAATAAATTTGGTAATTTTAATTAAAAAATATTTACAATAAAGATGTTTGTTATTATTTGTAATTTTTTTAAATTAATTATTTAAAAAATTAAATAAGGGGAACATATTAACAAATCATTATTTTGTTGTTCTTATTTTATTTTGTTGCAATATTTTTTCAATTATATATATATTTTTTTTTTGTAATTAACTTGTAATTTTAATTAAAAAAAATTACAATACATATTTTTTTATTTTTTGTAATTTTTTTAAATTAATTTAAGTAATTTTTTAAATAATTAATTTGGAAAATTAAATTAATGGAACATAGTAAAAAATCTATGTTTCGTTGCTCTTATTTTGTTTTGTTGCCATAACTTTTTAATAATATTTTGTTTTTCTGTCTTCCTCTCCCACTCCACTATGTACTTAATCTTATATGTATCTCACCCACACATTATACACTCTGTACTCAGCCTTAGTGTTAAAAGCACGTAGCGTACCTTTGACCATTTAGGGGGCTTGTTTCCCTAAATTATGCCCTCCCCGGTTAGCTAATCTATCAAAGCTAGCAAATTTATACGACTTATTTGGCGTTCAAGTGCACACCCATTGCCCTTAATATGTATGTGTTTGATTTTATTTCGCAATTTACTAAAAATAATTTATGTCTAATAACTCGTCTACTCGAGTGTTGAATTGCTTTTAGTACTCGTTGAAAACTGTCACTGTAGTGCTTATTCGGCAAACGATGTGGTTGAAGTACAAGGTGGATTAGGGTAGGTCTAAAAAATTTTAATTGGGACATTTTTCCAAATTTACCTTTTCTAAACTTTTAAGTTTAAGATTGGAAATATTTAAGTTTTTTCTAAAAAAAAAAAAATTTCAGAAAAATTCCAGATGTACATCACACCCTAATATGCTTCAATTTCCAACAAAAATTATACATTTTTTATATAATTATGCATAATGACAACATTTAAGTGAGTGAAACTAAAAAACAATACTTTGAAGCTTTTCGGTGTCACCCTAACGCACATACATATATGAAATTACTCGTGCTTTAACTGCATTTTCTTTGAAAATTTCAGAAATTCTTCCATAACTAGTCACAGCATTTGTTAATCAAGCATTTTGACAGCTTAGGTGATCAATCTGTCATTTAATTAAAGCGTGATTTGTCATATATACCAAGTAACTGTAAAGTGTCAACTTGTCAGCAAATGCAAAGTGTGTGCGATTTCTTCTGGCTGAGCTTTTGTTGAAGACAGCAGTTCGGCGCGTGTTTCAAAACAAACTTATATACAAACTTCGTAGCTATTAAAAAAGCCTCGAAAGAACTAGATTTATTTCTTCAATTAATATGCGTAATTGGTCCAGTTAAGATATGAATATTTAGTGTTAGAAAGATGTGAAGAAAGATAATTGTATGTAGAAGCCGCTTTATATTTTTTAAGGGAAATAATAACGGTAGTTTCTAATATAAGAACACTCGTTTTTGGAAATAAGACGATTCGACATACTAAAATATTTATAATCTGAGATGTGTGCATAGTTGTATATTTTTTTCATAATTATAAGAATCGATTTAGTGTCATTATGACATCAACTTTGGCAAAACTTTTTGTTTTCAACATTCATTCGTACTATGTATCATCAAAACGTTATCGTCTAGACCTGACCTCCACGTATGGATGGATATGGGGTCCTCCAGAAGAAAATCGTTCTTTGGGTTCAAGAGGTCGTCACTTGCTTTCTCTCACTTTGAGATAAATGTGTCCAACAGATGGTTTAATGATAAGAGTTGTAGGAAAAAATCACAAAGCTTATAGAAGCTTACTTGAGAACCCTGGTTATTTGAGAACTCAGCTTATTTGAGAACTTAGGAAGCGCTTGAAATATTTTTGTGTTTCCTGACTGGATGGACTTCAGCTTCGTGAATATTTTTCTTATGTTCCTTGACCAAAACCTACGGTCTATTATATAATTAGTATCGAAGACTCGCTTATGGAATCAGAAGTCGTATCGGTAGTCGGTGGAATACATTTGCGACGAATATGAGATATTCTGTTAGACAGGGTCGCGGAAGAGAGAATATGAGGGATTCTATAAGGTTTAAAGCAATAATATATAATATATGAAACGGAAAAATCGAGTTTTAAAACACCTAAAAGAATTACATGACATTTCTATATATGCGATTTAATTAAGAAATATATTTACTCTTTATACTTTAATACCTATCAACTATAAAACCAATATAAAAGTATTTTTCAACTCTATTATCCTCTAGGCTGCTACTATCAACAAAGTTGAAATTTAATTACATCAAAAAGAACCTTTAATATACATATGTACACATGCACGTATGTATGTATCTATGTGCCACCAGTCAAAGCATATGACAGCTGAAAGCAGAGCCTAGAAAACGCCCGCGCCACAGCGGTTGGTGTGAATTGTTGAAAAGTAATCACATTTCAGTTGTTTAAGCCAGAAAGATTTTTTGGCAATACACAGCTGTCAGTATCACATGACAAGCAGGCAAAAAACACACACACAACAACAACAACAACCAAAGTGCAAAAACAATATGTAACACATACGAGAAATGGCAGCGCTGGAAAAAGCAACACACAAACAATTGTTTATATAGAAGTATGTATGTATTGATGTACGAAAAAATTTACTGTGGAAAAAAAGTGGCAGCATAAATCCACGCTGTAAGTCCTGCATGAGCTTTTGCTGTGTGACGGCGCAGCGTCAACAACTTTGAGAGACAGACAAGCTGTGACAGCGCGAAATATATGTTCGTATATACATATACAGACAGATATATGTATGTATGTATGCAGGTATGTAGTAGTCATATAAAAATTCATATTTATTCACACCTACGATTGGTTATACTATGCCATATAAATACATATATGTATACATACATATATAATGTAACAGTTGCTACATTGTTAGTGTATGCATATGAAAAAGTGTCCTGCGGCATTTTATACAATATTGCAATATTTCTGTGTATTTCTGATATCTAAGGCAAATATTAAAAAAGAAAATTGCGTGAAATCCTCTTAAACTTAATTGAAAATGCTTTATAAATATTCGCTGCAGTTTTCGCTTTTGTGTTTTTTGGACAGTTTATAATTATTTTTATTTTTATTAATTGATATGTGGGAGTGGCTATAAATTAATTCGAGACGATCATATTGGTTAATTGTTTATTGGTGACAGGGCTGAAGCCCACTCTAAAAGACTCAAAAACAGGTTTCTTAAGTTAAGTGCTTTTATAATCATTTTAAGCAATTGTTATTTTTTTTTTAATTTTTCCAACATAATGATATGAATTTGAGTTCCCACCACTATTATATATATATTATTCACGAAAATACATCAAATTAAATATTTGAGAAAGAATCATTATAAGATACTTATCACTTATCCAAAGCAAGTTGGTACATTCAGATGATCGAAGTAAAAAATCTTTGAGCGACTGAAAAATCGGATGAAAGCGATAAAAACCGAGGAATATTTTCGAAGATTCGTACGTAAACAGGGGCGAACGCAGGGGGGTTTTTGGGGTGTTAAAACACCCCCCCAAAGTAATTGCATTTTTAAATAATAGAATTTAGTTCTACATAGTCATTTGAAAAATTGTAATTTGTTGTTTTCAAAGCAATCTTTCTGCCGACGATGTATGAATATGTAAAATATATGAATACATTAGTCACTAACAGGGTTGCCGTTTTGATACATTTGTATCTTTTTTGATACTTTTTTTTCTAAATTTTGTGATTTGATAATTTTTTTGTTCACAAACGGCCTATTTTGCTACTTTTCTGCTGATAGAATTTAATTTTTTGAAACTATGAAAATGTTAAACTAAAAACAAACCTATTGTATCTGGATAGTATTAAAAAGTTGTGGGAATGTAGGCCATTTTTTTAATTCGCTTCAAAGTAATGAGTTTGCCTTATAACTCTGTGGCTGCTGAACTGGATTTTTTAGTTTTAAGGGGAATTGTGAGTCGAAAATGGACTTCTTTTGAAAATTAGTTCTGAACTGAAAAGTCACCAATAAGGTTTCTATAATTTTTTTTTATAGTTTATTGTTAATCATAACACAGGAAAACTAAAAACTCATTTATTATGACTTTCAGTTTTCGTTCCATGAGCAAACTGTTGTGAAATAAATTTAAATTAAAAAAAAAAATTATGCTATTTGCAAAAAAATACTTGAGTGTCTTAACTAAAATGTCTATATTTTTAATAAAAACAACCAGAAAAAACTGGTCTGAATTAGCTACACAACTTTACTTATTATTTGTTTTTCAAATGAAAATTTTCAAAACAGTGCATCGTTTTTTAAAGATTGGAGCAACAATCCCTATATCTGTCGCTTCAAGTGAACGCTCGTTTTCCTCACTTCGCAGGCTTAAAACATATTTAAGAAACAAAACTGGAGAAGCACGCCTGAACGGAATGGCTCTCTTGAATATCCATAGAGATATAGACGTGACGGAGGAAGAAATTTAAAATGTTATGGCCCAAAATAAAAGAAGATTAGACTTCAATTTGTAAATAAAATAATGAAACATTGTCCATATACCTAGAAAACAAACAGGAGATTCGGGACAATGTACGGTTCTGATAAACTGGTATTTCTGTGACGAACTGACGTTAAACTGACAGAAATATGTACGTTACTGGTTACCCGTCGATGAAAAGTGTAAAGATCAAGGCATGAAAAGCTTCCTATAAAAGCTTTGAGGCGTTCAGACAGGCGCTGGAGTTGAAGAAACAGTACTCAAGCATACTAGTGGGGATATTCAAAGTACATATGTATATTATTAACCTCAGGCTAGCTCCTAGTCGGTCTCAATGTGAACTAAGACATTTCTGAAGTGAAACTAGTTGAAAATTCTCTATCGTCCCTTTTTAAATATAACTGTACTACAACAACACCAAAAAAAAAAAATCTCAAAAAACTATTTTTCCTTGCAACATACATTGAAACTAAATACATACAAACATACATAAATAAGTATGTTCAAAATCATGAAAATATCTCAGCATTCTAACTGTAAGTGTAGCGCTGTGATAGGTTAGTCACCCACACGCCATGATGGACACTGCGAAAACGCCAACAAATACGCCATTTTCACAAATCTGTTGTCCTCTCAACATTACAGCGCACATGCTTGCGAATACACAGATATTTGTATATGTATGTGTGTATGTATTTATATTTGTCTGTATGTGTTAGCGCCACAAAAATTCGCCATTGCTGCTACATAATGCTGTTTGCACAACACTTCAAGGCTAGAAGGTTCGCATTATATATGTACATATCTCTTTGTGTATATAGCTGCAAATATAAACATATATTTGTAGATATGTATGTATATATCACACCCGCTCCGACATCCTCTTTCATTTATCCTGCTGTTATGGATTTTTCAATCAAAAAATCTTTGCATATTCGCTTTTTTGTTATTGTTTTTGCATCACACTTATTTTTTTTTTGTCGCTGCCTTTCGCCTTATTTTCCACCATTCATGTACATGTGTCATCCGCTTGGGAGATTTACGCTTGCCAGCTCAGCGCACAATGATCCACAAACGGAATAATGGATTTTTGGATTTTCTCTTTGTCTGTCGCTTATTATTGTCCTGTCGTATATATATATATACATACAGACACGCTGTGTTGGCGGACAGCGCTTTAAAATCACACATTACTCAAATTAATTTTAATTTTTTTTCTCAATTTGCTTGCGTCCATTTTTCATGTTTTGCCATTTCGCTTTATACTGCGACTTCGCTGTTGTTATTATATACATTTCTACATACATATGTTTGTTTGTATTTGTATTTTTTGCTTTCTGCACTCTTGTAACACTGTCAACGCGTGGCTCATCGTCGCCAGTTTTAATTAACTGGGGAGTACACAACGGCTCCGCAGGCAAGTGTTCTGTGCGGCGATTTGATGAAATGGCTGAAGTGAAATTCATCAGGTGTAATGTATGCGATATTTTAAAGTTTCAGGCAATTTAATTTTGATTTCTATATGACTTTTATGAGAAATTGTCATAATAATTATAATGTCATAACAGCATTAAAAAATATTAAAGCCGTAGTCAATATAATTAAAAAATTCCAATCTCAGATATCGATGGTTTTGATTTATAACATCAAAATTTAAATTTATTCAATTTTCGTATTGAAATTTCAAAATTCGTTTAAATGTAGAAAAGCTCAATTTTTTCGTAAAAAAAAAAACATTATATAAAAAAACTTACTTAAAATTTTTGACATTATTACTTCAAAATACTTAATTCAGTAAATGAACTATTTTTTTTAGTTCTACTGAGTGACTACATAATTTTCTGGTTACTTTTGGAATTAAAGTTATTAATTTCCAAGAAACAAGGCTCCAACGCCAATGATTCAAAATAATGTGAAGTTCGTCGTTTCTACAATTAACTTTTTGATCTAGTGATAGATTGAGGTTAGGAATATTCAGAAGCATACATATATGTTCTTCAATTAATTTTTGAAATATAAATAAAGTTTGATAAATGTTTTCATGAATCTAAAGAGCCCCAAAATGCTTCAAGAAAATCATATTAAATTATCAGAAATAGTCTTATCAACGTAATATTCTTTACATAATTTTGTGTTATATTTTATGTGTTTTTTAAATTAATATTAATATTAATTAATATTTAATTTTATTTCACTTTTAAAGGTTTTTTTTTTTAAACTAAATCAAGAAATATATTTTAAACAAAATATCTAATTATATTTAATAAAAAATCTCAAATTATTTTTGATACTATATTTAAATTGAAATAATCAGTCAGTTTTAAATAGCTCATATTGAAAAGAAATATTTTAGAAAAAAACTAAAAAAAAAATACTTTAGAAAAAAACTAAAAAAAAATACTTTAGAAAAAAACTAAAAAAAAATTTTAATGTTCAGTTTGGAAAAATTGTAAACATTTCAATGTAAACTTATTTGTTTTTTTTTAATCGTTGTTGAAATATTTTTAAGAGGGAAAGGCATTTAAAATAATTCGAATTTGGTTACAACATATTTTTTTAATCTAAAAGAATGAAATTTTAAAGATTTCGCAAATTACTTTACTTTTATGATATACAAATTCGTAATTAGATTCCATTGTAAATTTTTCATCCTCATGGTTTTAGTCGGTTTGTGTAATAGGAAATCAACAGCAACAAATCCAAAATATTTGTAAAGCTGAAATATTAATTTATAGCATTATATGCCAAAATCGATTTTTTTATGGTCATTGGACCAAACTAACTTTTTCCAAACTTTTTTTAATCATAATATCTTAAAAAAATCAAAAATATTCGAAGGCAAATATTTCGATTTCGAAGGCTAACTTCGAAAATCGGAGAACGTGCATTTTCCTTCAAAGTTCGAAAAAATGTTTTTTTTTTTTAAAGTTATTATGTTGTGAAAGAATTTTTCGGGATCGAGAACTTTTGAAACTCATTTCGTTTGCATAGAATAAGAGATGGTATTTTACTTAACCTGAATAGGAAACAAATTCATTTCGATCATTATCTAAATCTATAGCAAAGTTCTATAAAAATATCAAGTTCTTATATTTAAATATATTTTGAAAATTTTGGCACAAATATTGGATAACTAATGTGAACTACATTCTTTTAAATTATAAATATCATATAAATGAAATTAGTCCTTAGTGATCGACCTGATCGTGTTTGAGCTAAAATATTTCTGTGAAATAATTTATATTCGAAAATGAATCGCATAAGTATGAATATTACTAAATTTAAACTCAGGTAATTCAATTAATCTAGTTTTGTGAAGTTTGTAGTTTTCAAAGCTATTATCTCAAAAAAAAAAAATATAATACAGCTAAATTTTCATAACTCGAATTTATAACTCGAAGTCATCCATAACTCGAAACTATTGAATTGGCAACAGAAGTCAAAATTGATACAAGTTACCTTCTATAACTCGGAAGTCTCTCTAACCCGAAGTTTTTTGTTGATTATGGTGATTCGAGTTAGAGAAGTTCCACTGTATATCGTTGCTTAAACCTTAAGACTGTAGATTAATAATTCCAAGAAGTGTAAAAACAGTCCTGTTTTAGGAGCTCCTGTATATTTTATAAAGTTTTGAACACTTTTATTAACATTATGTAAGACTACTCTTAATATCATCTCTAATTTTGTGCCAAATCTGAGATTTTGTCGAATTTTTTAATTTAAAAAGAGAAATAGTAACTTTTTGCGTCAAAAAACACGGTATTCCAAATTTTATTTCAGACAAAAAAATTAAGACAGCTGTCACTAAATATACAGTTGAACTTCCATATTTGAACCTCTATAACTCGACGGTCTTCATAACTCGGAACTCTTGAATTGGCAATAGCATTTATAATTAAAATTTCATACAAATTTCCTTCCATAAATCAAACTTTTCGACCAGGGTATAATACATAATTTAAAATTTAACTAACGAGGCAGGTTTAGTTCCCAAAAGACTAGCAAATATAATAAATTCTAGTAATAGTAGTTATTTGGAGCTATGACTAAGAAACTTGCTTAAAGTTGTTCTATATTTAAAGCACTTTCCGAAAACTTATTCAATTTCAATTAATGAGCTCCAATAATCGAGTGACAACTGCACAATTTCATATAAACATTCAAACAAATATATTTTCTCTCAAAGATTTCGCAAGAGGCTATTTTTTTAAGAGTTGAAACACACATTTTAACATTTCCACACAATCACCAACTTCACAAAAATCTCACTCTCTTCACTTACCGTCGGCGATTTTCTTTTTCGGCAGCACAGCTTTAAAAGCCGACACCGGTTGATAATCTTGCGTTTGATCGCTGCCATGCTGTTGCTGCTGCTGTTGGACGCGTTGTTGTAGTAATTGTGTTGGATTTGGTATTGTTGTTGCTGTTGTTGTGATATTAGAACGCATATTTAGATCGCGTAACGGCAAATTAGCCGCTGTGCCACCATTGTTGCCACTAACAAAATTACTAGGGAAATCAGCGGCAACAGCGGGCTTAAAATTACCCAAACTATAGTCGAGCGGTAAATGATGTTGCTGTTGTTGTTGCTGCTGTCGCACAGCGGCCGCACTGGCTGTCGGTGGCAAAGTGTGTGTTTGGGGCACCGACGGCAATGTTGTAGGCGCTGGCGTTTGCTGTGTGGCAGCCGACGGTGGGTGTGGTAGATTCGTTTCCATTTTCACAATTTCCATGTTCGCTTGGCGCGTGGGAAATTATTTTGTGGCAAATTCTTTTAATTATAATAATTTTTTATTGTGAATTTTAGAAAATAATTTTTTTGGGAATTTTTTATTTTATTTTATTTTTTTTTAATATCACAGTAGCACTAATTTTTTTATTTTAAATTATTTTTTTCTGTTTTACTGCACTTGCACTTATTTGTTTTTATTTTTATTTAATATTTGTTTAACTAAACATTTTTATTGTTAAATTTATTTAGAAAAAAATTCAAAAAAACAATTTTGTTGCTCATGTTTTGTGGAATTTTTTAAATAATTTTTTTTTATTAAAAATGCTTTATTGCCACATTTGTGCCTTGCACGCGTAACGTTAGTAACAAAAAATTGTTTAGAGTTAAACTTTCGCGTTCCGTCCGCTAGACATTATTTTCACTATTTTATGTATTTATCCGCCAGTTGGTTGGTGTGTCTTCAGCGTCATCTATTGTACTAACAGTAAAATTAATCACTGCTTCAGTGGCTACCATCTGCAACGTCGCAAACTGAGTGAAACTGATTTCCGAAACTGGCGCTGAGACTTCTCGTTGCCTGCCCTCATATGTCGATGCAAACATACAAACATACAGACATATGCCCGCACTTGTCGTTATCGTTTTATGCTGCAACCCCCGCGCACGCTTTAACACTGTCACAGCACTGTTGTCGCACTCCTCATACCGTACACAACCTGCCAAAGCAAATATACAGTAGTTGATGCTGTACATATGTATGTGTACATATGCCGCACGGTCCAGCGCGCTATATGTCACACAGTTAGTTACCCCAACCGAGTAGTAGCTATTTGGCGTTGGTGGTGGCTGAGCGGTTCAGTCGTTTTCAAAAGCTAAGCGCCGGAGAGCGCGGGTGTCGGTGCTGCTGCTAGTGAATGGAACGCGCGCGTTTGGTAATGGCAGCACTGGCGAGCGAAAACGAAAACATCCCCACCCAACTGGTGGAATAAAAACGCCAATCCGACGCTTCCAATTGATACGATTTTTCGACTTAGATTGGAAGAAATCAAGAAAGCCAACTAACGGTAACGACGATTGCGATTACGACGACCGCGCGTCTACGTATGGGTCAACGGGTGCGTAGAGAGCGAGAGCGCGCGCGCTTGTTAAAGGCTATGGTGCCAATGGGTCGTAAGCAGAGTTTTGTTGGCGTTTATAGCGGGCGTGCGCTGACCATATATGTACATATGTAACAACAAGAGCGCTTCAAGTCAAAGAGCGCGGTGATAATATTGAACTCTATATGTATGTATATATCTACAAATATTTATGTGAGGTCCAACGTAATGTAAAATTCGCTTAATGAAAATCTGCGCTATGTAACGGCATGCGATTTACGACGCCGCTTTGTATTTTCTACTGCGATTCTGTTTGTAACGCGCTGCTGTGGCGACGACCACTTACTGATACCGTACCGTTGAGTGCGGCGCAAAAACTGATTGTGTATGTCGCAGTGAGGGAGCGTAAAGCGATCGAACGCGCTGAGCGTTGCGCTGAAGAGCGCGCGCTGCCGTCGCATTGTCGCTGCTGAGTGCGCGTTCCAGTGCCGTATACACTAAAAGCCACTTAATCGCGTGTAATTGTGGCGATAACATTAAGATAACAACAACAATAGGCTGCGCACTGTTAGCAATACCACAACCACAACCACCACGACCATCATTATCTCAATAGCGCCGCGTTAACACCACCAAATCAGTGGTTGACAAACAACAACTAAACGTTGGCTTCCGGCACCCTTGTGCGCTGTGCGCTTTCCATTCTTTTCCAACACACACACGTGTTGACTCCATATTGTGCGCCTAACGGTATAATGTGCGAGTGAGCAAGTAAAGCGGTTGCTTGTTGCGCTCTTACTAGTGTGTTGTTGTTTTCCAATTGGAAGCGTACACAAGCGCTAGGTTTCCAATAAGTGCGCGCTCTCGGTAATTCTTGGAGAGAGCGCGCACTAACTTGTTGTTGTTATTGCTTAGTGTACTTCATATGTGTTGGGGTGATTAAAGCTGTTGTAGCAGCTAACTGTGATTATTCCAAGATTTTGTGTGCCTTGTTATTGTTTTTATTACAAATACTCTTGCGCAACCACTTTCAACCGCTGTTGTTGTATTGGAATTTCGGTACGTTGTGGAAACGGTACCAGTGTGTGAGTGAAACGGAGGCGTTTTGATTTTAAATTTTTTTCAGCTTTCAAGTGTATGCGCCATCTCTTTCGTGTTAAGATGACTGCCTGTTGCTTCGTGCACGCCCACTTTTCGATATGGTGGCTAGAGATAAGCAGTTATTTTATATTTCTTGGCGTTATGAGTATATGTTAGTGTATTTTTCACTTCATTTTTATTTTATTTAATTTTCTCCTTTTTTATTTTTAATCTTTTTCCGTAATTTTTTTTTTCAAATTCCCCTTTTGCCCGCTTTCTACCTTCGTCAGTATACACGCCCACCTATTGTAGCTTTTAAAAAATGTAGTAAGTTGCTTCAAGCATTTTAAGTGCAAATCAACTTTTTTATTATCGGTTTTCTACTTGATTTCGTTCGTCGTACTTTGATAATTTTTATTGAATTTTATGAGTTAGTATTTCATTGCACTTCTTCAGAGGTGCAAGTGCATTGAAGATACTTTAATATTCTACTTATATACGATTTTTTTGTCGAAGCCATGCAGTTCATTGAATATGAAATTAATGAAGTCAAGAATTTCTAAAAAAAAATTTTAAATGGTATGCAGCTGATAAGCTTTTTAAGTGAATTCCCTGATTCGGTCGTTCTCACTACCGTTAGGTCTGTTTAAATGGAATGGACCCCGATTTTTAACCGGCATAGGACTGTCAAATTTGAAACATTTCTCACAATTATTTGGACTCTTGACCGCTGCTTCAACAACAATAACAAGTCGGTACAAAATCTATCTCGTGTAATGATAGCAATTGGCCGATTATTTTTTTAATCTTATACAACTGTAATGGGTTCAACCTCATTTTCAAAGTTTCTCGGAGAGTAATAACATAAAAATAAGCTATGAAAGGATCAATAGAGAATTATAAGTTTCTAAGTAACAAGAAAACCAGGATATTTGTAATTCAAAATATAGAATATCATAAAATTCTCTGACTCCGAAGCCTATGAGGTACAAAAGGTTAAAATGAATGAATGAGCTAAATTCTAATAACTCGAAATCGATTCAATGGATAATAGGCAAAAAAAATAAACCTAATTAAGTTCTCTATTAAAAAATCTCACTGATACCGATATACATTTTGTACCGACACCGACGACATTTCCTAAGAATAGTTTCCGTTTTTGTTATCCGATAATATTAATGAAAATTGTCTGAGGTCGCTCGCCCTAATCATATGAGTAATTATGAGTAATAGAGACAAATTTTTGAAATGAGTTCAATTTTCTTTCCAATTGGCTATAGAATTGTAGCCGGTTTTGTGAAGTCGAACAATTTAGCTAACAAGTAATCATCAAAAAATATTAAGAAAAAAATATATGAGTAAAGGTGTTTCCTTCGCTATTGGAAATAATGACAACTACCAAAGCCAAAGTTTAAACGAAAAGGTAGATAAATGGTGATTAATGATATGTATGGATTACACCTTGTGAATCTAGAAAAGGTTTACATGACCTCTCCGGTCGAGAGAACATATTCGTCTTCTCCGCAGATTAATCCTTACCCGCGATGAAGCAATACGATGGATTTGATAGTCGAAGAGTAGCATAAAGTTCGTAATATATCCAACTGTCCGGAATTTTGTGTACTCTAATGAATTTGCGCACCTGTGAAGAGATTTCGTAAAAAATCAAATCAAATTGTTGCTACTGTATATTTCAAAAGTACATAAATACATCTTAACGGTACAGCTCCTTTTAAGCTTTGGCCTGCTTCAGCCTGTAGCGTATCCGTATATTCCATGAGCCGAGTTTCCAATCACTATGCTTTTTTTCGAGTTTTCTCATCGTTATAGTTGTTGGATTGTTTTCACTTCTATTGCTTTCATGACAATGAAATACCGCCGAGTGGGTTGTCAAACTTACATCAACAAGCCCGGATTCCGTTCTTTCATACCTTAAGTCTCAGGTTGCCATTTTATCTAAGAAGTTGGCTAATAGAATTAATAAGACCAATAATGGGTCGTCAGAGCCACTTTGGTTGTCGACTACCTACACCGACGCGTAGGTGTTGTTGGTAGTTGATTAGGAAAGGCTTTAGTATCGATTATAATGACTATCCCATTGTCATTCTTAGTACATACATACATTTTAGAAAAGTGAAATAAAATTGTAAAAGAAAACAAGAAGAATACTACTAACTCTACGGTTATCTTATAACCAACAGTAATGGAGCGCTAATTCTGCAAATATTGTGTATATATAGGAGCTAAAAATGAAGTTGGAGCTTTGGAGTGTGTCTTAACTTTGCTTTTAGAGCGCTTTCAAAGAGTGTTTTCTAGGCAATGAAAACCACACGTCTAAAAATCATCCGTTAAACTTTCATATTGCTTCAAAGTATATGTTCCTACGTACCACATATCAGCTTTACAACAATAACAACAAATTAAAAACAAAAATCTAAAGAATTTTTATATTTTTATCACTTTACAAACTAGCTGCCAAAGCTAATTGCTCTAAAACCCCAAAAGAAACTTCAGCATGAGCTTTAAAAAATTACTACAGTAATGAAATATGACCTTCATGAAATCTCATGCAATTAACACATGTTTGTAAACACTCCTCCAGGCGCCAAGTGAATTATTAATATGCGACGAAATGTGGTAGATATACTCTAAAAAAAAAACAAAATCAAAAACATTAAAAATGCCAAAAAAAATTGAAAAAGACGGCAGCTGGGTGCGCTCATTTCAACACTTACACTCAAACATACAAAAATTCCTAAAAGTTTTGCATTTTCTACACAGATTTTCAATATATAGGGTTAAGTTTTTAGTTAAAAAAAAACACAAATATGGAGCAAATATGAAAATTGTGTCAACATATGTAAGCGATTTTCAAGCAAATAACACACTTGATTTACTAAATATGAGTGTTGAGCATCAATATACATATATATGTATGTATGTATGTAATTATACATGTTTATATTTAGTAAAACTTTATTGCTCGTAGGCGTAAATCTGTGACGCATATTTAGTGTTGCTTCTGTCTCAATTCTCAACACTTACACACAAACACTTACATAATTATGTATTTCTAAAGCTACACATGCTTGCCATAGCCTACGAGCGCATGTGACAGCACTAAATATGCATAAGCCCCTAACTGCTTGCCTCAAGCCCATTAGGGCTGTGTTTTATGCGCATACAAATATATCATATGTATGTGCCTACAAGCATATATTAAAGTAGTAGCTGTCACAACTGTCATACAGTTTGCTCTCAAATTATTTACTTGCGCTTAAACAACATGTGGCAAATGCAACATATTGTTGCATAAACATGCTATTGTGCTTATATGGACATATTTACATACTTATGTATTTATATGGATACTCATATGTAAAACTGTTTTTGTACTAGTTAACTTGGTGCTATATGCAAATTAAGCTTATTCTAATTTCTATGTTTCTTTTTTCTCGTCATTTTTTTTGTTGTTTTTTCATCTAAGTGGGTCACATGTTGCGTTGTGCTTCATAATTATAAGACACTAAATTTTTCGACATTTATTTCATAAAAACAAAAATAAATGAATATAATTTTTTTTTTAATTCACAATTCGAATTAAAAAACAAGTAAGGGAAGGCTAAGTTTGGGTGCAACCGAACATTTTATAGTTCACGCAATTTATTGATGTAATTTTATAAAGAAAACACAATTCGACCCATATATTCGGCATAAAGTTCAATAGAATAACGAAAATCATCATAAATAGTATATGGGGACTGAGGTAATTCCTAAACCTATTTCACTCGTTTTCACCACCAAGATACAATGTATCGAAGACTATATGCTCACTTAATTTTATATTACCTATCATTAGGTATATGGGATCTGGGGGAAGTTATGACCCGACAGGGGCCTTGAAATGTCATGGTTCGATTTTGACAATTTTTCCACAATTGATGTCACAGCTCAAATACAGTATTTGTGTAAAGTTTTATTCCGCTATCTTCATTGGTTCCTAATGTATATATTCTAAAGTGAAGGAATCAGATGGAATTCAAAATTGAGTTATATGGGAAGTAGGCGTGGTTGTAAACCGATTTCGCCCATATTCCACTCGTGTCATCAGGGTGTCAATAAAGTGTTATATACCGAATTTCATTGAAATCGGTCTAGTAGTTCTTGATATATGGTTTTTGACCCATTAGTGGGCGACACCACGCCCATTTCCCATTTTGTAAAAAAAATCTCACTGTAGCTTCTTTCTCATATTTCCTCTGTAAAATTTAGTGTTTCTGACGGTTTTCGTTAGTGAGTTTACGCACTTTTAGTAATTTTCAACCTAACCTTTGTATGGGAGGTGGGATGGTTATTATCCGATTTCATTCATTTGTGGACTGTATAAGGAAATGGATAAATGAAACGACTGCAGAAAGTTTTGTTTATATAGCTTTATTAGTTTACGAGATATATACAAAAAACCTATTTGGGGGCGTGGTCACGCCCACTTAAAAAAATTACATCCAAAGGGGAGGGGCACACTCCGTAATGTGAACCTATGTTACAAATTTTATTTTCATAACTTTATTTATGGCTTAGTTCTGACACTGTATAGGTTTTCGGTTTTCGCCATTTTGTGGGCGTGGCAGTGGACCGATTTTGACTTTCTAAAAGCATCGAAAGCAACCTCCTCAGGGTGCCAAGGAATATGTGTTCCAAGTTTCATTAAGATATCTTAATTTTTACTCGAGTTATCGCTTGCACGGACAGACATCCGGATGTCAACTCCACTCGTCATCCTTCATTTCTCCTCCTGATCATTTATATATATATAATCCCATATCTAATTCTTTTATTTCTTGGTGACACAAACAACCGTTATGTGAACAAAACTATAATACTCTGTACTATAATATCTCTGTGTAACATGTTGCGAGAGTATAATAAATAAAATAAAAAAATTATAATTTTAATTCACAAATTCACAATTCGCATTCAATTACTTTATATGCATACATACATAAGTATTTACTTACACTCATTTAAATGTAGCCACAAGACATTTTAAACACACTTCTAATTTTCTGCTAATTAAAGTACTTTTTTTTTAATTTTCTGCGCAGCTACTTAAGCTCAATAATCATAAATATGTGCCAATTAATATACAATTTTTTTTCCAAAAATTTCTATAATATTATTGTTTTTGTATTTTTATTGCACCCACTGAGTCATCTTGTTTGTCTGCCCATTTGTCTGTTGGGCAGCTAAAGTCTAATAGCGTCTATTTATCATATTTGAAAATATCATATCTAAGATATTCATACATACATATATACATATGTACATACAGATAGACACGCATAACAACAATTAATTGTTAATCGAGCGAAGTCAGCGTTAGCGTTAGACTCATTGTCTGCATTAATTTTGGCGTAATGAAAATATAATTGTTCAATTCAAGCATAATTTGGTGTGGTTGCTGATTCATGTGCGCGTACATTAATTTATTGAGGCGCATTATATATTATATTGTATATAGGATTTTGTTGAAATTTTCAACTTCTAGAAGATGAGTATAGACAGAACGAAATTCCGATATGTGATAAGATGATAATTCATTGTTAATATTTTGTGCTATAGCTGTAGTTTCTAATGACTGCTTCACACCTACGACGATTTCACCATACTCGATGATTTGTTGATATTTGACTTTTGGTTTGGTATATCAAGATCCTAAACGGCAATCCAAAATCATCCGATTTTTTATAAAATTTTATTCCCACTGCAATATTCACTTCATACCATACATTTTCGATGTGATTCAGGTCAGTACTTTGAGTTGACCATTCTGAAATATCCATTTTTTAGCCATTTTTCACTAGTTTAAAAGTGTTTGGGGCCAATATCTTACAAAAATTTTCATTTAGTGAAAATCATATCGTTCAATATCGTGAAATGAATCCAGTCATATCCCAAACCTTCATTTTGAAAAACCCATCAAGGCTACCCTCTCGCTGTGGTCCAATCCTGTTGAGAAACCTCATTTTCTGGGACTAACTGAACTTGAGTCGAGTCACCTCGTAATTCAGTACTTAATAACCGTTACAGCAACAAAAATAATTTGGTAATTTACCGTCGATATAGCAAAAAAACAAGTGTTGTGTCAGGATATAATCTTCTTTGTTGTATATATATTCCACAAAAGCAATCGTTTAAAAAGAAAGTCCAAGGAGGTCATTAAAGTAAAAGAAAGGGTTCAATATCGTACTGTTAATCAAACTAATACACTTTACCATTGTTGCATAGGAGCGGTTTTACGCCAGTCCAAGAAATTGCACCCGAAACTATAATATTTCCGCTTCCGTGTTCCACCATTTTATCGGCGAGTCTTGGATTGAATTTATGGCGTTTGGAACGATGAACAACGATTCTTCTTTTTGATTCTTCTATTTCGCCCTAATCTATGTACTTTTGTAAAACAACCAAGCAACCTTTTCCAAAAATTGTGGCCATTACTTGGCGAGCTCTGGCAAAGTCCAATCGCTTTAAAATGTTTCAATCAGACAGAGGCAGCGTCTTTCCAGGAATGCGTCCAAACATTCTCTTAATTTTTAGACGTCTTCTGGCAAGCTTGCAAGATATTTTTATGTCAAAATATTGGTTGACATCGGATAGTATTTGTTCCGATGACTAGAATTGAGCCGTTTTTGTCATTTTTACCATGGCAGCATCTATTATATTTTTCGAGGTCCTGGTTTACAAATGTTGTCCTTTGTCATCTATACATTCGAAGATGCTTCTGCATCATGCCATAACCGTCGATGACAAATGTTTCCAATGATACACAAGTGAGATGGAGTAACAGTCCAGTAAACTTTATCAAACTTGCTTCGAAGAAGGCGAAACTCTTCTATCGACCAGAAAGGTGATGTAAACGGTTTTCTTAGGTTCACAAGTGTATTCTTTATTTAGAACTTAGCTCGATTCAACGCCGAATTACAAGAAAAACGGCCGTTAAGTAAACTATAGTCTGGTTCCCTTCTTCCACTAAAACTTACTTTGCTGACTTCATATGCATAGTTCATTAGATAAATTTCTACAATTCCATGGCTATAACATCTCTAATTTATTTGCGAATAAAATCTTTGTGAAGTCCCTGCAAATTTGTATAAAAATTATCTCAAAACTTTATTATCAAAATCTGCCACGAATAAAAGAAGTGGCGCCATATTAACTGCGCTTTAATTGATGGCTTTATGAACATAATCCTCAATATGATTAACCATTTTAATCACATTGCTAATCAAATCCACATTTGATTGAACGCAATTGTTCTTATCAAATCGTAAACGAAGAAATTCTTCAAGCCAAAGAATTTGATTTGATTGGGATTATGAGTAAACCAACAAATATTTAAATGGAATGTGATGCAGGTGGTATTTTTGCAAATATTAGTAGAGTTTGCTGATGAGCGGGTCCGACTGGTACGGAGGAGATGGCTGAGGAGGTTTATGCTTGAAATATTGTTGTTATTGGCGTATGCACCGTTTATACGATTTTAGCCGAATCAATAAAAGCGCCCTCTTCATTTCTTTTTCTCGCAAATATAAAATACTAACGTCGCTCTTTACCTGATCTTCCTCTTGCTCTGCTTCCACCAACGGATACTGCATCGAACACTTTCAAAACTGGAGTGCTTTCGTCCATTCGGACAACATGACCTATCCAGCGAAACTACTGTCTTTTTATTCGCTATTTAATTACATCAATGCCGTCGAATAACTCGTTCCATTGTCTGCTGTATTCACCGCTTCTATAGTTGTATCGACATCGTCCAGGTTTCAGCACGATATATCTTCTTCTTCTTAACTGGCGTAGAAACCGCTTACGCGGTTATAGCCGAGTCCACAACAGTGCGCCACGCATCTCTCCTTTTGGCGGTTTGGCGCCAATTGGTAATACCAAGTGAAGACAGGTCCTTCTCCACCTGGTCCTTCCACCGGAGTGGAGGTCTCCCTCTTCCTCGGCTTCCACCAGCGGGTACTGCATCGAAAACTTTCAGAGCTGGGGCACTTTCATCCATTCGAACAACATAACCCAGCCAGCGTAGGCGCTGTCTTTTTATTCGCTGGACTATGTCTATGTCGTCGAACAACACATACAGCTCATCATTCCATCTTCTGCGGTATTCGCCGTTGCCAATGTTTAAGGGACCGTAAATCTTCCGCAAAACCTTTCTCTCGAAAACTCCTAGTGCCGTCTCATCGGATGTTGACACCGTCCACGCTTCTGCACCATAAAGTAGGACGGGAATGATGAGGGACTTGTAGAGTTTAGTTTTTGTTCGTCGAGAGAGGACTTTACTTTTCAATTGCCTACTCAGTCCATAGTAGCACCTGTTGGCAAGAGTGATTCTGCGTTGGATTTCAAGGCTGACATTATTATCGGTGTTAATGTTGGTTCCTAGGTATACGAAATTATCTACAACTTCAAAGTTATGACTGTCAACAGTGACGTGGGAGCCAAGACGCGAATGCGCTGACTGTTTGTTTGATGACAGGAGATATTTCGTCTTGTCCTCGTTCACCACCAGACCCATTCGCTTCGCTTCCTTATCCAGGCGGGAAAAAGCAGAACTAACGGCGCGGGTGTTGTTTCCGATGATATCAATATCATCGGCGTACGCCAGGAGCTGTACACTCTTGTAGAAGATTGTACCTTCTCTATTTAGCTCTGCAGCTCTTATAATTTTCTCCAGCATCAAATTAAAGAAGTCGCACGATAGCGAGTCACCTTGTCTGAAACCTCGTTTGGTATCGAACGGCTCGGAGAGGTCCTTCCCGATCCTGACGGAGCTTTTGGTGTTGCTCAACGTCAACTTACACAGCCGTATTAGTTTTGCGGGGATACCAAATTCAGACATCGCGGCATAAAGGCAGCTCCTTTTCGTGCTGTCGAAAGCAGCTTTAAAGTCGACAAATAGATGGTGTGTGTCGATCCTTTTTTCACGGGTCTTCTCCAAGATTTGGCGCATGGTGAATATCTGGTCAGTTGTTGATTTTCCAGGTCTAAAGCCACACTGATAAGGTCCAATCAGTTTGTTGACGGTGGGCTTTAGTCTTTCACAGTACGCTCGATAGAACCTTATAAGCGATGTTAAGGAGGCTTATCCCACGATAGTTGGCGCAGATTGTGGGGTCTCCCTTTTTGTGGATTGGGCAGAGTACACTGAGATTCCAATCGTCGGGCATGCTTTCTTCCGACCATATTTCGCAAAGAAGCTGATGCATGCACCTTATCAGCTCTTCGCCGCCGTGTTTGAATAGCTCGGCCGGCAATCCATCGGCCCCCGCCGCCTTGTTGTTCTTCAAGCGGGTAATTGCTATTCTAATTTCTTCACGGTCGGGCAATGGAACATCTGTTCCATCGTCGTCGATTGGGGAATCGGGTTCGCCATCTCCTGGTGTTGTACTTTCACTGCCATTCAGCAGGCTGGAGAAGTGTTCCCTCCACAAACACAGTATACTCTGGTCATCAACCACTAGATCACCGCTGGGGGTCCTACAGGAGTGTGCTCCGGTCTTGAAACCTTCAGTTAGTCGCCGGATCTTTTCGTAAAATTTTCGAGCATTACCCCTGTCGGCCAGCTTGTCAAGCTCTTCATACTCACGCATTTCTGCCTCTTTCTTTCTTTTTCTGCAAATGCGTCTCGCTTCCCTCTTCAGCTCGATATATCGGGACGGGAATAATGAGCGACTTGTAGAGTTTGGCTTTGGTTCGTCGTGAGTAAAGTCCTCTCTATGATTCTCTGGAAAGGTTACGCATGATAAAATCGGTTAGTCAAACTACATAGTAAACCACCAAGAGCCATTCCTCATACAATAAAGACGATGATGCTCCCTTAATATCAGAAAATAACTTCAATTCAATTATTTTCTCGACAATAATGTCGAGGAAACCAACCATCAATTTCAAATTAAATGTTCAAATTGCCTCAAGAAAAATTAAAGAACCTTGAAAAAATTGCGCTCTCGATGTTGGAGAAGGTTAGATTCTTACTTTTACAAGCCAGGGTCTTAAATACCACGAATGAAGTCAAATCACGAACCATTATTTTGTAAGATCCATCAAAACACCGCTCGCCCAGTTGTCCAATTTCGTTTTCCGGGACTAACTAAAACTGAGTTGAGTCACATCGTAACTCAAATCATCGAAATAACCAATACAACAGAGCTATATCTGTGTGACTTTTGCATATTTCCGAAAATAAAGTGAATCTTTAAAGACCGTCATTTTATAAGCATACGAGAAACTTCTGAAAGAGTCAAAGGCTATCCAAAATTTCGGGAGATGTCTTTCGACGATTGTAAGAAGCGCAGGTATGAGTACATAATATCGAATAGGGACTATTTTAATGGAGACAATATACTTAGTAAAAAATCTAAAATACCGTTATTTTTGAACACACTGCGCATCTATACCTTTCCGAATGATATTGCTCTTTTTTAACGCAGAAATAAAAATAGAAGAGATTTGACAACGCGAAGAAGATAGGTAGCAAGGATAAGGTTGTTGTTGGGAACTCGCGATCGTGACTATGTAAAGAGCAGAGGAAATAGATGAGTAGAACTCAGAGCAACACGATGGTATATTTTTCGACACCCCGTATTTTTAACAAAAATTAAATTAATTTTTTTTTAATACTGATTCTTAAATTAGACTCAGTTGTTATTAAAGCAATCGCTTGAAGATACATATATACATCTGAGTATGTGTACATATGTATACACGAATTACTTACTTTTATCAAATACGCAATCGATTGCGGTAAAAATAAAAATCTATAAACTTCTTAACTAAACACGTTCGGTCATATAATGAGCAAACAATCGCCAATACACAAACACACACGCAGGAGTAAATATATACATACACACAGCTATATATAATCATGCCATAATATAAATCGAGGGTTTACATCTAACTTATGCGCAATGTGGCGGCAAAATCAAAGTCGCTTATGGTGTGGTTTACGAGTGCCATATTGTACGAGTACTATTTAGCCAAGCACCGTTATCATTAATGGTGTACCCTGATATACGGTGATATTATTATTAGTTTAACTATCATATAGTAGGTAATCGTGTTGCTGTCATATACATATACTCGTATATAATCGATGTAGCAGCAGCAGTAAAAGTAGCGGCAGCGGCAGCACAAGCTTCTACCGGATGCCCCTGCTGCTGCTGACTGCTGACTGCTAATGGAAAAAATGAAATGAAGAAGAAAAAATGTTAAGTGAAAAAATTAATAAAAATTATTGTTGTTTTTGTAGTAAATGAGCAACCCAACAAGCAAACGCGTTTATTGTGTGTACATTTATTGTTGTTGTTGTTGGATTTATTATAGCTAGAAGTTGATTACTTGTAATCACCTGGTAAATATAAATATTTACCCTAGACGATTAGTAGAACGGAATCGATGATCCTTCATAATTATAACAAGCAATGCATGCGCTTGAAGACACGTAGTCTTCTACGTACCCAAAGAAAGTGAAAGGAGCTGCAGCAAGCATTACAAATGTGACATTCTTGACTTCGCTACACATCATTAGCTCGCTAATGTAAATATATGTACAACACATGCGTATATATGTAGTTAGATTGTTAACACTAGTTAATACCGCTTCTAGCGGCAACAACAACAACAACAATCTGCGTTCTTGAAACGCGCATTAAGTAGATTTTCGATTAGATAAGCTAACAAACAAAAACATGCCGCCATCATATTAGAAATATTTACCTACAACAAAAACAACAACAACTATATAATTATAACAAGCAATGCATTAATATAAAATCCATAAGTTTTACAATGATTATCCAGCAGAAATATTGTGCGACGAGTTTATCTTAGAAATGATTAGGCACTAAATCAATAGTCAGTAGTTATAAATAATACATAATATACATACATACAAATATATGTGCATACTTACATACATATGTACATAAGTAGTATTTTATATATGCATAGTAATGTCTATATTCAGCTTTGAGCACCTGAGTGTTGTGCTAAAGGCGGTTGCTGCTTACTGAGTTGGAACCAACATTATGTTAGACTATATTGTATGTATGTGTATTAGGGTGGGTCAGAACATGAAAAAAAATATTTGTTTGATTTTATTCTTAATGTATATTCTTTAGTAACAAAATAATAACCAATGGCGTTTAAATTAACAGAAACTAAAGACAATTTATTTTATTTATAAAATAAAAATAATTTAAATAAATAAAAAAAATATTTTAACGAGAAGAAAATAAAATTTTTTAAACATAATTTGAATAATATAAATGGTATTCATAAATACATATAATTATAATATTTTTTATTTGAATGGTTTACTTTTTTTAATATTTTACTTGCTTTTGCATTCATTTCTACTATTAAAATTATACTTTTTCATATTTGCTTACATTTTCACCTATTAAACCCTAAATTCCAAGAGTTCCGATACTTCTATTTTTTTTAATTTTATTGTACGAGGTATGTTAAAAAAATAACGGGAATTTTTGTGTTTTAAAAAATATTTATTCATTCGTCTACGTTAATGTTCTCACCTTCAAAATATTAGGTACTTATACCAGCGATTCTTCCAAACACTTCTCAAACTCGATTTTTGGGATAGTCTTTGAGTCTTTCAGCGATTTCTCGTATGCTTATAAACCGACGGCCCTTTAAGGCTCTTTTTATTTGTGGAAACAAGAAAAATTTTCACAGAGCCACGTCTGGCGATTATGGAGGCAGGGCATCGTTACAGTATTGGTTTTGGCCAAGAATTCGCGAAGAAAAACCCGTAGTAAAACTACCATTAAGGCTTCTTTATACATAATACATATTTTTCAAAGTCCTTTCTCGTCAGCCTTTCGCCTAGAACATATATCAAGAAATACACATTAAGGAAAATTTTATACTAATCGAAAGACACGGAAATAGGTTTCGAAACCAAACAATTCAAAATAAAAAATTGCAAGATATCTACTTTTGGAAAAGATCCAGCGGACATTTTCAAATTTTGATCAGTTACTCAAGCAACTAAAGTTAGATTAATTTTAATTATGAATGTGTTAAGAAAGTTCAACGAAACTACTGTCTTTTTATTCGCTATTTAATTACATCAATGTCTTCGAATAACTCGTTCCATTGTCTGCTGTATTCATCGGTTCTAGAGCTGTATCGACATCGTCGACGCTTCTGCACCATAAATCGGCACCAGGAATAATGGACGTCTTGTAGAGTTTGGCCTTGGTTCGTCGAGAGTAATGTCCTCTCTAAGATTTTCTAGAGAGGTAACGCATGATAAAGTCGGTTAATCAAACTTCTGCGAGAACTCTTCGATTTACTTGGATAACAGACTAGGTTAGGGTTAGGTACGAAGGCTGTTTCCCTATAGGGAGAAACCCACTTAGACTATCGAGAGCAGTCCTTTATGATGCCGTAAACATATAATAACAGGATAACAGGCAATATTTAAAGATCCTTATACAATAAAGAAGATGATCGAAGTAATTTATTTGAACTATTTATGAATAAATGTTCAAGTTGCCTCAAGAAAAATTTAAGAACCCTGAAAAAATTGCGCTCTCGATGTTAGAGAAGGTTAGATTCTTACTTTTACAAGGAAGGTTCCAAAATACAGGAATGAAGTCAAATCAACAACCATCTTTTTGCCAGATCCTTCAAAACTACGCTCTCCAAGTTGTCTAATCCTGCCGAAAAATTTCGTTTTCCGGGACTAACAAAACTGAGTTGAGTCACATCGTAACTCAAATCGTAGTAATATTACTACAAATTTTAAATTTAATATGTTCAAACTAGTCTTATTCCTCTGTTGAGGTACTAATATTTGTTTCTGAAAAATATTTATAGGCTACCCAAACCTAATGCTGACTCTTTTCTAATAATTTAAAAACGTTTACAATTATTAAATAAAATCATGAAATTTAAAATTCTAACAAATATTTATGGACTACCCAAAAACGACTCACCCTAATGCAGACAATATACTAATATTTAAAAAAAAATTAGAATTCTTATATAAAATATTGAATCTCAAAATGCTAACAATTATTTAAAAACTCCACAAACAGCGACCCACCCTAATGTCAATTACTAGTTTGACTTTTTGTTTGAATTTATTTTTCGGTATGCCAGTAACCAAAAATTAGCACTTCGTGCTGCTGATAACGCTGCAATGCGTTGTAAAAATAAAATCGTCAATTGTCGATTGTGTACTGATAACCGTGTTGTTATTAAGGCTATTAAAATTCTGATTGAAAATTCATGTCAAAAAATATATTTTATTGTCGGTCATAAATGCTCATTTTCACTTCGATTCACACAAACAGTTTATACATATTGCACATACATACAAGCAAGCGTTAATGTTGAAAGTGTTAATAAATTTACTAACGAAATGCAATGAAATTATTGATTTATAACAAAGTGTACTTAAATATTTATAAATATACTTAATTTTCATAGTGGAATTGTGGAATTTTTGCGCTTCATATGAATAATGTAAATCTTTCTATCTTTATATATTTGCTATATCTATGCATTAAGGCGTGTGTTCATCATAAAAATTTTAAATAATGTTCATTTGTTTTGTAATTATTACATACAAACATATGTAATTGAAAGCTTAATAAAGTAATTTAAAAATGGAAATACCGTGGGAGATAACCTATAAAACGATTTTTGAAACGATGAACACAAAATACACTTAGAAGGCTAATAATTCATACGATACTGACAAGGCAGTACAGCTCATTCTCTTATATGTATGTATCGGTGCGCCTTATTGCCAATCGGACTTGGAAGTATATTGAACTAACGTAGAGAGTCCATAGAAATATGCGTGATCACTATGGATTGGTGAATGTTACAATTTTGCATTATCATCACTCACCAGTCCTTAGATATATATAAAAGGCTGATACTCGCGAAAAGAATCACTAAGGATCCAACTTGGCCTGCTAAAAGGGCCGGATAACCAGGAAGGTTCTTTTATCTTGTGTTTAGAGCTTACGGAGGTCATTCCATTTGACGGCCTGTATTTAGTATTTTTTTACAATTTTTTTTCTATGATTCTAAATAGATAGAGCTTTAAGTTCATAATCATTTATTAACATGTATTTCGACAGTATAAATATAAACTTTAAGCTAAAAATATTGTGTAGAGCATGAATTACAGCGTTCTAAACACCCCCGCCTCGAAAAAATTGGCTCATACTTCCTCCACGATTCCAGCTGATTGGCTTATCGGTAACAAAAAAAGTTAGCGGCATTTTAATCTGTAAGCTTAAATGAATGGAACGCACTACAAGAGATTATACCAAACATTAGGCCTTTGCCACCTCTATACTAATAAAAGTACTTGCTTTAAGTCCTCTGATCTCGTACTAATATAAGAGCATCACCTTTTAGGACAACGAGATTACTTCAGAGTCTATATGAATTATTAGAACGGTCCGATGAGCACAAAAGAAAAACAAAAATTTGTAAAAATGTCAATTTATATCTCAACATAGGCTCATTTTAGCTCAATACACTTGAATCAACGATGCTTCAGCTTCTTTAATCCTTCTGAAGGTTGTTGAGGGCCTGCAAAGTGGGCCTAACGTCCTCATTTGACTTCAATTCCTGCCCGATGAATACTTCTTCAAGTTTGAAAATAAATATATGTAATTCACATGGGGTCAAATCTGGAGAATACGTTGGATGATACCCTAAATCGGCATAGACCAAAATAGTGAAAAGGCAATTCTTCTTCGCGAAATGGGGAGGTTTAACCTATAATTCTTCGACTCGACTTAATAGTTTGGCATCATAGAAACCTTTTCAAGATAATCGATAAGGATTACACCTTAAGAATTCTAGAAAACGGTAGCCATATCCTTTGTGTTCGAAATTGGATTAGCAAACGTGGCACTCAGCTTTCTCAGGGAGTTTAAGACCAATACCACCTTTGACCTTCAATCGACGGTATGACAATACGAAATCGCGGGTTTTTTAACGTAATCATCCGTGGATGACGGTTTTCGTGTTCATTATGTTACCACATTGGAACTCATTAGGCCAATTTTTGACGGTATACAATATGCAAGAGTTCTTTAATTTCGCTATTCGATTCATATCAAAAAAGTCTAAAATTCATTGACACGCCTGTTTTCTCCTGTTTTGAAAACAAAATTAAGATGCCCAATCGACTCAAAATTAGCCAGTAGCCGTCTCCTAAAATCTCGTACGATACGGTCCAATAACCGCCTCGTATTTAAGTTTCTTACATTTTTGTTCAATTTGAAACAATTAAATGACGGTGATTTGGCATATCCAGTGAAGTTACGTGGGGTCGAACCGGTTGTATGACTAAAATACAACTGGGAATGAAAGTACACAAAATTAAAAGAACTTGGTTCAAATAATTCTGTATTGATAAATTCTTTCAGACTCTTTTGAAAAAGAAACATCTCCCTTATGTGAGTGGTCTTATGAGTAATATTAGGACTGCTCCGAATCAATACATCATATTTTCTTCGTAATTGAAATTTATTTATATCGACCATATTTGTGGCAAAGGAATAAAAGGTTCTTAGTTTGAAAGGTAACAACCTAACTATGCTACCAATCACTGCATTTGAGAATGATTTCCAAATACTTTTGGCGATGAAGTCACAACTATTATAAAAACGTTTGAGGCCGAGTTGTTTCAAGAATTTTATTCTCCTAAATATTCTCCTAAAATATGATGTAAGTTTCATTGAAGAGTCACCAGCATTTTGATCGATCGATCGATTTATTGATATAACTGTTTCTATTTTTGAGCTCCAATATTTATTATTTGTCCAAATTTATATAAAATATAGCTTTAGTGTAATACCAAGGTGTGGTTCTTAGAATCAGCACTCTAACCGCACCTGTCAGAAAACAGAATTATACGTATGTAATGTCGCATTAAAGCGACCGCGATCAAAGTCTGCTTTAGTTAGGTATGATTTATTGAAATGCCAATATTTGTTTTATCTAAGTATGAAAATTATTTATTTGATTCGTTTTCGGCGCAATAATTATGAAATATGCAGGAAATGCATACAAATAATGACGCAAATGGGTGCGAAGTGCAAACATTAGTAACAGTAAATTTCCATGATTTATGCAGCAGCAATGAGATAATATATCATTTATTGCTTAATAAATTATTACGGTATGCAAATAAAATATTTCATTGGCCAAACTGCTATAGTGCAAGTCTAAGTATGTATGTATATAGCACACGGTATACAGTGTTTAAACGGTAATTTTACAATGTCAATTAATGCCTACTAGGCGTGGCAAAAACAATAATGGTAGCTGCAATAAATTATAAAATAAAGCAACACGCCCGCGTGTATACAGCAAAATAAAAATAAACAAACATATAAAAAAACTTCAAAGCGGCATCGTATAATAAATAAAATAAAAAAAAAAAACGAAAAAATGGAAATAAAAAAAGATTGTCAAAATCTACGATCAAAACTTGTTAAATCAACAATTACCACCATTAATAACGTTTTCTACAAAGCTAACAACCCCATTGACTTTCAGATACCAAAAGAAACTGACGCACACATTCACTCACACAAATTGTGAGCCTACATACGGCAAACGCTAAACTAAACAAACACAATTGACACGGCTTGTCATAATTTGAAATCGACTTCAATTTCGAGTGTGATAACGTCAATCCAGTCGATAATGGCTTTGTTATCAATCAAAACAGACAACCGTTGCCGCACGAGCTACTAAATGGAGGGTGCGACCGACCAAACGACCGACAGACAGACGGACATGAAAATATGTAGTGTATTGTAGAAGCTGACGGTGGGCCCACAAACATCCCTACACACAGCAACGCGTCGCACGTGGGCGACCGACAACGTCGGACGAAAGCAACGCTGTGATTGGCTCAAGCGCTGATTTTTCTTCTAACACATAGGAGGAGCGCAACGCAATCAATTAGTCTACTCTGGCTACTGCTGCCCTTTGTACTCGTTACACATACACAGCAACTAGTATTTCCAAATCGCTGCTTTGTGCTGTTTATATGTGCTTTCTAACCGCAACGCCAACTGTGTAGGCAGCGCGAACCAACCACAAACCTGTTTCCAGCCATTTGCCTGCAATTACGCGGTGTTAGTGCATATTTGTGCTTGTGCTGCGACAGAGCAGCACCGTGTAGGATCAGCACACAAACATGCAAGCACATTCACGTAGTTATACCGCTACTCATACTCGCTGTCTCCTCGCTTTCGCATCAATCTGGCCAATAGCGCTGGTGTTTGCCGCTGCTTGCGTTGTAGGTGCACACGAAGCATTTGTTGTGTGTTAGACGACGATAGACGACAGTTGCTAAAGCAATGCTGTATGCCGATGTGCGCCTACGAGTGAGTGAGAGCAGCGACGTTGTATGCGGACAAGTGTATTTGGTTGGGTGGAGCCATTTTGCTTTGAATTTGTGTTATAAGCGCTGAGGTGTGTGGTGTAAATAAGTCTTTGCTTGCTAATATTCACCTATATATTATATATATGTATGCATATATATATAAATGCATGCAATTTTAGCAAATCAAAATAATAAAGCGCAAATGTGAAAAATATATACACATACACTTGCATGAATGCGAAATAAAACTGGGAAAACCATCAGGCATTGCGCATTTTATACACACACAAATGTCTGCTAACATTAAACGCTTATATAAATACAATATGAAAGCTCAAAGGCCAAAATTGTTTATTTTTCTATAGCAAAGTGTGTTTTTCAATGGCTGAAATACCAAAATGATTGCAGCATTCAATAATAAATATAACTTTTTAGCTTAACAAATCGAAATTAGATTTGCTGTGCATGAAAATATGGAATATTTGTAGGAAGGTGTGTATATTCATATGTACATATGTATATAAGAATATTTATAAGCTTTATCACAAGGTAAAATATGATAAAATTTAAAGCATTTTGTATTTCTACCGTTATAATGTGAGGTTAAAAATAGGTGAAGACTATGAGCTAGAATTTATGAATTTATTGCTTATTTGAATTTTTAATGAGTTTTTGACTAAGTCCAATATGAATACGTGACTATATCCAGATGTGTTCTAAGGTGTCTCTAAAAAATCGGTTAGATGATGGTCGGTCGGTTTTATTATATGTGATATATTACTTTTAAATATTTAAAGAAAAAACAAACATATAAAGCTAAAAGTTCGACTGGGAACAATTGCTTCCAGTGTAGACAAAGCTAATTTCAATATATGCACCAAATTTAATCGTCCTTGCTCACGTTCTTACTTATGTAGGTTCATATATAGAAAAGTAACCCCCCGCCGTTGCCTGAGCTTAAAAGCTTTGTTGGAGGTTGTCGTCCCGCATACAAACCGATGATTTTATAAAAAACGTAAAAAGCTTTTGAAATTATTCTATTGAAAACAGGTTTACTCAGCGAAAAATCAAAAGTTTACTTAATATGCAGAGATTAAATGACTTATGTGCGATTGCTAATAAATATTTTAACCTCAAAGTTAATGATCTTAGAGGCCATGTAAAGGTGTGGGGTTGTTTTTCTGCTAACGGAGTTAGACTGTTATATACATTTTATGTAATTATGAATTAATACGACTATATATCGCTCATTTACTTGAATAGTGTCACAACTCAAAAAAGTCGATTTTTCAGGAGAGCGATTTAAAGTTTTCAATTGTCTCTTATTTAGCAAATATAGAAAACTGCCATCAGTTTATTGACAAATCTAGTTGCCTGCAATACAATGTTGAGCAGAAAGGGACCAAATAGAGTGTACTAATGCTTTTCCTTGGGCATAAATGTGACCCATTTTGAATTATGTCGTTATTTGTGAAAAATATAAATCAATTTCGCCGTCATAAGTCAAATGAGTCGTTTTTGCTGAAAAAAGCAATAGATGTCGTTCTTTCTGAAAAGAAAACCAACTTCACCCTATGAAAATATGTGTTGTAACACAAAATATGTCGTTGTTTCGTAAAAAAAGTATATCTAATTCTGGCACAACTGAGCAGTGTCGTTATTGTGGTTAAAAAATATTGCAACATAACAAGTTTAATAACGGCACATTCTTATTTCACCGCTTATTTTTCTGCGCATCGGAATGAAATTTTTATACAATCTGGACGCTGAAATAGTGCACATTTCTGCATACTCAACTCAAAAATCGTGTTTTTTCAGTTGTGACATTATTCAAGTAAATGAGCGATATGTATTTAGAAAATTGTAATTTTGCTCTATTCTGTGTCGGAAATGCCATTGTGTTGGGTCTTCGAACAGGAAAATGGCCCAAAGGGCACATCTAAATAAGGAAAACCTTCTTTACAAGCAAATATAGTTAATGTTATTGAATGGCACCAGGTCTAAACCCTGTTGAGAACTTGTGCGAAATAAAATAAAATAAAAAAACTGGAAATAAGCCTCAAAACCTTTCAGGAACAGTAAAAAATTAAATGTATTCTCGATTTACACCAGTTTATAACAAAAATCATGGTTGGCACCCGTGGAAGGTTTTCATCAAAACAGCTCGGCAGGCAATGTGTTAATAGACACGAAGCCTGAAAATCGAGATGTCGTGAAGAGATAAAAGAAAACAATGGATTTACAACAAAATTTTAGTACAACATATTTTTCAACTTTGCTTCCAAAAATTTGTACGTATTTTGTCCAAGTAATTTAATAGGTGAAATCAAAATGCTATTTGTATTTTTTAGGAATGCAAATATTTTGGTTTATAAACGTTAAATAATAGTAAAAATACAAAAGTAAAATAATTTCATGTTCAATCAACAGTCTGCTAAGTTTAATGTTAAGATATATATACCTTTTCTAAAATCGAGTTTGAGTTGCATAGACATATGCACCAAAGATCAATTAAACTCCGTGGAGTATTATTAACAGTAGTCTGCAAAATATTTCAATGTTGAGTTAGCCTACCTAAACATTAAGGATTGCAAAGGTTTTGAGTTTTTTCGGTAGCTCAGGAAATTCTAAATTTCTTTAATTTGGAGCAGGCAATTTGGAGTTTTTGTAAGCAGATAATATATTAGGAAACCGTTAATCAATCCTTCGCATAATATCTAATACCTAAGGAAGAAAATATCTCATCATTTTTATGACCGAAGCACTGTAATCTCCAGTATTTGCGGTAACAGAAGGGTAGGAAGATACTTCATAACTTTCTCTGTGGAGTTTCTCAGCCTAAATGTGTAATGTATACTAAACACAAATACTACTCAGTTGCTTTGATCTGATCATAGATTAGCATCTGGACCATCAGACATCTCTTAAGGGGTTAGGTTTATTTCAAAATTTCAAAATTATCTTATTAAATTGTGCAAAATGTTTAAAATATTATTCAAAAATATCAATCCGATTAATATTTTAAAGGACATACCCCTTGGATGTTCCGCCCATCAGGCCATGTCAGTTACAATTTAAAACTTTAAATACGTTTATCTCAAAACTCAATTTTTCAAGTCGGTGGACACCTTTTCTCGACAAGTTATGAAGCGATTAGGTTCAAATTTGCACACATCTTTTGAATAACATTATCAAGTTAATGAAGGAAAGATTTTTTTTTTATGTTTATTACAACTATTTTTTCGAGTTTTCTCGTTATAATGATGTCGAAAATTCGGATTTCAATATTTCTTTTTTCCTTCGTTCATTGACTCGATTTCTTCATTTTCTATCGAAATATTTTTGGTTTAGTGTTTTGAGATGAACCAATCATGAGCTATGATGACCAGCGCAAGACCCTTTGTAAATTGTAAAAATACCCTTGTTTCTAGCCCCTGAAACCTATCTAACATAACTTTCGGCTTTTATGAGGCTATCGGCAAGCCGATATTAGCCGATATTAAGTGAGAGATCTCATAATATATCTTAAGCTGTTTTCACTTCTCGAAGAACAAACAGAGGTTTTCTACACAGTTTCTTTGAGGCTTAATTGCTTTTACTTCAACATATTTACGTTGGGATGTGGCTCTAAGTAGAAATAAACTTAAACATAATGTAGCTTAACATGTTTCCATAAGATAGTCTTTAGGAGCAATGGTACAGAGAGAATAATTGAAAACTTCGCCGACTCATCCTTCATGCCCTTGTTTATAAAACGCATTAATTTTTTGAGGGTGCTCTTTATAAATGATAAATTTCAAATGAATTTTCCCAATCAACCAATTTTGAGTCTAGGTCACGCAATGTCTGTAATATAAATAAAATATAATATATGTATGTGATATGCATTATTTAAAGCTGCATCAGTGCAGATAAAATTCATATAAAATTCTAGTTAAAATTATTTAAATGATCCCAGTGACCGGACCGCCTGGCATATTACAAAAGTACGCCGTGCCGCCTTACATATGGCCCGTTGCCCTGATGGGCTGTTGTTGTTTACTCACAGAGCTTAAGGGATTGATTTACTTCAATTAACAGTCGCAACAATTTGCGCTTGAACCCTATTGACCATTTTCATACACGCGCAACGGCCTACAGAAAGTGAATGCCTACGGACGGCGCACAAATCTGCCAGATCTGTTGAAGGGCGAGTCAAGTCGACACGCCGCCAACAACGCAACAATTGACGGTAGCGCGCACAAAGCAAAGCGATTGCGTGACTTGGTGTCATCTGGCGGCCGGAACGGATTCCAATATGAATTTAGTAGATTTTTCGACTTATTTATTATAACTGTTTTGTTGTTTCTTCTTTTTTTCGAAAATTCGAAATTCAGACTTTCGTGTTATTTATTTGTTGTTGTGTGTGTTTTTTTTTAATTATGCTCAGTTGCTCAGTCGTTGATTCATTTATTAAATCGACAATTGAACAATTGTCGAACGCGATCGGTGCTGTAAAAAGTAGGATTCCGCAACAGACTACAGAATGTAATAAACTGGCTGACTTGACGGATTTTTCGTCATTATTGGTTAAGGGAGTTTCACGAGTGTACATATGTATGTGCTTATGTGTGTGTGCAACGTGTCGGCATAAAACAATAGCGATTGGTGCAAATGGTACGAGTAATTTCACCGATCGCTTCGTCTCACAGCTGTGCACTTCTTGCCTTTAGAGGCTTTGGCGAATGCTTGTGCTTGTGTGTGTTGCCCAATTAATTGCCATTAAGCGCATTTGAAGATTTTTAATTAAAACAAAATCTTCTTAATTTAAATTGATCGCCCCCACTGCTTAATGACGTTGTGGTCTGCCGATAAGGCGATGCGTATACGGCGGCATAACAGCGAGTTCACAAGCACCGCCAACGCCACGCTCGCCAAAAACAAAAACAAATTGAACAAAAAGCAAAAGTGTCTTACGCAAAAGCTCAACAAATAAATAACAGAATGTTTGCTTGAATTAATAGCCACTGCTTTATTGCATAAATGTCGGTAGTTTTATTATTATTTCAAGAACATCATTTTTTATTGGTAACTCTGTTCGCTACCCGTTATATTCCAATATATATAATAATAATTGCTTTCTTTCTTAGAACTCAAAATTTGGTTTTTGGACTTAAACTAACTTTTTAGAAAAAAGTTTTTCGCATTGAAATGCATTTTTTTCTATAAAAATCTCAAAAAATAAATAAATAAAAGAAGTCAGCTGTCTATTGAATGAAGGTTAACAGAGTTAGGTTAGAATCTTTAACCACTTTCGTCAGATTTCTCAGGTAAAGGAATAAAAATATACGTTGAAGAGGAAGCTAATGAGTTTATTAAAGCCAAAATATGGTGCTAATACCGGTTGAAACATTGAGTGATAGAGAGCAATAATTTAAGATTGAGGTACAAAATGCAAAAAGTGGGAAGCCAACTTGGAACTGCAAATTCTACTAACTTGATTAGGTTATGTTCACGACTGCGCAGAATCTCACTGAAACAGCTTAGACTGTCCTTTGTGGCACCCACATACTTCGCACAGATCTCATTACCCTCACGATTCTACAAAGCAGTTGGACTCAATTACACGTTTTCTTAATTTGCCGATTCCAGTCACTGGGTACGCCGAAATTGTACCTACTGTGGTGTTTTAACCATAATCTAGCCAATGATAGACATTGAAGGAAGATGTGCTTGGATGATTCGTTTTCGCTTTCCTCAAAGCAGTTTTTGCAAATTGTGTCTGGTTTGATTCCTAATCTCACCTCATGTGTACCAATTGGAAAATGATCAGTGATGGCTGCGAGATGTACCTTCCTGGGATACAGCAGCTGGAAGGATCGTTATCGGTCCTCCGCTCACCAGAATGACCTCGCAAGTCCATAGGTGCTGGTTTTTGTACAGCGTTTGGTGAGCTCACACGAAGTCAGTGAGTCCAGCGCTCTAGCGCAAATGCACCACGAAACCCACCCGCTTCCACTCCGACGTCAATGTTGCTCGGATACCCTCTCTTGTAAGATGATCCGCTCTCCAGTTTCCAGCGATTCCACTGAGGCCGGGTACCCACACAATAAGTTCAGCAATATAGTACAAAGCTACTGATAAGGAGGTTTGAAACTCCTAAGTAGCTTAGAGCGTACTGTCATTGAATCCAAGGACAGAATTCGGAATTCCTTGATGGCTTACTAATATAGTTAGCAAAATCCGATAAGGTAAATAAAATAATGTCGCAGAAGTCAGTACCAATTTGTTGAGCAGGTCGTGAAGACGGATCGATCACAAAGCGGAACCCTAATGAATAAATTGAGTAACAATAAGCAAAAACCAAAGGATTTTGATAGAAAATGTGTGAAGTTGTCATTCTATGGAATGTCCTAATGGATAGATCATCACAGTAACTCCATTAAAACTAACCTTTAACATTTTGTACATTTAATTTTGAAATACTTCAAAGTAATAGTTGAATAACTCGAGTCGATCAAGATATGTTTAGCTATAGTAGCTATATTTGTTTAATAGCATTGATATTTTACTTGTTCGATTCGCAAAGAGATAAAAAAAAATGTATGAAGAAAATATTGATACAATTTTTTAGGGGTCAAAATTTCGAATCCTTTAAAAGTTTTGATTTGTTTGAGATATTACGAATTTTGTTGTTTTATTGAAATCCGATAAATTTATTAAAGCAGTTTTCTAAAATTATTTTAAACATAACCAAAAATTTAAGTTAGTAACCATCAGTAAATTCTCAAAAACAGAAAAAAATATTAGCTTACACTTGACATCATTCATGTATACTCTTAGACACTAGTATGGGTTTAATTTTGTATCGGTACTTTCTTACTTCTAAGTTTGATATACACGCTTTCTAATTTTAATTAATGTATTCCGTTCTAAAATTATGTTTTATATCGAAATTCTAGGAAAAAATCATAGAAAATATTGTTTGACCAATCCAGTTTTCTCAATTTAACCCCACTTTTAAAAAGTTATCTACTATATATCAACTTTCTTTAAAATATTTCAATTTTAAGTCCTACTATATTTCAAATGGAGGGTGGAGGAAGTTCCATTTTGCCCAATATTCTAGTAATTTCGTTGTACATATCTTTCTTGAACAACCACTATACGAACGCGGCATATCTCTTGGGGATAATTTGTTAATCTCACTTAGACAGCTTAGATTATAATTTGTGGCACCCAAATACTCCTCACGATTCGTTAAAGCGCTTAGACTTTAATACAAAGTTCTTAAGTCGGCTAATGTCGATTCCATCACATCGCTGGATTCGCCGATAGTGTGCCTACTGAGGTGTTTTAATCTTAGTCTGGCGGATGCCAGGGAGGAAGGAAGTGCTTGAATGATTTCTCTTTTTCGCCTTCCTCCAAGCAACTTTAGCGACTTCCGTTTGGATTGATCTCTAACCTCCTCGTATGTGTACCTATGGGACAATGAGAAGTGTGCCTAGCGTTCTAGCGCAAATGGAGCACGGACTACCTGCCCTTGCAAGTTGGTGCGCTCTACAGTTTAAATCGATTCCGCTGTGACCGGGTAACCACACAAGTTGGATTGGAAAGTAGTTCGAAGCTACTGTTAATAATGTTAAACTACTCTAAGCTAGTTAGAGCGTACCGTTTCCGAATCCAAGGCAGTAAATACAGTAGTATGTGGTATGTCTACTGCTATCTTGATGGCAATCAGACCTAAATAACTAATATTCCTGAGATAACCTAGCAAAATCTGATAAGATATTGAAAATATCATCTCCTTTTGATGAGAAGGAGTATCGACCATAAAGCGAAATGCTTATGAATAAAATGAGAAATAAGAAAACAACAACCAAAGGATTTTGAGAGAAAATGCCATATTTTTTCCCGCGCTTTTGACATTCCTCTTCAGTAAAGATTGCCATTTCATCATTGACGGATATACAATCTAACAACGAATCGAAATTATTAAAATTTACTACCGAAATACGGAGTCAGTGGCCTCAACTTTAAGAGCGCTACGTCCAATTTATGCTCGGTATAATCATCATGTCTGACCGCCCATAACTAATATATGGATGATATGGACTTGCACAATATGTGATTCCAACAGGACGGCACCACTAGCCACACAGCGAATGTCTCAATCGATTTATTGAAGACCAAGTTTGGTGTACATGTTATCTCATGAAATGGACCAGTCAATTGACAGCCTCGGTCGTGCGATTTGACCCCGCGTTAGACTATTTCCTGTGAGGCTACATCAAGTCTAAGGTCTAACCCAACAAGCCATCGACGTAACCCCTCAAAAATTGTGTTCCGCGTCTCGACTTCTGCAAGCGTGCCCGTGGTGGCCATGCAAAAGAAATCGAGTTCCATAATTTACATTCACAACACACTTGACATCATTCATGTATACTTTTAGACACTAGTATAGTTTTAATACACCATTATTTAAACTACTTAATATATTCTTTGCCCTATTTTAATTCAAAGTCACCATGAAAAAATTCATTTATTTTCCCATTGTTAGCCACGTCAACACCACATGGTTGCATTAATTATCGTTATTACAATTTCCATATGAGTTCATATATAGTATGTATATATATATATATGACTGGCCTTACCGTTAATTACACTTAATTTATAGCAGTTTTGCGTATTTTAATATACTTTTTAAATAATCTGAGCTTAACGCAATTGCCAACTAAGAAAATAAAACAACCAAAAATGTGTGAAAGCTCACATGTAAATGGGGACATTGCAATACACCCACACGCATATCTCAAAGTCCATATGTTTGACGCAACACATGAGCTAATCGCAGAGCGCAAGAGTAGAAACACTGTTGATGTGCCACCCAACCCAGTCCCCAGATAGATATTTATTTTAGTTAAGCTGCTATTTGGGCGTTGAGAAGTGATGACAACAATGAATTGCCGCAATAATATGCAAATGTGTGTGAAATGCGGGGGCAGACTCGTACAAAAATGGGTGTAAATACTTACATACACATATATATAGTCTCAATGTGGCTATGAGTGTAGTCGTATATTCAAAGGCGTTCTTAAAAAGGGGACTCTAGGTTTTAGAGTCTCGTTATTATATCCCTCCAAAAACAATTTAAACGATCCACCACTGTTGCATACATACAGACATGAAATGAGTTATCATGTGTTGTGAACTCACAAGCGCATGTTGCATGCCACAATTGGAATATATTTAGTTGCAAAACACTAAATACTTTTTAGCTTGATTTCTTTGGGGAATTTCAAGGTGAACGAGCGAGTGAGCGAACGGCTTACTGTTGCTGCACCTTTATGTGCTCATATGCAACTGTATGCCTGTAATTTTGTTCAATTTTTCTTTTTTTTTAGTTTAGTTTAGTAATCACTCCGCCATTTATAATTTACTTAATTACTTTAGTGTGTTGCGTCGAAAGTCCCACACAATTGTAGCCTATTTCAAGGCGCTTGCGTATGTCGCTGGATTTTGATGTACTCACCACGCTGTGTTGTGCCATATATTCACATAACCAAAGAACGCTAATTAAAATAATTACCCTTTTTCGCTAAAAAAAGAAGAATATAATAGCAGTAGTGATACATATTCAAGGTTTGTCCCATATTTCGCTTCAACGCCTTGAAGTGTGCCCACTCGGTTACGCGTAAACCCATTTCTGTAGCATATTTACAGGCTTCCATTAGGCTGACATGTGTTGGCTTTCGCCTAACGGTTAATCGCTGCTTGTACTATTATTCTTGCGGTTTGTTGTTGTTGTATTTGTTATTATTTTGTCATATGTGTAACGAAGCGTAAGCGATACGTTTAACCCGCCCACAACAGTACTAATCAGCGGCTGAATGTTCACTTATTAACCCATATTATGAATGGATGTACGTCATCCTGTATTTGTACGAGGGTAGTTTGTTGAGTCTGTGTCGTTTTGTGAACATAATATCCTTAGTATTCGACTTTTTAGCTTTGAGGCTTTCAGAGGCCACTTTTACCCCATAGTTTATCAAAACTTCCTCTAGAAATGGGTGCTTGAGACCTAATTTTAAGAAGCTTGAGAAACTTAATGTCATCAAAATATCATTTTCCTTCAGTGACCTTAATTGAAAGAGCACGAATCGATGGATTCAAGCTCAAATTATAGGTACTGTTGAGTCTCATTCAAAAGTAATTCAAATGAAAGATCTCCAAATCAGAACGAACTTGTAATGAAATGAAAACATTTGAAAAAGAAATGTTCATTGAGACCTTTTTTGCCAAGGGATGCTGGGATTAGCCATCTTATTTAAAAAATAGAGCTACTGTAGAATAGTGATGGCAAAAATATGAAACTGTTATCCGACTCTCATGTGCAAGAGACAAAAGACCCTATGATATCACTGGATTCCTACTCTGAATAGCTCAACGAAAATAATTAGGAGCTCCTTAGACATTTGTCTTGGATTCAATTATGAATAGAAATGAATAGGTTCCATAACTAAGCTGGCAAAATATTTTTTCTAGTTTAGAATAGTGATGGCAAAAATATGAAACTGTTATCCGACTCTCATGTGCAAGAGACAAAAGACCCTATGATATCACTGGATTCCTACTCTGAATAGCTCAACGAAAATAATTAGGAGCTCCTTAGACATTTGTCTTGGATTCAATTATGAATAGAAATGAATAGGTTCCATAACTAAGCTGGCAAAATATTTTTTCTAGTTTCGGATTCTTATCATATCAACGGCTCTCCTTCGAGCATAATCGCCTGGAGAGAACACGTTCCATGGTGTATGATGCACTGAGTGTGAGGAAACGAACTCTTAAATGTTCCCTTCATAAATCTTTCCAGGTAAAGCCATATAAACTTAAGATTATAAATGTAAGGTTAGGTTTGTACGTTACGATTCAATTAGAAGTTAGAAAGTATGGCCACTACATCCTCTACATCAAAGGAATAAGAACTGAAATCTATTGAAACAACTTTTGTTCTCTGGATCGGAATTCTGTGGTTAGATAGATTCGAAGTAGAGGATCCATTTGTGGATGCATCACAATTTGACTAAAAAATACGTGGAAGATTTAATATTACGAGCATAATGTTTCAACTAAACCCTATTTAAACGCACTCCCAAAATAGCTGGTAAATGAAAAAAATCTCACTTTCTTTCTAATCGTTAAATATATATTCTAGACGAGTCCTAGAATAGAATGATTTTTGTCAAGTTTTCTAGGAAGACACTTTGTAGGCGATATCGCTAACAAAAAATTTAAGTATTTATGAGCCGAATAAAACTCAAATCCCTCTCTTCTCTCGCTACCATATTTATTTAGAAAACAAATTAGACTTAAGGTCTTATCTTTAGTTGGGAAATAAGTAGATACAGTAGTATAAATTATCTTATCTTAAGCTCAAATGGTCCACTTCTTCGAGTCGACGAGAATTTTTTGTCGAAAACCGATTCACTTCAGTCTTATAAAAGATGATCTAGTACTCACTATACTAACTAGCTCTACTAACACATACAGATTGTAGCACTTGACGGAAGCAATGTTTCAATTCAGTTCATAACCTCAATGAATTATCAAACTACCCTCGTATTTCACAAACATTTATGTAAATGAATTTATTTTTCCCTAATGGGGTTGCAGCATACCCTCTGAAGGGTTAAATGTACAAGGATGCACAACTATTTATCGTCTACAAAAGCATTTGTCGTTTCATTTACAACCTTTCCTCTAATTCTTTTCACTTTTCCACTTCACCTCCGCGGCGCGCCATTTCAATAGCTATGCATGCATATCTCAGCGGCAGATCGAACATTATCTTATAATTATAGGACTCAGCGCATGAAACAGTTACGCGTTACAATACAAAGGCAAGTCGTTCGTTCGTATTGTGTCATGCCACGTGCCACATGGTGTCTGCTTTTTGCCTTATGCTTGCAACATGTTTGTTTTCATTTCAGTTTGGGTGTATACGCCTACCTTCCAGCGCAGTAGCTTAATACTATTTATGCAACAATTTAACCACAAAAAAAAATTATTCACAATTTCTATGCAATAAATAGCACATAAATGCTGGCCGTCTTCTTCTTATATATTGTAGTTGTTGTTGTTGTTGTGTGGAAATAACCCTTTTGTTGTTGCGGAAATTACTATGCTTCCATATGTTGTATGCAGCCAATTTTCGGATTATCAGATTGGAATTACATTAAAAAGGGGTTTGAAGAACCCATTTTCTTTAACTAAATTGCAACTACCGTTACAGTAGCGAATTTTCAACACGAAAGAAGGATGTATTGCATATCTATATACTTGTATGTTTAAGCATAGAGAATTGTGTTGAAATATGTGAGAAAGGAAAAGGTTTGCGGTTAAAGATTGTGATACGTGATTATCTAACTATGACGTGACTCTGATTACTCAATATAGCGATAATCCTCAAGCTCGAGAATGCGATCTGGTTCCGGTGTTCAACTTCTTTTGATAATTGTCTCATAAAGTGACGTTAGATCGTTCGAACACTTCATAAAACAAGCCCCATGCAATAAAATTCAAGATCTAAAGGCAAGACTTCTTTTGACGAGTTTTTAATGACCCAATTGCTAAAGTTGAAACTCGTAGATATCTCCTTATACTCGTTCTCTAGAAAATCAGAAATAATTAGTACCGGGGTTTTTTGGGTAAGTTTACATTTGATAGGGGTATAACGAGCCTTTCAATAGATACCAAATAAAGACAATTTCGGAGTATGCTCATCTCGAATTGAAAATATTAATAACCTCATTTCAGTTACCCATCTGATAAATATCGTGTAGATTCTTACCTAGTCATTTAATATTTGATTACTGTAAAGAAAATAGGTTAGGTAAAGATATATTTAATTTTTGAAGTGAAGTGCAATTGTGTAGAGCGTAAAATGGGATCCAAACACTTTCCCAAAGAGTAAAAAATCAGTATCAAAATAATACGATATGATTTCCTAGTGGAATTCTCCAAAGGCCATCTAGCTACGTATGTATATGGCCCACTGGAAAGAACATATAGCTGTTCGTTCATTAGTTTTAGGAAACTTATATGTTTTCATATATGTCCCAGGTTCACCTGTTTGCATCGAGGTCCCAGAGTTCAAGAGTGGTTAACACATAGTCGGAGGTACATTTACTTCATTTCGTAAGTAAGCAAGTAACGGGTATTACATATAGTTTATAATTGAAAGTAGACTCTTCTATTTCTAAACTCTATTCAGAGAATGTGTTTTCGATAAGAACTGGAATGAACTGGAAACTACAAGATATCAACCATAAACAGAAAGTAATACCACTTTATGGGTCTTAAAATTTATTTAAGAAAGGAATAAAGAAGGTATGTCACTTAACAAGACGATTCCAATGTACCGTGGAAAATTAACCGGGTACTCCGTCACTAACTTTGTAGATTAAAGAAGTTTGTTCTTGTAAATAAGCCATTGAGCGTTCCATGTAGTCTTAAATGGCTAAAAATTATACATTGCGTCTCGCAATTAAATAGTTTCTAGGCGATTTTCATAATCGAGATTCTAAAAATCTGTGTTCTACATGAAAAAGATACAGAAATTCGCTATAATGTAGCTTACATCAAATAAGTTAGATGAAAGGTCCCAGAAAGCTCTTCTTCATAAAGAACCATACCATAATGGAATTTTTAAACTTTCTGGCAGAGATAAAGCCACAATAATAATAATTTGTACTAAAATTGAGAATCGTTCTAATGGAGCCAGTGGCTATGAGTCTACTTTTTGTTTGAACAGCGAGCGCAGTCTTCACATTGCAAGAGTAGACAGTTACGTATATTATATGAGCTTAATATATAATATATAGGATAGCAATTCCTCGAGTTTCAAATATAACTTTTTAAGAACCCAAAAATCTTCTTTCTAGCAGTCAAATAGTCTGCAATCTGTTATGAGTAACCAGAACAACAACAAACTGAGCAACCGTTCGCGTACAACTGACAAAGTTCCATAATAAAGTCATCCCATCGCGAGACAGCCAAACATTTCAATTTAATTGAAACTAACAAAAAAACAACCACAATAACAATAACAACAAAAACGTAGCAACGTTTTTGTATACCATTGAGAGTAATAAAAAACATTAATTTCCCATTCATACTCATAGTTTCGGTATTGTTTTGCCCAACTCGTTTGGCATAATTAGTTTTTAATCATATTTTAATTTTTCTGCCCTCCATTGACCAGATGTATATATACTCATACAGTAATACATACATACGTATGTGGTTATGTATGGCACACACGCGCTTTGAGAATGGTTTAACAACAACGTCGTCGCTTTTTGGGTGCTGTGTCTGCACAAAAAGAAAGAAAAATTAGCGGCTAAAGTTTTGACATAAAAGGCGGTTCGAACGCGCCAGAGCATTAAATTTGCTTCTATCAATTAAATTTATAGTTTTACGAGTCGCAGACGAAGTGTTCTTTATGAATATATGTTAATATGTACATATGTATGTACATAAGTAGTATTCGGCTTTTTTTAAGTTCTGACAGTAAAATAAATTTTCATTCATTAATTTCTTTAAAATTAAAATATTTGCATACATATACATACATACATATGTATGTACATATCAATATATATACATTTCCTTCTATATACAAATGTATGTATGTATAACAGCGAGCCCGTTCTTTAAGTTTGGATACATAACATCTTTAAAGAGAATCAAATTCTCAGTACGCCCTTGAATCCAACGGGTTGAAAGATCCCTTTTTTGTACATATGAATGAAACCCTTTATACCACTATACCAATAACTTTGCTCTTCTCATTGTTAGATCCAAATGTGATCTTAGCTATGCGATCACTTGCTTAATGGTTGTTGTTGTTGTTGTAGCGGTTATCCATCCCTGCCTGAAGAGAAGAGGATAAGTCTAGTTGTCGTCGAAATCATCTAACGGGAGGCCCAGGAAACGTGCTGTTTCGACAGGGTTGGACCAAAGGGAAAGGGGTGTTAGATGAGTAGGGTTCATTGGGCATACAAAGAGGTGGTTAGAGTCATGCGGGGATTCGTTGCATGCGGGACATGTATTTTGTATGTCGAGGTTCAGTCTGGATAAGTAGGAGTTTAACCTGCTACAATATCCAGATCGAAGTTGCGCATGGGTCACTCTGGTTTCACGTGGCAACTCGAGCTCTTCGTCTGCTATAGGTTGTGGTTTGGTTCCAAGGACGCCATTCACTGGAAGGGAGTCAATGAAGGTGTTGATAGCTCCACTGTGAATGGCGTTTAGAGCGTGTCTAAAACTGTTTGTGTCCGCAGTTCGGTCGGTATAAGGGTTTAGTTCGTCGACGTGTTGTAGGAGCGATCTCTTGATGCACCTAGGGGGCGGTTCTGCTTCCAGCAAGTGACTACATGGGTGATTTCTACGAAAACAAAAAACGAAAAAAGTAGAAACTGCTTGGTAAGCAGTTCATTATGCTCCTTAATAGGCAGCATAATGGCCTCACTATGAAGGTGTGTCATTGGTGGCATCAAGAGACATCCTGTTGCTGTTCGGAGTGCAGTGTTCTGGCACGTCTGTAGCTTCTTCTGCTGCGTGTCACCGCATCCAGGCGACCCTACCATACTTTGCTTAATGGTCTCTGAGACTCCTGCGGATACTGAAAGCACATAGTTTTCAAAGTTTGTAAAATAAGGACTTCTTTTTATGTGCCAGAAAAATTAATTTCTTGTAAAGAAAATTAGTAAAACATTGGGTTTTGGGAAGATAAAGATTACGTGTATTAAGCGTATTTTCAGAAGATGGATAATCCATAGACTTCAAGACTTTTATGTTATACAAGTGGACCAAAGATGATAAATGGATAATTTTCTTTCTTGATATTGCAGACGTTTGTCTGCGTATTGCGTGAATTATTACAGTTAAACGGAGGAGTCATCATAATCTGTTTGGCACCTAATAATAGCACCTAAAATTCTCTTTTCAATCTTCATCACTATAACATGATATTCCAGAAAGAGGAGGAAAGTACTTCAGTTTTAGGCTCCGCTACCTTATTTTTTAATTACATGAACTACTATTTTTTTTTCAAAAACACCCATTTCTCTCTATGATTCTCAGGTTAATTGAAACAATCTTTTGTCGTAAAAGAAATTCTTAACAACAAAATCTCAAAACCCAGATTAAGAGTTGACTATCACTGACTTCTTCATATACTGTCAAAGAGACTATGAACTAACTTGGCTGAGGGCTACATTAATCATTGATTTTTATTTGTGTAAACAAACATATGTATGTACATATTTATATACAGTGCATTATTCATATAACCGTCAATAATGTTTCCTTTCAAGGACAAACTGATATTAACTACCGTTACAGACCATTAACGACACGCAAAATGAAAATAAAAATGTTAACAAAAGCAAATCAGAGTATTTTAATAAAATTAGAAGAAATAACGCTAAAACAAACAGCACGACACAACGCACAACACGTGTGACAAACAAAGCACATAAACAAGAACAACAATGGAGAAAATGGAGAAAATCAGTAAAAATATTAATTTTTATCTCCGCTGGACATCTTCACGAACAAACAATTATGAACAAAACATGCTAATTTGTTAAAATGACAAAAGTTAAAGCAAAATTCCTCAATACTCGCTGACGGCGCGTGATTTCGGCACAAGTTTATTATCATAGGATCCAATCATGCCACGTAAAGGGTCAAAAGACACGCAGCGCCTGTGAATATGTGTGCGATACAAAAAAGTCGCATGCGAGAAAATATATGCAAAGCAAGAAGTAGCAGTGGAAGAGCGCTAAAAAACAGCAGGCGCACCCAAGTCATTTGCATAGTAGTGTTTTGAAGCTTGTATTTTCATGTATATAGCTGTGTACAGCCTTTTCTTTTTTTGTATGTGTGTGTGTGTGTGTGTCTATCGGACCGCACCTCAAGTAGTATCCTTTCCCGTGCCGTCGTTCGACATGCGGCACATCGAAGTTCATGTTAGTGCTTTTTTACACTTAATATGTATGTTTGTGTGTGTTTGAGTGGAAAAAGGATTAAATGCCAGTAAATAAAATAAATAAAATATGCACTCTTGTCTATTTGATTGCGAAGTGCGCTTCTTTTCAACTGTGAAGTCGTGCAACTTTACCACTTAGCTCTCGCACCATATGGTTGCTATATAATACATATATTAATTCACATACATATGTATGTTGATGTGCTTGCATGTTTGTATTCTCTGTCTGCGCCGAGGAATCAGAGAAGCGGAACCGTTTGGCACGCAAAGGGTTAATTAATTTAATGTGAAAATGTTCAACTAAGTCGAAAATTGTTGGGAATACAGTGTTGCATTGGTACTTATGGGAAATGCAAATATGTACATTTATGCACAATCATGTTTACATAAATATAAGTATGTACCTTTCAGCACAACAGCATGTTCGGTCTCTAATATTCTGAGTGTACTCGTCGATGATAACTTTTATTCCATTATGTTAATTTTAATTAAAGGTGTTAAAATAGGAAACGCGTTTATATTGGAAGGTCTTCTTCTTCTTGACTGGTGTAGAAAACGCTTATACGGTTATAGCCGAGTCCACAACAGCGCGCCACGCAACTCTCCCCTTTGGCAGTTTAGCGCCAATTGGTAATACCAAGTGAAGATAGGTCCTTCTCCACCTGGTCCTTCCATCGGAGTGGAGGTCTCCCTCTTCCTCGGCTTCCACCAGCGGGTACTGCATCGAAAACTTTCAGAGCTGGAGCCCTTTCGTCTATTCGAACAACATAGCCTAGCCAGAGTAGCCGCTGTCTTTTTATTCGCTGAACTATGTCAATGTCGTCGTATAACTCGTACAGCTCATCGTTCCAATGTCTGAGGGATTCGCCATTGCCAATGTTCTGCGGACCATAAATCTTGCGCAAAATGTTCCTCTCGAAAACACCTAGTGTCGTCTCATCTGTTGTTGACATCGTTCAAGCAGGACGGGTATGATAAGTGACTTGTAAAGTTTGATTTTGGTTCGTCGAGAGAGGACTATACTTTTCAATTGCCTACTCAGTCCAAAGTAGCACCTGTTGGCAAGAGTGATTCTGCGCTGGATTTCGAGGCTGATATTGTTGGTGTTGTTGCTACTGGTTTCCAAGTATACGAAATTATCTACGACTTCGAAGTCATGACTGTCAACAGTGACGTGGGAGCCAAGACGCGAATACGCTGACTGTTTGTTTGATGACAGGAGACAGTTCGTCTTGTCCTCGTTCACCACCAGACCCATTCGCTTCGCTTCCTTATCCAGGCGGGAAAAAGCAGAACAAACGAGAGTATTACCTCCATGATAAAGATTTATTTCTTCCTTATCAACAGTTGCTGTGAAAAAGAGAGTATTTCAGGACCAAGGAAGGGAAACTTAAGTTACAAAAGTTATGCCAGGTCCATTTGCCGAGTGGTGACAGAAACAAAGTACATGAGGAAAGTAAGAAATTCGAATATGATAAAATTTATATTGCAATTGATTTCTGATTTAAATACGTATAGAATCTAGCTGAAACAGATTGACATTGGGCCTTAAACTCTCTCAGAATTCCATTTATAGTATTGGATATCGAACCTATTTTAACAAAAATTGACAGGCTTCATTGGGTATACACTTCATCAGACTGCTTTTTATCTGGAAAGTTTCCGTTGAAGTCCAATCATAGCCAGCTGTTTTAGAAAGGGGTTAAGATATCAACCATAAACAGAAAGTAATACCACTTTATGGGTCTTAAAATTTATTTAAGAAAGGAATAAAGAATGTATGTCACTTAACAAGACGATTCCAATGTACCTTGGAAAAATAACCGGGTACTCCTCCGTTAACTTTGTAGATTAAACAAGTTTGTTCTTGTAAATAAGACAGTGGACGTTCCATGTCGTCTTAAATGGTGAAAATTATACATTGCATCTCGAAAATAAATTATTTTTAGGCGATTTTCGTAATCGAGATGCTAAAAATCTGTGTTCTACATGAAGAAGAGACAGATATGTGCTATAATGTAGCTTATAGTATATCAAATAAGCGTTTCAATGAAGCGTTTCTTCACAAAGAACCATACCATAATGGAATTTTATAACTTTCTGACGGAGATAAAGCCACAATAATAATAATTTGTACTAAAATTAAGAATCATTCTAATGGAGCTAGTGGCTATGAGTCTACTTTTCGTTTGAACAGTCTTCACATTGCAATAGTAGACAGTTACGTATATTATATGATTTTGATAAAGAGTATTCTAGTTTAGTTTTTAGAAAGGGGTTAACGTTCTGTTCAAATGTTAAACTAATTACTACAATAAGTATTTTTCCCTAGAATTTTTCGGTGGTAATTCATAAAAACTATTTTTTTTTTTTTTTTGAAAAATAATAATTGTGAGGTTATATTCTCTTCTTAATATGGGTTATTGAAGCATTGACGAAGACCATTTGTATACTATTACCTTGACAGTCGGGTTTACGTAACTGAAACGCACTCGAATTTTTCATCGGTCAAGGACTGTCAATTCAGCAATATTCCTCAAATTTATTTAAAGAATATTTTCTGCCGCTACTACACCAACATCAACTATATGGGATGAAAGTATTCACATTGTCCAACTCTGCTCGTTCTATGCGATACCAGCTGGTAAAGTAATAAGAAAGAGAGAAAGAGTCTTTTCTGTGTGATGAAAAGACCAATTAGATATAGACTTGAAAAACTTGAGCTCTTCAGGTTCCACCAGTACTCCGAAGGTTCCACCAGTACTCCGAAAACCTGGGCACTACTTAGTATCCAATATTTTACGAGGAGCGTGAAAATTGTCTCATCTCATCTCCCATCAATGAGGCATAGGTACTAATCCAATTAATAATTGGATGCTACTGCTGCAGACTGCTTACTTTATGTAAAGCTTCGTTTAGAGATCACATCCAGATCCACTAACACGATTTATCATGGCTAATACTATGGTGCTTAACTTCCTTAGTGCACATGTCTGCATTTCGTACATGGATTATTACACACAATTTACGATATATTACGAAGTCTAAGTAAAAGTTTCTCTGCCAACAACAAAACGCCGCCACAGCGTATGAGTAATGTGTCGCACAATGGGTCGACCTAAAAAGTGTAAAAGGGCATCTACTAAGGCCAACGACTTAAAATTAAATGAAATTTCTAAATTTAGCAACACTCAGAAGACACAATGAATGCGTGTTGCAATCAAATGTGTCAACATGCCACAAAATTTGTACTGTGGGAATCAGCAGCAGCAGAGATGGAGCAATCAAGCAAACAACAAAAGTCATTACAACGCACATACACATATGTAGATACATAGTGGGTAGACAAAGCACCAGTTGAAGACGCACTAATACTAAACACAACAAGAACAACAACAAAAAGCCACAATAACAACGACTTGTTGCTGTTAAATGTGTCACAGCGGTTAGTTGTAAGACATGGAAGTGTGGCCACCCTTTCCGCCGTCACACAAATATATGAACACACTCTACTACATGTGAATAGTTGTTGTTGCAGTTGTTGTAATTGAAATCTTAGACGCCGCTGCCGCCTATCGTGTGGGTGCCGCATTGTTGATGGCAAATGTTTGTTGTAAATAATTAAAAATATGAGCAGAGTAGGACTACAGATTGTCGTACATCTATGAAAATTATTGTTGTAGTTGTTAGTGCTGCTGTTGTTGCTATCGTGCCACAATAGGCAATGATGTCATAACTGTGCGTTCAAATGATTCATGCAACATACGACTGAAAGCTTGAAGACAAGAAATAATGAAAGAAAATTATGTACAAATATATATATATATATATTTATATGGAAGTCTAGATGTACATATGTCGAAATATGTTCGTTCATTCATTAATTCATTCATTTGGGCGCAAGAAACCACTTTCAACAACTAACACTCTCCTAATGTAGTTGTTATTGTTTTTCTTTTCTGCTAACTTTACTATATCTTTCCGATCGCATTGCGAATTCAAACTACTAGCAACTATTATATATTCATATATATGTACATACCATATACATACGTATGTATATCCGTATATCTGTCCGCGTCGGCATCGAATCTAGACAGCATGGCCAATTTGGCCTGGTTTGGCAAATCAATTAAATTCAATTAATCCCCTCAACACTGTTAATGAATGATAATGGAAGGGTGACACAAAGCGTTATGGATATTCACACACTCGAGCGGCCAAGCTCATTGGTCCGTTTGGTTCGGTTGCTTCGTCCGTTAGCTGCTTGGCAGTGTGATGTTGCGGTATTTACAAGTAACCAGTCACAATTGCATGCAGTGAGAGAATTTTTTTAGTTTTTTAATACAAATGTTAAAAGCTTCTTTAAGTATAAAAAAATTATTATAAAATATTAGATTATCGATTCCATTTGATCACAAAAATTTGAAAATTGAGGTGCATAGTAGATTGAGCTAGCATTTGCAAGAAATAGTTTTATGTTTACAAAATATTTGGTCTACAACTTTGCTTCCGCCGTTTTCCAATAGATTTCTATGGAGTCAAGCACTGGTCGATTAAATCGATTAAATCGTTTTATATCGATCTTGGACATTTGTGTCAACATTAACCTAACAAAATATTTGTAGAGTTCTGTTTGCATCCCAAACTGAAAATGTCACTTTTTGAGCCGAATTCTCGACACTTGCGGGAAATTTTGCTTTTCTTTTTTAATTCCAAGAAAAGTGCGGCTAAAACTCATCGAATGCTTTCGGATACGTACGGTGAGGCTGTCATAAGTGAAAGAACATATCGCGAATGGTTTCAACTTTTAGGAATGGTGATTATGAAGTCGAAGACCGGGGATTGTTCAGAAACAAAGAAACTGGGTTCCTTACGACTTGAAACCAAGAGATGTCGAACGGCGCTTCTTTGCATGTGAACAACTGCTTCAAAGGCACAACCGAAAGGGATTTTTACATCGCATTGTAACTGGCGACGAAAAATGGGTCCAGTGCGATAATCCTACAGTACGAGGAAAGACACGATAAAGTCATTCTCCTATGACAATGCTCGGCCACACGTCGCAAAGGTGGTCAAAAAATATTTGAAGAAGCTGAAATGGGAGATCTTACGCAACCCGCCGTATTCTCCAGACGTTGCTCCATCTGACTACCACTTGTTCCGATCGATGGCACACGGTCTAGCTAACGAGCACTTCAGTTCTTATGAAGAAGTCTAAAATTGGATTGATACTTGGATCGACGATACTCCAAGATGAGGAGACTCTTTCGTCACGGAATACGCATGCTGCCAGAAAGATGGTCAAAAGTAGTAGCTTACGACGGCCAATATTTTGAATAACATTTTTGTAACCGTTTTTATACCATAAAGCCTTAAATTTACAAAAAAACGGCGGAAAAGACCTTATAGTTAGTTTATAAATTTCTTTTACTGGGTACTTTTATGTAAGTTGAGAGGACTGTTGGGGTCTTTGATTTAGCGCGACTTTTCATTAAGAAAATATTTAGAAAATAGCAATTAAATGTTTTATTTTTGACTTTTGCTCGAGTGTTAAAGTTAATTATTTCCCATCCACTATAAATAACTAAAGACTTGACCCAACCACACTTTTGCACAGTATATTATGAGGAGCAGGATTAAAAGTCTGAATAGTATTATTTTTGAACGCCGAAGACTAATACTGAAAGACTTCTTTCTTTCTTAAATTCTTAGATTTAAAAATTTTAGATTTCCAACTTATTATCGTTTTCCTAATTCATGCTTGTTAAGAGAGTATCTTCCCTTTTAAATGCGTTTGTGGTTTTACTTTTTTCCAATTTGTCAAAGGCTTCTAAAAAAGTCAAAAGTCTAAAAAAAGTTCCAACATTGAGTATCGACTAACTTTTAACCGTTTTTTTTTTCAAAATTTGACGAATGCGAAAATTCGTTCGTAATATAAATCAATACCTACCTGTTAAAGTTTAAACCAGAAAATCTATATTGAACTTTGAATTACTTAGTATGATAGAGACATTAAAATTAATATTTCTCAGATCAAAACTGAAACTCTGTTATAAAGCTTCATCACTTCGGTGCCACAGGTATCGGTCCAGCAATGTGTCACTGACCTCCAAAGCCTCATGTAGTAAATACCGTTATCGAAATATAAGCTATAGTTTGATCTACTAAATTTTGTTTTAGTCCAGAGCTGAACGCGAAGATTTTCCAGATTGCACTAACTCAAAACGTGACTTTCAGTAAGAATTTATTAATTTTATCGTATATATTAAGGGTCTTATATTCATATAGAAGGGTTGTCGAAAAATATTGGAGTCAAGCAATAAATTTAGTTTTCGAATATTTAAAACTATACTACAAACTACATCATTTTCCATATCTAACAGCGGAGACTTCAAAACACTTTATAATTTCAAATTCCATTATATTAAGTCTCATTGAATTACTATCTGTAACCTCTGAGTATTAAGAACTTTTTTTGACTGACTACCAAGATTACAACGTTAGTAAAATATTTCTACCGTTATTATAATCTTCAAATATGGTTAGGAATTCTAGAATTACTAATAAAGGTTTAGTTGGGGATTGCGTTAGATTTTAAGACAATAATGTTGAAGTTCTTAATATTATCTACATTTGTATCTTTCTCTATACTTTTCTGTGCCTTCGAACATATTGCTTAATGTTACTCGCCTAAAATTTTAATAGTAATACTTCGTGTCATGTCTTCAAAGTGCTTTCTAAGATTAGTTTAGTTTGAACATCATTGAGGAATCATTTAAATCTCCGGATTGTCTTAAAGATATGTACATCTTAAACTCTTCTTGTCACATGTTCTTTAAAATCAAAACCTAACTAAACCTCGAATACTTAACGAGATGACTGTGAGGACGATGATGGATAAACATTGCCAGAACGCGTCTCAGATTGTAATCTTAGTAATATTACTCTAAACTATTGGAGTATGTTTTATATTGTTAGATATTGTTTATTCAATTATTAATGAATGATACCTTCATTAACTTGGTCTTTGAGAAGATGCTTCAGAATAGTCGAAATATGGGAGTATACTTATAAATATGCTTTAAGGAGATATCATACTCACAGTTTTGTTACATTTTTAACAGAAGGAACAATTCTTCTTCATCAGTCCTCTGTATTTTCAAACAATTAATTTCCAACCACTTCAATTTCCAAGTGTACATCCAAATATGTATTGTAATTCCGGCTTTGTCTCGTTTAAGATTTACAAACATTTTATAGTTAAAGCTTTCTCACGCTACAGCCTATGTGGCGATTTGACATTTTCGAACTTTTGCATGATTTTTTAAAGTTTAATTGCCAACGAAGCGCAGCCAGTGCGGGCAGTGCATTGGGTGACGCCAGTGGCAATGCCATAAATGCAAGCGTTGCACACACATACAAACATATATATATATTATATATAGTGTTTTTCATATTTATTTAATACATACATACATAGCAAGCTGCATTTACTGCCCACCAGCAGCGGTACTAGCCTCCCCGCCGCGCCACCCGGCAATCGCATTGTTCTCAGCATTTATTGCGCCGGCCGCTGCTGTGTGGCGTTGGGATTCAATTACGTATTGTATTGGATTCATTAAAAAATGCTTAACGATTTAATTACACGTCGCACTTGCACATGCAATGTAATTTTCCATGGCAACAACAAAAACAAATAGTAAAGAAATATTTAAAAGTACACAATTATAAAATTCGACGAAAAGTTCAAGCATAAACAATTCCAATTGGCATTGGGTGTTGCAAAGGCAAAACAACAACCAACAAACAAACTGGGGAAAAAATACCAAAAACAATTGCATCGCTGATTTAACAACCAATCGCCAATGAGCAGTGAAATGCCACCATTCTGTGGGTGTGGGAAAGAATCATGAAAGTATGTCGTGTCACAAGGAAATGCATATTTACTTTTTATAAAGATAAATAAATATTTAAACAAGCAGGCATATATGAAGATATATATGTATACGTATATGCGTACGAGGTTAGCTCGTTAAGCCAATTGCTTCTTGAGTGAAAGAAGTTAAAACAGGAAAGAAAGGGCTAAGTTCGGGTGTAACCAAACATATTCCTGCAATTAATTTCTATAATTTTATTATGATAACACACGATTTGACACATATATTCGGCAAATAGCCCACTTGAATAACGAAAATCATTATATACATATAGTGTATGAGGGCTGAGATAATTCCTGAACATATTGAATTCATTTTCATCATCAAGCTTCAGGTAACCCAAGATTATACGCTCACTTAATCACATATTAATACTTTTTATATATGGTATAAAGCCCACATGAAGTTTGAAAATCCTAGTATAAGGAAGCTAGAGACTTGACCTGATGAAGTTTGAAAATCCGTATATGAGTTATAAGGAAGCTAGAGACTTGACCTGATTTTGACCATGTTTTTTTGTTCATTTTTATAAGAAACGCATCTCCATTGAATTTCTTTAGAATATCTGAGAGATTTTTCGTTATTTTCGCTAAATAATTATCTTTTAGCACAGGTCTTCAACTTTGATATCTGAAGTTTTGAAATTTATTGATCCGATTTCGACGAAGTGATGCACACCGCAAATACCGTAGGTTCTTGGTGTACATACATATATATTGTAAAGTGAAGAAATCAAATGGATGGAAAATGGTGTTATATGGGAAGTAGGTGTGCTTGTTAACTGCCTATTTTCCATCAGTCATATGGGGTGTCCGGAAAATATTATGTACCGAATTTCAATGAAGGTAGTTCTTGTGATATGGTTTTTGATTCAAAAGTGGTGGACGCCACATCCATTTTCTATTTTTTATCAAAATCTGAGTGCTGCTCTTTTCCATATACTTTTTTCGTATTTTCCAACTATTTTCTACCTATAGAATACGTACTTCTAATGTAGACCCGACCCACATTCAAACTTACCGATCTAAACCGTTAGATGTTTTCGATGCAATATCTTCTCTCTTCCAGAGTTGAGACAATCGCTATAACAACCTAAGTACCCTTTCTTCGCCAACATCGATCCATTTTGCGCCAAAGACTTTTCGAATCTTTCCAAAATCTTCCGAATAATATTTGCTATTAATTCTGGAACACTCTTTTGGTTAATAACTGACATCCAAATTTTCCGAAAATATATTACATATACTTGTTGGCTCTACAACTTTGTCTTAGTATTCTTTAAATAACGATTAGATCATTTGTGATTTTTAATTTTGATGTCCTAGAAGATCCATTTTTATTCACTTTCCAAAAATCTTTTGAATAGAGGTTAAACAAGTTCAAACGATTAAATGTTAATTGATTGTCTTGAAACTACAGTCTTTAGATCAAGGGATCTACAGCGAAATTCATTATAATGCTATAATAGACAAAGAAAGTTCTCAAATTCTTCTTTCCTTTCACTGAGTGATCAAACTGACCTGATGCTTATATAAGTAAAATTCATAACAACCGCATCACCACTGCTACATACTACCATGAAGAAGGTTTATAAAAATCCATACATATGCATATTTGACTGCATATATTCATACCAAAGTATCCTGCGGTCATTCCAACCCCGTATTGGAAAATATATGCAAAAAATGCAAGCAAAGGATTTTCATTGCCTTTGAAATGGAAATTTATCCTTAATAGCACTGCGGCCTATTTCCTTAAGAAAATTGTCTACTTACATAAATAACAAAGTGACTTTAATAGCAAATGGCGGCATTGGTTTTATACTTTTCTGTCAAGAAAAGCTGCAACATAAAGCTTTTGATGTGCTTATGTACATATATGGTAAAATGGCCTCTGGACATTCAGCTAAGGGTTGCAAAGTAGTACGTCCATAGTTAAGGTAATAAGGTAGCAGTATGAAATCACAATAAGCCTTGAGTATATAACTGTACCTTAAACAGAAGAGGGTTTCTTTGAATAGTCAAATACTTAGAGAGTATGGAGCACTTGGTCGTCATTGGGTGGAAAGAGACATCAAGAAACATCCAGTCATTGTACAAATTGCGATATATTGGCAAGTCTTTAACTTTTTAAACTACTTTCTTCTAGTTCTACACGAATCTACAACTGCTACGTAATTTATAAGAACCCGTCTACACGATTGTCTTTATTTAAAGGCATATAGACTGCCAAAGAATACTGTCAGAAGTCAAATACTACTCACAGTCTATAATTTGGCTAGCTCGTCTGTAATCTCAGGGGAGAATATTAAAATTAAGGCAGTAAAGAAGCGAGTATTTAATAAGAACACTTGCATATACTATAGACTCGTTCAGTGTAATCAAATTAATTAAAATATGGTAGTAGATCCACTAGCTGTTCCGTATTGCATTACTCGTTGATTAACCAGGATTACTCAGCTCAAGCAGCTTATGGAAATATAATCCATGCACTCTCATTCTCACTCTCAATCCTGCTCTATAATTTCTTGTTCTAATGACTTCCAGGCTATTTTACGAACATGTCTAATCATATATTAAAAATTCAATTTTGCTGTGACAATCGATTTAAGCAGCTCCAACAAGAATGGCGCATGTGTTGTAATGTAATTCTAAAAGCATTACCAGCATAACAGAAATTAATCAATGTCAGGCGAATATAACTTTTTGGCAATATATTTTAATTAATGAACTTTTCAACGGTGCATACCCGAACTCCCCTAATTTACGTTAATCTATAATTACTACAGCCTATAAGATACCTATCTATTACATATTACCAATGTTTGTCAATAGCATGACTAGCTAAACTTGAGAAGAATCATTGGACACACTTAATTTACGACATCGCGTGTGAAGCCAAAAAGCAATTGATGGGAATAAAAGAAGGCGATAAAAGGTGAAGATGTATTACGATATTGATAAATGAACATACATACATACATACACAGATAAACCAGTAATATTTTTTTTAATGATGAGCATTAATTTTCGTTATATTTTCGGTAAGGGTATATATAAAAATATGTTTTATTGTTGTTGTTACAAACTAAGTACGTGTTTGAGGTGTGTGTAGCTGCCTGCGGCTATCAGCTAAGCAATCGGTGTTATCAAAATGTACTTACATTAATGGTTTAGCTATTAAATACTTAATTTTTTGTGGATAAGTCTACATGCTTACAGTGGTGGGCATATAAATGAGGACAGAATTTATTTTTTACTTAAATACCTTTGAAATTTTATATTTTAAATATTGAAGACATTAAGTAAAATAGATTATTTAAATAAAAATAATAATATTTTTTAAACCATGCTTTTATTTCTCTCTTTTACAGATCTAAGTTTCAAATGTATTTGATATACTTCAAACATATGGGAATCTACAAGAGTGAAGCCTGTGAAGCCATCGAAGACACTCCAACAATTAACCACATGGGAGTTCCTAGTGGATCGAATTTCAGACTCTCCTGCATTTTTCATAATAAACAGGAAGAATTTGATCGAAGAATGATTATTATCATCCATCTCTAATTTTCCACATGAGTCTGTCTCTAGCAGAAGAAAAAGACCAGCAGAATCCAAAGGGTGAGTCCGAAAATGTTATTATATGTAATAATTATACTTATGTAGAATCAAATTTGAAACACTTACTTTTCATTGAAACCCCGAATGATAATTGATAGCAATTAAGATTCATTATTTTAATACGAATGTGAGTTATTTTCAGAGTCAGGTAATGGGTGCTCTGTATTCCCAAAGAGCCAATATCACGTCTATCAACCCTGGAACTTTCTTACGGCGACGGGGTTATAATGTGATAATAGAAAGGGGTACAATAGATACAATAGGTCGCAGTGCGTTCCTCAATTCTTAATATAATCTAATATAGAACTTATCAACTCAGTGAGCCTTCCGATGATAAAGTTCATATTACCAGATCTATGAAATATAGATTTTCTTCAAGAAGAAAAGTATGTTCTCAAAACCCAGTGCGAGTAAGACTCTCCAAACATTAAGTATCAGAATTTTAACCTTTCTCTGAGTAGAGCTTCAATGAAGATCCATTGGTCCTTATTGATGTTAGTGAAAGTAGATGATATTTATTTTTGAACAAATAATCGGGATTCTTCAACTTTTTCTTGGTGCCCATCTTGGACTTGAACAAAAGCCAGATAAAATCAGGCAAATACAAGCTTTATTATTTTTTTTTTTATATTTATAGACCTTCGAGTAAGAGTTGTTAACCCCGAATCTTTTCTCCGATATTCACACTATACTATAGATTGTTTGCAAAATCCTTCAGATTTTTTTTAATTATTAAAATGTCCACATTTCATTGTCGTCCACTGTATGTATTTATATAGGTATTATTGGTATATGCTCATACATAAATGTTTATTCAGCAACCACAAGATATAATTTTAATGCAGCCGTCAATGCTTTATAACCGCCGCTACTGCTGCATTCATAATATATTAGCATGTTAAGCTTTGGATTGCGTTCCACTCACACCCATATTTTCGCCAGGTTCGTCGATACAACGGCGGCTGTAGGTTTACAGCATCATACATATGTTCGGTAACGCTTTTCAATTTTTCACGACTCCATTTTGGCAACAGAAAATGCCACAAAATTGCTTTGGGACCTTAGCACAATAACAACAGCGCCAATTGCGCTTCAATCTATAAGCTCTCGCATATGTTTGTATCTATGTAGCGATGGATACATGGTCCTCCCACTTGCTTAGCGCACGCCACGCCGCCAATGACGACACCTATAAACATTAACTTGTCAATAAAGGTAATTCATTATGTCGCTATTGAATACCCCATGGAATGACACAAACAAGCAACAAACAACAAATGCTGGTAACAGTCAAAACATTACAGAAACAATATAAAAATTACAAAAACAAAAATATATTTATAACAGCGACAGGTTGGGCCGGAATATCGAAAACAATTTCGTACATTGCTTCACTGCAACATTGTAGCAGGCAATGGAGTGTTTTACAGGTGTGCGACCCTGTAGGAAATTCTTTGAGAAAAGTTTTAATTTTGTTATGCTTTATGATGGACTCTCTGTTCAGAGAGTATTTATTTTACTTATTTGAACAATTTAGAGTTCTTCCAGGGTTGCCACTGTACTTTAAAGCACTAGTGCATAATCACACCTTGTCGCCACCAATTGAATCTTCCGATCTGGCTTAGGAGTTGCTCCAGGCAGTCATTGTCTACCGATTTTTTTACATGAAATTTTAATTTTGTCCGTTGGTTCTAATAATATTCCATGAACTCTATCGTTCTTGAGTTCTTCAGAATCTGCGCTGAGTCCAAGTTCAGGTAGTATAGAATCAAAGTAATGTGACAATGAATATACGTATGCTTATATCTCTTCATTTCGATCTCTTGAATCAAAACTAGTCAGTCGTGGTACAGTTTAGGTTTCTAACTTTGGAATTTTCTATAAACATGTTGAATCTTTTTATTAAAGGAAACGGACCTATATAGAAACCTTGAATCTAATCCACACTAAAGTTTAATGAGAAGATGTTCTATTTCGGTCATATTACTGCTGAAGAGGTCTCGAATCAACGACAATTACAAAGATAACCTTGTGATTTGGATAATCGCTAGCTGTCTTACCTTATGTTTAAACTCACCTGACTCTATAGCCGGTTTCGTATAGAGGACATACTCACTTTTGACAGATTTATGCTTGATAATTGTTAATCCATATATGACCACCATTTCACGGATTTCATTAAACTTTAACTTTAGCTAAGTTTGGCTTACTTCAGAGGTGAACTTGAACAAGAAGAGGGAGAGCTATCTATATGTTAGGTTAGGTTAATAAGGCTGACCCCCGCGACAGGTTTCGCGGCGGATCCCACTTGGACAGCTGAATGTGCCTGTCCATTGTTATGCAGGAAGACTACTAAATATGGGTCGCAAAGAAGAAGACCTTTACTTACAGCCAAACGTTTTGATCACAAATTTTATGAGGCGCCTAATTTCTAATCCGACAAGCTTGCATGGTTCGCATAAAGCATCTCTACCGAGATGTTCCAACTCAGTCTTGCGTAAGCTGGAGAGTGGCTGTTTGTTGTTGAAAACAAGTGACTTACTCCTCGTCCGGCAGGATTCCTAACCTCATCGCATGTATGCTTATGCTTTTAAAGCAACCGAATAATCAATGGAGATCATAATTCTAACTGTCTGATATATGGAATCACTGTCTAAAATCATATACTCAAAAACAAGACTTACTACTACTCAGTAGCTCTCTATATAATACACTTTAGACAAAAGCTTAGGTCGGTATTACAAATTTCACATATCTTAAAGATCTCTATTTTTCAGTACTGTTATTTATAAGTCTATAGTACCGTAATAGAATAAATCTTTCAAGTGCCGCTTCCTTATATTTCATAATGCGTACTACTCTACCCTACTATACGGCATGTATGATTCGCGAACGAAGTGCCTCGAAATGGTGTATAGCGTGACCTAGAGCTCAATTTTTTTATTGAAGTCAGAGATATTTAATTATCCTCACTGTGCTTTATACCCGAAATTAACTTTTATATCCCAAACGGTGCATTTAACTACGAAGAACATAAAACTCGAACCAAACAACAAATTTCGGTAATTTCACTACAGACAGTAAAATTTCTTACTCCGTAAATTTCCCAGCAGGGTTGCAATATCACACAGGTAGTATGCGTGTGGGCGCGAATAATACACTTGACAACATTTAACTGCAACTGATACAGTTATCACGTCAACTCATACCCCCACATGCGGGGATGAGCGCATAAGTGGGCAAGTCAATGGACAAAAATGTATGTTGACGCTTTAATCACTCTCACCCGCCAGCTACATACCCCCACTCTCTTCGCCATAGTTAAGCGAGAAAAAAATTGAATTCGAATCGGCGTCAACAAACTGAGGTAGTCATAGCGCAGTAGATAGCGCGGCAAATTTTAGTGGCCTTAACACGCGAGGCTAGCTAGTAGCATTGGGAGCGCGTACCCCCCTACTACTATATACGAAGCAATAATGTTGTTGTTGTTGCCACTTCGTACTGGTGGCGCATCTAATACGCGTCCATCGATAAACAATAAATATATCCCTCTGTTGTATAATAAAATGCTTATGGGCAAACATTTGGGGACAAATTGATGTTGTTGTTGTTGTTGTGAATGTGATACTTGTTGGTATTGAGTACTAAAAGACCGCAACAGCATCCAAGCACAAGGGTGGATTATCGCAGCCAGTTTGATTGTTAAAGGGAAGCGGCACGATTTCGTTACTTTTTTTGCTTTTGTTGGCGCTTGCGGGGGCCGTTCACACTGTATATTGACAGATAAGTAGAAATAAAGCGCCGTTAACTGGTAAATGACAGTGGCGTAACTAATGAACTCGCTATTTGACTGGCGTGAATTTGGGGGGGGCGACATTCCTTCATGGAGCTCATTAATTAATGGTTATCGAATTTGTTGTCAATTACTTTGAACGGGATAACAACTATTAAATATTGTGTAAGGAGTTCCTTTGTCACACTTAGATTTTTTGGGGTTATTCTTACATAAATGAAAGAAGGGGTATAAGGAGTTTTTTGTCACTTAGATTTTTAGGGTGTCATTCTTAATTGAGCGATTGGTTATAATATTGAGACTAGTGATTACCAACCTTTTGAAAAAGAAATAGTATTTTATTGTTTTATAAAGAAGTCCGAGACATCGAATTATAAACCCAAGTTAAAAAGTTGCTATTTCAAGACATTTTGAATCATTCTTCTTAAAGCAAATGAAAAACTCCTTTATGATTTGAAAATTTATTCGAGGCGAACGAAAACCTTTTTTTTTCTTTTAAAGTTGGCGAAAATCACTTTACATAGTCCAATAGAAGCAAGTTCTTCTTAAAATTTGCTGGTAGTAAACACATTTCAATAACCCCTTCTTCTTCTTTTTGACTGGCGTAGACACCGCTTACGCGGTTATAGTCGAGTCCACAACAGCGCGCCACGCATCCCTCCTTCTGGTAGTTTGGCGCCAATTGGTTATACCAAGCGAAGCCAGGTCCCTCTCCACCTGGTCCTTCCATCGGAGTGAAGGTCTCCCTCTTCCTCGGCTTCCACCAGCGGGTACTGCATCGAATACTTTCAGAGCTGGAGCACTTTTCGATAACCCAGTGCCTTAAAATATCTAGAAGTCGTATCGGAGGAAACTCACTTCTGATACTGCCAATGCGAACCCAAGTGAGTGCACTCTCTTATACATAGAGCTATAATTAAACTGTGACTCATATTATCCATTGATACCTATTTAAATTAACCGAAGTAGGGAAAGTCTACTCAGAGCTTTCGTTGGTTCAAGGCGCAGCGGTCGTATTTCTTATTACCTTCGTGCAGTCAGAAAACCCATATGGCCAAAGTTTGTTGAATTTTCGGACATGACATAACATGATTATCAGGAATTTGGAAAAATTTAGACATCTTTGCAAACATATTTACTTAACACATCTCCTTCTCCAAGCATTTTCCATTGATTACGACCTTTAAAATGATAAAGAAATCAGAATTAGTCAATAAACTTAAATATCGGCTTACAAGAACAACAAAAATAGACATAGTGTCTATTTTTGAAGCTGGTTAAAGATGTAAACACAGATCGACCCATCACTGGATTCTTCAGTAATCCATAAAATCAACTACAACTCAAACTACCCAAGGGCAATATCACATGTTAATCTTTAAGGGGTCTCAATAGAGGGGAGACCTCAATATATACCAAAATGGTATACGATTAAAATGAAGTGTATCTCGAGGATAAAGTAGGACTTCTAAAAAATAATACAAAAATTATGCGATATTTTAATCTACCGTTTTATGTTCCTTAATAAGAGAGTATTCCGGTAGACACAAAGAAGATCTGATATATCTTTCGGCTAAACTTAAAATGCTCCATTCGATTAATCGATAACACTCTATTGAGCCGAACGCCATTGTAATACGAGTATATTTGGAAAATAAAAAATCACACGAACTGGTTATACATATGATTCCCACTCTAATCATTGCGACCACAAAATACCGATGGACAATGCAAACAAAAGTATATATTTACTATACTGTTTGTCCTTACAATATCTCGTATTAGCTCACCGCTGCAGTGGGATTGCGTGATATGTCAACTAAATTTTTGAAAACATATTTTACGCAAATTTATTGGTCTGTCAATGTATTTGGCAATTCCACTAACTAAACGAATATATTGATACGGATTAGCTGAGTTAGGAACAGGGACCGGAAATAAGAGTTATTTTACAATTTTTAATAAAAAAAAATCATACATAAAGGAACATCGTAGAAAAGTTTTGATTACATCATCATGATTTTTAGGTGAACTATATGCGAAATATTGTATGATTTTTAAATTTTGATTTTTATATTTTTAGATCAAAAATAAAAGTTATTTTTGATTTTTATTTTTTTATATAAAAAAATAAGAATTATTTTTTATTTTTTTATTTTTAAATCTTTATTATTGATTTTGAATCAATTCAAAATTTGTGACCTATAAAAATTGGAATGATGCAGCATATTGTAATACATACGGTATAAATAAATAAATGAAAATTTTTAATTGATTTTTATTATTGATTTAAAAATATAAAAATCAAAAATAATTTTTAGTTTTGATCTAAATATATAAAAATCAAAAATAACTCTTATTTTTTCGATTTTTTTGATAAAAGTCATAAGAGTTACGATCCCTGGTTAGGAATATGCTATATACAGAACAAACGAATACAGAATCTATCTATGCACATCTACTTGTATCAACAGGCCTTAATAGCCATGTTCATTGGCCCGATTAATATTTTGATGTGAGTTGAGTTAAGACATCAAGATTCTAATTCTTCGATTGAAAAAAATTTTACATTTTGTTCTGGAACTTCAACTTCTCTGGAAGCCCATCAGCCCTACAGTTAAATATATGTCAAAAGGGAAAAGTTTCATTTCTACTTTGATCAATGGTTCATTGGATCATTGTAGTTTGTGAGCCATTCTTATAATAACGTAATAATCTTTTAGTCGAGTATACTCAGAACAACTGAATGTCTTTACGAATATATAATGTTACCTGTGTGTCAATCTCTTCGCAGAAAAGAAATATTTGCTTGATTCTTCAAGTAAACACTTCTATATAACTGGAGTCGAACTTTCTAACAATCACGATGTGTATTTGTGGTTTCGAAGACTAAGATGCTACGTTAGGTTAAGTACGAAGGCTGTTCCCTTAAAAATTGTACACATTTAGGCTATTAATGACAGTCCTTTGGGATGCCATAAAATTCAAACCCCCAACTTAAACTTAAGAATCAACAAAGCGCCTAGAACCTAACACAAATCTGTAGAGGTTTTTTACTTCTATATCCGCTAATTCGCGAGGGTGCCAAAAAAATTGAGATCCAAGGAACTTTTACCTAGATCTCTTATAAGCATTCTACCTCATCCTCTTCCAAGCAGCTTCTGAAGCTAGCATCCGGCTGCTAGCATCTAGCATTGGACAATAGTCAGGAATTTCATAAGTACTATAATCCAATAATACAGTCCAAGTCAGTTAAACTTGTTGGTCTAAAGAACGCTGTCGAAGTTTTGACTCGTGGTGAATGTGAGACCTTGGGATAATTACGATACCATCAAAGATGCTCTCCCACATTTTTAAAAATAGAGATATAACTCGTCTCAATGCTAATTCCGAGTTTTCGCTTCTTCAAGAGTTCTTAGAGTACTTTCGATGTGACAAGTGCTTCTTCGAAACTCAATTCATGAATTGATATAAGTCCCTACGCAGATTCTGAGAACGTCAGTTCAAATATTTATAAAATCGGCACTATAGGCGGGTTCAATATCTCTTATTGATTCTTCTCTGTCCCTATTTCATTTTTCTCTCTATCCTTCTATATCCTGCCAACTACATCTCTGTCTAAAAAATTTTTTAATCATTGCCTTTTGCTTACGCTTTCCAAAAATCACATAAAAACCCGTTAATAACTCATTTTCTGACACTACCGGGAGTGAGGATGAAAATATTAATGCACTGCAGAAAATGCTAATTTAAAATTAAATGTGTGAAAATGAAATTTAATTATCACCAACGGCTAGAAATGATGTTGGATTTCTACTGTTATTGCTGGAAAAGTACTCAACTGCCTCAGTAACAGCTAGCCTTGGTGGTGAAAGAATTAAGGAAGACAAGTGGAATAAACCGAAGGCAGCGAAACCATTTTGAATAAATTTGCATTTCACTTAAGAATACCGTTATATGTGCTCGTAAGAAGAAACGATTTCAAAAGCATAAACACAATACGAATATCGAGAAAGGGGCGAGTGTTGACGACCGCCGACTGCCGGCAAAGGCGAAGTCAAAGTCATTGAAGACAAATGAGGGAAGGCGGTGGCAGGTAATAACAACAAATAAAAACGCAATTCTGTGCAATTGAAAAGTTTGGCGAAAAGTTAAAATAAATTGAGTCGCGTAAAGTCGCGTATGCTCAACAAAATGAAGCCGTCGCTGGCGGTTGGGGTTTGGAGGTAAAAGAAGATGTTCCAACGTTTTTCCAATGCAATGCAATGAATGGTTAAAACTTTGGTAACAAGTAGCAGAGCAATTGAAAGACAGAAAAGCAAAGAAGACGACAGATAAAGTTAAAATGAAGTATGTTTTTTGGCTGTTTGTTATGCATAACAACCCTGTAGGAAAAGTCTACATAGATTTGTTCCTATGGAAGGAGAAAAAAAGGTTTATAAAGTTAAGATTATTGATTAACATAGCGCCGACTCACAATTGGCCACAATGAATAACCTAAAAGAATTTTAAGAACGACGAGGAAAACATAGTACATCTATTTTATAAATATAGACCTGACTGTATCAAAAGATGAGAAACATCAAGATAATTTTTTTTCTATTTAAAGAAATCCATCGCTTAAGATTTCTTCGCTTTTAATCATTGGGTTTAAAGTACTAAAGGCTTCACAGCATTTAAAAAAAATTTAACTTTCGATCTGATACATGGTTAGTTTATCATTCGACGGATTCCTTATCAGGGAAAGCGCAGTAAGTACATAATCAATGTCTATAGAGGAATCTTTTGATATTCTTTTGACTTAATGTATTGCGAACAAAAAAACTAGTACATCAGTTCACTTCTTATTATAATACCAACAATCATAGTACGTTTCATTTCTTATCACTTCACTCGTCAGTCTCATTTCAGTTTTTTTCCAGAAACCCTTTCTCAATACTTTCTACAACAAGACCATCTTAGAACCACTGAATTATCGCATACTTATTTAAATTAGATCTGGTTCAAGAAACCGGTTCGCGGCACTTTGAATTTGAATAACTTCTTTAAAAGCCTCAATAAAAGATAAATACATTTAACAGTCTCATTTCAACCATTCCCATTTGATTTCAAGGCTGCGCTGCTCACAAAACCTCTCCGGTCGGTGTTTAGTATTGATAAAGCCTGTATGGTGAGGTTTGTGTTTTCAGCAGCACATTTTTGAGATTGGTTCCTTTTTGTTTGTTTGACCTTTTGACCCTAGGAACCCAGATTTTAATATCTCCAAGAAACCTGTTTGAATATCTTCTCTAAAAGCTCGCAAAATCTCTTAACAAAAAAAACTTTGAACATTAGGTTCCATTCTCATTAGGTTTCAATGCAGCGCTCGAAACAAAACCTCTCCTGTCGGTGCTTATGTCTATCGTCAAATTCGGAATTTTTACGGTCAGTACTGACAAAGCAAGCCTCACAAGCTTTTTCGACAGCACTTTTTTAAGTTTGGCTATTTTTATTCATTTGACCTTTTGACCTTAATAATCCAGCTGCCGAGCTTCAGAAAATTGAAATGTGGGCTCTTTCATCGCTTTTTAAAGTTATCATCCAAGTCCAAATACAAATAATTCATATTCCATATTAATTTAACTCTTCTTGAAGGCAACACCCGAACTGTGTACTAGCTAGTATAATCAATAGAGGTCATTCAGAATGAGCTGTGCTTCCTGTCAGAACTGTCGTTTAATGTCTTGCTGGTAAAGTAGGTGGTGAGTTCTCTGGTCGATATATTTTTGACTCTCGGCTTACTAAGTTCCAGGAATTCTATAAAAATTCTATAATCAAGATCAAGAAAGGGGCCATCCATAAATTACGTCACACCTTGAAAGGGGGAGAGGGTATCATCACATTTCAAAATTTAGGACAATATCGTTTCCCGCTCTGCTAGACGACTGGCTGCTCTGTACCACGCCGATTAAAACATGATGCTTTTGGGTCACATCTTGATTCAATTACTCGAACTACTGACTTAGATCTAGAAAAACGAAACTTCGAAAGTGCGGGCAATGTGTTGGCTGAGTTTTGGAGCAAGTTAGTCATTGATAATTTTCCAGTGGTTGCTGAATATGTTGCACCCACTGTTACTGGACTGGATATTGGACAGGCTATGATGTTGAAAAATAATGCTACTTGGTGTGCTAAACATGTACGTGAGTCACAATATTTTTTACAAATAGTTAATAATAGTAAATATTCGTGTGACGTAATTTATGGATGGCCCCAAAGGCATTGTATATAAGACTTTTCAGCACCTTTCAAGTAGCTGTCTAACCGACCTTAACTGAGCCAATCCGAACACCTTATCTGCAACTTTTTCCCCTACCATTAATCCATTCCTGCTGGGACTTCAGTCCGCGTCCGCCTACTTTTGAAACTCCGAGTGCTCCTCGCCAAAACGAATGATTAGCTGACGGTTTCAACGCTTGTGGTGTGACGCAACCAGCGGCAAGCTAATAGAGATAAAACTCTGTTTTGGCACAACTTATTCAATTGCTTGCCACTCAACGCGTCCAAAACAGCCATTTTCCAACTTGTTTTCACAGTTATGCAACATCATCCATACGCATAATTCCTTGCTGGTGGGTACTCATGCACAAACGTACACTATGGCGTACATGGCGGGCCAAATCCCTTTTCGTGCCCTGCACACCCACACACACACGAAAACACGCTGCTGTGCGCGAATTGCACTTTAGTTTGTTTTTACAAGCTCAATTATGTTACGAAAATGGAAATTTTGTGAAATTGTTTTGCTGCATCATTTTGCCGTTTTTTGTTACAACACTCAGCGCACTTTGTTGTTGCCACAACAACAGCAACAAGGACAGTCATTTAAACATTTTAATATGCCTCAATTACTGACGCTTGCCGCAGTTTACACTTCCTTGTTGGTGTTGTTGTTGCTACTGCTGTTATTATGTGCGCATTGCGGTGCTCTCAAGGCTGCTTTGCCAAAGATTATCCCATGATAGGCAAATAAACAATGTCAGCGCACACATATACACACATAGAGGGAAGGGCGCGGTTGGGTGTACGAGCAGCGAAAAACGCTTGTTATGGCGGATTAGCGTGCAAAGCGGTAAAGGGTGAGCAGGGGTAAGGGGTGAAGGCACTCTTTTCACGCAAATGCATTGTTGACGTGTGTGCGTTTCATACACATTTGAATAAAACAATTGGAAATACCCATATGAAAGCTCACACTCGCTCGCAGCTAAGACCATTTTCCACTCAACTGAAATGAATTCAAATTGGAAATGGCGAGAAAACCGCTTTGCTGTACCGCTGTCGTTTGTGTTTTATTTTTTTTTATTTTCAGCTTTTGTTTATTTTCCAAAGGATTTGCCTGTGACAAAATATATTCGATAACTCGTTGACAGCACACCGGTGCGAAGAGCGGTGATGGTGGGAACGGCGGTGTTATCCAACAAGTGCACGCATTCAAGCGTTGGCGGACAGCTTGCGGCAAGTGCATGCAGCCGAATTGTTCATAACGAGACCAAGAGACCATTGTTCCAGCATTCAACTATACAGAAGAGAGTTCATAGTCCAAAGCTAGCTTAAAATAAATAAAACTAACCCGGCCTCCTTTCAATTTCTTTACAAATCTATGATATTGTTGAAAAAAGTTCAATTGCCTCTCGATTTACAAGTTTAGTATTCCACGACGTTGGTCATTCTGTATTCAAATTCCTCATTACAATTGCAACCAGCTTTGCCATGAATAAACTCGTTTTTTGCGTGCGTCGCCACAATTTTATCAGACTGATAAGAAGTTGATGACAATGGCTGTTCTCTTGGGTTCTAGCACTGGAATTATTAATCTCACGTGAGCACAATGTGCTTTAGTCAGCAACCAGCAATTGCGCAGCTATGAAATCCTTCTGTCCCAAAGTGGAAAGCAAGCGATCCATTGAACTAGTTCCGGTTAGCGATGTTCAAATTGTTTAGATGTTCGACCAGACCCGGTCCAATTAATAAAGGGTTTTCCAAAAGGGACGCTACAAAAGTAGAGCGATAGGGACAGCAAACGATGCCATATTTTCTCTTCACCCTCGAGGAGCCAATGGGCCTAATAATGGCATAAGTGCGGCGGCTTGCAGTCAGGCTCTCTACGCCTCCTTTTTCAACCAACCAACCAAGGTTTGCCATTTCATCATGGAAAGATATTCAATCCAAAAATGAGTCAAAATTATTAAAATTTACTACCGATATGCGGAGTTAGTAGCCTTCGTGTCTCTTTAAGAGTGCTACGTCCAATTTATGGTCCGCTCCGATATATTAACCGAATATTTTTGGTCCGAATTGAATGATATGAACAATATGTGGTTCCAACAAGTCGGCACCCACAAGCCACACAGCGAATGTCACAGTCGATTTAATGATAGGCTAGGTCATGTTGTCCGAATGGACGAAAATACTCCAGCTCTGAAAGTGCTCGATGCAATACCCGCCGGAGGAAGCCGAGGAAGGGGAAGGCCTCCACTCCGTTGGAGAGAGACTAGGTGGAGAGCGACCTTATACTTGGAATCTCCAACTGACGCCGAACAGCGAAGGAAAGAGAGGAATGGCACGCTCTCATCGATTCGGCTATAACCGGCTAAACGGTTCAACGCCAATTACATACATACAAGTCTGGTGCACATGTTATCTCACGAAAATTAGGTTCAGCGTCTGGACTTCTGCAAGCGTGCCCATGGTGTCCATGCAAAAGAAAACGAGTTACATACATAATGTCATCGAATATACTTTCACAGGAAGAATAAAAAATGTTTTAGCACTCTTATTGGAAAAGTTGTATGGACGAGTTTGAGATACGAGTATCTACAGACTTTCCACTCATCTGTCAAACTTTGGGTATACTGTTATTTCAACTGTTTACGGGTATCAGCCACTTAACCTAACTAGCTTGTAGATCGCAGTATAGCTTTTGGATCTTCATTCTATGGAAACGCCAGGTAGAAGGAAGAATTATATTATATTAAATTAACCAGAATTTTCCCATTTAGTTCGAAAAGTTATAGTAAAATTAAAAAAAAAACTGGACCTTATTAGCTGAAGTGAATAATAAACTACTAGTAGGCAATATAGGTCTCAAGACACAAAAAAAAGTCATGAAACCGGATATTGAATTATCGCATAATGACATGGACTCTTAAGAAGTTGTTTCTCTCTCTTGCTTGAAATATGAATATGAAAATGTGATCGTCTGATCAATCAAATGAAGTCCGTCCGTCATATTCTAGACATTTTAATAATAAGAAGAATACGTTTAGAACTGACTCGTAGCAAACTAAGAGTTTAGGGAGACGTTCCCCCGTCTATAAGTTTTAAATTAGACATTGTCTTGGCACAAATTTGATTTAAACAAGTTTCTGAAAATATCAAATAAAAAGTGATTAGTGTGCCCAAACTCCAACGTGCTTGCTAGGTTGGAATTTTTTTTTTCTTGTTCTGGGAGAAGGGCATGACTTTTATAGAAACAACCAGCAATATTCTAGTTTTAATCTAACATAATTTTAAGCATATTACATATTCTAAATCAAATGTTTTAATATAATTTCAACATAACCTCCTTGCAATCATAGTCTCAAATGGAAATCCATTTTTATTATAAGCCGAATCTTTTAGATTATTTGTTACCCATAAAATATGCACTAAGTGTACTCGTTCATATTATTTAAATACGGAAGGAAATCCATAAAGACTCATACATATACTGTTATGGCTGAATACCGCCGATAAACCACAGGAAAAACAAAAACAAGTGCGGCCTATTATCAAAGCTTCCCAACAATTGCCGCAAGTACCAACAAAGAAAGCCTTTTGCACAGTGCGGTCTTATTTCACCCGAGTGTCTGTGACTGTGTGCGCCTTTCGGTAGTATTTCCATTTAATCCGCGTATGCTCGTTCGGCCACGTATGAAATCGAGTATTTAAAACCCATTTAGCTTCACCTGCGCCATTCCCACACTCGCGGGTACCAAAGGCACGACGAGCACAAAACCGCTTGCGCCAAATGCGTTTGCAAATGAATGTGTCGCCTTTTATTTTGCATTTTTTTTTCACCGATATTCCCGAGTATTCGAACGAGTGCGGCACAGTTGTTGATCCCGTTTGCTTGTTTGTTTATGTTTATTCCCCCTTTTTCGTGTGTGGTGTTTAAAATCGAATGGGTGCGTAAAAGAGTGCAAAAAAATACAAACCCCATTCAATGTTACCCATCGCAAAAACTGTGCGGGGCAGCCATTTTGTGTGCGCTTTTTGGCGTATAGCGGCGATTCAAGTTGTTACATGAGTAATTTTGAACAGGTACCAAATATTCGCAAGTTAGTTATTTCGACAATTGTTTGCAATTCGAAAGTGATCTTGATCCTTCCAACTCTTAGAGTACGAATATTGTCTTAAGCCGTCTCTTACAGTAGATCCGACATCATAACTCCTGCTAACCAAGCAGTGGAGGATCGGTTCCGATGTTCCAACTGCTAATGACTCGGTCGTTAAGTTCAGCGAATATCTCATTTATATATAATTTAAAAATAGCAGCAATTTTCTTAATTTAGTTGGATCTGTTACTTCAACTAATTTCCATGTGAAATAATATCCATCCATCCAGTTCCTCTCATTGTAAGGTAGAGTCGAATGGTAACCTAAAACGAAATATTTGGAAATAAATCCAACATTAATGTACATACTCGTATATACCCTTTCAGGATAGATTAGATCACAATATGAGGATCGCACTGCAACCTAAGGTCTGCCCTCTCCTATTGTCACAATATGCCATCTAACCCCGTCACGTTAAGAATCCTTAACAGTGTGCCAGCGCTGATGGATGCGTTCCAATCTCTTTGGGCATACAGAGCTCCCATTACCTGATTCCTTTTCTTCGCTATCGTCGGGCTATGACATATAGTTTCCAAAAAAGGTCCTTGGGATGACAATCATAAGTCCTTGGTGATTAATCTAAATCAATCGGATAAAAAAAAGAAGTTTTATAAATAGATAATCCTAGGCCTGATCGAAGCTTTTTTTTCAAAAATTAACAAAATGGCGTCCTCAGGAAATTTTTTTCTAGATTTTCGGGAAAAAATCAAAAGTTAATTGGTCTTAAAAAATGGAAATTAAAAAATGGAATTCATTAAAATCTACTAAGCGGTTATCGAGTAACAGTTGTCACCAGTTCAAAAAACATAGTTTTGTGAAAAGCGCATTTAAAGCTTCAAACTAGCGTGTTGGAATGCCCGAGCGCTCTTTGTTATTTGTCGAATAACTCGAAAAGTAATTATCGGATCGAAATTTTCAGAGACTATTTTTAAGATATTACACTTAACGAAAATGCAAAAAATAAATTATTTTTTGAAAATCCTGACTACCCCTAACCCCTTCATCTCTATTCACATACATTTATTTTTTAGGGTTATTATAGGTCCTTAGAAATTGCAGAAATGCAAAAATTATCTGAACCAAAGCCTTAGTAATCTTCTTTTTTTATTCTCTATTTATATAACTCTATTTTGGAGGCTTATTATAGGTATTTAGAGGCATATCTCCAGTGATGATCTATTTCATTTAACCTAAAGATTATCCGCTGCTTTTTTGATCACGTTATCGTAGACTCAAAGCTTCACTTTGATTTTGAAATTAATGATCGATGAAACATGCCTGAAGGCCAGTTTGTTTCATTCTTCGTTTTCAAAAAGCTTATTTAATTAGCTTAAATTCGTGGCTTGATTAAATCTTGACATAGGGTATTTGCATCGAATTTCGAAATATGATATAACTTTCGAAAGGAAAAGCTATCATGTAGTAACAGAATGTGGAAAGAAGGGGGGTTTCTTTCACTGTTGTACTTCCTGTATTGCTTTATCAGATATCTAGAATAACTTTTGAAAATGTATATTCCCAGATATATATCACATATATACGGAGTATCGAAATTTGTTTAAAAAGCTGCAAGACCTAAACGTCTTTCAATTCTGGACAATCAATATTAATAGAGTTCAAAATCAATTTAATCCTCACACTCCTTGTACTACACACCCTCATTTCAAGTATATGTAAATGGCACAACACACTTGGAAAATTTTAAAAAGCCCGTTATTTTTAATCTCCCACACATTAAGCTGCCACAGGAGCGCACCCGACATGCCCCACAGTATACGTTTCCATTCTATTATAATAAAATTATATTAGTATTACTTTGCAATATTGAATTTATCAATGCCGAAAAATTTGGAGTTCGACGTAACAAATACCAGCTACGTGTTCGGCATCAAAATTAGCATTAGCACGCGAGTATACGAGAATGTTGTAGCTGTAGAAGAGAACTTTATGAAGTGGCAGCTGCCGCAGACAGTCAAAAGTGTGAAAGCAAACGTGAGGACGACGACGAACAACTTAAAATGACATTAAAAATGTCGAACTCGACAAATGCGAATATGTCAATGCGGGTGAGTGGGTGTGGGAGCATCCCTATATACTGGTAGCGTTAAATTTTTTAAAATGACACCAGAAAACGACAAAACAAGTGTGAGACTAAAATAGACTGCAGAATAGAAATAAGGTGGGCGTTTCTCTTCCTAGTAGTGTATATGTGTGCCTTCTTCCTTCTGGGTTGTGAGAAATTGTAGAATATTTACTATGTTGATATTCTCATAATGCGCTGGACAAGTGTGAACGTGTGCATATGACTAATGTACATAGGTATGTGAATACAGTATCGTGCAAAAAATATGCAACTTTGTTTCTATTGTTGGAAATTAATGTTGGTTTTCCAAGCTAAAAGTTTTAAATGTTCCAAAAAAAGATTCTAAGGTATCCATAAATATTTCAAATAGTTGTTAGTATTTATTCTGGTCCCGTTCCCGAAAGAAATGACGGAAAAATTCACGATCTTCTGAAAAAAATTCCGACCTTAATAATAAGAATTGGCGAAAAGCCGGAACACTATCCCTAATTGAGAGTCAAAACCCAATTTAAAGACAATTAAAACATAAGAATCAGCAATAAAATAGGTGTTGAGCCAATTGCAAATTTTTTAACCCCAAATTCGATTTCTAAGAAATTAGAAAGAGTATGGGACTTCGTTCTTCGTAAAGGCGATTTCCTAATATAGTGAAAAATGTTGTGTCTTTGAAACAAGAAAAGTGTCTAATCATAATCTAATCATCTTATAAATATTCAATAATACACAAGAGGTCCTGGTCTCATGATAAGCATAAATTTAAGTTAGAGAAACGGTTGTTCAATATGAAAAAATCTTAGTACTATATTGGCAACTACAGTCTCCACACCAAAACTAAGAAAAATGTGAAGTATTCACATCATGAGATATCTTCTCTATTTTCTAATGTCTTTAAATATGAATGGGGTTATTTCTACGGAGAAAATACTTTCTTTACTATCTTTATGATCTTAATTTATTTTTATACTTTCGCAAAAAATTTTTAAGTTGGTATTATATGCTCACATAACGTTTGTTTGTAAGCCATAAAACTAATCGAGTTAGATTATATACATATATCAAAATGATCAGGACGACGAGACGAGTCAAAAAAATTAATGAAACACATAAAGTGTCATAATTAAGCCATAAATAAAGTTATAAAAATAAAATTTGAAACAAAGAATCGCACCAGGAAGGGACATATTTGGATGTAATGTTTTTGGGGAAGTGGGTGTGACCCCGTTCCCAAATCGGTTATTTGTATATATCTTGCAAACCAATGAAGTTATATAAACCCCACTTTCTGCAGTCGGTTCTCTTACGTACCCCACCATACACCATGAAAATATTTGAAATCGGATAATTACCACGCCCACCTCCCATACAAAGGTTAGGTTGAAAATTACTAAAATTGGGTTAACTCACTAACGAAAAACGTCAGAAACACTAAATTTTACAGAAGAATTTGCAGAAGGAAGCTGCACTCAGATTTTTTTACAAAATGGAGAATGGGCGTGGCGTGGTCCACTTATGGATCAAAACCCATATCTCATGAACTACTCGACCGATTTCAATGAAATTCGATATATAATATTTTCTTGACACCCTGATAACACGTGTGGAAAATGGATGAAATCGGTTCACAACCACGGCAACTTCCCATGTAACTCAATTTTGAACTCCATCTTATTCCTTCACTTTATAGGATATACATACATAAGGAACCAATGAAGATAGCGAAATAAAACTTTACAAAAATACTGTATATGATTTGTGGCATCTCTTGTGAAAAAATTGTCGAAATCGGACTATAACTTTTCAATGGTGCCCCATGGTAATTTTTCATCGAAAATTTCGGTAAATCTCTCAGGTACCATAATTTAATTTAGAGGAAATATTTTTCTTCGAATAGTGTGTCTCTGTACCAGAGATGGTTAAAATCGGGTCATAACTTCCCCTAGCTCTCATATACCTCATTATAGGATTTTCAAATTGGGACAAATAGTGTGTTATCTTAATAAAAATATAGCAATAAATTGCGAGAGTATAAAATGTTCGGTTGCACCCGAACTTAGCCTTTCCTTACTTGTTATATTTATTTTCATTATTAAATTGTACTAAGCAAATATCAGTATCACTATCGGTTGCATATTTTTTGCACAATACTGTATATTGAATTTGCTTGTGTATCTAGCTATGTCTGATAAACAGGTTGTATTGACTTTGTGACATTTCAAATAGCAATAGCGTGTGGGTGGGTGGGTGCACAGGAATTTACAGGTTTAGCTCTCAGATATAAATGTATATATACACATACATAAATATGCATGTGTATGTACAAATAAATATAATCATGTCTGTCTTTGTATCTGAATTTTAAACAAGATATCAGCAGTCTAAATGCTTCTAGCGCTTATTGAATTTTAGAATACGGTACGTGCACAAATTCTGAGAGAAAGAGAAGCCCGTTCAGCCTTATTCAGTAACGAGGTGGTATGTGTGAGCTTCGTGTTTTTTTTTTCTATTAAATAAATTGATAGTTGTTGTGTAAAGCTTAATTTGGATTTTACAGTGAATAATGTAATATTTTAAATTTATGAAAAGATATGGATAGATTCATATTAAAACACTACTTCAAATTCTGGGAAAATTCGTGGAAATTAGTCTATCGTTATGGCATATAATTGAGCTGGAGCGTGAGTAAATCTTATATATGGTATATGAATTAAACGGAAAAATATAGTAAAGTTATTTAAAAATAGTATTAAACAAGTAAGGAGTTCGGTTGTAACCGAACATTTTATACTCTCGCAATTTTTTTATTTAATTTCATTAATATAACACACAATTTGACCCACATATTCGTCATATATAGTATAGAGTCCATGGAACGTTTGAAAATCCTAATATTAAGTATATGGGAGTTAGGTGAAGTTATGACCCGATGTCACGTATTTTAGGCACGGAGACATATTATTAAAAGAAAGATATTCCCTCCGAATTTCTTCAAAATATCTGAGAGACTTACCTATACTTTCGGTAAAAAAAAATAGAAGTACTGAGATCTTATGTTCGATATATGGGGCCTTGAAAATTTATGGTCCGATTTCGACGATTTTTAGAAGGGCGATGCCACACTATAAATGTAGTATTTGTGCAAAGTTCTGTTCCGATATCTTCACTAGTGCTTACTTTATATATTGTAAAGTAAACGGTTCAGATCGTCTTCAAAGTTCTGGCATAAAGGAATTAGGCGTGATTGCGAACCGATTTTGCCTATTTTTACAACACGTCCTTGGGATGCATGGAGAATATTAAAAACCGAATTTCATTGAAAATGTTCGTGTAGTTTCGGAGATATGGTTTTTGACCCATACGTGTGGCGGAACCACGCCCATTTAAAATTTTGTATACTATTTTGAGAGCAGCTCTTCTGTACCTTCTTTATAATGAAATTTAAGGGTTATGTTTGTTTTCCTTACTGAATTAAATCATTTTTAATAGTTTTCAATGTAACCTTTGTATGGGAGATGGGCGTGGTTATAATCCGATTTCCTCTATTTTTGGACTATATAAGGAAATGCCTGAAAGAAATGACTCCTGAGCGCTGTCGTTGATATAGCTTTAGTAGTTTACGAGATATATACAAAAAACTTAGCAGGGGGCGGGGCCACGCCTACTTTACCCAAAACATTACATCCATATATGCCCCTTCCTAGAACAATCCTTTGTACCAAATTTCACTTTCATAGCTTAATTTATGGCTTAGTTATAGCTCTTCATATGTTTTCGGATATCGCCATTTTGTGGGCGTGGGAGTGGTCCGATTGCATCTTCGAACTTAACCCTCTTATGGTGCCAAGGAACACGTGTTCCAAGTTTCATTAAGATATCTCAAATTTTACTCAAGTTACAGCTTGCACGGACGGACAGACGGACGGACGGACAGACATCCGGATTTGAACTTTACTCGTCACCCTGATCACTTTGGTATATATAACCCTATATCTAACTCGTTTAGTTTTAGGACTCACAAACAACCGTTATGTGGACAAAACTATAATACTCTCTTAGCAACTTTTGTTGCGAGAGTATAAAAATACACGTTTATAGGATATATAGGATATAGTATATTTGTACTGAATGCCATTAATGATGTTCGAACGAAAAGCACGACAGGACTGGAATGCTCCAAAAATAATTATATCCAGTACAAACGTCATCTGCAATGATATTACAGAACAAATTACAGCACAGGCTCTTATGTAGCTTAGAGAGGCTTCAACCACAAGGACTGCCCGATATTACTTAAAAAAACGAACATTTTGGGGAAAATGGCAATATATTTCTCAATATAGTCTCCTTTTGGCTTTTATCACACTTGTTAGACCGTCCTGGTAATATCCATTAAGTGTCCAAAGGCGGACTACAACTGAATATCCCTGCTCTCTTAGAATCATATCAGAACATATAACACAAATATGTGAAAGTGAAACCTGTAAGGGCAAGCGTCTGTCTATATATAAGAGTTTTAAACTTCAAAAGGTACATATTGGAGTTTAACCCTATCAAGGATAGAGAGTCTTCGGATGTCGTATTTTACAATCGTAGGTTTCTGTAGCTCATACGGTTATATGGAAAGTCGCAAGTTGAGCACAACTGTTGTCAAAATCAGGAAGGATCTCTCCGCGCCGTTCGATACCAGACGAGTTTTTAGACAGCGTGGTTCCCTCTCGTTCTTCAATATAATGCTGGCACTATTTATTCTAAAAGCAAAATGCTACTGAGATATGCGGGTGACAGTGACGTCATAGGTCTTACCAACAGAGCTGACTTATTAAGCTAAGCCTGTAGATCAAGCGCAGAATAACCTTGTCAGCAAGTGATACTTTGGGACCGATTGGAGATGATGCTCCAGTGAAAAAATATCTCGATTCTGGCCCAAGGGTAGAAGACGGAAGCAAGGGCGCCCACGCATCAAATGGAAGTATCAAGTGCTTAGGAACCTGTCTGCACTTGGGATGTACAACTGGCGTGACTTCGGAATTCGGAAATGATAGAGGCAACTATCCGTTTTGTGTTCTCGGCCCAAACCGATGCAAGGTTGTAGTGCGAAAGAAGAAGAAGATGAAGGTTTTTACCGTTTCCAATACGAAGTTGTTCAAAGGACAGAAGCTGTAGCTATTCATAGATATTTTCTTAAAATAATTTTTAATTAAAGAATATTTTTTATTTATTGTAAGAATTCTTACGAATAAACAAGTCTTTTAATTTTTTTTTTTCAAATTAAATCTTTCATTAACAATTGTCTGTAATCTCTGGTTTAATCATTACAATATATTTAATAAATTTTCATATAAAACGCCCTGTGCTGTTGTGGGTTTGTGTCACGGCACTAGCTCATTGAACATTTAAAGCTGTTAGCGTAAATGTTAGTCGAGACGCAAACTCAAAAAGTTCCCTAATGCTTTAATGCTCAGTACAGTGGGTATTTTGATAAATATGTGCAAGAAAATAAATTCTTAGTATAAAGTTGGTTCCACAGAGACGATTTTATTGTTATATATTATATATCTACAAAAAATTAATATTTTTCCCTCATGCGGGTAGGTGCCCAGTGTATTATTGCTCACCGGTTTTCACCTGTTAATACATTCAATTAAATGCAGTTGCTGCCGTAATCGCAGCTCTTATTGTTTAATTGTTATTTTTAATAATTCCAGAAAAGTGGTGTCATCAAAACTGAAGAGTATTTATTTACTTTTGCCACCAGCCACTTAATTCATTATCATTTTAATTATTTTCTCTATTAGACAAGAAATTGTGTTTTATGCAAAATATTAATAATAATATAATTAGAAATGTTTATACTTTATTCGGCTAACATTGCTATAACCGTTGGAGATGTAATATGGGATCAAATGGACTGGGAAATTTTATGACTAAATGATCATTAGTCCCAACGATTTTAGTAAAAGTCACCTTCAGCTTTTGCCACATTTTAAAAATCCACAAAAGTAGGGTCCAAGTCACCGACACGTACTAAATACATATTATGAATGATATGAAATAGCTCTGTACATAACCCCTCTAACCTACTCGCCTAATATCAGGTCTACAACTTTGCTTCCGCCGTTTTCCAATAGATGTCTCTAGGGTTAAGCACTGGTCGATTAAATCCTTTTATATCGATCTTGGACATTTGTGTCAACATTAACCCAACAAAATATTTATAGAGATCTGTTTGCATCCCAAACTTATTCTCAACTGAAAATGTCATTTTTTGAGCCGAATTCTCGACATTTGCAGGAAATTTTGCTTTTCTTTTTTTTAATTCCAAGAAAAGTGCGGCTGAGGCTCATCGAATGCTTTCGGATACGTACGATGAGGCTGTCCTAAGTGAAAAAAGCCTTAAATTTAGAAAAAAAAAAAAACGGCTGAAGTTGTAGACCTAGTACTTCGCCTCTGTTTAGACCTCGCCGAAACAGCTCTGTTCACAAACCTTCCGATAAATGAGTCCCTTATAACAACAACAACAATAATAACATTTTTAGAGAACCGATGCTGGATTTATGAATATTTATTACCGAAATCTCATCTTTCCATACACTATATGTTATAGCGTATATTTTTATCTCTTTGAGATTCAATCCATTGAGGATAGATCTGATATTAGAGAAGACGATTTTTCAATGCTGGAATTCCCACATGTCTATCTTCGTATTATCTTCTTAAACATACTTGTTTGATCCTACATTAGTTGAATAACCTAATACAAGAAACAAGGATCAGGACATGATATATAAGCCTCATTTAATTGATTCTCGGAGTTTGTTTACTTTTGTTTTACAAGAAAACACTTGCTTTCATGAGGTGGTCTTCACTTAAGTACGAATTTCAGCTCTAAACTCTTCTGCTGAACGCTTACAAGAATCAAGTCACTTATCAAGGTTATGTTGGGTAATGATTTTTGACCTAAATAACATTTCTCCCTACATTTTTGGAAACTAAAGTATCTATAGCCTCAGACAGAATAAAGAGTTCGCTGAATTGAAAAGGCTGAGACAGATCTCGTGAATTTGGGAGAATTTGGGAGAATTTGTGCAGAAAGAGCTCTCAAAGCAGCCAAAATCTTATTAAAACCATTTTGTTGTTAGTGTGGTATAAAATATTTTTTTAGGGAAGACTGGCAAGTGCAGACTTATTTTATTGGCCGGATATGAATTCAGAATGGTAACGATAACATACATCCGATTTTTAGTGAACGAAATGAATCTCTCACTAAATGTACGTTTAGTCAGTCAGGTCAGTCTACACCTGTGAATGTAAGTGTGTATATTTCGAGCTTATTTAGAAGATTTCAATAGCAATTTATAATAAAACACAAAAGCAGCGATTTGAAAACGTGTTTGCAAATGTTTGTTTGTTTTGTTGTATATATGTATGTATGCCTATGTATTGTAAGCCGCGACAAGCCAGTTTGGCAACAACTTTTACCCGCTACGCATAAATAACATAAATTCAAACAAATAAAACAATAATAGAAATAACAACAGCAACAACAAATTGAAGCAGCAACCAGTAAGGAAGGGCTAAGTTCGGGTGTAACCGAACATTTTATAATCTCGCAATTTATTGATGTAATTTTATAAAGATAATACAATTCGACCCATATATTCGGTATAAAATTCAATAGAATAACGAAAATCATCATAAATAGTATATGGGGACTGAGGAAATTCCTGAATCGATTTCACTCGTTTTCACCACCAAGATACAATATATCGAAGACAATACGCTCAGTTAATTTTATATTACCTATAATTAGTAACGTGGTTGTAAACCGATTTCGCCCATATTCCACTCGTGTCATCAGGGGGTCAAGAAAGTGTTATATACCGAATTTCATTGAAATCGATCGAGTACTTCCTTAAATATGGTTTTTGACCCATAAGTGGGCGACGCCACGCCCATTTTTCATTTTGTAAAAAACATCTCACTGTAGCTTCTTTTTGATATTTCTTATGTAAAGTTTGGTGTTTCTGACGTTTTTCGTTAGTGAGTTAACCCACTTTTAGTAATTTTCAACCTAACCTTTGTATGGGAGGTGGGCGTGGTTATTATCTGATTTCTTTCATTTTTGGACTGTATAAGGAAATAGATAAAAGAACCGACTGCAGTTTGGTTTATATAGCTTTATTGGTTTGTGAGTTATATACAAAAAAACTATTTGGGGGCGGGGTTACGCCCACTTTTCAAAAAAAATTATATCCAAATGTGCCACTCTCTAATGCGATCCTATGTTCCAAATTTTATTTTCATAACTTTATTTATGGGTTAGTTATGACATTGTATAGGTTTTCGGTTTTCGCCATTTTGTAGGGCGTGGCAGTGGACCGATTTTTCCCATCTAAAAGCATCGAAAGCAACCTCCTCAGGGTGCCAAGGAATATGTGTTCCAAGTTTCATTAAGATATCTTAATTTTTACTCAAGTTATCGCTTGCATGGACAGACGGACAGACGGACGGACGGACGGACAGACAGACATTCGTATTTTGACTCGTCTCGTCAACCTGATCATTTTGATATATATAACCCCATATTTAACTCTTTTATTTCTGGGTGACACAAACAACCGTTATGTGAACAAAACTATAATACTCTGTGCAACATGTTGCGAGAGTATAAAAATCAACAACAACAACAAAACCAAGGCGGCAAGGTAAATTAACGAGATTTGTAACAAATCCAAAGCCAAACGCACAACTGCATACAAATGTAGACGTGTTGCGTATGTGTGTTTGTTTATTTGTATGTATGTACAAGCAAAAATCGCAAAAACCAATGGCAATATTAATTAAGTGGCTTTTTTCGACATACTACTACTGATATTTCGGTTTTGGCATTGTTGTTGTTGCCTTTTTTTAATTGAACACAAGCTTAACTACTGCTGAGATACACGCAAATATTTACGTGAGATTATGGCGCTTGGCACGTCTTTGCGCGCTGCTGCCGCTCAATGCAAACAAAGTTTCTCGAATTTTTGATTTTTCAGCTTATGTTGTTGTTGTTGTGACGCTCACCCAAAATTTGTGCTGCTTACAAACCACAAGCCATACGCAGTGCTCTTATAAAAGCTAAGCTTAGCGCTCTATATACACGTATTCATAGCAACAATAACAACAACAACAGCGCGCTTGAATCCACTGATCACATCAAACGTTGTGGAGAGTAGTACCTCGTAGCTGGCGCTGATGAGCATTTTAAGCAGCGCGCTGTGTATATTTTTATTGAAGACTTGTCGTCTTGACTTGATTTTTCGATTTTTCGCTAGCGCTGATTATAACAGAGACTCAGTGACGGCGGCGCTATCAGCTTGGCGCCTCCGCTCGTTGCTTGCGCCGCTCTGTGCTGCCGTCGATGCTGACGCGCGCGTCTACGCTGTTCGGCTGACTGGCTGTTGTGCGGCGTACGCGCGCATGCAAATGCCAATGTGAAATCAGTGAGTGGCAAAAGCTCCAAGTAGCTGGCACGGAGACAACGTAACGCGCGCGTACATTTACCCCGTTATACGAGTACGCCTTAGTGGTAAATTTAAGGCAATCAAGTAAATGAGCTGAGGCTCGAGCTGAGACTGAGTCTGAGACTTGTGCTAAAGCGAGGTAGGCTTACGGGCGCGGGCGGTATGCGGCGAGCGGTCAGCGATATCAGTTGTGAATTTGTTTAGTGTACTGTAGTGTAGTGGTGAGTGGTGTGGTCTGGTGCGACGTGTCGGTTAAATGGCTATGTGGTGTAACACTGTGTACAAGGCGCGCACATTTAACGGACACAAATTTTACTTAACAAATTTATTTTAATTTTATATTTTTTTTCCTTTCGCGTGTGTGTCGCTTGTTTTCTTGTTAATAAATGTCAAATTTCAAATATTCGGCGTTCGATCGTTTCGTTTCGTTTAATTGGTATGCAGTGAAACTAATTCGCCTAAATTGTTGTAATTGAGAAGCGTTTGCCGCGCTGACAAGTGAATGCCTGTAAATGTGCATATAAAAATTAAAAAAAAAAAGATATTATACAATACAAACACACACACATGTGTATAATCGATTAGTAAGCGCATAAGTGCTGCCAGTTCCATAATACGCCAATTAATTATGAAATATAAACAGAAACAAAAACAAAAACCGAAAAAGGGAAGCATAAAGTACCAGCTAAATCCTCTCATCAGCAGAGTAAATAACACCAAAGCACAAAAGCAACAAAAATCGCAAATGCGGAAAACAAGTTTTAATCAAATTGATAATGAATGGTTGAAAGAATCGCTGCTAGACAAAAAAGAAATGTGTAAAGCTAATAATGTTTCAGTAAATAAAATTAAAGAAAATAAATAAAATAAAATGAAACACGGGAGTTAGCAGAAAATATTACATTTTTTGGGGAATCATATAAGAAAATTATAAAAATCATTAAAAAGGAATTAAAAAGGAATTAAGGACAATAAAAAATATTATAATGTGCGAAGAAAAAATAAATAAAAAAATAAAGAAGAAAAAATAAGAAAAAATAAAAATGAATTTAAGTAATTATTAAATAATTTCAATAAAAATAAAATAAATTAAGATAATAAGATAAAAATAATATTTGAAAGAAAATAAAAACAAAATAATAAAAAATAAATAAATAATAAAAGAAAAATAATAATAAATAAAAATAATACATAAAAAAAAATAAAAAAAAAATTAATACAAAAAATAATAAATTCAAAAACAATTTATACAAAATTAAAAATACATAAAAATAATATTTAAAAAATTAAATAATAAAATAATATTATTAATATTAAATAAATAAATAATATTTAAATAATAAAATAAGAAAAAAAGTATTAATAAATAATGACAAGAAAAATGAAATAAATTAAAATAAAAATAACATTTAAAAAATATAATAATACAAAAAAGAATAAAAAATAAAAGCAAAAAATTAAAATAATTCATAAGAGCAAATAATTTATTTAATAAAAATTAATAAATTCAAATAAAATAATAATAAATTAAAAAAAATTGTCAAAAAATATAAATCAAAATTAATTAAAATACGCTGAATTGTGTAAAATGAAAAATACAACAAAACAATTCAAACCAAAAATCAAAAAATAAAGTAAAAATGTAATGAAATAAAAAAATATAAGTAATAAATATGTAAACATGATATAAAAAAAAAAAGTAAAATTAAATTGAATGTGAAACACAAATATAAATTTAAATTAAAATTTATTTTTTTTTATATGAAACAAAATAAATTTCAGTAAGATTAAATTAAATCCAGCTAAGCGAAAGAAGATTTGATAATAATAATATTTTATTTGTAAAAAATGATATTTTGTAAGAGAACTCATTTTATTAAAATTAATATTAAAACAACAGCACATTTTTATTTTTATTTTTTAATGGAAACTGGCAATTAAAAATGAAAAAAATTATAAATACTATGTTTATACAAAAAAAAAATAAATAAAAAAAACTAATTAAATTAATAAATACATAGAACAAATAGTATTAAATAAAATAAATTAAAATAAATATATTTTGAACTTATTTTTTTAAATTTATGTAAGCTGATAAATAAAATAAAAATTTACATCAAAAAATAAAAAATGCAAAATTAAAAAATTAAAATAAAATATTGAAAATAAAAAGTAATAAAATATTATTTAGAAAAAGTTTTGAATATAGTTCTTAGTTTCAAACTATTTCTTACATAAAATCTATAATACGGAATCAGTAAAAATAAAAAAAAATTTAATAATTTTTTAATGAATTTAATATTTAAATAATTTTAAAAAGCTTTAAAAAATAAAAATGCCAAAAAGTATACATTATTTTAACTTTAAAAATAACATAGATTAAATAGATAGATTAAATATATAAAAAATTAATGAAAAATAAAAATTAAAAAAATGAATTAAATACATATAAAAAAAATTTTTGCCAATTATTAAAAATAAAAATTTTACTAAACAATAAAAAATAAATATTTTTAATTAGACAAATTTTTCCGAGTTACCTAAAAACTAAAAAAAAAATAATAAAAAAAAAATATTTTTAAAAATAATTAAATAAAATTTTTATATTTTTACAAGATATTTCAATGTTCGAAAGCGATAAAATTAAAAAGTAATAATGTACGTACATATGTATGTTCATACAAATATATGTATAATATATCAATTGTTGAAAAAAAAAAATAATTTTGGAAAAAGGATTGAGGAAGAATAGTAAAAAATAAATTGAAATATTATATATGTAATTAAATAAAATATATATGCAAAAATATTAAATTTAAAATTTATTTTCAACTCTTACCTTAAGTCAAAGAATATATAAATTAAAACACTATTACATAAAAAATTTCTCAATTTCAAATAAAATATATTTTCAAAAATATTAAAGTAAATTAATTTCATAAATTGCAATTACCTAACTTTTATAAAAAAACAAAATATTTAATAAATAAAATATTTTAATTTATAATTTTCAACTCAAATTATAAAAAAAAAATATTTAAATATTATGACAAAAATTAAAAATCCATTTTCAACCCTTACGCGCAGCCAAAAACATTGTATAAATTAAAGCATTATTATAAAAAAAAAATCTCAAATTAAATTTAAAAATTTTCCTATCATTAACTCGAACAAGATTTGCGACGAACCACAATAGACAAATTGTACTGCAGGCGGTGCCTTTTACAGCGACTTTGCGCACGTCTGTTGACTGTCGTTTAGCGTCGTCATCGTCATCGGCACTGGCCGTATCTTAATTAACAAAAATTTCTTGCCAGTTTTTTTTGTATTATTTTTCTTTTGTTAATTTGTTTGTGTTAAATAATATTCATTGTGCGCAACGACGACGACGACTACTGTTTGTGTGCGCTTTAGCCACACTTTGTCCGTCTATTGATCGATCTGGAGCTTAAATGAATATATACTACATACATACATAAATGAGTGTGTGTATGTATGCATGTAAAGCTTGTTATAGGCAAATTTTCGCATAAATTTTTAATAGTTTTTTTTACTATTTTTCGGGGGTATCAGCTTTTTATGGCGTGACATTCGCCTTCAACTGCTTCGTATAAACGCTCTAAAAGTGCGTGCAACGCTATGCGGCTGTATGTATGTATGTGCTTGTGCGCATGTAACCTGTTCAACCTTACGCAGTTCGCATTCTGTAAGTCGTTTATGCGTATTTGATTGCGATAGCCAGTGAAATCATTGTCTATGAAATTCGCTCAGTGGTTTTGTTTGAGCGCACAAACATCGAAATTGAATGTTTGTGTTTGTGCGTGTGTGCGTGTGAAAAAGTTTGCCATTTTTGTTGTAGTTAATGTGACAAAAACTTATTGCTTGAATGGCCTAGCAACGAAAAATCAGTGGAACAGAAGGATTGACCCAATTTCAATCGAAAGCATTGCGGCACGTTAATGTTCAATATTTCGTTATACATTTTTTTTATGTACAATTGTAATTTTCGCTTTGAAAACTAATTACAATGACATTTTTTCAATAAAAACGTTACATTAAATGATTTACTACAGTCATGTGTATCAAGGTCTCACATATATATGTATAATATTTTCATTACTTTTGTTTAGTAATTTGAAAGTCAAACGTAATTCATTACCCGTAACTACAAACATGTTTTCAAATACTGGGTGGTAGTTTTTTTTTCGCAATAAAAAATATTTATTCAATTTATTATTGATGTATTCGAAAGATCCGAAATTCTTGTTATTTGTTGAATGCAACCTGCGGTGTAAACCTCGTCTGGCTCGGCACCCTGTAAACGCTGTTTTTCCAGACTTCTTGTGTCGGTTTTCGACTCTCTCTCACGAAAGTCCCACACAATATTTACTTTCAACAAATTCAAGTTAATGATTGAGCGCTGTATGTCGACTTTTCACCCTACAAGAATTAGACCAAAGTAGTTTCGAGGAGGCAAATTGACATCGCAGAAGTAATTTTCCCAAAGATTGCCGAGTTTGTCGTAGGAAAGTTACATTCTCATATAAGTAGTTACGCTCCATTCTGAGAAGCTTTCTCTCCATTTTACGCGTACAAAATCTCGTTTCGTTTGACTCAATACAACCCACGATTGACCGGAATAACCTTTCCAGTAGTGTTTTCAAAAAAAAAGTGGAACTAAAGCATCATGGATCCAGATATGCATACAGAACTATCACTATCTAACAAGACTTTATGTTCTTGATAAACAGCGAATTAAAAATCTCCAAACTCTGTAGTTACCCTACCTTATACATGGTTAGGAAAGACTTAAGTTAATTTTTAATTTTTATTGTTATTTATAGTTGATATTTATGTTATGTGACCTCCCATTTGTCACATTGAATGCCACTTAAAAAGTCAAGTGAGGTCAAGTGGTTCTGATTTGCGTCCTGTCAATTCTTTCTCTTTCACAAGCATAACTTACCACAAAAACTACTGTATTTTATCTTATTTATCAGCTATTATATACTATTTTGTTAACTTTCCCTTTCGTTTCTGAGGTAGCGACCACATTTGGTGGTCTTTCTTAATTTTTAGTAAATACCTCAATAGAGACAAGGTTTGATCTCGTTTCTATTTGGTTATGTAGAGGTAGCTTTTCTTGAGAACAGACTTCGCTTTGTCGCCCATGAAAGTTGAAATACTTAACCCGTGTATACGATAGTAGGATTTTAACACTGATTTTTACTGATGGACTTCCTGGTACAACCATTCTTCTGATGAATTAAAGCTGTATTTAAAGACAATTTGTCATTTTAATTTCTTGGAGCATTCGATTAGTTTAACTAAGTATAACCGATCGTGATATAAGTTAATAAATATCTTTGCAAAATATACCCAAGATGGATCCATCAATTCATCTCATCCATGAAACCCACTACAAATTCGCTTAGGGGACTGATTTCGATACCGACTATGGTATCAGTATTTGTCTTGACATTTCGAAATCAAGTTTTGAATATTCGAAATAATATTTATTTACAATATATATATATTGCCGCATCAAAGCGAGGTTCTTCAACATATCGCTGATTTGCGCCCACGCCCCAACGGAAGAGAAGGACGATGTGACCAAAGATGCTTTCTATGAGCGCCTAGAACGCACCTATGAGCGCTGCCCCCGCCACGATGTAAAAGTCGTGCTTGGTGATTTTAACGCCAGGGTGGGTAAAGAAGGTGTCTTTGGCACAACAGTCGGAAAATTCAGCCTCCATGACGAAACATCGCCAAACGGCCTGAGGCTGATCGACTTCGCTGGGGCCCGAAATATGGTCGTCTGTAGTACCAGATTCCAGCATAAGAAAATACATCAAGCTACTTGGCTGTCTCCTGATCGAAACACGCGGAACCAAATCGATCACGTTGTGATAGACGGAAGACATGTCTCCTGTGTTTTAGACGTGCGTACGCTCCGAGGACCAAATATAGACTCGGACCATTATCTGGTCGCAGCGAAGATACGCACCCGCCTCTGTGCAGCAAAGAATGCCCGTCAACAAACACAAGGAAGGTTCGACGTCGAAAAGCTGCAATCGCAACAGACAGCCACGAAATACTCTACTCGACTTGCACTCCTGCTCTCTGAGAGCACTCATCAGCATCTCGGTATAAGGGAACTGTGGAACGGCATCTCAAACTCACTGCGTACCGCTGCAGCCGAAACAATTGGTTTTCGGCAACGACAAAAAACAAGCTGGTACGATGAGGAGTGCCGTCTCGCAGCGGAGAGAAAACAGACTGCCTACCTCGCAACATTGCAAACGACCACAACACGTGCGGGATGGGATAGATACCGAGAGCTGAAGAGGGAAGCGAGACGCATTTGTAGACAAAAAAAGAAAGAGGCCGAAATGCGTGAGTACGAAGAGCTTGAGAAGCTGGCAGACAGAGGGAATGCTCGAAAATTTTATGAAAAAATGAAGCGACTTAACGAAGGTTTCAAGACCGGAGCATCCTCATGTAGAGACCAAGGTGGTAATCTGGTAACCGATGTCCAGGGCATACTGGGATTATGGAGGGAACACTTCTCCGACCTGCTGAATGGCAGTGAGAGTACAACACCAGGAGATGGCGAACCCGATCCCCCAATCGATGACGATGGAACAGATGTTCCATTACCCGACCATGAAGAAATTCGAATAGCAATTACCCGCTTGAAGAACAACAAAGCAGCGGGGGCCGATAGATTACCGGCAGAACTATTCAAATACGGCGGCGAAGAACTGATAAGGTGCATGCATCAGCTTCTTTGCAGAATATGGTCGGAAGAAAGCATGCCTGACGATTGGAATCTCAGTGTGCTCTGCCCAATCCATAAAAAGGGAGATCCCACAATCTGCGCCAATTACCGTGGGATCAGCCTCCTAAATATCGCATACAAGGTTCTATCGAGCGTATTGTGTGAAAGACTAAAGCCCACCGTCAACAAACTGATTGGACCTTATCAGTGTGGCTTTAGACCTGGAAAATCGACAACTGACCAGATATTCACCATGCGCCAAATCTTGGAAAAGACCCGAGAAAAGAGGATCGACACACACCACCTTTTTGTCGATTTTAAAGCTGCTTTCGACAGCACGAAAAGGAGTTGCCTTTACGCCGCGATGTCTGAATTTGGTATCCCCGCAAAACTAATACGGCTGTGTAAATTGACGTTGAGCAACACCAAAAGCTCCGTCATGATTGGGAAGGACCTCTCCGAGCCGTTCGATACCAAACGAGGTTTCAGACAAGGTGACTCACTATCGTGCGACTTCTTTAACCTGATGCTGGAAAAAATTATAAGAGCTGCAGAGCTAAACCGAGAAGGTACAATCTTCTACAAGAGTGTACAGCTCCTGGCGTACGCCGATGATATTGATATCATCGGAAGCAACAACCGCGCCGTTTGTTCTGCTTTTTCCCGCATGGATAAGGAGGCGAAGCGAATGGGTCTGGAGGTGAATGAGGACAAGACGAAATATCTCCTGTCATCAAACAAACAGTCGGCGCATTCGCGTCTTGGCTCCCACGTCACTGTTGACAGTCATAACTTCGAGGTCGTAGATAATTTCGTATACCTGGGAACCAGCATCAACAACACGAACAATGTCAGCCTCGAAATCCAGCGCAGAATAACTCTTGCCAACAGGTGCTACTTTGGACTGAGTAGGCAATTGAACAGTAAAGTCCTCTCTCGACGAACCAAAATCAAGCTCTACAAGTCGCTTATCATTCCCGTCCTGCTTTACGGTGCAGAAGCTTGGACGATGTCAACATCAGATGAGACGACACTAGGAGTTTTCGAGAGGAAAATTTTGCGCAAGATTTATGGTCCTCAGAACATTGGCAACGGCGAATACCGCAGACGATGGAACGATGAGCTGTACGAGTTATACGACGACATTGACATAGTTCAGCGAATAAAAAGACAGCGGCTACGCTGGCTAGGTCATGTTGTCCGAATGGACGAAAACACTCCAGCCCTGAAAGTGTTCGATGCAGTACCCGCCGGAGGAAGCCGAGGAAGGGGAAGGCCTCCACTCCGTTGGAGGGACCAGGTGGAGAGCGACCTGGTTACACTTGGGATCTCCAACTGGCGCCGAACTGCAAAGGAGAGAGACAGGTGGCGCACTATCGTCGATTCGGCTATAACCGGCTAAACGGTTGCAACGCCAATCACATACATACATATATTGCATCCATAGTAACTTGTTCAAGATTCCAGATCAATGGGTAGTTAATTCTTTTCATTAAACAGAAGAAATATTTCTAAATATAAGCAAATGGAAGTACTCTACTTGTTATATACTACTACAGTAGTTTTCCGAAATAACGAATATTCGTTTTAACGAAAACCGCTTATAACGAACAAGCAAATTTGATACATTGAGTACCTTAAATAACGAACCACGGGGATTTGTAAGTACTCGATTTAACGAACAACATGAAGAAGACATATGAAGAAAGAGAAAAAAATCAAATAACATCGAACTAGATTTAAAAAAAAAAACTTGAAAAAAAAATCAAAAGAAATGTGCAAATTGAAAAAATTTTGAATTTTATAAAAAAGCTAAAAATTATTGATCAGCACCAAATATAAGTATAAGTGTCAGAATTGTACCATTTTGGAAGAATTTATTGGATTTGAATTGTTTTGTTATGGTTTTTCATTTTTTAACAAAAAATTAATAAAACAATTTATTAAACTGCAATTCACGGATATTTAACTCATTTTTATTAAAAAACCTACCTCTAAAAGAGTACTCGAATTAACGAAAAGTTCGATGTAACGAGCATGACAATTAATGTGTTCGTTATTTCGGGAAACTACTGTACTTGATATATAGAGCAATTGAAAAAGTAATTAAAGTTACTATGAATTTCACAGAGAGGATATTTAGCTATGAACTTACAAGCAAGTCACTGCTCCTCATCCACTTTTATAAAACCCATGTATTTTTGCGAAATAAGTGGTTCTATTTTCGAATGCATAAGTGGGGTTTCATGACATACAAAATACCTTTTAAAATATCTGAAACCGACAAATCGCATTGGACCATCAACAGCTTGCTGTTTCCATCTGTCTACATAGAGTTATTCACTGTCACTTTTATTAAAGTATATATAGTGTAACAGTAGTTTCAGTTATTCCGAAAATTTTTGAAACGCGAAAATCCTGTGTTTCAATCCCGAAATCCCACGATTACAATAGTAAACCGCGTCGCACAGCACTAACACTTGCATTTTACTCTATGCCTGGGTGTGTGTTTTATCACATAAATTTTAAAATTTTAGAAAGCAAATCCACTTCCACACACATACATACATACACTCAAACTGTAAATGTGTATCGCACGTTTTCAATGCCCGTTCAAATAACATAAAACACGCTTGCAATAATACGCCCCCTAAAACACGTCAGCTAGTGCTCGTGTATGCTGCTTGGCGGCATCTTTTTTGATTAACGAAATTTTTCATATACATTAGCTATGAAATTTTGTAAAAATTAAATAATTTTAAATGCTTACAGCAATAACAATAAACATACAAAAAATTTTACAACAACAAGCAATAACTGAGTTGCATGAGAAATTTGCGTGATTTTCATGAAACAAGCAGCTAAAAAATGCGCTCAGAGCAGCCAATGTGGCGCGCATACTAAATTAAACAACAACAAACTCAAAAAAATAATAACAAATAGAATTAAAAAATAAATTAAAATCAAAAGAAAATAATAAAAAAAAGCAAGCCGATTTGTTGAGCGCGAAATATGAGCGAAGTGGTGTTAGACTAAACGCAGACAAGTGAAACGTAGTTATATACATATACACGCATACATACAAAAACATATATACAAGTGTGTATATGTACTTATGTATCGTGCTGTCTCGTTTAATTGCCTTTTCTGCAATTTTTTGGTGATTTTTTTTTGTATTTTTTATTCATTAATGTATTTTTCCTCTACTACATTGTGTATTTAACCCTGATATGTTTGTTATAAGCATGCTAATGTTATGTTAAGACAGTGGAAAGGAAGAAGAAGCTTACATACATATATACAAACATATGTAGATATATGTAAATATGAAATACACGAAAAACATATAAAAGTGTAAAACAGAATCAGCCGAAGAAGTTTAGTGAAAATTCATATAAAACTAAAGTGCCTGCAAAAACAAACTACAAATAACAACAACAAAAATTGCAAAATAAATATGAATGCAACAACACGCGTAAATGCAGCTACAAATAATTACGTCAACAACAAACACATAGATACGAACTTTAGTAGTCTAAAGTCCAACAATAACAACAACAACAACAAAAATAACTGCAACAACTACCAGCGACTACCCACAGTAACAGCAGCAACAACACACGCTTATAGCAACAACTGTAGCAGCAACAACAACCCAAAGCTACCACAAACAACCAGCAACGGCTCACCAGCCAGTTTGCAACACCAACCTCCATCATCAGCGACAAGCCGAGAATATTCCAGCATTGCACCGTATAACATAACGTTGACAACAATGCGACTGGTCGGCAAAGAGTTGAGTGCGGTGGCCAATGGCGAGGAAGCGAGGACTAAATTGATGCCAACAACGGCAATTAAAATCATCAGCGTCAATAATAATGGCAAGAGTCAAAACAACAAGACAAGTAATGCGCAGAAGAGCGTAAACAATAGCAATAGTAACAACAACAATACGGACAACAACAACCACAAATCAACAACGAAATCGACAGCAACAACAACAACAATGGGTGCCAAATTAGACTCATCGATGTTGATTAATTCTCGCAATCAATTGTCAACAACAACGACAATGCGACAACAGCAACAACATCAAGAGCAAATAGCGCAACAAGTAAAACAACAACAACAAACTGAACATATGTCGTCCATAACAAGGGACCTCAATCAAATCAATTTAAAATCATCACTTTACGCCGAACAACAAGTATACAATGCCAACAGCAACAACAACAGCATGCACAATTGTAGAGGCAACAATCAACAACAGCAGCAGCGGCAGCAACAACATGATGTACAAACTAGCTGGTGTGCAAGCGTCAGTAGTAATAATAAGCACAACAATGCTGCTAATAATAATATGCAAAAACAACAACAACAATCGCTGCAAACGACAAATGGCAACAACAACACTAGCAATAAGGACTGTGATCAAGCATATGACAACAACAACAAGAGTAGAAACACGGTGTACAAAATGAGAATGCTGAAATATGGCGATAACAACAACAGTAACAGCAGCAACGGGAGCAATGAGCCGAAGCAACAGCAACAACAACAACTGATAACTCGAACAATAGCAAAAAATGTGGAATCGGAAATGACCACAGTGGGCAGTGATAAAATAAGCACAACAACGAAAGTAAGCGCAGAGAAATATGCAACAACAACAACAACAGTAGCAGCAGCAACAGCGCCAATTGAAAGAGCGAAAGCGAAGACGACAAAGCTTACGCTACGCAAATCATTCTCCACACCGGCTTCATTTAAAATTGCTGACGTTGCAGCCACGCTGAGCCAGTGCGGCAACATGATTGGCAACAACAACAGCAACAACACAAACAAACCAAGCGATAGCTATAGCAAAAGCGTGAGCAGAGCATTACCGAGTGCGACGGCAGCTGCGCAAATGTTAAATTGTAAGAAAAGTGATAGTGATGGTGTTGGTGATGATGTCGGTGGCGGTGACGGTTACAAAAACGACAGCGGTGGAGGTCATATCCGTGGCGTTGCCACATACGCAAAGCCAGCGGCGGCGTCGTCAGCAGCGACAGCGACAAAAGAAAACTTTGCACCAACGCCAGCAATAATCACAAATGCGACACAGCTTGCTAATGCTTCAATTGAGGCAATAACTACACCGCCAACAACAACAACAACAACAGCAACTGCAACAACAATTGAAACTCATACAACAACAATGTGCGCATCACCAACGAAGCTTGCCACAATGGATGGTGTAACGCGTACACAAACTGCCGCGCCACAACAAGACTCACAACAACAACAACAACAACAACAACACCACCAGTCAAGCACGAAATCAGCAAAAGTGAAAGATAATGATAATCAAGTCATTTGCGCCAACAAAAATATTTCGAATGCTGACAATGTTGTTGTTGCCGCCGTCACGACAACCACTTCGGCCACCGTGCCACTGTCCCCCGTTAGCTTCGAATTTGATTTGCGCTTCGGTTGTGCGCATTACAAGCGTCGCGCCATGTTTGTGGTAAGTTTAACTGCTTATTGTATAATAGCTTTTATTTCGCTTTTTTTTTCGAATTTTTATTTTTTGTCTTCGTGCACCACAACTTGTTGCAGTGAGTTGTAGTTTAGTTTTTTTTTGTTGTTTTATTGCTTTTTCACTTGATTTATATTTGTTGGTCGCTTCATTTGTATTCCAGCACTTGCACAAATTTCGTATTTTATATGTTCGAAAATTTCGAAATTTGAGTTGAATTGTCAGTTGAAATATTCGTTGAGGTTGGGTTAAGGAACTTGGCAGCTGGTGCTTAGTGATGCCATATGAAGTTGTATACGCAGGTAGTCTAAAAATCAGATTTGAGATTATACCTTGTGTTCCAATTTGAGGCAGTCTAAGATGTTAAATACTAGTCTTTATCCCATTTGGACCATAGTTTAAGGCAGTAGTCTGCTTTACAGGCTTTAAAAAATCCATTTTTTGTTTTGTTTTAAATCTCTTCCAAAACTATCCAAGAATATGTCTTTAAAATTCCAGAGGCCAATTCGACATATTTTCGAAGCCAGAGCAGTTTTAGTGGCCGAGCGTCGAGCAGGTGCGAATGCTCAGGCAGACTTTAAAGCGCGTTTTCTCGAGTTTTCATTTTCACAATTGTTAGAAAACGGTGTCGGCGATAGCAAAAAGAATATATGTCCGATAGAAAAAAACCAAAGTGATCTAGCTTCAGTATTAAATTATCTTCTATTTGAACTAAAAAAGTTGGACAAAAGTATTACTTAAACTACTTGTTTTGCAACTTAAAGTCAATTTTTTTTTCTTAAAAAATTGATTTTATTTTCAAACTTCAAAAAAATTTTAAATTTTATAACTTCTTCGGTATTTTTTAGTTCATAAAGAAAACAAACTTATAAAAATTAAAAAAAAAAAAATTGGTTCGACTGTTTCAGATGCATCGCACGACCTCCATCACCGGCACCGATTTACAAGTGCAGACTCCAGGCGTTCCAGAAAAATACTTACAACTTTGAAATAATTTCAATATTTTTTAATAATAAATATTGTTTTTTAAGCCTTAAATATAGTACACTATCGTCTTAAAATTCCGTTTACCGCAATCATTTCCATTCCTTTAAAAAAAAATTGCTAAAAAAACGTATTTTTTTCGGCTTCTAAAGCAGACTACTGCCTTAAGATTTCTTGGCATCCAGGGTTCTTGGTATCCATTGTAATGTCTTCACTTGTGCCTGAAAGTAAAATCAAGAGCTTAACTCAGTCAATTCTTCGAGGCAAATCAAGTAATCATTTCAGATTTATACGATTCCAGCTGTAAGTTTTATTTTTGCTGAATTCATCGTTAATTTTTCTGCGCTACAGAACCCGAAAATAGTGTTTTGAGAAAGAAATTGTGAACAGAAGGTCTGTGACCCATTGAAACATTTTAAAGGAATAATCGGGAAGAAATATTTAATGTTATACTTAGCTACTTCATGTTAGACTCTTCCTAATTTTAATCCTTTTCAAAGGGTACCAAACCATTAAATTTTATAAAATCGATAGGAATTGTTCAAAGTCCATGATAAAAGATTTAACTGTTTAAATTTTTAGCCTGAGTTTCTTCCGCAGTTTTGGCAACATGTTTCGAAGTAAATTTTCTTATTTATCCGTTATAAATTGGCTCATGGATTTTTTATAAGAATCATTGTAATCCCAGAAAAGCGCTTGCAATACTTCTTCGAAATAAAAGAGGTTTATTTCCAATTCCATAATTTCTATAATTTCAATAAAAATTTATGTAATCACGATTCGAATTATTCATTCATTTTATTCGTCTTCGAAAATTTAATCAAAAAAAAATTTAATACTTCTGACGATTAGACTTAATTGAGTCAATAAGCAAATTTCCATTTATTTATTACAGCAAGTGACAAAATTAAAGAGCTGTCTGTATGTTTTGGAGGGAAAATTAGCAAAAAATCATTTAAACCATATTATTTCAGTTGACACTAATTTTTCAATTCATCCCAGAAAAGCACTCGCAATTCTTCCTCGAAATAAAATCGATTTACTTTCTATTTTCTATTTCACAATCTCAATGTTTTTTACTAACAAATTAAGCTCCAGCGATTGACACAAAGATTTAAAGCTCATATGTAACTTTCAGTACTAGTAAAGTTCATTCGTCAGCTACAGAATTTTCCTAAATTTACTATTTTTATAGACTCTATTGAAAGAAGCATTACAAAACCTCGTATTAAAGTTTATTTTGTAAATTGTCTCAAGTGGATTCTAAGTATTAGTTTGCCAAAACTAGCAATTATTTTGCAAGATTTTTTCGTTTTTCTAGCCACAAAAAATGTAACTCAATAAGAATTTTCAGATCTTGACCTGCTGGCATAGTGTATATATGTACATATTTACAGTTCAATGTACCGTAACATTAAATGGCGATATAAGCAACTGTGAGCGCATAAATTACATAAGGCTAAATTAATAATTACAGCACATAGATAAATTACATATGTGTATAGTATATGGAATGTAACTGCTTGAGGTGAGACACTAGGAAATCTCGACAGATCAGTGGTTTTTGTAATGAAAGTTTTTGTGTCGACGATGACAGAAGCAAGGATGGAGAGTGTGCCTAGAACTAATCGAGAAGTTAGAAAACGGAAAGTGGAAATTGAATATTATTAAATTATTTTTAATAGGACTACTGTTGTCGCTGCGAAGGTAAAGACGATCATCCTACGCTATTTTTGCGATAAAAAAGCTTTTAAAAAATTGTATTGGCCTTTCTGAGGAAGTTTATTATATAACTCATATACAAGTAGATCGCGAACGACCCGAAGTAGTGAAGTTTACAGTTCTTGGTTGGTTTTAAGTATATTTCCTTCTTGTTATATGGTCCCGACTATCACACAGAACTGATATTGTCAGATCGGCAGCCTCGACTCCTATTCTTGAACTCATTTTTGAGGAAGAAGTCTAAAATTAGTTGGATCTTCTTTAGCCTCTAACTAGAATTCATTTTCAATTCATATAGATATGCTTCTTATTAGAAAGTTGAAGTGTCCGAATAAATTTAGAACTAATTTTGTTGAAATAAACTTATAGTACATATAGATGAAGTAGGGCAGCTTGACTAGACCGATCTAAAATACTCGACAACTTACATAAGGTTCACGCACACCGGGACATAGAAAATATCTGAACAGCTCCATGGAGTCTGATAACTCATCTAATCTTCATTCGTCATTCGTTTGGTACCTTCTTAATCCGTTTCGATTTTCCTGGTAACCTGAATGTTCATACCTTCTCGAAGGCTTCATCCAAAACCTTTTGATTATTTTTTTGAAAGGTATGAAGTTTGGTGAAACCAGGAAACCCACATAAACTGGTTTTCCTAAAAATATTCGCGACAATCGCTTTCTAATTCCCGTCAAACTCAAATTATATATAGCAGCGAAGTTCAAAATATCTATGTAGTCCACTTAACAGCTGACAGTTGACAGTTGCAGTGTTGCAATTCAAGTTACAAAGTGGAAAATCACAAAAAGTCAACAACAACATATCAAACTGACCTCGTATTTAAGTAGTGTGCAGTAATGCAAAAAACAAGTAAAAATAACTTCCCTGCTATCTTTGTTGTTATGTTTGCTGTCTCTCCTCTAGTATCTTTCATTGTAGCCAAGCGACGTTGCATGGGCATTATTACTGTGAAATTTTTGTTTATTGTGCAAATACGATATTCAATGGGAGATTGCACTGGCGGAGGTCGTCGCTGAGTTTGGCGCTGCGTTTGTTGATAATGTGTATTTGTAGAGACAACTTTTAACTTTTATATGGCTCATTTGCAGTTTTTTTTTGGCGACAAATGTAATTGGAATAAAAGTTATATGAGTATTTCATGTATATATGAAAGGTTATTTCCTAAAATAGAACGCTTATAAGGAGTTTCACAAGGGGGAATATTAAAAGTCTCGCAAATGTCAGGTCAAATCTAGGAGAGTCATTTTTGTGCTAAAAAATAATAAAAAAACTTATATAACTCATTGTGTTATGAAACAGAGAAAATACGAGTACTCTTCAAGTAGCGGCAAAATAGTAATCTCTAATCAGTTGAGTGTGTTACAGCGGTGTATTTATATACACACATACTTATACATATATGTATACCAAGCACATTGCGAACTCGTTACTGCCAGAAATTGCTTGGCTAGCTTCGTCGTCGGCAACAACTGCTGCTGCCACTGCTGTTGGAAAGCGCAATTATTTATGAAGATGCACATTCACTTCCGCGAAAGTTGAGTTAAGCATTTCAAATATTATTGTTTGTATGTCGTGCATTTAAATGCTTAACAACAAAAAATTCTACTAATTACTCGCTCGTATTACTCAAAAACGCAACAAAGTGCTGACTTAATTACCTATTAGTAATTATGAATGTGCGGTGCATGTGTAACAAATATTATAATTAACTAAAATTTATACAAACAAAATTGTATAAAAATGTGCTTTAAAGATTGCGGCACTTAGAAGGAATACATGTTAGACAGGGCGTATGAGTAATTTTATTGACAGGATTAAATATATGTATGTATGTATGTTCACCTCTAATCAGGCGTAATATAGTAGAACTAAATTGAGATAATAGGTTCAAAATTAAATCTATTCCTATCTTATATTTGTTAAAACATTCATACGGACTTTTAATTGAGTCAATTAGTAAATTTTCTGCTCTAAGAAGTGTACAAAAAATTTATTATTGACTCAATTTTTATAACGGATAAATAAGGAAGTAAATTCGATATAGACTCAGTTAAGTATGATTAGTTGCTGTGAATGAATTCAATTGAAATACAATTGAACTTCCATAACTCGAACGACTGTAACTCGAAGTACTCCATAACTCGAACTCTTGAATTGGTTTTTGAAGCCTTATTTCATACAATTTACCTTCCGTAACTCGGAAGTCTCTCTAACTCGAAGTTTTTTTGTGGATCATGGTGACTCGAGTTAGGGAAGTTCAACTGTAATAGGTGTTAAGCAATAGTTTTTCTTATTTTCGCTTCATAAATATTAATAAAGCTCTTTAATTGAGTCAATCAGTAAATTGTCTGCTAGATTTTGGATCAAATTAAATTTTCGAAGTTAAATATAATGAATAAATAATTTTCCTTAAAACTTTAATTCAAAATTAGTCGAAAATTTTCAATCGTCGTTAGGTTTCATGACAATCTCCGGAGCTTTATCATCTTATCTTTATTTTCACGAAAGCTCCCAATCTTTGTAAAATTTCGTGTCAATCCTAGAGCTTCATTTGTTAATTGGATGTTACATGAGAACTTTCAAACTTCGTTAAGTTTCGTGTCAATCCCCGGAGCTTTTCTCTTACTTGAAAGTTACACGAGAGCTTTCAATCTTCATTAAGTTTCGTGTCAATCCCCGGAGCTTTATTTTTTTAATTGACATTAAAGTCAGTGATACGAAGAATATTTTTTATTTTCAGTAGAGCTGAAGTCACCGATCTGCGACTTGAAAAAAACTCATTAACGGCAGTAACACTGGCCTGAGATTATATGGATCCATAGAAGATTTTTTAAATACTTTACTGTACGATTAATTTTAATAGTCTATTAATTCGGAGATTTCTTAAGCAGCTTTCACAAACAAAAACAATATTTCTAATTATCTTCCGGGACATTGTTTCAGGTTTCAAGTCGTCTTTGAGATATGAATAACACCTGATCAATTTCAAATCACTAGAACTATTATGGACTACAGGTAGATCTCAGAATTCATTCCAGCTTTGTTTTTAGTAAAATATTTTGGAACAAACATTGTGGAGAATCCTTAGTTTATATATGTATAATCCAATACTAGATCCATATGAGTCCAATGTTCAAGCCACCATAGCTGGAAAAGAAAACTGACCCGTAAAGACAGCATATTACATACAGTTTTTTTTTGCTCAAGTTGACAAAAAATGAGTAATAAAAGCAGATAGAAGAAAAAGACAAAATTGATAAGAAACGCTTTATCGCTTGCTGGCAGCTCGTAGTGCGGAACTGTTGTGTACATAAACGCGCGTTGACAAGCGTTATAATAACAAAAATAAATCCTAAAATAAAAAAAATGTAATAATAAGAAATCAAAATAAGAACTGTGTTGTTGTATTTATAAATAAACTTGTCTATATGGAAGAGGAATAAAAAGTACAAAATTCAAGCAATTCAAAGGGTGCAATAATCAAATGGAAATCATACATAAAAGCGTGCTCTTACATATTTATATTTACAAATATAATACGTAGATCAATCCAAATACAGATTGCACACAAAATTGGTGAATTTTGGCAAGAAGGTCAGCTGTAATGCCTAATAAGTACTTGGTTAATTGAATTGATTAGGTTGTAAATTGTCTCAACGAGTTTGGTAATGACAACCACGCATTTTAATTTACATATTTATTATTTCGGGGGTTTTAAGGGGCATTCCTAGTGTAATGGCCTAAAAGAAGGTGATTTTTGGGAATTTTTAATAAAAAAAAGTACTTTATCAATTATTTCAAAATTTTAAGAACATATTTATACATGTTTCAAGAATATACCGACAAATATACAAAAATAAAATTCTCCTTAAACTAGATAATATTGTCTGTACAATTGACAATATGGCGGCGTTTTAAAAAAAATAGTCGAATTTTACCCAAAATTTTGGTCGTTTTTGGCCTGCCAAAATTCGATTTTTTGATCAGATCAAAAATCGATAGGTCATTGTACGGAGAACTATATATAGAACATGTAAAAAAAAAATTCGATAGTGATCGGATCATTTGTTTTTGAGTAATCACTGCATCAAATTCGGAAAATGCTGTTTCGAGAAAAACGCGTTTAAAGATAAAATGATCGTTTTCACTGTTACCGAGCGGCTGCTCTTAAAAAAAAACTATATCAAAAACTTTTTGAGATATCGATTTGAAATTTTAGTATTTCTTCTTTTTTAAGGTGTAATATACCGAAATATGAAACAAACAAAAATTTTTTTTTTTTGAAATTTCACACTAGGTGTGCCCCTTAACGGCAATCGACATTGATTTTTGATTTCACAGTTACATAAAAAATTACCTAATTTATAAGCAATTAAATGTTAAGACATTTACCATATTGTTTAGGTCAATTAGCTGAGACAATTAAGATATGAATTGAATTGAAATTAATGTAATTTTAAGGAATGTTGATCGGGACAACATGTGTCCATTCCAGCTACGTAGACTTGACTGTATGAGTCAAAAAATTTTGATTTGATCAACCAATGCGATGTCGAATTTTGCTCCATTGTGGAATAATTATAGTTAGAAATTCTTCTCTTCTTCTCTCCATACGCAGGATTGTAATGAGGGATTTATTTATATTTTTCTCAATTAAATACTAATTGAGCAATTAGTTGATTGCTGTGTTGTATAACAAAGATAGAGGTTATTCCCTCAAATTCTCTTAATTGCTTAATTAGATATATGTTAGAACATTGTATTCTATATACTAGCCTAAATTTAGTAAATTAAAGAAAATATTCATAAAGTACACAAAAAAAAAATAAAAATATAAAAATCTTGCATCTATTCTAGGAAATTGCTTTTGGACCACCCTTTGTATTCACATATTCATCAAATATATATTTTTTTTATATTTGCTAAATGACGATGGACATCGCGTCAAATTCAACTAAATCGTGCAAATTGTATAAACGCTTTGTTAGCTTTCCGACACTTTTTTTGACAGCGACTCGTGCGTTGGCGTCGTCATAAATAAGTAAATAACATAAGCGAGCCAAAAAAGTTGAATAAAAAAATCGTAGGTCAGTTAGATAATTAAAATTAAATTGTAAAAGATGGCAAACTCTAGTAAACAACTTTATTAGCATAGCAATAACGGATAGGCGCTAACGTAGTCAAGCAAACTAAGACAAAGATGAGAAGGTGTGAAGAAACCATAAATCTAATACTTCTTTCAGATTATAACAAATTAAATTTTATTTTTTTGTCGAATTTCTGTAGAAATTTTGAATTTTATGTTACCTAAAAATGAAAGACCTTTAGCAAATATGACTTCGGTCGTCTTATGAATCTGTCTACATATGCGCGTCTGCAATTTTTTTTTTACGATCAAACGGATGCGAGTCACGTACTCAACCCGCTCAGCTAGTCGGTAGACATTTTAAGTAGATATGATAGTTTCGAAAATATATATTAACTATATTCCGCCCTTCGATTATTAGGTTAGGTTAGGTTGTATGGCTGTTCTCCAGAGGGAAACACAATTAGACTATGAGAAGCCAGGCTCACCACTTGATTATGTATTAAGATTCGAAAAAACGCCTGATTCTAATAAAAATCTGCAACAATTGTTGGCTTCTACGTGCGCTATTTCGGGCGGTTGTTCGAAAAAGTGAGATCCGAGAGATGTTTTCTTGAGCTGTGAATCACGATGGAACAAAGGCTAGCTAGAACCACTACGACTAAACGGAAGGGAATTTTGCTAAGGATGAGTTCTCTACCTCTTCAGGTACATCTCTTGCGATTCACCTTAAGCCAAAAGGATCTGGCGACTGCGCAAGTGCTAGTGACTGACCACCGATTGCCAGCTCAGCCAAAGCTCACCTGTCCAGTAGTATAACAATACAATAGGATAACTCTACTGTGGAGACTGGGAGAACGATGCCACTGATAGAGAGGATAAGCATTCGGTAACCAGTCTTGAGCATAGTCAGCGAACTCTAGGCTGATATCGCCGTTTTAGCTGGATCTTCACTTCTCTAAACGTCATTGCGCTTCGGAGCAAGACATCCGACATTGCCTTAATACATAGCAGCCATTCCGCTTGAAAAACGATGCAATAGTCGGAATACCCTTTGATTATTTAAATATTTTTAAATAAAAAAGTTGATTATATACACAAATGCTATAATAAAACTTTAAGGATTACTTTCATGGAATATTCCTCAAAACCTTAATTTCTGTGTTTCGTCTATTCTTATCATCTTCATACATCGTGAGAGCATATAAATCTATTACTTTCCAAAATTAAGTCCACATTTTCAACTAGCTTTTCGCTAGGAATTTTTAATAGAAAGCTATTTATAGGGCGTAGTCAGACCAACTTATACGTTCAGGGTTGATGTAATTAGATAGCTATCCAAATAGTCCAAAGAAAAAGAATGAATTTGGATTACGATCATTCCAAAAGCATTCGGGTCTACGTGATCGGAAGAGATCCATGTTTTATGTAAATTATATTTAACTCTAGACTGACAACTGTAGCAAGACAAAAGTATTTTGGAAATATTCTCTTAAACTAAGGATCTTTTTTGGTACCAAATGAAAGGTAATGATTCCCTTAAACGATATAAAGCTGGAAAATCCAGTTTATTCAAGCCTGTATGTTTTCCATTCGATTTTTATTTTTTTTGTAAGGTAAAAATCAAACAATTTTTTTCCTCTGGAACGAACGCAATATTTGTAACCTGATTTAGTGAAATGCTCCACACTCACTTTGCAATCAAAAATAATTATAGATTTTTATCAAAACCGTTAGATATCTCCAAATTTACCTCAATTAGCAGTTCGAACTGCCAGCAGCACCGGAAAATATATATATATATATTATACCATATATACGAAGCATCATAATTAATAATAAAGTCCATAAGTAAATATTTACATTACGTACTACGTATGTACATCATATAAAGTTAATTCACACCAGTTTACAATCTAATTCGCATAAGTACGACGAAAACATACAAATAAGTGCGTGCAAAGCGAGAAAGATTTTGAAGGTGCCGAGATATGCGATACAATCAAATGCGAAGCCGACAATTTTGAAAAATTGCAAGTCAATTGAATTTGTCTTTATCTTTCCATGCTATTAAAGTGGAGGCAGCAAATTATTTGTGCAAATTGCAAATTGTAAAATGAGCGCTCATTTAGTGTTTAGTATTGTTGTTGTGCAAAATGATCTCATTAGCGTACAACAGTGGGGGGTTTGAATACGCGTACAAATGTATCATTACTTACTTTAACCGGTTTTATGATTTTGACTGCAATATTTGGGTAATTTTTTTTTCCAACTGCACAGAAATAAGTAAATGACCGCATGGTTCCTGTTGACTAATTAGTTGCAAGTGAGAGGGTTTACTGGTTTTAATTCCTTGAAATTTTGAAGTAATCGCGATAAAAAATAATAATTCGTTGCTCTCAATTGCTTATTGCACTGTGTTTGAGAACTCACGGAAGTATTAGAATAAATATTGTATTTTTTATATACTGAAGAACATACATTTATCAATGTTCCAAGTCAATATGTTACCTTCAAAATCTCATAGAAATCAGTCCTTTGCATTTTCGAGACTAGCTAGCTATTCGACTACTGGTCTCTTCAGTAAATATCTGTGTAAATGAGTTATCTGTCGTGTTTATCGTTTTTTGTGGGTTATAAATTTGTGTACACACCGTTTATGGAGACCCGACTAATTGAACGACTCTGAAAGCCTACAAAATCACGAAAGTTAACTTTGGAATACTTATACGGTGGAACTTCTCAAACTCGAATCATCATAATCCACAAAAAATCTTCGAGTTAGAGAGACTTCCGAGTTATGGAAAGTAATTTGTATGGAATTTGACTTCCATTGCCAATTCAAGAGTTCAAGTTATGGAGATCTTCGAGTTATAGAAGTTCGAGTTATGGAAGTTCCACTGTATCTAGCACCTCTCGAATAAATTACATATCAATATCCATAGGATATTAGAGGTTTAGAATCAAAGATCCTATAATCACCTGCCAGTATTCCATTTACATTAATTCGTGCCTATATCAATCGTCAAAGGGCTAATAGCATTTTCGCAGAGGAGTTAATTGATTAATTAACCGGCCTTTGCCTGATTAAAGCGCTGATTTAGATCGATTTGAGTACCATACAATGAAAAAGTTTTGTTTTACTCATTAGTACATCGAATACAAATCGAGGTAAAAATGGAACTCTACGGGTCGGTTGTTAGGATTATTGATAAAATAGCATTCAGCGGGTGAAACTTGCAAACTTCTTTTGAACAGCAAAGAAAAATGAATAACAGCAGAGCTGAATCGAGTAGCTGGCTGTGTGAAACGCAAAAACTGGTTTATCAATTATAATCTTAATGTACTTAATTATTTAGGCTGTGCGAAAAAGCTGTAAACCAGGACAGATAGGGCCAGCAGGACGTTGCAATAAGTCATCATTGTATTAGGACTAACTTTTAGTGGCAGATAATCTTAGTCAAATAATTATACTCAATTAGATTTTGTAGTGTAGATTTCAAAATGTCAAATGTCTATGATTTTAAACAAGATTCAACTGACCAGTTCATAATCAATATTGGTCCTAATGGTGAGGTAAAGTCAGTTGGAAATGCTAGTGAAATATAAACAGATACTATTATCTTATGATACCAAATCGTTCGTAGTCATAATAGTGGTCCAACACTAAATGCGATAAAAAATGTCAATTTACTACATATGTAAATCAGACTATATCCCCCAAAGTTAGACTTCTACAATGACTTTCAGGTTAGGATACCCTCTAGACGTGAATGGAGAAGGTCTAGAAATAGATGAGAATACAATTTCAATCTATACCGACGGGTCCAAAATGAACTGCGGAGTAGGTACGGAGGTATTCTCCAAGGTTCTAGACACATCTCTCTCTATCCGTCTACCAAACGCAGTCAGTATCTTCCAAACGGAAGTGCTTGGCATACAGAAGGCCTATGAAGCAATGTTGAACAACAATGGATGGATACAGAAAGCGATTATATACACAGACAGTCAAGCAGCATTGCTGGCCTTGTCGTCTCCGGAGATTAATTTTCACGTAATCAGCAACTGCATTAAGGTTTTGTGCTCATTACCAGAAAAACTCAACCTGTCCATTATATGGGTGCACGGCCACAGGAATATTTACGGAAATGAAAAAGTAAATGAATTGGAAAAACAGGAGCCTCTTTAGCCTCTCTAACAAAACAGGTATGGCCCGATTATAATAAGATAAAAACGAAGGATTTATTAGATAAATCCAGGAAAAATAACAGGACACTGGCTATTTGGAAAACATGCGCTGAAAATGGGTTTGCCCCATAACCACATATGTCGCTCCTGCAAACTAGAAGACAAAAAGAAAACGGTTTTCTACTACCTCTGCGAATGCCCGGCCCTAGCTCAAATCAGACACAGGACTCTTGGCAGAGCGGGAAACGATATTGCCCTAAATTTTGAAATGTGATGTCACAAAGCTTTTGAGCAAGCAAGGGGCAGGCCCTTGTCACACAATGTCACTTCTGAATGAATTCCCCCCCCCCCCCCCCCTTCTAGGTGTGACGTAATTTATGGATGGCCCCTTGGATGACCGGCCTCAAAAAGAATAACAGAAATAAGTAGTTTCATAGAGAGCACAAAATGGTTCAAACGCCGAGATAAAACGCAATAGCATTAATTACTAAGGTCTTACAATAGTGTAACAAGCGCTAATTGAGCCCACTCCTACCTACCTAATAAAGGTTCGGCACATCTAAAAAACACCTTTTATTTTAGTCAGAAATGAAGAAACTGGAGTTAAACGTCTACACAAAATTTATTACAGTAATAATCCCTTCAGTGACAATGATCGATTTGTTAAATTTTTGAGGAAAAAAATTGCACGCTTCAAATCTGTGAATAATTTTAATTAATTGTTTAATGCAAATGAGGTAGAAAAGTACCAGATTCTATAATCAGAATCATACATCTGATATATCATATATACATATGTATGTGTATATACTAATTTTTTATCCAGATGTCTAGTATGTTAAATGTGAAAAACGTGAATGAATTAATCATGTTAATTAAATTTATGTCACTAAAACTACGCGTGCGTGAAAACAGACTTATATATATTTATATATTTAGATACACATATTTGTTATATGTATACATATTTAATTCCATTATTTATAAAGATTATTAACAAATTCATTAGCCCCTATGCATGCAATGCCACGAACCGAAAGTGATTTTAAACTCTGAGTCAAGTTTTTTATTTTATTTTTAAACAAATTCGGTAAATAATCAGAATATTTATCTGTGAATTTTGAGAAAAGGACTCGAGTTAGTCATTGTCGTATTGATTATTAAACCTACAAGGGTCTGTAAACGTTTAAACGAGGAGCTCGAAGGTCAGTTTCCAGTTGCTGGTCTATTGGATAAGACTCTTATAGCTTTATTTGATATTGTGCCTAGCGTTTATCGCATAGTCCTCTAATGAAGCAGAAGACCACGACTGTGGTTAAAAAGGATTCTCGGAGAATATATTGCGAATAAGTGCAAGTAATAGGGGATATCATTTGCATTGCAACAGTGAGATAATGGATAACTAATCATCTCTTGTTAGCTCGATTTACATATGGATAAAAATCGACCGTTTTTATTAAGTAGTCGGGTAAATAATATGGACATCCCTAGTATATTAGGATTATTACTTATTATTATATGAAAGTACAACATTTGAAGGATAATTAAAAAAAAGTTTTATCGAAAAATAGCGAGGAATAACGGATTTATCGTCGATCTCTGCAGGCACCTCGAAAAAAAGTTGTTGTGCGGTGACCAGCCTACAGCATCACTGGATCATCCGAAACCAAAAAATCAAAATGCTTTCTTTAGTTTATTAGTTTATCTTTCAATTGACGTTGAGTTTTTTTTAATCTTTCAATTTTTCAATTTTTGGTACCATTTTCAAGCCAAAATGACGATTTTAGACGAAAAAATCGACCTACTTGTTATTGTAAAATTGTTAGTAATTAAAATTTTTGGAAAAACTCGACGTCATTCGAGAGCTATAAATATGTAAAATATTTGTTCAAAATTTCAAAACGATCGATGCAATAATTTTTTCTGTAGGCTGGTCTCCGACTTTAAAAATTAAAAATGACATATTTGGGAAAATGGATTCAAAGTTTTGTACACTCAGCGCAGGTAGCTGGAGGTACCGATATTCAAACTGCTGTAACTTGGTTAGATTTTCTCCGAATGACCTAAAATTTTAACACAATATTCTTGAGATGTTGCTGGTTCAGAAAAAAAATATAAAAAAATAATGAAAAAAAAGTTGTCAAACCTTACCCCCCCTTAATCGACATATAGCGAACACTGTATTCTTTATAAACTGAAATAGATCCTAACCGTTTACCGTGACTCAGATATATCGAAAATGCTTGGTGAATCTCTATTTTTCTGTCTCGAACAACTTAAAATCATGGAGTTAAATTTTTCTAATGAAAATTAAAACAAAAATCCCTAAAAGAAGCCGGTTAAAATTTGTACTCGAATCTAAGCCCTTAAAGTTTAATTAGATTAATAAATGCCGACGTGAAGACTCAAGAGCTTTCAACAAGCTAATAATCTTTCTTCTCCTTTTTGACCCGTGTATTACTCTTTTTGGTACTGACTCTAATTGAGGTACGATAACTGCGCTATTTTAATGAAATCAGGGTCTTAAGTTTCGAGGGTGTTCAAAAGTCGCAATATAGTAAGTAGAACGGCTTTATTCATCATTTCAAATATACCGCACCCACTACAGTCAATAATACGTGATTAAGACATGTACGGATTTAGATCCGTGAAAGGTATGCCAGCAAAATTGCATTCCCAAAATAATTGAGGATTGTTTTCTGCCGCTGCAACAACAGCAACAATTAACTTATTTAATTAAGCGATTAAAAAATTCATATTCAAAACATGCCTCAGTGAAAAAGAATTGGTCCGAACCAGCTAACAGCTGCTTTCGTTTAATTAGTAAAATATTTTCAATAACTCAACTGTTTAGCGGTAAAGTGGTTATTTCTGTATGCATATAACTAATAAACGTATTTATCACGCTCTTCAGATCGCAACTGGAAATTGCTACTATATATTTACAGTTGTGTTAATATTAGCTATTCTAATTGACTGCGCGCCGGCCACTTCTAACTAACGGTAAACAAACACAACAATGTCTAAATTAGTAATTAAATGGAAAATATCTTTCCGGACTAATAAATAAAGAGAATCAGTGGGACATTATTTCAAAATTATTTTATTTTTTTTTTTTAATTTGACAAAATTTGAGTGAAGTGGTTTTTACAGGTATTCAATTGTTGTTCAATTTATTTGTAATTAATTGATCAAACATTAATTAATTGTTATTATGAATTTTATATAATTTGTATTGTTTTATAATCAAATTTATTTGAAGTAAGTGGCTGACGTTGGCACTCATAATGAGTGTAGTATCTTATCTTATAATTAAATGGTAGTTTGAAGCGCATATTGACAATTTGTGTCGAAATTTTGCGAGAAACTTTTTAAATGTGCTATATATTTGTACTACTAGTACACATTTTGTGAAATTTCTGTAGTCTGATTAGTTTAATTTTTTCTTTAGGTGGCAACTCTATCTATATTTCTTAATTAAAAATCTTTAAAGATGCTTTTTGAGAATCTTGTTTAAGGGGTTAGGGGTAGTCAGAATATAAAAAAAAATCAATTTTTTTACATTTTCGTTAAGTGTAAAATCTTAAAAATATTCTCTGAAAATTTGAAGTTGATCCTTTTCGAGTTATTCGACAAATAACAAAGATCGCTCGGGCGCTCCAAAACGCTCGGGAGCAACTTTAAATGCGTTTATCTCAAACCTATGCTTTTTGAACTGGTGGCAACTGTAACTCGATAACCGCTCAGTAGATTTTAATTAAATTCATACAGCTTTTAGAATATATAATAAACTCATGCCGGATCGAAGATTTTTTTTCAAAAATTTCGATTTTTTAAGACCAATTAACTTTTCCCGAAAATCTAGAAAAAAAATCCTGTGGCCGCCATTTTGTTCGATCAGGCCCAGGATTATCTATTTATAAAACATTTTTTTTTATCCGATTGATTTTAGATGAATCTCCAAGGACTTATGATTGTCACCGCAAGGACCTTTTTCTGAAACTGGTTCAACACAGACAGCTATAACTTTGGAAATTATAAATTTTTTTCAAATTTTCGTAACTTCAAGTCAAAACATTGTGTAATCATGCCTTAGTATTACTTTTGTAAATTAACATGATTTAATAGCAAAAAAAAATTACCGAAAATTCTCATTTTTTCGTTTCTCTGACTACCCCTAACCCCTTAAGCGCTACACAAAAATTGTGTACTATTTAACATGGTTATATTTTGAAAGGTGGCAACCATGTTCAAAAATATATCTAAATATACTAAATATTTTCTTAAAGGTTTCTTCAAACCTCTTATATTTTACAAAAATGTTGCTTTAATTTTTTTTGTTGGCAACTCTATTACGAATTGTCTTACATCCTTATCAATAGCTTCCAGCTATTTTGCGATCCGACTAGTGTGGGTACCCGGTCACCGCGGAATCGTTAGTAACTGTAAAGCGGACAAGCTTGCAAGGCAGGGCACCCTAGCTACATTGACGTCGGCATGGGAGCGCATTGGTAGTCCATGGTCCATCTACGCAAGAGCGCTGAACATGCAGACTACGCATGAGCTCGTCAAACGCTGGTCAACTACCAGTACTTGTGCAGTGGCGAGGTCCTTTTGACCCTCTGTGGAGCGTAAGCGGTCCTTTCAACTGTTTTCTCTGGGCAAGGTCCATCTCAGCGCCATCATAGGTGTACTTACGGGCCATTGTCCAATGGGTAGCCATGCGGTGAGACTTGGGATCGTGGCGGATGCAAGTTGCCAAAGCTGTATGGAATCATCTAAGCATTTCCTTCTACATTGTCCAGCTTTTGCCAGACTGAGGTTGAAACACCTCGGAAGGCCTTTTTTCGGCGATCCTAGCGTATTGGCTAGAATCGATATTAGCCGTCTTAAGAAATTTGTATCGAATTCCAAGCGTTTTGCTGAATCTTAAAGGTCTTTGATTCACAGGGAGTTTTATTGGTACCACAAAGAACAGCGCCAGGCTGTCTAAGTGAGATCTTCTGTTTTTGCAGATATAGACGAAATATGTCAAATTGAAGATTTACCGAAAACTGCTGGAGGCTTTCTATAATGTATGCTGAAATTTTAAGAAATTTTTAATTTCATTTTCAAATAATGGCAACTCTATTTCATTCCACATTCAAATTTGAACATCTTTGATATACTTTCACTATTATTTTCCGAGAATTCTTGTCCAACCTCAAGGGTTTTATCAGATCACTACTGATTTAAAAATCATGCCGCCCATTTTTTACTAAATTTTCCTCTCTCATTTTACAGACACCCTGCTGCAATAAATTCTACAAATGTCGTTTCTGTCACGATGAAAATGAATCGCATCACTTCGATCGTAAAACACTAACCGAATTGATTTGTTCCGAGTGCAATACACGACAAAAGGTGCAGGAGCAATGTGAGGCGTGTGGCACGCGATTTGGCAAGGTAAGTGGTATATGCATATTAGGTTGGCAAATATCTCCCTTCCGCTTTTTTGCTCTTCTTTCAATGCTTTATACAAAGTGCTACAGTGATCAGATTTAGTTCAAATATGCGCCGTTTCGTTCGATAATATGTTTCCATCTAGACGCTAACTTTATAATATCCCCCTCGTAGAAGCCCCCCTCCTTATTTGTGGAGAACTGAGCCACTTTTCACAAGAGTCTTTTGAGTTCAACTTTACATCACCAAGGGCGTTCGCCATAGATAGGAACGGGTAGTATAATCACTTGGCGCTATGTCCGGGCTATATGGTGGTTACGATAAAATCTGCCATCCGAGCTCCCGTAGCTTCTGACGAGTCATCAATGAAATGTGTGGTCTGGCGTTGTCCTCGTGGAATGCTACAGCCATCCTGTTGGTCAATTCTGGACAGTTCTGGTCGATTGCCCGCTTCAAGCGGTCCAGTTGTTCGCAGTAAATGGTAGAGTTAAGCGACTGGTCAAATGGGAGCAGCTCATAGTGGATGATACCCTTCTAATCCCACCAAACACCCAGCAAAACCATACTGGCCGGCAATCCCGTCTTGGCCACTGTTTGTGACAATTCACCAGCCTTCGACCACGACCGTTTTCGCTTGATATTGTCGTATGTAATCCATTTTTCGAAATTCAAAAGACAAAAAGGCAGAAGGGGGGTTATTTGCCAACTAATACATAGATACAATCTTATACGAATTTGACATTTCATGTGAAGCAGTGGTTCTCAAACTATTTTTGTAAACCAGAAAACCCCGAGCAATATTATTTTTTCTTTGAGAAATATCTCTGAGAGATGCTCTTTCTCCTTTTATGACTCTTTTGAAGGAACCAGAAACTTTTTAAAAATGTAATTAAAAAGTTTTATGATCTAAAAGTACGATATTTTTTTCTTAAGTTAGGAACATATTTCCTAGACACTAACAAGAATCTTAAGCTTAGATAGATCAGACCAAAAATACATATTGTTTTGAAACCAAGTCCATCTAGATCATAAAAAAGGGAAATCTCTTATAACTAAATACAACAATTACAATATATGTGACCTGGTCTACGGAAAGGGGGCTTAGGTGTCAAAAAATCAATTTTCACTTTTTAGTTGATTCGGATGGAAGATGAGAGTTGTTTATTTTTAACAGCTGTTTCCCAGAAAACTAGTTTTCGCACGTTAGCTCCCTTATCGTAGACCAGGTCACATATATTAAAATCATTTTAATAATTATATTTTTTAATAATTTTCCCTTAATATTCTTCACAGTACACCTGCCTGATCTGCAATTTATTCGACGACACCAACAAGAAGCAATATCACTGTAACGGTTGCGGCATTTGTCGCATAGGTGGCGCTGAGAATTTCTTCCACTGCAAAGTGTGCGATATGTGCCTGCCCATTAGATTGAAGATCGATGGACATCGGGTAAGCAAAATCACGATTTTTAAATACAAGCATGCCACAGGTCGTCTACGATTCGCTACTGCTATGCTCGTTAATCGCTTGGGATTGAAAGAATTGCATATGATAGCAACAATAAGTTGTCCAATTGAAACTCGCCAAGTTTTAGCGAATCGAAGACAACTGCTAACCACTAATATAAAGTATAGAGTACAAAGTGCATACATCCATACCTTTCTTTTATTGTTGCTGTTTTCTTTTCTTTTCTTTTTCTTTTCATTTCATTAAATTTCTTTTCATTTATCTTCATCTGCAGTGCGTCGAGAACATCTCACGTTCACATTGTCCCGTTTGTCTGGGCGACATACACACCTCACGTATACCATGTCACATACCCGATTGCGGTCATCTACTACATAAGACATGCTTTGATCAATTGCTCAACTCGGGACACTATACATGCCCCATTTGTCAGACATCGTTAATTGATATGACGGCTTTATGGGAGTACTTGGATGCGCAAGCGGTGTCGCTGCCTGTACCAAAGAAATACGAGAATCAACGTATACATATTTTTTGCAACGACTGTCATAAGGTAGGCTACAGGCTGCAGTTGAAAAAAATATATATTTATTTTATTATTTTATTGTATATAGCACTCATATAATGTTTTGGCACTTTCCTTTGTAGGCCTCCAAGACCAAATTCAATTTTATCGGTTTGAAGTGTATGCAATGTGGCGCTTATAATACAACACAGGATGTCAAGCGACGTATGTCATTGGTTACAGGTGAATAGCAGCAGAGATCTGTTGTTTGCAAGATATCTGCTAAATGCTGTTGATTTGATTTTTTTACAAAGCAATATATGCTTACTATAATTAATTTGGAATTTGTTCGCAATTAATTTTATTTTTTTCTTACTTTTTTCATATTATTATTTTTATACTCTCGCAACAAATGTTGCTAAAGAGAATATTATAGTTTTGTTCACATAACGGTTGTTTGTAACACCCAAAACTAAACGATTTAGATATAGGGTTATATATACCAAAGTGATCAGGGTGAAGAGTGGAGTTCAAATCCGAATGTCTGTCTGTCCGTCCGTCCGTCCGTCTGTGCAAGCTGTAACTTGAGTAAAAATTAAGATATCTTGATGAAACTTGGCACATTTCTTTCTTGGCACCATAGGAAGGTTGCTTTCGAAAATGAGCAAAATCGGATCAAAACCACGCCCACCTCCCATACAAAAGTTAGGTTGAAACTTACAAAAAGTGGGTTAACTCACTAACGAAAAAAGTCAGAAACACTAAATTTCACATAAAAAATGGCAGATGAAAGCTGCACTCAGATTTTTTTACAAAATGGAAAATGGGCGTGGCGTCGCCCACTTATGGATCAAAAACCATATCTCAGGAACTACTCGACCGATTTCAATGAAACTTGGTTTGTAATAGTTTCCTTACATCCCAATGATATGTTGTGAAAATAGGCCAAATCGGTTCACATCCACGCCTACTTCCTATATACAAGAACTTTGAAGACGATCTGAATCGTTTACTTTACAGTATATAAAGAAAGCACTAGTGAAGATATCGGTGCAGAACGTTGCACAAATACTACGTTTATAGTGTGGCAGGCCCATTTTAAAAAATCGCCAAAATCGGACCATAGGTTTTTAAGGCCCCATATATCGAACACGCGGACCTCGGTGCTTCTAACCTAATATTATGGTTTCCAACTTTCAATGGACTTTATACAATATATATGACGAATAATATAAATAAAGTTAAATAAATAAATTGCGAGAGTATAAAATGTTCGGTTACACCCGAACTTAGTCCTTCCTTACTTGTTTTCTATTTGCTTTAATTTTAGTTCCAATAAGTAAATATAATATTTTTATACTCTCGCAACAAAAGTTGCTACGAGAGTATTATAGTTTTGTTCACATAACGGTTGTTTGTAACACCCAAAACTAAACGAGTTAGATATAGGGTTATATATACCAAAGTGATCAGGGTGACGAGTAGATTTGAAATCCGGATGTCTGTCCGTCCGTCATTCTGTCCGTCTGTGCAAGCTGTAACTTGAGTAAAAATTAAGATATCTTGACGAAAATTGGCACAAATATTCATTGGCACCATAAGAATATCAAGTTCGAAAATTGGCGGAATCGGACCATTGCCACGCCCACAAAATGGCGAAAACCAAAAACACATAAAGTGTCATAACTAAGCCATAAATGAAGTTTTTAAAGTAAAATTTGGAATAAAGGATCGCACTAGGAGGGTGCATATTTGGATGTAATTTTTTGGGGGAAGTGGGCGTGGCCCCACCCACAAATCGGTTATTTGTATTTAACTCGCAAACCAATGAAGCTATATAAACCAAACTTTCTGCAGTCGGTTCTCTTACGTACCCCACCACACACCAAGAAAATAGTTGAAATCGGATGATAACCACGCCCACCTCCCATACAAAGGTTAGGTTGAAAATTACTAAAAGTGGGTTAACTCACTAACGAAAAACGCCAGAAACACTAAATTTTGCAGAAGAAATAGCAGAAGAGAGCTGTACTCAGATTTTTTTTACAAAATGGAAAATGGGCGTGGCATCGCCCACTTATGGGTCAAAAACCATATCACAGGAACTACTCGACCGATTCGAATGAAATTCGGTATATACTATTTTCTTGACACTACTATTTTCCTTATAACTCAATTTTGAAATCAATCTTATTCCTTCACTTTATAATGTAAACATAAGGAACCAATGAAGATAGCGGAATAAAACTTTACACAAATAGTGCATATCATCTCTGGCTTCGCTTGTGAAAAAATTGTCGAAAACGGACTATAACTTTTCAAGGCCCCAGATATCGAACATGTTGAACTCAGCGCCTAAGGGTAAATTTTAACCGAAAATTTGGGTAAATCTCTCAGATAATTTAATGTAATTCATAGGAAATATAGTGTTCTGTTAAAAAAAATATTAAAATTGAGTCATAATATCTCCATATACCTAATTATTGGTTTTTCAAAAATACGGTGGGCTTTATTCCGCATATATGTATTGGTTAATATTAGAATTACCTCAACCCTCATATAGTATATATTACGATTTTCGTTATTCTATTAAACTTTATGCCGAATTTATGGGTTAATTAGTATGTTCTCTTAATAAAATTTCTTCAATAAATTGCGAGAGTATAAAATGTTCGGTTCCACCCGAACTTAGCCTTTCCTTACTTGTTTTATTTCTGTTTAAAAAATAAGGTCTTGTAAATAAACCAAAAATATTTCGATATTGATACATGGATAAATTTAGTTAATGAATGAAGGAAGAAAGAAAATATTGAAATTTGAATTTTTGAGAGAGAGAGATTTTTTGTGCATACATATATGAGCTCGATAAAAATAGTTACATATAATAAAAATATAAAAAGTCCTTCGTTCATTAAGGCGTTAGGGGTAGTCAGAGACACACACAAAAAATGATAATTTTCAGTAATTTTTTTGCTATTAACCCTCTCATGCCCGAATTAAAACGTGCGGAGCTAACATTTTTTTTAGTACAGATATATATTAGACTTAACTAAAATATGAAGTGCGGAAAATGCATACTGAATGAATACGTGCACAGCTCATAACAGAAAATGTTACTGTAAGCTTGCACAGCACATAGGTTTACATAATTGAAAAAACCGCTGGTCAAAAAAATTTAAATAACAAGATTTAGAAGCCGGTAAGTACAATGTTGCCTATAGGCAACATTTGGCATGAAAGGGTTAAATCATGTTATTTTACAAAAGTTATAATATGACATTATTCTACAATGTTTTGACTTAGGGTCACGAAAATTTGAAAAAAAATTATAATTTCCAAAGTTATAGCTGTCTGTGTTGACCCAGTTTCAAAAAAAGGTCCTTGCGGTGACAATCAAAAGTCCTTGAAGATTCATCAAAAAGCAATCGGATAAAAAAAATAGTTTTATAAATAGATAATCCTGGGCCTGATCGAACTGTTTTTTTTCAAAAATTAACAAAATGCCGGCCTCAGGAAATTTAAAAAAAAAATCCTACGATCAGGCCTGAGTTAATTATGTATTCTAAAATCTATATGAATTTCATTAAAATCTACTGACCGGTTATCGAGTTGTCACCAGTTCCAAAAACATAGTTTTGAGAAAAATTAAATTAAATTTAAAGTTACACCCGAGCGTTTTGGAGCGCCCGAACGATCTTTGTTATTCGTCGAATAACTCGAAAAGTAATTATCGGATCAACTTCAAATTTCCAAAAAATATATTTTTACGATATTACACTTAACGATAATGCCAAAAAAATGGATTTTTTGAAAATCCTGTCTACCCCTAACCCCTTAACTAGATAATGTTATTTCAAAGATGTGTGCAAAATTTTAACAAAATGGCTTCACAACTTTTTGAGATATCGTGTCCACCCACTTGAAAATTTGAGTTTTGAGATAAATGTGTTTAAAGTTTTACATTCGTACTGACGTGACCTGATGGGCGGAAATTCCAAAGGCTATATCTCTTAGAACATTACTCGGATTGATTTACACTATTTAATAATTAAGACAAAAAAAAATTTCATATTTTTAAATATTGAAACCCATTTATCCTCCTAAAATACATATTTCACATTTATTAGGTTAAGTTTTTAAAATTAATTAAAATATAATTCTCATTTTTGATATTTATTTTTTAATAATTTTTTATATATAATTTAATTTTATTATTTTATTTTATAATTCAAATTTTTTATTTTAAGTTTAATATATCTTTAACTTAGTTTTATCCAGTTTTTAATATATTTTTAATTTTTATTTTTATATAAAATATAATTTCTTGTTTATTTTATGTTTTCATTTATTTTTAATGTTTTTTTTTAGTTTTATTAAAATTATTGTTTTTAATATTAATTTCATATCTTACTTTACTTTTATTTATTCATTATAATATATAATTTTATTATAATAATAATTAAATAGCCTGTTTTAATATAATAGTATTATTTTTTAATTTAATTTATTTATATTAATTTTTAATTTGAGATTTATTTTATAGAATTTAATATGATTTTTTAATTTAATTTTTAATATATTCTTAATATTAGTTTTTATTTAATTTCTTATTTAATTTTTATTTAAATTACATACATACATATATATTTTTATAATATATATTCATTCTTTACTTTTAATATGTGTAAATTTAAATTTATATTTTTTCTTAATTTTATTTTATTTAACTTTTATTTTTTATATAAATTATTACCTTTCATATAATTTTATTTAATTTATTTGTTACTTTTTTTTTATTTTATATATTTTTTCGTTTATTTTATATATAAATTCACCTTGTTTAACTTTCTGCTCACTCTTCCTTCCAGATGAACCATCATCAGCATGACGACGCACCCATTATCATGCAACCTCACAAATTTTTGCAAGCCAAATTTTCATCCTATCTTGTTGGTTTCAACGTTAAACACTGGAACTCTTGCCATTTTGAGATTGTACACTGCTAAAGTGATCGCCGTCAATGCTACCACAAAGGAATGCTGGTATGCCATAAAAAATGGTGACTCAAATAAGTTTACGCCCGCTAAACATAACATTTCATTATTATAGTGAAGCGTGAAATAACTGCAACTAGTGCTACTGCTAAACTATATGCACAGACATGTACATGCACATACGAGTATGTTTATGTGTGTGCGGTTGTGGCAGATTAACTATAACGGTATTTGCTGTAAAGTAGATGACTCGTAAGCTAATTCGATTTGGCATCGAATACCTGTATCGAATTAAATACAACGTATAATTTTTAAATTACACTACTAAATACGATAATATTAAAGCTCATCACACATTTGGTTTTTTCGTTTTTTTTTTATATTTTTTTTAAGCATTTTGTAAAGTCAACGAATTTTATTACATTTTATTAAATAAAGTACATATTAAAATAGCTGTTAGTATTTGATAAATATAATATATGCAAATATACTACAAACGTATTTATATATACTCATATGGATGTATATAGATACATACATATATACATTATTTAATTTTGGTTATTATTCTCAAGTGAGTTCGCATAATTTGTAGGAAAGCTATTAGAAATGTTAAAGTACATGTAATCTTTGGTATGTATAGAAATTTTAATTTACAACAACAACTAATAAAAATAAAAATGTATTATTCCTCAAAAGTGTACACGTGTTTGAATTTAAAAATCAGCTTTTATAATTTTTATACGAAGGCTTTCACTTGATTATTGCTATTCAGCAGCTTAACGCTTTCTGAAGCTTTTTAAAGTTTACTTCAGTTATTCGTGAATCGAATTTAGACATTATACAGTATTTTAAAGATACATTTTTTTTTTTTTATGATTTAACTTTTAAGCCACTTTTATTGTAAAAAAATTTCAAAAAATTTAAGTTTTTAAAACATCTACTTCATCAACTCCAATTTCTCGCAGGTTTTCTATTAAAAAATTGTGTCAAATAAATATTAGATATTTAAGGCAGTAGTCTGCTTTAGAAGCCGAAAAAAAGCGTTTTTTTAGCAATTTTTTTGAAAGGGAAGGAAATGATTGCGGTAAACGGACTTTTAAAATGATAGTCCGATAGATGATATATTTAAGGCTTAAAAAGCAATATCTTCTATAATATGAAAATGAATCGCAAAATGTGTTGCTAAGCGCATAACTCGAGAACCGCTGAACCGATTTCGCAAATTCTTTGTTTAGAATCTTTTTAGAGGTACCGGGATGGTTCTTACGGAGAAAAAAATTGCATGAAAAAGTCTTAAATCCACAATTTTCTAATCATCCATACAAACAATTTGTGTCGTTAGTCTCGATAGTATGGAAGGCCAGGGAAGGATTAGAAAGTAAGTATATATCGAAAAATTGTGAGGAAGATAACAAGAAGATGATTTTATTTGAATTGACAACAAAATTATAAAAAAAAAAAAAAACAAAAAATAATATTTTGAAAGTTGTCATTGTTGCTTTGTTAAAATATTTTTATCATTGTTCAATTGTATAAGGCTGTGTCGATAGCCCTAAACAATTTGTAACAAGTAGGAAGAGACAACCGAACATTTTATACTCTCGCAATTTATTGATGTGATTTTATTTCACACAATTTGAAATAAAGTCCAATAGAATAACGAAAATCAGCATATATATGTATAGTACATGAGGGTTGAGGTAATTCCTGAACCGGTTTCACTCATTTTCAACGCCCAGTTATAATAGGAATAGGGGCAACTTGGCACCTGTTAGTAGGCAGACATACGGCAATTCGGCCTTGAAATTACTCCTAAATTGCAAATCAACGAAACACCAGTCTGCAAAATCGCCCAAAAAAGAGCTATAAAGAAGATTTTCCAGATTGTCAAGTCGCTGGAGGTACTATTTTAAAAGATTTACGCGACAACGAAAATATTTTTGGTGAAGCCATGATTCTGTTGGCAGGTAATTTTCGCCAGACTATTCCTGGATCAACTGTTGCTGACGAACTAATCACATTCCTAAAATCATCTAATTTGTGGCGACACATAAAGAATCGCCAAATAACAAATAACATACGAATGTTTTTCCAACAATATCATACTGCGATTGTAGAAATAGTTGGAAATGGTAGCGACGCAGTTGACACCTCGATGGATTAATAAGATTTTTAACGGGTTTCTGTCACTTCATGGCCTCGAAAGAGGAGCTTATTCATCGTGTTTTTCCTGACATGAAACCATAATATAATAAACATAAATGGCTGATTGAATGACCTATATTGGTGGTAAAAAAACAAGGATCTCTTTGATCTTAATGCGACAATTTAGAATTTCGTTAAAGGAGAGTTGACACAGCTACAAATCAGGATGACGTATTCAATTATCACACAGTGTATTTTAAATTGCAATTAAAAGTAGTGTGAGTTGTCATCATGCTGCGTAATATAAATTAACATCAAACTTTGCAAAAGAACAAGACTGGCTGTGAAGAAGGTAATCAATATCGTCACTAAAGCCAAGATAAAGCCAACTATGAAATTTGATCATTTGTTACTTTCTCAAATATACGATTAAAAAAATCAAAGTTTTACAAATACTGATAATTCACGCTTAACACACATCTACAATAATGTCTATCAATCATTTTAAAATTTATCGGCTATAACATTTTCGTCTTTATGAGTAAGATTTTTTTCTCTGCATTGAAGGATTTACTAATTTAATGTATACCTTAGCCACAAAACGTGTGGCCGGGTCTGCTAGTTTATTAATAAAAAATATTGAAATTATTTCGAAGTTGTAAGTATTTTTCTGGAGCGCCTGGAGTATGCACTTGTGAATCGGTGCCGGTGATGGAGGTCGTGCGATGCATCTGAAACAGTCGAACCAAATTTTTTTTTTAATTTTTATAAATTTCTTTTCTCTATGAACTAAAAAAATACCGAATATGTTATAAAATTACAAATTTTTTCGAAGCTTGAAAAAAAATCGCTTTTTTAAGAAAAAAAATTTACTTTAAGTTGCAAAACAAGTAATTTAATAAGAGATTTAAAACAAAACAAAAAAAATCGATTTTTTGAAGCCTGTAAAGCAGACTACTGCCTTAAATTTGTTCATTCTTTTTTCTCATATACATATTGTAAACAATTTAAAAAAAAATTATTAAGGAGTTATATGTACATGTTGAGGTGCGAGAAAATGTGGAGATATGTAGCCATATTTTTATTGAATACTCCTGGCGTACGCCGATGATATTGATATCATCGGAAGCAACAACCGCGCCGTTTGTTCTGCTTTTTCCCGCATGGATAAGGAGGCGAAGCGAATGGGTCTGGAGGTGAATGAGGACAAGACGAAATATCTCCTGTCATCAAACAAACAGTCGGCGCATTCGCGTCTTGGCTCCCACGTCACTGTTGACAGTCATAACTTCGAGGTCGTAGATAATTTCGTATACCTGGGAACCAGCATCAACAACACGAACAATGTCAGCGTCGAAATCCAGCGCAGAATAACTCTTGCCAACAGGTGCTACTTTGGACTGAGTAGGCAATTGAACAGTAAAGTCCTCTCTCGACGAACCAAAATCAAGCTCTACAATTCGCTTATCATTCCCGTCCTGCTTTACGGTGCAGAAGCTTGGACGATGTCAACATCAGATGAGACGACACTAGGAGTTTTCGAGAGGAAAATTTTGCGCAAGATTTATGGTCCTCAGAACATTGGCAACGGCGAATACCGCAGACGATGGAACGATGAGCTGTACGAGTTATACGACGACATTGACATAGTTCAGCGAATAAAAAGACAGCGGCTACACTGGCTAGGTCATGTTGTCCGAATGGACGAAAACACTCCAGCCCTGAAAGTGTTCGATGCAGTACCCGCCGGAGGAAGCCGAGGAAGGGGAAGGCCTCCACTCCGTTGGAGGGACCAGGTGGAGAGCGACCTGGTTACACTTGGGATCTCCAACTGGCGCCGAACTGCGAAGGAGAGAGAGAGGTGGCGCACTATCTTCGATTCGGCTATAACCGGCTAAACGGTTGCAACGCCAATCACATACATACATACTTGGTATACGCCATGCGTGGTATAATTTCTAATCTGTAAAATCAGCTGAAAAACCTAAAAAATATTAATAATTGTCAAACTCATAACATTATGCAAAACGCGTTTTTTCAAACTAAGTCTAAAACCAAACAAATTTCATTAGTATGGGAACTTGTGGTGTCCTTGAAGAATACATTGAAATGAGAAAAACAAATTTCTGCAAATGGGGCCAACTTTCTCAAAAAGGCTACTTTTTTCATCTGATGAAATGTATTGAAAAGATCATAGCATTGATATGAAAATTTAAACGAAAAAAGAAATCATTCAAGGACACGGCAAATAAATTACAAACAATTAAAAAATATGTTGAAATCGGTTGAAAACTCTTTAGGCAATCCAAGTCACCGCAACGACGTTTTCGGAAAATCATAATCGCGTTTAAAAGTTGAAAGTACAATTTTGGCTAGTGTAGCGGAGCGCAAGATGTAAAACGCTATAACTTTGCTACTACTGCATAAATCTCTATAAAAAAAATTGAGAGAACATGCTTAAGAACGTGTACATTAAGATAAAAGAATAAAAAAATTTCGATTTTTTGATTGACTTCAACATATAATAAAGGGTGATTTTTTTGAGGTTAGGATTTTCATGCATTAGTATTTGACAGATCACGTGGGATTTCAGACATGGTGTCAAAGAGAAAGATGCTCAGTATGCTTTGACATTTCATCATGAATAGACTTACTAACGAGCAACGCTTGCAAATCATTGAATTTTATTACCAAAATCAGTGTTCGGTGTTCCGCTTTTTTATCGACAAATTTTGTTCAGCGATGAGGCTCATTTCTGGTTGAATGGCTACGTAAATAAGCAAAATTGCCGCATTTGGGGTGAAGAGCAACCAGAAGCCGTTCAAGAACTGCCCATGCATCCCGAAAAATGCACTGTTTGGTGTGGTTTGTACGCTGGTGGAATCATTGGACCGTATTTTTTCAAAGATGCTGTTGGACGCAACGTTACGGTGAATGGCGATCGCTATCGTTCGATGCTAACAAACTTTTTGTTGCCAAAAATGGAAGAACTGAACTTGGTTGACATGTGGTTTCAACAAGATGGCGCTACATGCCACACAGCTCGCGATTCTATGGCCATTTTGAGGGAAAACTTCGGAGAACAATTCATCTCAAGAAATGGACCCGTAAGTTGGCCACCAAGATCATGCGATTTAACGCCTTTAGACTATTTTTTGTGGGGCTACGTCAAGTCTAAAGTCTACAGAAATAAGCCAGCAACTATTCCAGCTTTGGAAGACAACATTTCCGAAGAAATTCGGGCTATTCCGGCCGAAATGCTCGAAAAAGTTGCCCAAAATTGGACTTTCCGAATGGACCACCTAAGACGCAGCCGCGGTCAACATTTAAATGAAATTATCTTCAAAAAGTAAATGTCATGAACCAATCTAACGTTTCAAATAAAGAACCGATGAGATTTTGCAAATTTTATGCGTTTTTTTTTTAAAAAAAGTTATCAAGCTCTTAAAAAATCACCCTTTACAACATACAGTGGAACTGCCATAACTCGAACTTCTATAACTCGAAGATCTCCACAGCTTGAACTCTTGAATTGGCAATATAAGTCAAATTTCATACAAATTACCTTCCATAACTCGGAAGTCTCTCTAACTCGCAGTTTTTTTGTGGATTATGGTGTACATATGTATATAACCCCATAAGTAAAATCTAATTATTTTTTTAATTGTGCTTCTGAGACAACTCTAAGGCAATTTACTCAACTTTGAAAACGATGTTCTATGACAAAGCATTTTTTCATATGTAAATAGAGAAACAAAATAAATTTTAGTTTAGAAAATAGTAACAATTTTTTTTCGCTTAACTCTTACATAATATAATGTAAACATTGTACGAAAAATAATTGTGCGCGATTGTATAAGCAATTAAATTTAATTTACCATTTTCTCATTAATAATCATCAAACTGTCAACATAAGTGGTACAATTAAATAAAGGAATCATATGGCAGCCCAGTTAAAATAAAATAAAAATAAAAAATTAAATAAAATAAAAAATAATAAAAATGAAATAAAATAAAATATAAATTAATATAAAATTGTTCTATAGCTTACAATTGAGTATGCATATTTACGAATGATGAATTCTACAATCATAAGCAATAATAATATTTAATATAATAAATTTTTTGAAATACGTTGTGCTTAAATTCGCATAAAATTTACTAGTTAGTAAAAACTAAACTGCTGGAAATGTTGGCATAATAGTGAATATCCATCAAATACGGTGATACACCATTCCACATTGACGCATACATAATAAAGCTATGTAAACTCTGTACATACCTAATCTTCAGCATCATAACAGCATATCGATACATATATAGTAACTAATATAGCTCATATATAAATATATGCCTTAGTTCTAGGTTTCTAAGGCCGTTTCTTGGATTTATGCCACTTTTTTCATTTGCTCCTTTTCACTTTCTGCAATCTCGTTTTGTTTTTGCTGACGCTTTTCAGCTGACTTTTTCAAATTCAGCAAATATTTGCCTAAAACCATAAAGACACACCATTCCACATAACCAATATGATACACCGAACTGTAGTATTTCCAGATATTAGAGAATGAGGCCAGTAGAAATGAGATGCCCAAATAGCTGAATGCAAAGAATTTCGCTATCCAAAAGAGTACATCGATAACTTGACGTTGTAGGCCGGTAGCATCCTTGCGCACCAATTTATGCCACATATCCTCCAATGAAACGTAAAATGGCGCACCCATAATACAGAAATAGTGTCCCGGACGAAAGCCATGCCAAAAGGCAGAGCAAAGCAATGTGACGATAGTTCTAAAGAAATATTTGTAATTTAATTGAGTTACTTAAAACAGTGTGTGAATGAATAGTGAGTGTAATTGAGTTGGTTTGATGACATCAATTAATTTATCTAAACTAAAAGTGACTTTCAAATCATATTAGTATGACATGAAAACTAATTTTTCGTAAAATTTACAAAAACAAACATACCTGTACTGCTTGCTTGGGAACAGCTTGTAAACATTCACAGCCAACCAATACTGTATGCAAATATTCCAGTGTTTCATGCCCTCACGGAAGGTCCAACATGTCTCGACGCTACGTACGCGCGTATTTACAATGGTAGTAAAATTGTATGTACGCTTGTCGGCATCACGTCTCAAATGAGCATACTGCTTACGTGGTCCCTCACCGTTTGCCACATCCGCCTCATCGGGATAGGCACCAAACCCTGCCATTGTGCAGACGCATTCACTCAATGTCAGGCCGGTGTAGATACGCATGCGGAAGGTGAAGAATGTCGGCCACACATACATAAGACGGTATATAAAGGAACACTCTTGATAGAATTCCGCGCTTAAGGCATACTAAAAATATGCAATTGTAGATTTCTATAAACTTGCATTAAATTGAATGCACAATTACTTACCTCAAGTGGCCATATGTAGTTTGCTACAAGATATAGCGCACAATAGAGACCAGCATATTTGAGTTTCTCTATTGTTGCGCTTATATGTGGCGCATAGTCTTTAAATGGCATCTCGAAATAATCAAGGTATGTGCGATAGCGGTAATATGGACCTAAAATGATTAAGTTAGATTCATACATACATTTATGCAGCAGAGTATTTTGCATAAGTATAGTTATACCTGTTAGTACACCTATGTAGTTAAAGCAATAATGGAAAATCTCAGCGAATCCTATATCCTGCAACTCCGCATCGTAATCGGTGATTTCCACAAGTGGCTCAGAAGAAGTTACACCCTCAGCGCGCTGCCTTTCGGCAATTTCTTTGTCGCGCTGTCGCAACTTCTTCCAAGCGGCAGTTTTCTCGAAAGCAATGCCCGAAACCTATTCCAGAATTAACGTTATATATAAATCGCATACATATAAACACACACACGTCTATTACCTTCAATGTTAATATCATCTGTATCATATTGGTATGACCGGGGTAATTTGGTAAACCAAATATGTGTACTAAACGAAAGAATACCAAATAGCCGAACATTATGCAAAATGTTACCAAATGGCAACGACTAAATGTAAGAAAAAAATCATTAAAATCATAAATTCAAGTGTAAGTCCAAAGGTTACCTTGGGTGCATATAGATAACCACTAGCGCTCCAATCGTTGTCGATATAATGCAATGTAGCGCATGGAAGCCCGATGCAATGAAAACCACCAGTAAACCGAGACCGGTGCTAATAAATTTTCGTTGTGTCTCATCGCCTATCTTTTTGACGTAATGCCCCGCACCAATGCAGCCGAGTAGACAAAGCACGTAAATCACGTCATCGAGACTCATATTTATAATAATGAAACAACTTTAATGGTGTTTCGTTTGTATGCAGTTGGTTTTTTACTTTAAATCGATTTGTATAAACAATAATAGAAAATTTTGAACAGCAGGAAATGCAGCTGTTCTTATCAGAATAAAAGTTGCACTTTATTAGTGATGAGAGAAATTAGTTGTACGCAACGATCAACTATTTTCAAATTTTTTTTTATCGATTTTGGAGTTTGATTGTGTGTAAATATTAAACTCGTATATGAACTAAATTAATTATTTGCTTAATAATATATATAAAAAATTTGAATATTATTTGTCTAATAAATATGCTCTATAAAAATAAATAATCAATATTAAAAAAAATATTTTTATATACATAAATATATTAATTTCCACTGTATGTTAAGGAACTTCATCATAATCCACTAAAAAACTTCGAGTTAGAGAGACTTCGAGTTAAAGAATTTTCATTAAAAAATATATATTTTTCAAAAAGCTGTAAAATATAGATTTATATACAGTTTGATTTATTTACTACGCTAAAAGTTGTATGCATATACATTAAAAAATGGATTCCGTAATTTTGTTTGTTGCAGTTTGCAATTGTTTGGCTCTTGACGTCTGTATTCCATGACTTTGTTACATGATTTATGCAATTCATAAGTGTAATATCATACTTTTTGTTCGCCTCCATAAGATATAGAGGGACTCTTCTAAAATTCTACATCGGTAGAAAAATTTTCAATTTTGTATTATGTCCTGACCAAAAAGTTCGATTTATGGAAATTTGGAAATTTGTATGAAAGTTACACACTATTGCCTCTTTGAGTTATGGAGAACTTCGAGTTATAGAAATTCGAGTTAGGCAAGAAAATTTGTATAAAACTTGGTTTCTAAACGCTATTGCCAGTTCAAGTGTTCGAGTTATGGAGATCTTCGAGTTATAGAAGTTCCACTGCAATTATATAAATTACAATTAATAATTATAATAAATAAACAGTATAAAATTAATGTTATTGTTATTAAAGTGTTAGGTGGATTTCAAATTTTGAAAAAAAAAATTGTTTTATTAAGAAGTGTAATATGTTTAAAATATTATGCAAAAATATCAAATCATTCCGAGTAATATTTTAAGAGATATACCCTTTGAAAGTTCCTACCATCAGGCCACGTCAGTACGAATGTAAAACTTTAAACGCCTTTATTTCAAAACTAAAATTTTCAAGTCGGTGCACACAATAACTCAAAAAGTTAAGAAGCGATTTTGTTAAAATTTTGCACACATCTTTGGAATAACATAATTTACTTAATGTAGGAAGGATTTTTTATATTCTAATTGTAACTATTATTTTCGAGCCAATACATGCCGAAAATTTTACAAAAAGTAATTTTTTTGGTTTAAATTCTATCAAAAATTCAAATTTCAATATTTTCTTTTTTTCCTTCGTTCATGAACTAGATTTATCCATGTACTAACGAAATATTTGTGGTTTATTGTTTTAAGATAAGCCAACCTGAGTTACGATGTCCACCACAAAAGCCTTATTTTTGAAAACATCATGAGAGTTTTCGGAATTTTTAAACAAAAATTTCACAAAATACTGTTTAAACATGTATTTTTGATCCGCTGAATTATTAAAATTAAATTTATGATTGTATTATGAATGAATTGAATTGTATGTAAACCAAAAATTGTAAAAATACCCTGGTTTTTAACTCCTGAAACCCACCTAACCCCTTAATATAATTTAAATTTAAAATTTTCAATTAAATTTTTTCGCAGAAGCTACACTGTACAAGATTTACAACTAGCATTGTCACAAATATTCTTATAAGATAATATTGCACAGTGCAATTTGACATATGCTTGCCTACCAATTGGACACACTGAAAATTGGTCACGTGAACAGTACTTGTCAGACGTGTAACATTTGACAATCGCTCATGCAAGAGAGCTTATATACAGCGAAGGTGTGAAGAGCGCCGCTGCATATGCACTTGACCCGAATGCTTTGACAGCGCACAGAAAAGGGTTGCAAACTGAATACACAATATTGTATTATATAAAATGTAGTTTTGACTTACTAAATTTTATAAAATTTTGAAAATTATAATTGATTTTAATGAATATTTACTTTTTGTAGTTCAATAATTACTTGGCAATTAATTTAATTACAATACTTTGACCATTTACACATATTATAGACAAATAACACAACTTGTTTTTGCTGACAGTTGTCATAAATTATTCGCTACATCTTCATTGCAACACTGTGCTATACAGCTCGTAAAAACGACAGCGCATAGCAGTAGATTTCGTTTCTTGTTCATTTGTAGTTCGTTGTTCGTTCATTCATTTGAGAAATTTGATTGCGGTGGACGTGTGTTTACTCTTATTGGTGTTTGAATTGGAAAGTTTAACTTCTGTGCATTTTCGGACTGCACTGCATACAATTAATTAGTTACACACGGAAATAAACCGCCACAATGGGAAGTAAGTAAATACGCGTAAAGTAAATTTAATTTATCAAAAGTGTTGCGGTTAAATATTACAATATTAAAATTATAAAGTGATTTTGTATAAATCATTTGTGAAGGTGGTGGAAGGTGCGGTGCTTTCGCTTTTCTATAGCTTTCATCGCATTAGCGGTAGAGTGAAAGGAATAAATATCGTTATACATTTGCTTACGTATACAAATTCGGGTGTTTGCGAAATGTCTTCGTAAATGTTTAGAGTTAATAATGGCTCATTGTGTTAATATAGAATTTAATTATAAATTATTAAAAAGAAATTTAATAAAAAAAGATATTGTTACTTAAAAATTTGGATTTTTTCTGATTTACAGTAAAATTCCTCGAAGTAATCAAACCATTCTGCAGCATACTCCCGGAAATCGCCAAGCCGGAGCGAAAGGTAAGTTACTACCAAAGTAAATGTTGAAAATTAACTTGGCTATATTAATATCGACATTTTTTAAATGGAATTTCTTCAATTAAAACAGATCGAGTAATAGAAATTTTGTTCATCATATTAGACGTTCATATATCAGCTTATGATAACAAAAGCCACGCAAGCATTTAGTATAAGTAATTGTATATAAATTCAATTTCAAAATACAAGAAAACTGTAAGCTGAAGCACTAATATACACAGTCTCATGATTTACAATTAGTTTAACTTTGTGCATATTTATTATCTTAATTTATTAAAAATCCAAATATGCATTTTTGAGTAAGTTTATGAATATGTATAAAGACCTAATTTAATATTTTTTACAAATTATTTCTCTTTTGTTTCCAACTTTACATTTGACTTTTTATTAACGAAGTTGTATTTCACTGCCACAAGTGTCAGATTTTGACAGTTGGTGCGCTACGTGTGCCACAGATTTGTTTGTCGTTCGGCTATGCCGAATAAACGTCATCGTTTGCCGTCGGCTACGATTTCTCCAGCGAAATTCACGTTGTCGACGTAGTACAGAAACAATACAAACATACGAAAAAAAAACAATAAAAGATCATCAAATGTTGAAGTGGTTGCGTGCGAGAGCGAGAGAGCGGGATGACCTTATCAAATCGCGTTTGCATACGTAGTTAAAAAAAATTAGGTTAATCAAAACTAGCAATAGCTTAAAATGTAGTAGATATACATATATATATACATATGTAAATTTACAACTCCAATTGTTCCAATAACTTAACTAACAAAAATATTTACACTTTTTTCCACCAACAGATTCAATTCAGGGAGAAGGTGCTATGGACTGCTATAACACTATTCATCTTCTTGGTTTGTTGCCAAATCCCGCTTTTCGGCATTATGAGCTCAGACTCAGCTGATCCATTCTACTGGATTCGTGTGATCTTGGCCTCTAACCGTGGTACGCTTATGGAACTTGGTATTTCGCCAATTGTGACGTCTGGTTTGATTATGCAGCTGCTGGCAGGTGCCAAAATCATTGAGGTCGGTGATACGCCCAAGGATCGTGCATTATTCAATGGTGCACAAAAACTATTCGGCATGGTTATCACAATTGGTCAAGCTATTGTCTATGTGATGACTGGCATGTATGGCGATCCATCAGAAATTGGCGCTGGTGTCTGCTTGTTGATTATCATTCAGCTTTTCGCTGCCGGTTTAATTGTGCTGTTGCTCGATGAATTGTTGCAGAAAGGTTACGGTTTGGGTTCGGGTATTTCCCTTTTCATTGCCACCAATATTTGCGAGACCATTGTGTGGAAAGCATTCTCACCAACAACAGTGACAACAGGACGTGGCACTGAATTCGAAGGCGCCGTAATTGCCTTGTTCCACTTGATGGCTACACGTAATGATAAAGTGCGTGCGTTGCGTGAAGCTTTCTACCGTCAGAATTTGCCCAATTTGATGAATTTGTTGGCTACCATCTTGGTGTTCGCCGTTGTCATATACTTCCAAGGTTTCCGTGTGGATTTGCCCGTCAAATCGGCCCGTTACCGTGGACAATACAGCAGCTACCCCATTAAGCTATTCTACACCTCCAACATTCCAATCATTCTGCAATCGGCTTTGGTTTCTAACTTGTATGTCATCTCACAAATGTTAGCCGTTAAATTCCAAGGAAATGTCTTCATCAATTTACTCGGCGTGTGGGCTGATGTTGGTGGTGGCGGCCCAGCTCGCTCATACCCAATTGGCGGTCTGTGCTACTATCTATCGCCACCAGAGAGTGTGGGACACATCTTAACCGATCCGATACACGCTATTTTGTATATTGTCTTCATGTTGGGATCTTGTGCCTTCTTCTCGAAAACATGGATCGATGTGTCTGGTAGCTCAGCCAAGGATGTAAGTTAATTGCAAAAGCAAATTCACTTTCTCTAATTCTAAATATGAAAATAATGTTTATTGTGGTTTTCTTTTTTTTTATTTTTAGGTTGCCAAACAATTGAAGGAACAACACATGGTTATGCGTGGCCATCGTGAAAACTCCATGATCCACGAATTGAACCGATACATCCCAACAGCGGCTGCATTTGGTGGTCTCTGTATCGGCGCGCTGTCTGTCATGGCTGACTTTTTGGGTGCCATTGGCTCAGGTACCGGTATCTTGTTGGCTGTAACCATCATCTATCAATACTTCGAGATCTTCGTTAAGGAGCAATCCGAAATGGGTGGCATGGGCACTTTACTGTTTTAAGTTGTTGGTGCTTTGTACATTAAATTAAACGATGTTATTTATGAGATGTAACTCACTCGAAGTAAGGTTTGCTTTGAGCCCAACGACTACCGCTACATATGTACTGTTACTTGTTTCCAGACATTTGATCCATCATTGAATGTAAGATTTACGCCTGTACGGACAGAGTTGAACTCCCCAATTCGACATAATTTCAAGTCCTTAACTCGCCTCACAAATTGCACACGTCAAACATTTCCACATAAAAACAAAAGAGTTTGCTCTGTCATCATTATTATGATTTTTTTAATACCAATTGCGTCCAATTTTATGGTCGCCTCTAGATTTTTCTTAAAAAAATTTGTAAATGTGTTATTTTTTACATATATTTGCGAGATCGCAACGAAACCATTGCTGTGTTAACGCGGTAACATGGAAGTAACAACAAGAACAGTAACATACAAAACTTCATTCAAACAAATAATAGACTTTCCTTATGTTAAATTTAATATTATTTCAATTATTATGTTAATTGTGTATGCGATGCTGCAACAGCTTCAATTTTCTCACAACGCTTATCATGTGGTAGTGGTTGTCTAGCTATAAATTCAGTCAGTCAGGGCAAACAATTAATGTAATGATATGCAATAATATTAAGATCTACATAATAGTTAATTTATACAGAAGAGAAATGAAGTTATAAAAATAAAGCTAGACATTTAATATTAAGTTGTAATAAAATGAAGAAAAACAAAAGTTTTAAAATTTAATAAAAAATCGTAAAATCTAAAAAAAAACTCGAAAGTATTTTTATTTCAAGTGTTTGAATGTGTCCAGAAAATGCTTAAGAAAAGAAATGCATATACATATGAGGCCAATAAGTTACTTTTAGTGAACAAATACGGAGTCGTATTGCGTAGAAACTAAAAATAACTACTGTATCTAGTGAATTTTAGTTGATAATCACAACATAAGTCGGAATGAAAATGTACAGTTTTTATTTACAAACGTATATCTATTAATATCAATATTAACGATTATTATTTTTCAAGCAAAAATGCAATTGTTTACAAAAAACACTAAAGGAACAATTAAAACTAATTTTTCAATTCATTATTTTAATTCAAAGTATACAGGGTAACTCAGGCGAAAACAAATTTGATTTACAAAATATGTACTATATAATTTTACAGACAAATTGAAGCAAATAAAATTCTAATTGGACAACCAAAAACTAAAATAATTACTTAATATGAAATTTAATGTAATTACAACATTTTAATTATCGTTAAAATTAATGTGCACAATTACAAACGGGTAACCATTAAGAATAAATTACGCTAACTAATATGGCAACCTCATAAAAGTTTTGCTTTTGTTAAGGAATCACATACAATTTTATTTAGGAAGCAACAATTTTATTAGAATTTCATTATCAATGTTTTGAAAAAGTTCAATTTGTGTACAGAAAAGTGGAAACTATACTGTAAACAATAATGTCGGCATACCATCGAAATGTACAATATCTGCAACAACAGTTTTCGGCTTTGCTACACAACACATCGCCTGTTATTACGCTTATCTGTGTGGTCACTGGCTTTGGATATCTACTTTCATACTCTGAGACCGCTGTGCTGTTGTTGAGTGTCACACCAGGCAAAATACTACCAACTGATGAATTCTGGATATGGACAGCGTTTACATTTTGTTTTATTGAGTTGCACTGGTGGGAAGTGCTCGTCGATGTCGTCACTGTGGGCCTATGTGGCAAAATGCTGGAACCCTTATGGGGACAATTGGAAATGTTTAAATTTTTTGCGCTAACCAATTTCGGTGTATCCATACTGACAACAATATATTATCTGCTATATTTCGTGGTAACCGATAATGAAAGTATACTCTTCGACGAACATATACATGGACTGGCTGGTTACGTAGCAGGAATCTGTGTGGCAGTACGACAAATAATGCCCGATCATTTGATTTTCAAAACACGTTGGGGCAAATTAACTAATCGGTAATGCTAAAGTTTCGATTTATTGAACAGAATTAATTCTATTTGACTTTATAGAAATGTGCCCCTAACTGTACTAATGACGTCAATACTTATGTGGGCGCTTAAATTATTAGATGGCACGTATCCAACAATGTTCGGTTCTGGACTTATTGTGGCATGGATTTACTTACGCTTCTACCAATGGCATCCAAATGGACGTGGTGATAGTTCAGAGAGTTTTACATTTGCCAGTTTCTTTCCAAACGTCATGCAACCAGTAATTAGTATTTTAGTAAATCCCATCTATATATGTTGTTTGAAATTGGGCGTTGTCAAAACACCAGCGCCGCCGCGTGCATCTTCACTAGCTGGCAGTTTGTCTTCAGTGTCCATACAAATGCCCGGTGTGGATGCACATGATATAGAACGACGAAGGTATGCAATAATACAACGAACGTAATTATAGATTTAATAGCAACTCGTTTGTATTTTCAGACAAATTGCGCTAAAAGCATTGAGTGAACGCTTAAAGTCTACAGATGCAGCGCGGCATACGCAATTGCCCAAATCCTTCCCAACAGTAAGCAGTGGTGGTGCGCATATGTCGGGACATCATCATCAACACCAACACAAACACCAACATCATCACAGCCAACAGCATGGACATCATAGTCATGGCCATGGGCATAGTCATAATCACCCACACGGTGGTCATGGACATGCACAACATGCGCCAGAACATGTCAGTCCAGAGGCATTACTAAATCCCTCTTTTATGGGAAAATCACAGTATGCTAGCGCCAACATTACATCACCAATAACAATGGCGCGTGCCGAACCACGTATGATCAGTACAATGAGTACGATAGCGATACCAATGCCGGCGCCACCGCCTAGAAATGATGTAAATACTGGTACAACAGGGAGTGATGCGCTAATCGATCTGAGCGGTACGGCTGAGCAGTAGGTAATATTATTAAGTAAGCGTTACAAAAAGTAATTTGGTATTTTGTTTTAAACGGATAATAATATATGTATGTATATGTATACACTCGCATGAAAAAAAGACGCACCACAAACTGAATGCACACTTAAAAAAAAAGCGTAGTTCCATTCTTAGAAGTGGTAAAATGTGAATAAAATGGGAGCGGTACTACTTGCAAAAAAACGAAAAATAAAGCGATATTGTTTTGTAGAGTACATTACAATAAGTTATATTAAAAAAGAATGTAATCAAACAGATGTATTTACAATTACACGTTCGAAATATGAACTTGTCAACGATAATTAAATGATATATATTAATATATACATACAACTCTGTATGTATATAGCTATATGTATGTAGGTTGCCTTTTCGATTTACCCCGCGACAGTTAAGAATTTTAATGTTATAAGCGAGCGCGCGAAAAATCCGTGATATATATTTCTTTTTTTACTTCTTAAATAATAACTAAGTTTGTTGGAAAATGTAAAAAAAAAATGCCTATAACTTATTTTCGAAATAAAATGTTCAATTCATTCTTTACTACTGCGCGTACGTGAAAACTGCAAAAAAAAAAAAAAAAAATTATGTGGAAGTTCCTTATTGTCAAGCCGTGTTTATGTTGGATAATTAAATAGTAATTATCTTTATTAAGTTCTCATCAACCTAAAGCAAATACAGCATAAATTGCTAAGAGAGTTAAATATGCAATTTATTACGATTGCAGTACTTGTTACGAGTATTTCACTAAACACACAGCGTATTAAACACATTGATCACACACATATATATATATATATATATATATGCATACCGCACAGCTGCTTCCATGAAAATGCATTTTTAAAAACACAAACAAACACACACATATATATATATCATTCAATATGTACTCCAATTTTAATTGTTATGTATATTTTAAACAAGACAACCGGTGCATTATTAATTATTAAATTAAAAGTTCGGCTAACGAACACTTAAAAGTTATGTATTGTAGAAATTTCATTGAGTTTTTATTGTTTCGACTAACGCGACAAACGTTAATTTATGCTTAATTTGTCAAGTATTTGGGGCAAACAACGGCGAAGTACGGTATTACATGAATTGCCAACAGCTATATAAATCTCATTGTTTTCTTGAAGATATTAATCAAGTAATATCAATTAATTTTGCTTGCCTTAGGCTTGACTTTTTAACTGCTAGTATTTAAGATAATTCTTATAAAAAATAACAAAATTCTCTTGTCGCCGTCAGCTAGCCGTATATATGGTTTGTAGTTGGCATTAGCATTGTCTCGCCATTGTTGCAGTCACAAATGCCATACGCTTTTCCATATTTACCCTTCATCTGTAGTACTGATTCGTTTGCCATGCGTTTTGTGTTGCTGCTGCACAGTTGGGTTGTGCCGTTGACGTTATATTACCACTACCACCGCCACTTTGTTCGACCACATCATTGCTGCCAAAGGAGTTCAATACGCTACTATAGTAGGAAGCATCAGCTACACTTTCGGGCGGTTGATGATGCGACTGTGTTATAGGCGTCTTCTTTAATGTCTGATGTAGCGCCACCTTGCCTTGATGGCAATTTTGTTCGTTTGCCGTATTAATGCGTGCTAAATTGGCCTGTGTTAATGAGGAATGCGAATGTGTCGAACCTTGTGTCGATGTTGAGCTAACAGAGCCAGGCGGTGGTATATTGCCGATGGTAGTGGCACGTCGTTGTGTTAATAAAGCAGATGGCGTTTGTATTGTCGTAGTACTGTTAGATGATTCCGAAAGCTTATGTGTGTAAAAAATTTATAATATATATTTTAATTTAGATAATACTGAACAGGTAGTACGTTAGTTGTGCTCACTTTTCGTTGTACATTGCCGCTGACACTTTTGAATACGGTCTCCATATTCACATCAGCATTTGATGTTGGTTTTAATTCACTCACTCCTCCACCTATAGTATTAGCAGGTATACTTTGCTGTTGTTGTTGTTGTGTTATAACCGCCGGTTGTGTAATGTGTCTATGATTGATATGCGCCTGTAGATCGCGTTGTGACAAATACGTGCGTCTACAACCGGTATTGCCATAACGACTACCACCATGTGTACACATGAAAACTGTGCCGAGACCGGATTGTTCGACGCGCAACACCTTATCATTGCAGCGTGGACATATTTTTATGGGTTCTGAACGTGCACATTTCAAGCAGAATACATGTTTACAAGGTATCATGCGACCGTATAATAAAATCGGTTTATCACATTGATCGCAACAATGTATCATGGGATTCAACACTTTTTCGCCAATCAAATTAACTTTATGATCCCATTTCAGGCGTAACATGGGCTCGGGTGGTCCGCGTGAGATTGTGGTGAATGTTGGCGCTTCGAGTTGTGAGATATCAGCTTCCATATCGACTGAAAATTAAAGAGAATTCAATTAATAAAAATATATATTTTTTGTAGCAAATAAGTTTACACACTTGTTTGTGGCAAAACTGTTGCCGGCTGTAAAGGTTCTTCAAGCGGCGCTACAGTTGGTATGGTTGGCGGTCCTGCCGCAACCGCTGTTGCAGTTGTTGTCACATCTTCGGTTTCCATTTGTATAGGTTGCGCTATTGACTCAATTTCATTTTCTTTAACACACTCTGGCATTGTTACATCTTCAACAGCATCTGGTAGTTGATTAGAGCTTTCCGTATCTTCTTGTGCACTGCTGGCAGCTATAGTTGCACCAACGCCATCAAGTGTCTAAAATTTTGCAAATTGTATAAAATGCTGGAGGTGAAAGTGTTGTAATGAAATTTACAAACCTCTTTTTTCTTTCCTCTACCACGTCCTCGACCGCGTCCACGTCCTCGAGCTCGTGCGCCACCCATTGTACGTATATTGCAGGCTTTAAAATAACTAAATTTTACAATTTATTTTCTGCCGCAAATAAAAATGCACGACTTTTCAGTGCTACGTTTTTTTGTTTCTATTTTAGTTTCGTATTCGTAGTGTAGTGTTGCCAGGTAAATTTAGCGATTACCCATTTTTAACGAAATCGGAGACTTACATTATTCGGAGTTGCCACATGATAAACTTATCGATTATTGAACTTTTTTTTAACTCTTCATTAATAAAGATACTCTCCACTTTTCGATGAAAGCTCAAAAAATATATTTATTAAAAAAAATGACTTTCTTAACGAAATTGGAGATTTATGAAATTTTAACGATTAATATCGATGTCGCTTGTTGGTCATCAAGTATAAATTATTAATTTAATTATTTAAAATTATATTAAAGTTTTTGGAGACATACATAGCATTGACTTTGTTTTGTTTATTCACAATAACAAAAACAATACAGTCGAAAGGCGGGTATATTTCACCATAGCCGAATTTTAATTTAAAAATATAAATAAAAAGTACTTACTTTTACTGTCAAGTCTCGCATGAACATATTCTTAATTTTCATAATATAATTTTTATTTGCATAATATTGCATTGTATAAATGTATGTAGTACATGATTAGTGATATATGTAGATTGCACTTATTTTTTCACGAATAATTTTTAACCTCAAAATTTACAAGAGCTACCGGAAAAAGCATAAAGTCATATAAAAACATGGTTTGTCACAGGTATTTTAATGTATAATAGTGGCAATAATGTTAAAAAAATAAGGAAAAATTTACAAAAATAAAATATTACAACTAACTGGATAATTAATATGTTGAAATCATAGGTAATTTTAAGTAGCATAGGATTGAATTTTTGCTAAGCAAAATATACCTTTTTTTATTTCAAGCAAAGCTTTTTTAAATTTTGATTATAAAATAACTATTCAATATTTGTAGACATTGCAACGCGTCGTCTACAAATCAATAAATTTTGTTCTATATACGTTAAACATAAATTTTTATATTAAATTAACGGAAACCATAACAAAAACTATACAAATCTAGCTTTAACTGCATTTACAACTGTACATACACAGTTAACATCAGTCAACTACTCTTATTGTATTTATCAGCATATTCACATTTCTTAAACAAAACCAAGTCACAGATGTCCATGGTAGGGATCACGATTGCTGCGTAAGTAAACCGGACTTGTGAATGATTTGCCAGCCACCAGCGGCGTCAAGTTCTCGCCAGCGTAACTGACAAACGGTGAAATCTCACATTCTTCACCATGCACAATACCGCCAGCTGCTTCAATGTAACTTTTATGTAGACGCGCTAAATCTGCACGTGCCGTCGATGGACAATCCTTGCCAGCGCTGTCGGCATTCTTCAACGCGCTGAACTCTATGTGACGTGGCACTTCCATAGCCACAAATTTTTGCGCAAACTCAAACACATCGAAGACGAACTTTTCAATCTTGATGCCATTGGGTTTCTCTGGTGCAATACGTTTGCCTGAGTTATCCACAAATGGTATCTTCTTCTTGGCCACATGTAGTTTCAACTCTTTCTCATATGTTTCACCAATTTTATGCAAAAAAGCTGCCGAGAAGAAATGATTACAAATATTGCCAGCACTGAAAGTTAAACGCCCGTCGGGATTGCGCATTTCAGCGGTTTTCGCCGAAATTTCACTATATTCCACCACCTGATTTTTACCATCCACTATGGCCACCACACCGATAGCTTCATTGGGATGTGATTTCTCCACAACCTTGGCGGCACAGTCGGCATTCTCTTGTACACAATAACCGATAAATACCGGATCGGCCACCTTAATCAATATATTATCCACACTGTGCGCATGCAAATACAAAACACCGCGTTTCTTAATATCATCCAGTATGCCTTGTTGCTTCAATGCTCTGTACAATCCACCATTACCGTCGGGTGCACGTGCGACACGATGTTTTTGATCCAAGATGATGCGACCATCATAATCGAAACATGGCAATGAACCCTGTTCGAAGAGTATGATATTCTCCTTTTTCAGTCCAAAATAGTTGTTGGCCATGAAGTATTCGTTGGTTGGTTGTATTGTGTGTTCCGATGTCATGATGTACCACGTGATCACGCCACGCTTGCCAGTGGCGGCATAAGCCAATTCTTCTAGTTTCTGTATGCGTTCGGCTTGTATGCGAAAGAGGGACTTTTTCGATGGGAGACCCACGTCGTACATACCTTTAGGATGAGCGAAACCCAAACGGGTGCCTGTAGGGGGAGAAAGAGGGTGGTTTGAGTTATTGAGTGCAAATGCTTATTTATGTATATAAAAATAATTAAGTTTGAAAAGTTTTGAATTTATTATAGGCTAAAGTGTGGTGAATATGTGGCAACAATGTGTTAATAACTATATAAAATTAAATAAATTTGAAGACTCTCAATCTCTATATAATTTATTCAACAAATCACTTTGAAAAAATACAAGAATAAAATTCCGTTAGTTCATTTAAGCATGCGCAATCAATGCGGCATCAAATTTGAACATTCAAACCCAAATCAATTAATTTGAAAATAATTCAAAGCGCGTCTTAACCAAATTTTATGACAAAGAAACAGAGATTCTTACGTTTTTAGCTACATACCGCCATATACTTCTTATTTTAATATCTTGCTTGTTTTGTCTTTTACTAAAAAAGGCTTCATCACTGCTGGCTGACCTTTAAAACGTGTTTGTTTGGTTTAAATCAATTCTTGTTTTGTGTTGACGTAAATGCCTCATGGTAGTCTGTGCAGAAAGATGTTTTTGAATAAAGTCACACCTAGTTGCATAAATATTTATAGGGCTCTGAAGTCGATTGGTATAAGAGTTACACTAATCGGGCTTACAGATAAAATTTGTATATATTTGTACTGCAAATTTTAGTATTTATTGCATATTAATTGTAAAACAAGAATGCCGAGCTGCAGATATCGATATATGTGTGCATGTTAGTATTGTAGGTAGCGCTGTAAGCGCGAGAATGCATTAAATAAATATAATATGTCAAGGCGCTTGAGTTATTTTTAACTTGTATGTATGTAGGCTCATACAAACACATATATATATGTGTGTAAAAATGATTGCAAAGTAGATAAAGGAATAAACTTGCTTAACGGCATAGCCCTTTCTGCAATTATCGTTGACATTTCTTTTAATTAACTCGTAATTAGAAGTAATTATGTTTTTAAAGTACTATTTATGTTAGCTATTAACTATAACAATATTTACTACTTAAATTTCAAAGCACTTAAATGAAGATCCCGTAAAAAATAAATTTAAAGTGCATTATTTTATCAGTTAATTGATTCACTTCCATTTCCTTAACAAAAAAATAAGTGAGAACCAAAACATCTTTATCTCATCACTGTTATCTGTTATCAAGATCTGTGAGCAACGAAAGATTCTTGGAAGACTAAACATACATACAATTATATATACATATGTATAATTATGACAAACAAATGCCGGTGTCTAGTAGGAGAAATGCATTATAGCCTTTTCGCACAGCCAAGTTAATTGATCAATAAAAATTTTATTTGAGAAATCAGTTTAATGCAGAAAAATTAGATTTTTATTTTGTATGGTAAATCGATCTAAATCAGCGCTTTAATTGAGCAAAGGCCGGTTAATTAATCAATTAGCTCCTGTGCGAAAAGGCTATTACGGTATTTGGTGGAGTGTTGAACGGAAAGAAAAGCCTGGGTTAGTGGGCTGAATCCAGTTGTATATCGCCACAAGTACTGTTACCATTAAAGCAAAACACTATTTCAATCGGAAAATGTTTTCTAGTATTACAACAACACAATATTAATTTCAAAAATTTCAGTATCAGGTGAATTCGACACAGCCGGGATAGTCGGGTCTACGTAGCTCCTCGGATTTTTATTCAGCCATTCACTGTAGCAACAAAAACTACGATTTTAATGTTACCAGACAAGGCGGTCCAACAAATAACCGAAAGCAGCGGATTTGATATCGGGTCAATGACTGTTACAATTGTTACATACTCTAAAACTATTTAGGCTGTGCTTTGCACTATTACAACAACAACAAAGGCATCGTATGCTACCTTACTGTCAGACCGGTAAACGAATGGAGTCTTAGCTAGGTGCAGCTACAAGAATTGCGCATTTAAATAAATAAAAAAAAGCACTGCCACCGCAGCGAATTTGCCTTTCAATCTACAAAATGATCTAATAATATAACATTGCATTGTTATTATTGAAGCAATACAAGAAATCATACAATTCTTGTCTTTCAGCGCCTTTTTCAAATGACTAAGCTTACTTTGAGTAAACTCGATTTAAAACAATAAATAAGAAGTGAAGAAAAAGACAAAACCATTAAGAAATCGTATTGAGCTATGCAACAGTTGAGATACAAAGTGGTTACTGGTTTGTATATTACGGTAACTTTGAGGCGTATTCTTTGTGAGTATTTCTTGCTTCGGTGTTTGTATGAAGTTACGTGACAGGCAAGTTAATTATTTTATTTATCATTTTCTCAAAAGTACGAGTATACTACACATACTCTTTGAAAAGGAGGCGCTAACGGTGCAACGAAGACACATAAATATATACATACACACCTACATATAAACTTGCCAAGCAGCCACGACAGCACAGTTGCGCAGTAATATTGAACTCTGTGTTGCCTTTATTACATTTAAGCCGTTTACACAGTTGATTATGCATTAGTTGAAAAAAAAAGCTTTTACTCACTGCGCGCAAATGTGTAATAGCGCAAAAGCGCGCAAATACGATTTAACACAACACAAATGATACACTTGATGTTTGTGAATTGTTAAACTAAATATTAAATAATTTTCAAATATTATACGCACTCCGCTTTGCGCTTTTTCATAATATAGAAAATAATTTAATTTACCTTGTCCACCAGCCATTAGCAAGACAGCAACATGTCCGGCACTAATCTGACGCATTCCCTCCTCTTCATAAGCCTTGAGACGCTCTTCGGCAGTACGCTCAATGCTAACTAGATTCTCTTCAGGCACTGGTTGCATGCGATCATCCAGCTTAATGCCATTCTCTTGCAGCGATGCAGTTGCACGTTCAAAATACAATTTCAATTCTTTCAGATTGAGTTCGGCTATGTCACGCACCAAGATTTCCTGCTGATCGAGCGACAACTCATCCCAGAATTTAAGCAAATGCTCCTGTCCAACCTTTGAAAGGCGCTCGTACAGTTCATCATATACTGTCATAGTTGCTGTTATGAAAAAAAAAAATATGATTTAATGTGTAAACAGCGTTAATAATTGTTTGTTTTTTGCACGTCAGTATAATATATGTATGTAAATATGTAGATTTTTAATTATTTTACAAAAATTTAGCACTAACCAGATAAAAACAAACACCAAAAAACGAAACAAAAACAAAATTAATAAAATTATACGAAACGAAATATCGAGCAAAACGAAAACAAATTATTTTTCAACACAATTGCTACTCGATCTACACTGAACGTAAGAAGCGCGCCAACTCAACTGCACAGCAACGTATTCCGACCGCTACTGAGCTTTAAGCGAACGCTTGTAGGTGCGATATGTGCGCCAACAAGCCAATTGCTAACTTGGACAAACTGCGGCTTGTTTGGTTGGTTGTTTACTTGTTTTGTTTGATTGCCTTGTTGTTGTTGTTAGCCTCCACTTCATACTTCTTTGTAGCTTGCTGTTACTTGGCGTTTAGCTTTTGGTCTTTATAAAAATGTTCAAGACAAAGAGTGACGGTAGCGAGTGTACATTCCCAAAACCAGCTGCTTTGTGGGCTTGCCATGCTCAGTTAATGGTCTACAGTATGCTAAAATCTAACTGAACTAGTCTGACCTGCGCAAGCTGACTGGGTGTCCCTGAACAACAAAGCCTCCTACAAGTAACAGCGAAAGTGAATTGTGGTGTCGATTCTTAAGACAGCTTTAGCATTGAGTAGAATTTAAATACGTGGCATGCCCTTTTACTCAGCTATTATATAATATTATGGTTACAGACCTATCAACCTATAACAACAATAGGTAAACAGACGGTTTACATACATACATATAATATGTGAAGAGAGTAAGACACTTTAACAAAAAGAACGGAACATTTGATAAGAAACTCAATATACGAGTAGTGTTGATAAGAATTATGTATATACTTCCGTTTGTATTTATTTAAAGTACTTTTTAAGATATTAAATGTTTATTTAGTCGTATGTAAATATTTTTAGTTAGAAATAACTAACAAAAAAGTATTGGTATTAAGTAAAATGAGATGGTGAATTATGCAGCGTATATTTTCTAAATTTATTACAAATTAAGTATTAAAAACTCGTACATACTGCTAGAGATATTTCAGGAAAACTATTGCTTTCATATACTATTAGTTACCTACGTGTATTTTGACATGCTTTAATGAAGAGGTGGGCCATATAGAAATACCTCACAACGCCAGCATTGAAATGAGTTCAAATGTAACAAAATTTTAAATATGCACTTCTCCTATTTTTCTTTAAACCAAATCATTAGTTTAATAACCCTTCACTATAATTTAAGTTTTAATTGAAGCTAATCAGTAATTGTGTATCTGTTGTTGGTGCATATCTTTTAATGATGTAAAACAAATCCGTGGTTATTGAGCAACAATTTAATGGTAATGTAATATGGCAGAATTAGCGTTGCGAATGGCAACCAACCAAAAACAATGCCAGCATCGAACCGGCTGCTCCGCTTCTAGACAAGCATCCATCGAGTTTACTAGTTAATCATGTTTGCCGTGTCACACCAACACTGCCATTTGTGAATATGCATATTCAAATAGAGGTTTATGTATGCAAATACATATTGAAAATTCAATCAATCGATTAGCATGTATTTTGTTTTATACTACCCCTTTGGCACAACAAATTTATTATTTTCATTAGCGTAATTTTATAACAAAACTATATTATATACGAAAGCAATTAAATTTTATCATATTCTATATGGATAAGTGGCTTACATCGTTATCTATTCCGCAAAGTGACGTGGGTTTGGCCATTAAAACACTTACCGTTTTTTATAGCAGCGGACACTTCTTTACCCATTATTTCCTTATGCCACTTTCAAATGCACTTTACACTTGCAATTCATGCCTTCAATTTAGTGTTTTGTTACACTTTAAGCGGGGGGAAACGCCTAAATCTTTTCTGGATTATAATACGTGCAACACGATAAAACGAAACCGAATTGGAAATTCTTCATTGTTTATATTGCTCCAGTGGCGGTGGTAGTGGTATTTTATTTCGCTAGAAAATACAGTGAAAAACAATCGATACATTATTCGTTGCCAGATTGCTCGGAGTTAGAAAAAGCACCACATTTTTTGAGGCATTTGTGTTGGCAGTTGTTATTGATGTTATCGATATGACAATGTTTAATATATCGGTTATTGAATTATTTTATTTAAATTTATTTAATTTCTTAAAACAAAATTATTTGGAAAACAGGATGTTGTACAGTCTGCTGTAAATAGTTAAATAATAATTATACTTTTTCTTAATTAATGACTTTTCTTTATTGTGTCGGTATCTCTCATTATATATCGATAATAAAGATCTATGATTATAACACTTTTTAAACCCAATAGTAGTAGATGACACGCCAAACTAATGTTGTAGCGGCATAGAACGTCCCAAATAATTTTGAGGAATGGTCGCGATTTGACAGTCCTTGACCGGATAGAAATCGGGTTTCGTTCTGCTTACGTAGAACCGACTGTGGTGGGAACGGATATTACTTCCGTGATATTGTTAGATCCTTCATACGCAGTCCAATCACCTGATTCTCAGTTTTTTAAGAAATCATACTAAGCCATATATAGCAATCCACGCAGATCGCTCTGCTGATATGCTTTGAATATCATCCAGATTAGCAAAAATACCGAACTAAGCCTCACCACTTTATATCCCTTGTGTTTTCTAAGCAATAAGTACACAATAAGGACCTAATATTCTCTTAAACTGTCACAGAGACTACCGTATTTTATGCCTAGTGACACCAAGTAAAGTATATTCCTTATTTAGTTCGTCTATTCAATATTAAGATGCTTCTTCAGTTGATCTCCAAATCACAAATAAAATTACCATAGATGAACCCTGTCTGAAAACGGCTTCAGGGTCGGCAAAGTGGGAAGTAAGGTTTCGTTTTAATGGGTATCATACATATGAATCGTACACAAAGTGTTTTTTTGGAAGGGTTTTTCAATAAGAGCAACACAACAAAAACGGTTTGGGATATCAATGAAATTCTTTATTCCTGTGAAAGGTTGTGCGCCGTCCGGTTGGAACCACATATTGTCCAAGTCCATATCATCCAATTCGGACCAAAAATATTCCGTTATCATTTAGCGGTAGCGATTCCCATTCACAGTAATGTGCCAGTTTAAATCCTTACGGAAGAAGTACGGCCCAATGACGACGCCGGCCCATAAATCGCATGAAACCGTAATTTTTTCGGGATGCAAAGGTGACTCATGGAGTACGAGTGGATTGCTGCCTGACCAAGCCAGAAATGAGCCTCATCGCTGAAGGTGGTTTTTCGATGAAAATCCGGATAATTTTCAACATGTTGACCAGCCCAATTCACGAACATACGACGATTCTGGTAGTCAAGCAGCTTCAGTTCTTGCGTCAATTTGATGTTGTAAAGATCGTAAGATCTTTTTGCAAAATTCGCAACAACCACGTCACAGAGATGCCCAACGCTTGAGAACGACGTGTGACAGGACAATTATGACGCTCAAATATTGGATATAGCGCTCTTACAGTTGAGGCCACTCACCTTAATTTCGGTTGTAAACTTTAATAATTTCGACTCGTTGTTGCATCGTATATCTTTTCATGATAAAATGGAAATGGAAATGAAATGAAACACCAATAACGTTAACCTTAAAATCAAACGCAGGATCACTATTGCTAAAAGGTGCTACTTTGGACTGAATAGTAGTAGGCAATTGAAAAGTATAGTCCTCTCTTGACGAACCAAATTTCAGACGGCATTTTCGAGAAAAAAGTTATGCGCAAGATTTATGGTCCTTTAATAGAACGACATACATAGACATAGTTCAGCGAATAAAAAGACAGCGGCTACGCTGGCTAGGTCATGTTATTCGAATAGACGAAAATAGTCCAGCTTTGAAGGTTTTCGAAGCAGTACCCGCCGGTGGAAGCAGCGGAAGTGGAAGACCTTCACCCCTATTCTGTTGAAAAGATCAAGTGGAGAGCGATCTGCTTTACTTGATTATTGAGTTGATTATTGATTCGGCTATAATCGCATAGGCGGTTCCTACGCCAATTACATACATACATATATACTCGAATTAATTGTACACGATTGACTTCAATCCTGGGAAATCTGGAGGACCTTATCTGTACATTTCTTTAATATATGCATGTATAATAGTTAGTCGTCATTTGGATCCAAACCAGTTATCGGACCGGACCATAAACCGAGTTCTCTATTTTCTTTAGAGACAGCTTTTGTTGCAAGAATACTTATATATATATATATACTAGGGCTCTTGATATTCGACTAATCGACTAACCGAATTAACCGAATAGGGTATTATTCGAATAAGCAGCAGAACAACTATTCGAATAATCGTAGAACAACGACTATTCGAATAGTACTAACCGGTTAATATTCATACGAACGGTTACAAACCGGATATTCGAATAATCGGTTTTCAGGTTAATCGAATAATTTTAAGAGCCCTAATTCATACGTACATATGTATATGTTTCGAATCAGTTTAGCTGTCCTAGCAAATCGTTACTATATAGTTCTTTCTTTGCCTAATCTTTCTACTACATATCAGTGGTAGACAAATCACAAACAGCCATTCACACATGTAAAGAACAATTAAGGACACGCAACCTTTTTTAATTAATATTTACATATTGGAGAACACACATACATACATATATTCAGACGAACTTATATATTTTTAAGCATACATACATATATTTGTTAGTATGTTTGTAAGCAGTAGCGCTCAGCTGCTCTGTCTGTCATGGATTTTTAATCATCTACGTACCATTTACTTGTATTATTAAAAAAGGAGACCGTTACAAAGGACTCCGCTGGTCTTTCAAGATTTATGTCAAGGTGCGCATGTCGCATAGACTACACAATAATAACAAACTCATAAACACTGCCGCTCACATACACATGAACGCACACAAACATACCATATAGTACCTTCATGGTGATCCCTTTATAAAGCAAAAGGAAAATCCCGTGCTCCTTCGTACACCAAACGTTATCTTAAGAATACATACATACATACCGACACACTCTCAGTTCTGCATATGGGCATGTGCGCATGAGTATTCACCCAGCTGGCCAAGGCGAATGCGCGCGAAAATGATTCAATCACCCCGCTGGCAATGCATTGGCATTTTACCTTTTTTGCGGCCAATGTACTTAACGAAAAATACTTACGACAATAGAAGTGTAAGAAAGGACCATGTACACAAAGTGCATTCATATAAATTGTGCGATTGTATGTATGTATGTATTCGTTTGTGTGTGTGTGTATATATCCTCTTTGCACATAATAATTCAAATTCAATTGTTGCGACTTCTTGTTGGCCCCTAAGACGCATGCGGGCGCTTAGCACAGTGTGACAGTAGTGAGCGAAAAGTAGTCAAGTATTTTTTCTTACATAAATTCAATCAGCTTTTATTGTGGCGCGGGGAAAAGCTCGGTACCGTTGGAAGGTTGACGAAATAACTGAGTAAGTAGTAATTTTAAAAGACCGTGTGTCTCATAGCCTACAGAGCCAACCCAACAGTGACGTCATGCGGCGTATCTGCACCAAAGAAGGACTGAAGACTGTCCTACTGACCGGAAGAGTAACTCTGCTTTCTGGGATTGAAAAGGTCTGATCTTCTTCAAAAGGTCGAGATCTCTACTATGGCTAATTATTGAATAAATAGACAGTAAATTGCAGAACAAATGGCCTCATTGGCAAAGAAAAAAACACTTCCTCCATAACAGGTTCTACTATACCGCATTATTGAACAAATATAATAGTGAATTGTAGATAAAATGATTCAAGACAACGTACCACCTCAGCTCAGCTTCATTATCGGCCCCTTACGACTTCTCTATATTTCCAAATTTGACAAAGTCTCTCGCCGGGTAGCAATTCCAGTCGAATGAGAAAGTTATCACCACCAAGGAGACCGTAGATCTACAGAAAATTAATATTTCCGACAGAGTCGCATCATCAATCACAAATGTTCTGATTTTTTTCTTTTACAAGCAGGGATCTTATATTATCGCCATTGTAATTTAGGTTATGAAGAAACAGTTTAGTTTCCTGGATATAAACTGGGACTCTAATGCTTGTTTATGTTGCGACTTAAGTACTGTTGGTCATTATATATAAAGCTGTTCATTGATAATTTTTATCAGTTTTATCACATTTGAACCCACTGTCCCTGAGACATTAGTTGCGCTTACTGGGCATGTGCTACCCTTATCTAAATGGAACGGCGCAGTATTCAGGTATGTCGTACTATGCTAGTTTTGTTGTAAGAGTGTTGTCATTAGACCAACTGCGCAAAAGTTTGAACACGAGCCACAAAATGTTTGTATGTATATTTCTCAAAATACTTACATATATAGACTTTCTTTTACATTACAGAATTTAAAAAATTAAGTAACCCGTAAAACGACGAAAAAAATTAAAGTTCATGTAGCGCACAAAAGTCGTTACCGCTTTATGACAGCTTTAGGGGGAGAAGAACCCCGCTAATAAGAGTTGCGGCAAGACATCTTCGTTGGAAACAAAACTAAGCAAGAACGACTTTTTATAGGCGTTTATAAAATATGTTTCTTTGGATATTCAAGAGTCAAAGGCTCATTGTGTTATTTCAATTCATACAATCTCTTTGCGCCCCAAATAGTCAGCTTAGCGTTCATTGAACTCTACGAAGTTTTGTTATACCTTTTCTCATTAGATTATATAAGTTTCTATGCTTAGCTCCGGAGTTCATCTCGATCAGCAATCCGGAACTAGTAAACCACTGGTTTGTATGGCCTTCTTTATTTCATAATTTCATAGACTCTTTAAGATTACTTCTGAGACGTTCAAGCAGGATCGCACGTCAATTGATCCTGGTTTGACGATTGACTGAGAGAGCTCTTAAAGCACATGGAGTAGGCGTTGTTATGAAACACCGGCAGTCATTCGTTACAAAAGTGGACACCATTCATTTCCCGGAGCTTCCCAGTTTTATCGTTAAGATATTCCTTGGAGGACACTAAAAGCTTCTATATATATATATTTGGCGTAGGAACCGCTTTAAGCGATTATAGCCGAATCCACTAGAGCGCTCTACTCATTCTCTTTTTTGCTTTTTGGCGCCGACTGGAAACACCAAGTGACGCCAGACTAAAAGCATCTAGTGAACTCAAATCATGCCAAATCCCGTTATATATCACCGAACGATCATTCACTGAAGATATAGTTTTCCGACTGCTCAAAGGGGTTTATTTATCTTTGCCACATACTCTGCCGGAGACTTACTTGAGATCTATATTCATACTATCTGGATATTTCATGCGTCTAAGATTTCCGAAATCAAAATACCTCTCTTTGCCGAATGTCTTCTCGTCAATTGTGTTGTTAGTTAGTGGTGTGATGACTTCAAAAAAGTGTAGGAAGAAAATAGTTTTGGAAAATCGATGTGCAAGAAGTAGATAGAGATCCTTAACTGATACAATACAATTTATAGTAAATTGATTAATGATTTTAGTCTGAAGTATGACACTAATCGATCTGATGCGTATTCTCTCATAATACAAAGCAAAGTCATCGATTAATCAAAATTTTCGCAAGATTTAACTACTAGTAAGATTTTACTAGTAGTTAGTTCAGTTACTGTTTTGTAACTGAAATATCCGCTTCGGAGAAGAATACATGTTTGTTGGGCCACAAAAAGCTTTGAAATGTTTTGGAGAGCCCTACCATTTTCATTACTGTATTTTCTATTGCTGAATGCAGTTTTAGAGCCAGAAGAGAATGGGCACTGATCCATTTTCTGTTCTTTTACAAGATTTGGCGCATGCAAAATTTATGATTTTTGAATCTGATGATTTTCCTGCAATAACCATCAAACAAACAGTCAGCGCACTCGTTGAAAGTCATAACTTTGAAGTTTTAGATAATTTCGTTTATCTGGGAACCAGCATTGGCAACACCAACAATGTCAACCTCGAAATCCAACGCAGAATCACTCTTGCCAACAGGTGCTACTTTGGACTGAGTAGGCAATTGAAAAGTAAAGTCCTCTCTCGACGAACCAAAATCAAACTCTACAAGTCGCTCATTATTCCTCAGTCCTGATGTAGGGCGCTGAAGCGTGGACGATGACAATATCCGATGAGACGACTCTTGGGGTTTTCGAGAGAAAGGTTTTGCGCAAGATTTATGGTCCTCTAAACATTGGCAACGGCGATTACCGCAGACGATGGAACGATGAGCTGTACGATTTATACGACGACATTGACATAGTTCAGCGAATAAAAAGACAACGGCTACGCTGACTAGGTCATGTTGTACGGATGGATGAAAACACTCCAGCTCTGAAAGTGTTCGATGCAGTACCCGCTGGAGGAAGCCGAGAAAGAGGACGACCTCCACTCCGATGGAAGGATCAAGTGGAAAGGGACCTGCCTTCACTTGGTGTTTCCAGTTGGCGCCAAAAGGAAAAAAGGATAAAAGAGTGGCGCGCTCTGGTGGATTCGGCTATAATCGCTTAAAGCTGTTCCCACGCCAAATATATATGTATGTATATAATCGGCTAATTTTAGTTGTAAGATGTTGAATGCTCTCAATATAAACTTCTTGTCATTAAGCTAATCCGGTTATCTAGAAACCTGCAAAGCTTTGTGATATATTGACAAATTATGATTGCATCAACTTTCTCACAATCGAGTTCTGAGGGTTTAATTTGATTACTGGAGATTTCATTACTTGGTATAGTCTTCTTCTCCATATATGTATGTCTATTAATAATCTCTTCGTTCGATTTCGATCGTGATTGGAGTTTACATATTGAGAAGATCACTTATAATTGGGGTAACCGTTTTAAGACTCGATAATATTTTTTCAAGAAACAAAAAATATCTTCAAGTAACTGGACCAAATCATGCGAGAAAATAGACATTTGTATGAATATATATTTTTACTGATTCAATTGATTTAAATAAGTGGATTCATAATTAATAGTGAGCTCATTAAGCGGAGACCGTTCAATTACTGATTATCAAAAAATATGGCTTCTTCGGTGGATCAAAGTATATACATTTAGAGTTTTGAATTTACATAAAATACATACGTATATGTATATATAGTATAGAATATATTGCACTATATATATTATATCATTCCCTAAGCGATCACAGAACGCATAAAGTTTGATTATAGCCTTTATGTGGAGCTTCCTTCCGGTAACACCCATGAACGTAGAGACGTTGCGCGCATTTCTATGCAATCAAACTTAAGTCAGTTCCAACAAAGAAATGTTTACCTATTGTGTGCTTCTAGAACAAGCATACGTGCATATATGTATGTATGTATATACCTTATCAGTCCTATATAGTATAGTACAGATGCGTAGCAAAATAAATTTACTTGTGTAAGAATGCAATAGCCCATAGCCCATAGTCATAGCTAATTTTCTTGTTTTTGTTCCATTTCGTAGGTTTCTCCTTCATCCGCAACGGCACCTTTCATTTCAAAACAAACAAAACGCAGTAAATAAAGTTACAAGGTAAAAACCACCACCTTTACAAGACAAAAACAAAAATATAGCGAAAACCACCACCGAGTGAGGCAACGCAGCGCAGCCGAGTTGAGTTTGGTACGATCGTCGATCGAAAGGAATCAGTTAGGATTCTACAGTCAAACGAATAGGAACTTTTCTACGCCAAAGAAGAGGGTTTCCTACAGCGCCAGTACCGAAACCGTAATCGTGTGTTTTTAGTGTTTTTTGAACCAAAAAATTATAGGAAAGAACTTTGTTAAATTATTACAGTTTTGTTTATTGAAATCTTATTAAATCTTTAAGTTTTTGTTTAAACTGTTACTTGTTTTTATATCGAAAAAAAAGAAGTTATTATTTTTGCTTATATAAAAAAGTGTGTTTGAAACCAAATTACGATATACACGAAACTCACGAAAACAAGGACACGAAATTTAGAAAAAAAATTTAATAAAAATAACGGTCGTTTTGTATTATATCAAAACCTTTAAGCCAACCCTCATTGCTTATCGCTACAATCTATCACGCAACAACTGCCACCTACCAACAAACAACAACCACAAAAACCAACGTACGAACAGCCACCAACCAACTACCAACAACAACAACCAAAAAAATGTCTTTCTCCAAAGCTAAACTAAAACGTTTCAACGACGTCGATGTCGATTGCGCCAACTCACCCGCAGCTGCGCGTTTGGCCACCGACGCCTGCACCGTTAATACGCCGAGCAAATGTGTTAATGCCGCCACCACAGTCACAACAACCACCAACACCACCGCGGCTGCAACCAGCACAGGACACCCCGAACGCAAAGAGCAGATCGAGAAATTCTTCAAAGACGCCGTACGATTTGCCACCAACAGCAAGGAGGCGAAAGAGTTCGCCATACCGAAGGATGGCGCATTGAAGGATGACAAAAAGTCCAAAGGTTTGCGTCTCTTCCGTACACCTTCGCTGCCGCAACGTTTGCGCTTCCGTCACAATCCCACCGAGTCGAGTGCGGTAAATGCCACTAACAATAATAATGGTGGCGCCAGCACAGCCAGTTCCACGCCACTGCATTCGGCCACCACCACACCGGTGAAGGAAGTGACCAAGTCAGGCGGTAGTCGTCTAAAAGGTAAAGAGGCGCTACAACAAGAGATACGCAAAAAGAATGAGTTGCTCGAGAGCTATATGAGTCAGATTGATGTGCTCAAGCGTCATGTGGAACAGCTGAAGGAGACGGAGCAGAAATTGCGCGAGGAGAATGCCAGTGTTGTGGAGAAAACCGAAAGTCTAATACATGCACTACAAACGGAAAATGTGGCGCACAAAGAGTTGAACGATCGACTGAGCGCTGAAAATGTGGCGCTCACAGAGAATTGTCAGCAAACAGCGCAGGAGATGAGCACGCTTATTGCGCGCCACAACAATGAGTTGGAGGAGTTGCAAGCTTTTATCGGCGAGCTGAAAACACAGAATGCTAGGCTGGAGCAACAAGCGCAACAACAATGCTTGGAGGAGAAAATCAAACAACATAAAATCGACGCATTGCAGTTGGAGATCAGTGAGGCGCGTGAAAAGCTTGCCGCCAACGAAGAGCGCGCACAGAAAGACACTGAACTCATACAGAATTTGCGTAACACCAATGAGTCGCTGGGGCGCGATTTGAACGAACTGAAGAAACAAATCGAAAAAGATGCTTTGGCGTATGCGCAAGAGAACAAGATCATACAAAACGAAATGGAGTGTCTGAAGAAGGAGCGTAGCACTTTAAAGCATGATTTGGCTAGCAAATGTGAGCTCATCAAATCATTGCAGGACGAGCTGTTGGATAAGAATTGCGAGATCGATGCGCATTGCGACACAATACGTCAGTTGTGTCGCGAAAAGTCGAAGCTGTTGGAGAAGGAACATCTGATCGAGACAGCTGAAGAGAAGGTGCGTAGCGCCGAGGAACAGGCGGAGCAAAAAGTGCAGAAACTCGAGTCCGATTTGGAGAATGCGCTCGAACGTGAGAAACACTATTGGCGCGCCGAGCTCGATAAGCGTCAGAAGATGGCCGAAAACGAGATCATTAAAGTGGAGTTGGAGAAGCAAGACGTCATGGTACTGCTGGAGACCACGAATGACATGTTGCGCGATCGCGACGAGAAGATACAGAAATACGAAGAACAACTACGCAATGGCATCGACTATTACATACAATTGACCGACACATTGCAAAAACAAGTTGTTGATTTGAAACAAGACATGGCTAAAGTCATAACCGAAAAGTACAATTATCAATTAACATTGAGTAATACACGTTCCACGGTGAATATATTGATGGAACGTTTGAAGAAATCCGATGCTGATGTCGAACAATTCCGCGCCGAACTCGAATCTGTGCAGTTGGCGAAGGGCGCATTGGAGCAGAGTTATTTGACGCTGCAAGCTGAATTGGAGACACTGCGCGCTAATCACGCTGAAGCGGAAACCGCGCTGAAGACACTATGTCAGTCTTCGCAAACACTACAACAAGAGGTATCTATTAAAGAGCACCTATTCAATGATATACTCACCTCGGAAGAGGAAACTTTGGCCAAATTCAATAAAATTGCTACCTCATTCCAGGAGCGCATAAATACGACAGATGTCGCGCACTACCTGGACATGTACAACGAGCTGAAGCGCAAGGACGAATCACGCGAACTGTATATGCAGGATATGAAGAAGGCATTGGACGAATTCGCCACCGTATTGCAATTTGCACAACTGGAACTCGACAGCAAAGAGAAGTCACTGCATAAGGTACGCGACGAATGCGAACAACTCAAATTGGAGAATATCGCGCTCAAATCCAAAGTCGAAGAGGGCATCACAAAACGTGAGAATAGCACAGATCTTGAGAAGATCGAAGATCTACTAATCGATACCGAATTGCGCGCCGAATGTGATAAGATCGCCTCTTGGCTATTGAGCTCATCCACCAGCGACAAATGTGTACGCACCGAAAGCAGCAACGAAATCAACGAACTGTTGAAACCATCAACACCGACTAGCACAAAGAAGACACAACAGCGCAGCTGTTTGACACCATCATCACCCGCCGCCAATAAGACGATAACAATATCGTCCAACGCACCCGGTTCCAATGTTGGCACACCACGTACGCCGCGCACGCCAAAGACGCCACGTACACCACGCACCACACCCAAGAAGACGGTACTCTTCCCCGGCAAGGAGAACATATGCAGTCCGCAGAAGCAGGTGCTGAAGGCGCGTAATATGTAGACGGCAGAGCGGAAGACGCAGACCAAGTCCCCATATTGGTCGACACTACGACATAAGCACAAATTTACATTGCTTGTAAGATGTATTTATATTTAAATAAATATTAACTATTTAAAATTATGCAAATAAACGGTACTTTTCATTTTGTGTGAGAATTCAAGATTTTTGAATTAATGTGGGGTTTAAGGGATACTTTTGTGATTTACGGCGCAGAAAATAACTTTCCCACGTTGCGCACTGAGATGCAGCACACAAAGGTAAACTCGCTCGATGTAAAGGTATGCATTCGGAAGAATTGTAGAAATCTCCGTTACATTAGCGCACAATTGCGCAATACGTTCGAGGCATGCCTGCTGCGCAGCACAACTTCCAACCTTTTTAAGCGCACAAGAGGGGTGGGTAAACAAAATGCAGGGAACCCAACGCCATACATACCGCCACAGTCCTTTGAAAGGTAACAAAAACAAGAAATTGCGACACACTTCCGTCCGTCAAAGCACGTTCTTTGTTCGGCTGACAAGAGTTTGAAAGAACTCAACGGCTGATGGCTGCTTGTGAAAGAAAACGTATACAATAACACTTGGGGGCAGTCAAGGAAGTGAATATCTATACAATTATGTATGTATGTATGTTTGCAAGTAATTTCGGCAGATGTTCTAATTGCTGTGTGTACTCTCGCATAATAACCGGTGTGTGTCGAGTTACAAGGCAGCGACGCATTAAGAATTCTTTTTCACACCAAAAGTCGAACGCGGCGCATAATGACAGTTGCAGTTACGGTTCGTTTGCGCTGCACGTGTGCCGCGCTGAAAAGTCTTTTACTTTTTGATTACTTTGTCAGTGTAATCATTATTTGACGATCAGCGTTAGGCTTTGTAGAATTGGGCTTATGTGAATGGGTAAGCAGAAGATTTTCGGTTATTACATAGGTGGGTACTTTTAAGACGCAGTTGATAGCGTATGGTGACTTGGCTGATGGAATGACCGTTATATTTAAGTAATACAACGGTGCTTAAGCGTCATTTCAAACAGTGATCATAGCGGGACTCGATGAGAAATTATTTAAGAGAAAGCAAAGAACAACTGCAAATGGTTAGACGCTTCTTCACACCAGCGGACAATATTTTCTTTACTCCAGATGTTAAAATCACAATATACCGCGGAAATGGTTACTCTAGACACTCAATACGGAAGTTATAGATTCAAATTTAATATCGTAGAAGTTGGTTCCGGTTCTCAATTTCCAGAAAGAAGTTTTACTTATGGTCCCTTCTTGGCAATGGTGATTCACAGAGGTCGGAAAACGTACCAGAACAACCGTCAGATCTGTTGAAATTTGGAGATGGAACTTAAACGTCAAGAAAAGAGAGCCTTTAATATTGATTTTTCGACTTAACAAGCCTTATCATGATTAGAAAGGGTGAGATATTAGTTTCGAATTTAATTTAATATACATATAATAGCATCTTAATGCAATAATTTTCTACGCGGGGTGAACGAGTTGCTTATATTTCATAAACCAAAAGTAGGTGTTAGAAGAAAAATACGAGAAAAATTGCTTGGGATATAAATATAAACAGCGACGCGTAGTTGGGAATAAGATAGATGAGAGTTGAGAGTCAAGAAAGACTTCCGAACCACTAGGGAATAGAAAAGAAGTAAGGAAAGGCTAAGTTATGGTGCAACCGAACATTTTATACCCTCGCAATTCATTTAGAGATTTACCTATATTTTCGGTGAAAAATTACCCTTAGGCACTGAGTTCGTCATGTTCGATATCAGGGGCCTTGAAAAGTCATGGTTCGATTTTGACAATTTTTCCACAAGTGATGTCACAGCTCAAATACAGAATTTGTGTAAAGTTTTATTTCGCTATCTTTATCGGTTCCTTACGTATGTATTATAAAGTGAACGAATCAGAAGGATTCAAAATTGAGTTATATGGGAAGTAGGCGTAGTTGTGAACCGATTTCGACCATAGTGTCATTAGGGTGTCAAGAAAATATTATATACCGAATTTCATTGAAATCTGTTGAGTAGTTCTTGAGATATGGTTTTTGACCCATAAGTGGGCGACGCCACGCCCATTTTCCATTTTGTAAAAAAATCTCAGTGCAGCTTCCTTCTGCCATTTCTTATGTAAAATTTGGTGTTTCTGACGTTTCTCGTTAGTGAGTTAACGCACTTTTAGTCATTTTCAACCTAACCTTTGTATGGGAGGTGGGCGTGGTTATTATCCGATTTCTTTCATTTTTGGACTGTATAAGGAAACGGCTAAAAGAAACGACTGCAGAAAGTTGGTTTATATAGCTTTATTGGTTTGCAAGATATATACAAAGACCTATTTAGGGGCGGGGTCACGCCCACTTTTCCAAAAAAATTACATTCAAATGTGCTCCTCTCTAATGCGTTCCCATGTTCCAAATTTAGCTCAGTTTGTGGGCGTGGCAGTGGTCCGATTCCGCCCATCTTCGAACTTAACCTTCTTATGGTGCCAAGGAACACGTGTTCCAAGTTTCATTAAGATATCTCAATTTTTACTCAAGTTACAGCTTGCACGGACGGACAGACGGACAGACAGACATCCGGATTTGAACTTCTCTCGTCACCCTGATCACTTTGGTATATATAACCCTATACCTAACTCGTTTAGTTTTAGGACTTACAAACAACCGTTATGTGGACAGAACTATAATACTCTCTTAGCAACTTCTGTTGCGAGAGTATAAAAAGAAATAATGAAGTTGAAAAATTTAATATATCTTTGGATTTCAGTAAACTTTGGCCTACTAAAGATATTACTATATAGATAATGTCGAATCGTTCATTTCAATTAGCGCAGCATTTTTCAATTCGGGCGACAATGGTACTTGGAAATCATCGTTCGTCTCAAAATGAAATTTTAAATGTAGCTTCATAGTACCTAGTAAAGAGAGACATTTGATTCTTGTTTCCTCACTTTCAGTCAACATTTTTAAAGATAGACTTTTTAGAAAGCACTAGACTTAACCCTTCAAGAGACTTCAGACAAATTTAGCCAAAGCTGATATGAATAGCGGACATTTATATATGACATTTTGATTAATTTTTACTCACCGATTTCTTACTTGTGTATATATAATGTGCTTGATAAATAATAATTTGAGATATTTGCATTTGTTAGTTTCCAAATAAAATGTGACTGAAAATTGTTAGAAAAATTTAATTTCAAGTAATTAATAAAAAAATGTTATCTAGCAATACTATAAGTACCTGATTTTCAAATATATTTTTTCATGTATATATGTATGTAAACACAAATCAGCAGCTTGCTCGGTATTTAAAATCATATTCGCTGTAATATCAAATCTTGAGAGACACCTTACTTTGATTGCAGATTGTGAATGTTAAGGCATTTAACATACCTTAATAGAGTACGCAGCATTTAGTGATTATTTACAAATTAAATAGTGTCATATACATTTTGAAATAATTTGAAAGATATGAAAATTTTAAATAAAAATTACATTAATATAAAAATATTTACAATAAACGACAATTTTTACTCACATCACATTGAATTTACACATTGCATTAATTAAACATTATATGAATTGAATTTTTTGTTTATTTTTCGGTAAAAATGTAAGTTCGTTATTATTATTATAATATTCGTAATTCATAATTAAACTAAAATATTTTAACAAAAAAACCACGTGTTTTGAGCACTTTGATGCACAGGGCTGTCGCGTACATGAATTTTTGCAAAAAGTTTAGTAAATTGAAAAAGAAAACAATTTAATTCGATCGAATTAATTATGAAAATAACAAAATTATATTAAAAAAAGTTATATAATTTAATTATTATAAAAAATTATATACTTTAATTATTATAAAAAATTAAATAATTTAATTATTATAAAAAATTAAATAATTTAATTTTAATATGAAATAAAATATTTTTTGGAATAAAAATAAAATAAAATATTGTTTTTATAAAGTTTTTTTTAATAAAAAAAATTTAAAAATTTTTTAAAAAGGCAATGATATTAAAAAATCGCAACCGTTTCCACCACAACCGGCTGTACATATGAGAAGTGGATTCGTATATTTTTCTCAGAATAGTTAGAGTGAATGTCTCATGTTGCTACAAAAAAACCAAAAACTGTTATCAAAACGGAAGCGATAATTATAAAAAAATAATTAATTAAGTACATGTGCTCATATCTACAAAGAATAATTTTTTTTAAGATTATGTTGTAATTGTAGCAATTACAGTTGAACTTCCATAACTCGAAGTTCTCTAAAACTTTCATAGAAATTAGCTTCCGTAACTCAAAGTCTCTCTAACTCTAACTTTTTTTTGTGGATTAGAGTGATTCGAGTTAAGGAAGTTTAATTGTATAAATAAACACCAAAGAAAAATATAATCATAGATCCACAACCTTAAGTTATATTAAAAAAAAAATTGTAAAAATTAAAAAAAATAATAAAAAATTATAATAAGAAAAATTAAAAAATAAAATAAAAAAAAATATTAAGAAAAATTAAAAAATACAAAAAAAATAAAGTATAATAAAAAAAAATTAACCAAGTTTTTGAATTTAGATATTTTTCGTCAAATTCAGCACGTTGGACAGCCCCATATTTGGTACATACACACATTATCTAATATCGGTAGCATAAATCAATACAATAATATAAATATATATATATGTATGCCACTTAAGAACAACTACATTAACATATATACTTATTTATTTGTTTGTTTGTCTTTTATATATGTACTATGTATATATGCACGTGTTTTAATTTATAAACTTTTAAATACATTATAAACATATGATTAAAATGTTAAGCCTTCATATTATATGTTATTTCATTTAAAAAATGTGGTGCATTTTATATATATATATGTTTTTTGTTTTTCTTTCGTACACTATATATGTATGTATATATATATATATATTGTTACGCAGTGATAAAATGTTCAAAAAACGTTTACATAAATTACAATTACTACATTTTATATCGACATAATAACGCGTGCATTAATGCAAATACAGTTTGACTCGCCGCCCTTAACCGATTTATAGAAGAGAAAAAAAAAAAAAACAAAAATAGTCAGTGAAATGAATAAGTGTAAATAAATACACATTACGTGTCATTTCGCTAAATTAAAAGTTAAATTGTAAATAAACATAGAAAACAATAATAAATTGTACAACAAATTTGCTTAAAAAAGTAATAATTTAATTATTCTCACAATAGCCTTTACAAACATAAATATACATATGTACTTTTATTTAACAATATGTGCGATGTTTTGTTTTTTAAACACTAAGCAAAATGAACAATTATTTTCCATTAACAAAAATGTGTGGAAATAATTTAATTTTGAAAAAATGAAATTAGTCACAAATATTTTTTTCTCGCTTGTTACAAACGAGCTTTTCGTTACACGAATCGTTTTACATATTTGTTTTGTCTTATTAAATTGTTTTTAACATAGTATATATTACTCGCAAGTCAGCAATTAAACCAATTTAGGCATACGAAATTAGTGGCCTAGTTGGCGTAGGTAGTATATAGATATTTGAGAAACTCACAAGCTTCTAGCATGCTTCACGACGCAGGACTCGCAGCAAAATATGTAGATCATTCGCAGAGTACAATAAATGTTCTAAACTATGTTTTTTTTGTATTCTTTTGTTTTATATTGTATATACGTTTGTATTTATATGTATAAACAGCAAATACATTAATTCGTTATGTTTTGTATGTAAATACCTACGAGCGTAAATGTAAAATACGCAGTCTGTTTTTCAATCGTTTACTACCAAAAAAATTGTTTATTCTTTAATCAGCAATTTTTGTCCTTTTGTTATATATATTTATATTATTTTTTTTTTTTTTTTAATTTTGCTTTTTGCACATTTTCCTTTAATTGTTTATTGTGGCATCCTTATTGTTGTGTCCATTTTCAATGGTTTTAATATTATTGGCAAGATGCGATTGTTGTTGCGATTGATTTTGTTGTTGTTTAACTTTTTGTTTTTGCTCCAAAAGTGTCTTGTACGTGTAGAGCGACTGTAGTGGCACATGTAATAACTCAATGATTTGTGTGAAATGAACCTCTGTAAAAAAATGAAAAAATTAGCAATTTACAACAATTTTTTATTTGAAGCTAATAAAGAACAAGGAATTATAACTGCTAATAAAATGATAATTAATTTTAGAAACTCTAAATGCTTAAATTATATAATTTGTAACACTTTTTTCCCTAAATTATTAACCTAACCTCAAATATTAAATAAAAAATTCAAATAAATATTAAATACATCAAACAAAACTTGCAGAGAAAGACTAAGTTCGGGTGCAACCGAACATTTTCTACTCTCGCAATTTATTGACGTAATTTTATAAAGATAACACAATTTGAACCGAATATATGGGTATGAAATCCAATAGAATAACGAAAACCAAAATATATAGTATATGAGGACCGAGCTAATTCCTGAACCGATTTCATTCATTTTCACCACCAAGACTACAAGCTCACTTAATTTTGCTAAGATGTTTCACATATTAACCGATATATGCGGAATAAAGCCCACCTTATTTTTGAAAACCCTAAAATTAGGTACATATATCGGAGCTAAGGGAAGTTATTAACCGATTTTTATTATTTTTGGTACAGAGACACACTATTAGAAGAAAAATATATTCTCTGATAGAATCAAAATATCTGTGAGATTTACCGATATTTTTGGGGAAAAATTACGCCTTGGCACTGAGTTCTTCGATATCCGGGGTCTTGAAAAGTTATAGTCCGATTTCCATTTTGCATTCATGTTATCAGTGTGTCAAGAAAGTATTATGTACCCAATTTCATTGAAATCGGTCAAGTAGTTTCTGAGATATGTTTTTTGACTCATAAGTGGGCGACCCCACGCCCATCTTCGGTTTTTTTTAATATGAGTGCAGCTCTTCTCTGCTACTTCTGCTGTAAAATTTAGTGTTTCTGATAGGTTTCGTTAGTGAGTTAACTCACTTTTAGTAGTTTTTAACCTAACCTTTGTATGGGAGGTGGGCGTGGTTATTATCCGATTATATCAATTTTCAATGTTTGTAATGGAGTACGTAAAGAAAAACTCTAAAGAAAGTTTGGTTTATATAGCTTTGCGAGATATTCACAAAAAACGTATTTAGGGGCGGGACCACGACCACTTTTCAAAAACATTACATCCAGATGCACTTCCTAGTGCGGACCTTTATATCGTAGCATGTTTCGTTTAGATATCTTATTTTTTACTTAAGTTATTCGTTGCACGGACAGACGAACGGACAGACAAGCATCCGGATTTCAATACATCTTGTCATCCCGATAATTTTGATATATATAACACAATATCTAACTCGTTTAGTTTTATGGCCTATTATACTCTCTTAGCAACTTTGTTGCGAGAGTATACACATTTAATTTACATTTAACACTCACCATTTTCAGGCGTTATATAGCCATGTCTGATTAGAAAATCGATAACCACCGGACAGCTGGTTGTCTTGAAATCCTGCGTAAATACACGTTCCACACACTCTTTGGCTGGTAATAGCTCAAAAGCTTGCACCTCACCATCAGCATTTTGTGGCACAAAATCCAATGGCAACTCTAAATCGAACACATATTCCGTATTGGGGAATAAACCTTGTTCGCTTTCGAAAAAGAATGAAACACAACCGGCTGAAACGAGATTTTTGACCAGATCACTTGGAATGGATGCCTCCTCGGCTGCCTCTTTAACAGCAGTCTCCTTAATGCCATAGCCCACCGATAAACCGCCACCAACCATATTATCCCATTTGCCAGGCCATGTCTCTTTGGTATTCGAACGTTGTTGTAGCCAAATACAAAGACCCTGCGTTGGATGTTGTACATAACCATTAATATCTACACCATATTTACGTACACCAAACAATGGTGTGGCCGAACGATCCATTTTCAATAGGCTACGATACTCCGATTTCACTTCATAATACTGTAATGCATTGGAAATTATTTATTAGCGGAAGCAGTTTGCAGTTTGCAATTGATAAACAAATTATATTGGTAATTACCTCATCACGCCAACCTTGGAGTGCGGAAAAAATGCCCTTAGAACGTAAATCACGTAATACTATATCGACTTGCTTTGTGCGTTCAGCATAGTCACGGAATGCAGGATTTAACTCGACTATACCCTATTTAAAGTTGGTAAATTAATTAATTAATTATTTTTATTTGAAAATTGATTAATTGAAATACACTTTTACCTGATTGGTAAATTCACAATTGCGTATGCAGAATATTTCGGGATAACGTTGCAGCTGCTTGATAACATCGGCCTTGACGAGACCAACTTGTTCGCCTTCAACCAGGAATGGACGTATGTCGCCCTTTTGAAAACCTGTAAAAAGATAATAATAAATTTATTTATTTAAATTAAAACAGAAACAATAATAATATGTACAACGTCTATGCAATTTATATATAGACATACGCACATAACTAGTAATAAATAAAAAACAGTTATTGGAGGAGTGTTTATATTGCTCTATGCATATTCTAGCTACTAAGATTCCATAGCGTTTGTACAATAAAATATAATTTAATACAAATACATATGCCGTTTGTTTACGAAAATCGATACTTTAAAGTGCTTCCATTGCACAAGAAAGATAACAATGTACAAATGTATGTATACTTTTATTTTATTTTTTACCAAAAAAGTCAGCAAAAAATGCGATAAGGTATAGTTGAATGTATATTATTTGTGCCGTTTTTTTTCGACAATAAGAATAGCGGAGCAAAGCAAAGCACGAAATCTAATTGTTTATAAACGGCCACTTTGCAAATAAAAGATTTTATGTGTGCGAATAATAAACAAAGCGCACGGACATAGAAAAAATATCAAACAGATAGGAAAAGTAAGAAGTAATACGAAAAAGCCATTTAAACAAAAGTTTTAAAAGTATATTGTTTAAGACTTAAAGTATGCTAATTAGTTATTACGGAGTAATAAATTGCTGGTTAGTTAAGCTTTTTGTTAAACATTAAGTTTCCAATTGCGGCTACTAAACCTATTTACTAATTTTACATTAATATTTTTGACAAATTAGTTGGCTAACAATTACTGATTTTCTAATCACTAATAAATTATTAATATACTATAAATTTTCATTACAATAAATTATTGAAATTATAATTATTATACAAATTAATAATTGAAATGCCAGCAAAATTAAAACAACCCTTTGCAATAACATTAATTATGCTTCTAAACACAATTTTATTAATGACACATCTCACTAATAGCTTTGCTACATATACAGATACTATTTATACGCGCACAATCTCTGCAGATCCTCGCGTTACCAATATGTATGTATGTCTGTATATGCATATATAACAATTTGTCTATTTGTGTACGCCACTAACGTATGCATATATGTAAAGTACACAATGTCAAGCTAATTCAAGGTGACTTAGAAAATTATAATTGTTGATGGCGCCAAGTATGGTCAGCAAAGTTAGTAGTCCTTCTTACGGCCGCAATTCTATTGGATGGCCGTCAACGAGTAATTGAGTTAAGTTTTATATAAAACAGAGTATACAGTTGCCAAAGGCAAACACTAACAAACTTTATTTGGCTGCGCAAGATAATGAATGCACTTATGTATATAAGTAGATACATTTCTATGCCAATGTGACTTTGTATGTATGGTTAACACATATGCCTCGAATGTACGTTACTCTAATGCCAACTGTGTCAAGCCGACGTCATATAAAATTATGACTCATATTTGCGATTAGAATGAAATTACCAAAAGCTAACCTGATCCTCTCAGGTGTGAGTGCAGCTACATTTACTTTACTTTTACATAAGTGGATCAGGTGTACAAGACAATACGTGTTATTGTTTTATTATAGTATAAATTTATTTGTAATGTAAGATAATAATTTCTACTATATACAACATGGACTACTACAAATTTTATTATATCAAACAAAATTATAGGAGACAACAATTACAGGAGAGAAAAATTTCATAGTTTAAATAGAGCAGATCAGTATATTTACACTTAATATTACACCACAAATCTAATTTATATTTATGCGCTTCCGCCAATTTTATCAAACGCCAGGACTATTATAAATAAATTAATATTTGTGATACACTCGTTATTCATTCACATTTGGCATGATTTATAAGAAAGCATCATCGTCAAGTATTGATTAGCGAAAGACGGGAGCAAAATATGCGAAATAACAGTAATCAAAAAGATTACACGCAAAATTAATGCTTATCAGTTGTGCTTACATATGTATTTATATATGAACAAATTAATATATGTATTTATGTATGTACGTATATGCCTAATGACTTGTGAATTATAACATAAAAAGTTGGCAGACAGGCACGCGTATGAGCGGAAGATAATTACATACGTATCTTTCTTGGTGATAAGAATAATTTCATATGATTGATTTATATGAAATTAAACTAAATCGATTTCGAGTGTAAATACAATATTTTTGGTACTAGACAGGAAATTATGATTTCTCTACTAATAATCGTATATTTGTTTGTGTGTAAATATAATCAATGCTTTAAACAGTTGAATTTTGTATAATTTTGCACGAAAAAAATGTTTTAAGCGCTATATTAGTAATTATGAAATATTAATGAGTTACGAGCAGTGATGCATGTGTACCAATGTGGATTAGTTAATACATCTATGGCAAATAGAGTACGATTTCGGGTTTATCCTTTCTCACATAGAAGTAGTTATGTATAAACTATACCGTTATTGCCGGCCACACCCATGAATTTAAAACATATCAAATTAAAAACAAATATATATTTATAATAAATCCACACACTTAATAACATAATAAACATATTTAAAAGTATTACACCATAAAAATATAACTAATAACTCATAGTAAACATATGCATTTTATATGTATGTTACGATAAGCCTATTAAATTTATATGAAAAATTGTATGTGTGTATTTGTGCATTGATGAAGTCAGCCTAATCAGGACAATATCCGTTCTACAACATTCTTTAATATATTTTCTAAACTTAGTATTTTAAACAAATCTACTGTTGCGCTAGTTCAACAAAGAATTCTTGTTGGAGTCAAATTTTTTTGTTCCTTCTGATGCTATACATACCCGAAGGACAATCTGATCAGAATGTCACATACATACTAACATTAAGTTTGTACACAAATCGATGAAAGGATATGCTTACTATTGCCCGTGGGAATATAATGCAGTTTTATATATGGTTTATATTTACTGCTGTACATTTTTTCTTTAATATTTACGAGTTTATATGCGTTATCGGCTTTTAAAATTTATATTTTTATATTTTATGGCATACCTGTCAAGTAGAAATTGTTAAACTTCTGCGCCAAATGATAAAGACGGGACAATTTTACATTTATATCAGTTGAAGCCATCGCCAAAAAACCCAGCTTCTCCACTACGCCACTCACGGTACTTTCGCAATGCCTTTATGTAATTATTCAGTTCCTTCAAATCTTTTATAAATCTCACACAATGCAATTCCTATTTAATCGAACCGAATTTCATCAGCAATAAAGATGAGAACAACCAACACATCAGAAAACAACTGACTGGTGGGATGGGAATACGGATTGTCGAGAACAGTTGTCCTCTGCCATCGAGAATGTCAAAATTCATGTTGACAGTTTGCCAATTGTTTTTGTTTCAAGTCTATTTTCAACTCATATTTATATTTTCATTCAAAGAAAATTTAAATAATTTTTTTAAAACATATAATTTACGTTTGTAAATCACTCAAATAAATAGTAATGATATTTATTTTTATACGTTTTTTAAGAAAACAAAATATTTCTATTTAATTTAATTCACAATAGTAAACACTGTGAATTTATCCGATTGGACTTTTTCGTTGAGTTTTGGCGCACATGTGCATGACGTTTGCTGTCAGTGCCGTCGGGTCGTAAAGAACGAGAAAAAAATCTACAACTTAGCACCTAACTATAAAAATAGGCAAAATTGTTACAGAAAGTTAAAGTTTTATAATCTTATAAGTGTACAAATAACAATGAGTGAAGACTATTTAAGTCAACCAATCTCACTGGGGTCGTCATCATCAGGTAAGCGCTCCTGATGCATAAATATTATGAACCCAATATACAGGGTGTACATTACGCAATTACGGAAGATAGTGTGTAATCGCATTACAAAGCACATCATATGAGCGTTGATAATGTGTGAATATAAATGATTTTATTATCTTAAATAACAGATGAGACACATACCAATCGTTCGAGTGCAGCATCCAGCGCGTTCGGGACACCCATATCTCCATATTTGAACTATAACCCGCGTTTGTTACAACAAGCACAGCCAGAATTTATCTTCCCGGAAGGTGCAAATAAGCAGCGCGGACGTTTTGAATTGGCTTTCTCACAGATTGGAAGTTCAGTAATGGTTGGTGCAGCGATAGGTGGTGTAGTTGGTTATTATAATGGTATGAAAACTACAGCGGCATTACAGCAAACCGGCAAACTGAGGCGAACACAGTAAGCTTAATATATGCAGTTTATATATGTGCTGTACTTTACTAATAAATAAATTTTGCTTGTTCAAATTAGATTACTTAATCATGTGCTGAAACAAGGTTCTGGCACTGCCAACACTCTGGGAACACTTGCCGTCATGTATTCAGCCTTTGGTGTACTGTTGCAAAATGTGCGAGGAGAAGATGACGATATCAATACGGTTATTGCCGGCACAGCCACTGGTCTGTTATACAAATCAACGGGTGAGTAATCAAAACATATTATATTTTTATAACAATAACAATAATTATTTTTATTTTATTACAAAACAGCTGGTCTGAGGAAATGTGCAATTGGCGGTGGTGTGGGTCTCGGTGTATCAGCTGCGTATTGTCTGTTTCAACTAATGCAAACGAATTCGAATGGTTCCGGTTTAAAATTCCTGTAGATAAGAACCTATATGAATTACATAAAGAAAATGTACTGGAATGTGGTATATTGACTGTAAAACTTTCTATATACGATTAGTGGTTAGCTGCTGGTAGTGACTAGGGTAACTCCATATAGTGGAGCTGAATGGAGTTGCGTTATTCCCCTATGTAACGCGCTCAACGTACATAGCAAATTTAAGTTGTAAGTTTTCCTTGCTTTATAACTTTTATTTTTTAAATATTATTAGTTCATAGAATGTGATGAGTTAAGTTGAACAAACTAATACCGAAGACACTTTGCTTAGTAAGCAAATATAATAGAACAACACTAAAATTCACATAAAATTCTTTGTGCATTCAACAGAAGTGTGTGTTTTGCCAAGTGTTTACGTAAACTTAAAAATAGTTGTACAGAAAATTATAGAAATAAAAATTAAACATGATCACCGAAATAAAACAAAACGCTTTGCGAATGACAAACCAAGTACTGCCGAATGCATTTTTTAATTTTTAATAAACATATTAATTTTAGTGATTGATAATTGGAAAAATATTTATTAAAAATATATATATATAAATATATAAATATAAAATAAAGTCGTATTGTGTGAATGAATAATATGCGATTTGTGAACAATCAAAAAAGAACAATTTTTAAAACTTTTCAAGTTTATTTGCTGATATACAACGTTTACACGAAACAATATTTTTTAAATATTTGTATACATATAGTTTTTATGAACGCTCTGCCACGCTGCCCCCTTTATTAACGATAGTAATCGAGTTAAAATAAGCGCGTAATACATACGTAAAATTTATTTGCATAATTAAGACATCCGAAATGATTATTGTTGCATCCAGTAAAGTGTGTGTATTTTGTATTTGTTGTTAATGTCCTCTCGTTGTCCTTAATTGATTACAGATAACAACTGATAGTAATTTGAAATTTAACTTAATTAGACACGGCATTAATTATCCCAATATCAATAATCCAAAACATCTGAATCCGAGCCAGTTAAAGCCAACACCTTCATATCGGTATCCTCATCGACTATGTTGTTCACAGGCGCTTCGCAACTAGTATCCAAAGTGGAGCATGTATGACAGTGACAACTGCCAGCCTCCATGTACTCATAGCGACGCGCTTCCTAAAGCAACAGGGGATGCAGTATGATCAAAAACTTTATAAATAATATACACCACAACACGCTTGTACTCACCTCACCGGCCTCCGGATGGCAATTTCGCAATACCGCTACAGCTGGTTGGCGCGTAGCGTGTACACAAACGGGATGAAAAGAACGTTTGAATGGGAATTTCCAATCGGAAATCTCACTGGAGTCACAACGACCCCAACACGAACGTACGCTCACATAATCCCAACACTCACGTCCCTGTGCGTCAGCCTGTGTGATGCGGTAGGTGTAAAGCCGCTGGTGACAGCCGAGCGGTGCTGTTGTGGGACTGCTGTCGATTGGTTGTGACTCCAGTAATTGACTCAGCGAGGGTGTTGCAATTGTAACGAAGGCGACAAGTGCAAACGTACTCCAATATTTATGCTAAATGCCAGAAATTTTTTTATAATTGTCAGTAACCGTTATAAAAGGCGAATTTGTATGACCAATATGTAAGTGTATATATGTATGTTGTGTGCCTACCATTTTCAGCTCGTTGCGACGCGCAGTGACGAACTGTTATGCAGAGTAGCGTTGAAAACGAAATGACATGCATTTGCCTGTTGCGCCAGTCTTTTATACGTTTGAATTTAATTTTTTTCCATATATAATGTTGAGGACAAGCATGCAGCAATGCTTCAGAATCCTGTAACGCATTTACAAATGTGTGCGTGAAAAGTGTCTGTATGTGTATGTGTTGTCTGTGGTTGATCACAGGATTTCCATGTAAATACAATAAAGTGGAAATTATGCGATTAAAGCGCTCACTGGCTCTTCTGAGCGTTGTTCTACTAAGCACTGGTGTCTAAAAATGTCATACCATTAAATTACATGCCTTCGTCTTGGGCTATAGTCGTAGAAGTTACCAAACTTTTATTAATTTTGATTTTTTTAAATATCACTAAATAAAATTTTGTACAATTGCTTGAAAATTTTGTCAATATTACATTCAATGCCAAATTATGTAAAAAAATCGTAGTTAAAAAAAAATCATCGTTTTTGCTCGTGAGCAATTCTTACACACTCAGTTCGGCCATCCGAATGCATTCGTTGTCATCGTCTACCTTAATTATATGCACCCACTTGAAACTTCGTTATCACTCAATCCGTTGCTACTGCCAAGCGCTAAAAATTTTGTCATCAATTTGAATTAGTTCCTTTCCTCATTACTTCATTTAATTTTTTTTTTATTTTAAATCAGTATCGTATCTATTCGTGCGCGTTCGTGGTTTATTTTCGCTTCAGTTACATGTTCCTGTTTTGTACCGTTTGACTTGGTTTTGTGCTCATTCATATTACATTGAATTTTTTTTTGGTTATATATTTTAAATTTTATTGTCACTTCTTGAAGATCAGCTGTTCCACTTCATAAAGCAGCTACCAGCACTTTGTCGTATTTTGCAGACATTGATAGCCAGCAATCTGTTTACTTATTTACCTTGCTTCAGGCGCGTCGTCGTATCTCATGATGTGACCCAAAACGTTGCGCTCTCAATTGCACGCGAAAGCGTCGATTCGGATCGGGACGCAGATCTTCGTGACGATCCTCAATGACGGGTGCAAGTGCGGCCGCTGCCGCAATATCAATGCCAGCTGCATCTTCCTCATCGTCGGCGTCGTCATCCTCATTCGGACTATCGTAATCATCCATGGCGGCATCTTGCGCCTCCACTGAGGCATTCGACATGGATATGGTCTCCGCATCACGTGCCATAGCGCTTGCCAGCAGCCGTTGACGTCGCTCCTCCATCAAACGGTGACGCTCCTTGTGTATGTAATCACGTTTATTCGGCAAACCGGCTACATTGTTGGCCGTGAGCGCCGAACGCACCACATTCATGTCTGTGGCCTCCATCCTGCATTTATAGAAGCGTCAATATTAAAGTGTAGATAAACTTAATTCTTAACTCTTTCAACTTACCACTCGTCCGTCTCGGCCACATAGCATTCTGTATGTGAAATTGTGGATACGCCATTGAAACCGCCAATGGCGAAAATCATATCATCTATTATTTCAAGTCCGAAATTGCTACGCGAATGATTCATTTCGCGTATGAACGACCATGTTTGTGTATCGGGATCATAACGTTCGCCTGTTGAGAGACGCGCAGTGCCATTAAAGCCGCCAATAACATAGAGTTGACCACGAAATGCGACACAAGATACACCCGAGCGACGATGATTCATATTTGGTATACGTGTCCAGATATTGGAGCCGGGATCGTAATATTCAGCGCTGTCCAAGCACTCTTGCCCATTGAAGCCACCTAAATAAGAGAGAATGGGAGACATTTCTTTATAGATGAGATCTGAATTTTCGTTAAGTGACAATGATTGAATGTAAGTAGGAAGTTGCAGACTTCGAAGTCAGTTAGAAGCAAGCTGTATTAAATCTAAGGTCTGCAGGGAACCCTCAATCCTCGATTTCAAAGGGTTCCGGGGCGGTTGTATAATTTGCCGAGATAATAGTCTTTCAGGGAACACAGTCGGTCACGGCGATATGAATAATAACATTCTTAAGCTTCGTTTTAATATTCTAAACTGACAAATACTGTGATAAAAGTGAAATTCGAAATGTTTCCAGTCGATGAAATCGAAATACAAAACTGGTCACAAAAAACAAAAATTTACCAAATCCTCACATAACCTAAAAAATTGAATTTATCACACGCTTTAATTTTACAACCCTCCTTCATTCCTTTCCCTTTCTTTTACACTTTTTTTACACCATTTCTCAAAGTCATAAAAATAAAATAAAAATGCAAATTTCGTCTTAAAATAAACCTTGTAAGAAGAAGCATGACTATTTTGGAATGCGTCACTTAAGCTACAAACCCCCGCGCTGATAATTTCACTCACCCGTTGCATAAATTTTCCCCTTTAACGTGCACGCGCTGGCGTCAGATCTTTGCATATTCATAGGCGTTATAACGGTCCACTGATTCGTTTTCGGATTATAACGCTCGACTGTATTCAAACGATTATGACCATCATAGCCGCCGATTGCGTAGATAAGACCGTTAAGTTCAGCGACGCTAACATAGCAGCGACGACAATGCATTGGTGCAATCTAAATGGGATAAACCAGTGTAAAAGTTAATAGAAAATAAATTTAAGTAATGTTTTGTAAAAATTAAATGTCTAGCAACAAGGTCAAGCGGTGGTGTGACCCAGATTTTCTATAATCTAAATAGTCTTAAATTAGTTTTTTGGATTGACTTTACTACTAACGGAGTTCGCGTTAAATAAAGATTGGAGGAGGGGTTGGTGTTGTTGTTGTTGTAGCGGCATACAATTTTGAATATATAATGTTGAGAATTGTTGCCGATTTGACAGTCCTTGGCCGGATAAAACTCCGCGTCAGTTCCGGTTACCGGTAGAAGCGACTGTCGTGGCAACGGATAGGGGTTCTTTTGTTGGGTCACGACGTTATCACAGAACCTTGCGCTCTTTACACCATATACAAATATAGAAAAGTAAAAGTATTTCTCTCGTTTATGACGTCATAAGTTAAAGTTTGACCTTTGTGTCAAAAAATATTTAAAAAGTAACGGTACAAAACTGTTATCTCTGTTGCTTTCATAAATTAATGTTTGACCTTTGTGTCAAAAAATATTTAAAAAGTAACGGTACAAAACTGTTATCTCTGTTGCTTTCATAAATTAAAGTTTGACCTTTGTGTCAAAAAATATTTAAAAAGTAACGGTACAGAACTGTTATAACCTTGGTGATACTTTCTGACCTTTGTGTCAAAAAATATTTAAAAAGTAACGGTACATAACTGTTATAATCTCTGTTGCTATCATTTTCACTGATCTGCTTTTATTAAAAAAAAACACTATTTTCAAGCTTTCATTCAAGTGCATTTGACTCACCTCCTTCCAATTCTTGCGCACCGCATCAAAGACACGACATGTATTGAAATATTCGACCCCATCATAACCACCAATCGAATAGATTTTATAACCGATAACAGCGGTGCCATGATAAGCACGTGGTCCGGCTGGATCTTCAGCCGGTATATTCACCCAACGATCAGCACGCGTGTCATAGGTTTCGATGCAACCCTTCGATGTGCCGCCACTCCAGCCGCCAATGGCAAAGATTACCTCATGCGGCAGACGTGGCATGGCTAATGGTGGTGTGGTGAGCTTTTTGGAAAATGGCATACGAAATGGCACATATAAATTAGAGCTGAACGGGAGGAAAGAGAGAGGAAGGATAGAGATAATTGGTAAATACCTCGCCCGATGATGGATTCATTATATCCAAATCATACATAAATTTAAATGTCTCAACAATCAATGGTTTCGCATCGTCACACTGCAGCACATACGGATGTTCCTTCACCTCGTCCATGAAACACTGTCCGGGAGAAAGCGATTAGCGCGGGTTTGTGTGAAGAACATATGTGTGTATGTGAGTTACATACCTTTGGTGTCATCAAACCCAAGCGTACACCCTGCATCAGTTGCGCCACATATTGTTTGCGATTTTCTGGGTCGTGATCGATCCATTTAATGCACAGCTTCCATACATGGTCCTCCTCGCGTGTATTGAGCTCATCGTCGCTAATTATGTCGTAGAAATCCTTTAAGCCCATTTCGAGTATGTCCTTATTTTTAGCGGCAACCTCAATGAAATAGCGCAGCAGATAGTTGCGCGCTTTCGCATACAAATCATCGAGAAAACGAAATCTGCCAAAGCATACACGCACACACATACATACGAGCAATGAGTAAAATGGTGTAAGCAAAGGAATGCGAATGACGTAGCGCGTTGACAGTGAATTGCGGCGATTGGTTGGTAAAAGCAAATGCAAACAAATTAGTTAATAATGAAATCTGTTCAATATTTGGTCTAATAGTAAGCAAGCACACAGGTGTAAATATACAACTATGTACACGGCTGTTATGTAAGTACATATGTAAGGCACCACTGTAATTAAAAGTATGTCAAGTGCTTTAAGTACCGATTACTTTTACTTTCAGTCAATGCGTGACATACAAACACACACATATACGTGAGAGTTCTCACACCCACCTGGCGAATCCCATTATGCTGACACAATTCTCGGCCGTCAACATCGTGGCAAGATGTTGTTTACACAGCGTCACCAATCCAATCATACCCACATAATCGGCCGATATGAGCAACTCATGTACGTTTTCCGTATTGATGGTGCACTTGCGCAGGTAGGCGTACTGTATTAACTGCTCCATAATGGCACCGCTCATGCCCGGTATGTGCACGGAACGATTCTCATCACTTTTCGATGGCGATATAGTGGAATTGAAACCGGTGAACTGTGCCCTTGGAAATGGAGGAGCGAAAAATGTAAATGTGCAATTAGAGCTGAGAAATTAGTGTACACAAGTTGTGTTAGTTTTGAAGAAAGAGTTACTTCCCGACCGATATTCATGGTCGTTAGATGAGGGCCGGGACATCCGTGAGTAACGAAAATTCACCATTCGAAACTCACCTAAAATACGAACTGCATGCACTCATAATGGCGCGATGCACATTGAACGATGCATCGGATACCGAAACCACGGCATCACAAAGTAAATTGTTGCGTCGCAATTCGTTGAGCGTGTTGAGCGCATGATCGCTCATGGTGGCGTTGAGTGAACGCTTTGGTGCGCTCAAAGTTAATGGATCGTCTGCATCGTCATCGTCCATTTCATGATCGATTTCGGGCATTACAACACCCTCATCGTGTATATGTTGATTATTATTGTTGTTGTTGTTGCCAAAAAAATTATCACGTGCGCGATTTAAAAGATTCGCCATTATTATTTTTACTATATTCCACTAAGGGCGCTAGCTAACGGACGCTTGACGTGTGAGCGGAACCAAGACAGGAAGGTGAAATACCGATTTGTACCGCCGCAAGTGATTTGTACGGAAACGTAATGGCAATGGATTAGCGGTACGCGCATGTGCAGTAAATGTGAGACTCAGCGAACTTTGGCGACGTAAGCTTTTTTGCGTAGCGCGTGATTGAGAGCGGAAGGAAACGCGCACGTCTTCGTGTAACGTTCAGCTCTAACTGTGTTTGTGCCTGCGGCGGTTGTACGGCAAATTTGTATTGATGTGTGGTAGCTCCCGTACTATTTCGGGGTGTTTATGCGTTGCATGCAGTGCAGTGCGTTGCAATGATTTATGAGCTTGAAATTTTGAAAAATATTCGCAATGACTTTCAAATAATCTTAAGATTTTTTTTTTGTACAAACTGTTTAGAAACTTTTATTTTGTCACTTTGTTTTTGTTTTCGTTTAACTTTTCTTCTTGTTCGTTCGCTACTCTGGTTGAATTAGGCCGATGATTTCTTTATTTAAATGGATTGGTGGAGTTCTCAAGTCGATTGCAGTTGAAATTTTAAAAAAGTTTAACTTCCGTTCAAGTTAAACGGATGCGTTATGGACTAAATTAGGCAATGTATTGAAAAAAATTAATAAATAATTCTCCGAAAGAAAGGAAAATATTGACGACAAAAACTAATCAAGTATATCTATACTAAATTGAAACAAAAAACTGAAAAGACTCGATGTGAAAGACAGGCATGTATGTTTTATAGGTTATGCAAAGTGAAATGGAATTTTTGAAAATTATGATTTTAATACATGACTAACAGGAAAATATGAAGAAGTTTCGCAAGTTGCTTTCGAGTGTCAAATTTTAAGTTAGATTCTGTAGTTCTTATTTTATATGATTTATAAATTATTATGTGTTTATTCATCGCTGATTACAACACTCTGTATTTCCAAAAGGTGCTATAGTATGTATAAATTTTAGTCTAAAACTTTTATGATCCATTAATTTAAAGTATTTATCTCTTATCTTCTATGGAGTTTGATTCGGTTTGCGTGAAAACACGCTTTCAGACATTTCCCAATATTAGAGTTATGTATAAGATCGAGGTATGATATTTTCGATGACACTGCTGTATGATATAAAAGGGTTTTCAATAAGAGCAATGAAATTCTTTATTCCTATGAAAGTACATCCCATGCAATTATGTATGGAACTCGATTTCTTTTGTATCGCCACCAAGGGCACGGTTGCATTAGTCCAGTCGCTGCACTTTTCGACGGTTTACAACCATAAATCGTCCGATTCTGCTGCAATATCACGTTCGATATTCGTACGAAGTTCATCAATCGTCGCTAGCTTTTTGGCATAGACCCTATACTTGGTGTAGTTCCACAGGAAATAGCCTAACGGCGGCAAATCGCACGACTGATGCGAAAAATTGACTGGACCATTTCGTGACGAAGCCATTCAACCGGAAATGAGACGATCATAAATTGGACGTAGCGCTCTAAAAGTTGAGTCCACTAACTCCGAATTTCGGTAGAAAATTTTAATAATTTCCTTGTTGGATCGTATATCTTTCCATGATGAAATGGCAAACTTTCTTCTTGACTGGCAGAGACACCGCTTACGCGGTTATAACCGAATCCACAACAGCGCGCCACGCATCTCTCCTTTTGGCAGTTTGGCGCCAATTGATAATACCAAGTGAAAACAGGTCCTTCTCCACCTGGTCCTTCCATGTTGTTGTTGTTGTTGTAGCGGCATAAAACATTCCCCAAATAATTTTGAGGAATGCTGCCGATTTGACAGTCCTTGGCCGGATAAAAATCCGGATCCATTCCGGTTACGTAGAACCGACTGTCGTGGGAACGGGTCCTTCCATCGGAGTGTAGGCCTCTCTCTTCTTCGGACAACATGACCTAGCCAGCGTAACCGCTGTCTTTTCATGCGCTGGACTATGTCTATGTCGTCGAATAACACACACAGCTCATTATTCTATTTTCTTCGGTTTTCGCCGTTGCCAATGTTTAAGGGGCCATAAAATGGCAAACCTTACTGAAGAGAAATGTCAAAAGAGCGAAAAACTACGGTGTTGTTTGCCGTCCTTATCGGTCTACTTTTGTAGCGTCCCTATGGAAAAACCCTTTAGATCCAATTATAAATCCAACTGTGGTCGAGATGAGAAAAATCACCAAATTATATTCATGTAAAAGTATAACTCTCAAAATGACCGCGTCACCTCTGAAGTACTTTCTTTATATAGGCTTTATACTACGAAGATTGTCTAAAGTCTTGTGGACCTTGAGGACTTATGCTTCAATAAGGGACAGCCGATTCCTGTTAGACATCCAGTAGTGGAAGCATTCCTCTCGGAGGTTGGTTTTGCATGCCATGATTTGATCGACAATGAATTGAAAAAGTTAGACTATGTTCTTAAGAATTCGAGTGTCAGTCTTAAAGAGTGAAATTATGTACATCAAAACATTAAAATAACTAAAAGAAAATTAATATGAAAACTGAGCACAACAGTTTTAATGGCAAACTCATTTGAATCCAACTGAATAATTTTACCGTTAAACAAAATTATTTATATGTAACCAAATAATATCCAGTACACTATTTATATGTAAACACTCATATACGTAACCGATTTTAGAATTTAATCTCTTTGAGGTTATGCGCAAACTCCACTTCAGCGTTCATTCGCCGTTATGTGCCACCAACGGAACATTTCATTGACTAAATAAAAGCGCCTAACATTGATGGACGCATACACAGTATTCATTAAACAACCGCTCCGTACAGTTTGAACGACGTTATAGTTAACGGTAATCGGTAGTAGCATTTTCGTTTTATTTTCAATATGCTACTCTGGCGTTTGGGTTTATTATTAGTACTCAGCATAATTGTTGTTTCCACAAATCAGTCTTGGCTAAAACCGGGCTGCCACAAAGTGGGTAACACACGCATAATATCCATACCCGAGTGTGTGGAGTTTCGTATTACCACCAACGCCTGTCGGGGTTTCTGCGAATCGTACGCTGTGCCATCGATACCGTTCAGTCAAGCGATACCGGGTATATTCAAGCCGGTCAAACCGGTCGTGTCGGTCGGTCAATGCTGTAACATAATGGCGGCGGAGGAAGTGAGTGTGACACAACTGTCAAAGTGGTTTTGAAGTGTAAAATAATGCCGTTTTTCAATTTCAGGTGCAAAAACGTGTACTTTGCATGGGCGGCATGCGTAATATAACGTTTAAATCGGCCGTTTCTTGTTCCTGTTATCATTGTAAGAAGAATTAGCGTGCTATCGAAGAAATTGAAGATATTTGGAGAAATTTTCGTGACACACCTGTGCTGCGAAAGTTTATTATGTGATCTTTAATACTATGCCTGATGAAACAGTTTTTAAAATGCTCTGAGTTGCGCCTCGTACATACCTATAAAATATATTTTTCAAATTTTGTCCATTATTATTGTTGCATCCAAAATATGTAGAAAATAAAACATTTAGAAAAGCATGAGTTCTTTGACCGTTTGGTTATTCGTCTTGAACTATGCTACAATTTTTTATAAATGCTGTGTCTTTAAATCCGGATTCTTTTTTAATATTAGCGAAATATTTTATGACATCATAGCAACAACAACATATCGAGTGATTGAACCGTTAGCTGAGAAAAGTGTTTCAACGTTTTTTTTTTTCAACGGGTATTCCCGCCATTAATAGCAGGCCTTGGTCTCAAATTACAGCTGAAATGGATTTTACTGATGTATTCTAATCCGTTGGGCTTCCTTGAGGTCTTTTTAGCGACTAGTAAGCTTTATTCGCAAGGTACCAGTGGATCCATATGCCTCGAGAATGAATGTTTGCTAACCCGCTTATGCTCTTAACTTACGAGTTCGCAGTGTGTCTGTTTTTGGGGTTTTCAAAGGAGAAGAACATGAAAGTTCCCCAATTAAGGCCGAATGGCTGGTTAGCCGTTACCTCGTACGACGAAAGTCGGACTCATGTCGGAGTTTAATCTGAAGGAGTTAGGATAGGATAAAAATAACTGGCCTTAGCGACAATTTTCGGAATGGATCCCACTTGGACAGCGTTGTGATGCCAAAAGACTCCTAGGTATGGATTGCCAAGATTATCCTTACTTAAGGAAGCGTTTGGAGCCTATCTCAAATTTTATGAGGGGTCGAATGTCAAATCCGGCAATTTCTCATGGTTCGCCTATGGCATGGCGAAATGTTCTAACCTCACTCTTGCGAACGCTGGACAGTGGAGCAGGAAATGACTTGGTGTTTCCTCTTCGCTTTCCTCCATAACAGTTTACGTCCGGCAGGATTCCCAATCTCATCGCATGTGTGTCTATTCCGCAGTGTGCGGAGCTTACTCCCACCATTGCGGCAAGTTTAACCTTTTTAAGTGCACGTAGTTTCGTTGACCCCTTGCGTTTCACTTTGTGCCAAACAGATAGGTTTTAGTTGTTAAACAGCGCTTACGAAGCTCGCGAGAGGTCCAGATACATTAGTAATTTTGGATCTGACTTATGTTTTGGATCATTGAACTTTTGTATGGCCCTATATTAGTATCATTACAATTTCAAGAAGCGTAACCGTCGCGTATTTGTGCGTTAATTTGAAGCTTTTACTAACCAAATACCATATTTAAAATAGATTTTAAAATTAATATAAATATAACAATTGCTTCTTTTTAACAAAAGTTCCATTGTGATTATTTTATTGAAATAAAAAAGTATAATAATAAATTTTTAGTAAACTTGAAGGCACTTAAATTCAGTATAACAAAATAACTGAGCGCGCCGAGTATACGCTCAAAACCAAATTGCTGTGATTACAGTTCACAATTTCGAAGCCGGTGCAGATCCTTGGCCTACCAATAATTTTTGCATTTCGAGCAATACTTCGCGCAGCACACACGTGAATGTATCCACATCGGTAGTATGATTGTTACGCCAACATGTGCATGCCAAAATCATATCATTCTCACGTGGATTATAACAGCAGGCATAACCATCGTCCACAGCCGGGCCGTAAGACATAAAACCCAAATTAGGTGTGGCCACTTGTGATGTCGACACGCGAAAGATTAAGCTCTTCACATAACCGGGTGACTTGAAGAATTCCGGCACTGGTTTCTTATTCTCAATGGCCATCAGTTTCAAGCCCAACAAATGCCGGTCAACACCTTTACCCTGCAACGCATTCGTTGTGTAAGCACGATGACTGTTAATAGCGGCACGCAACAGCTCGACACGTTTCTTATCATCGACGCATTCGTCCAGCATGGCTTTGGCAAACGCTACCGATTCGTTGGAGCACGAACGTATAGTCTCGGTGCGTCCATTTATGTAAATACGCAAATGTGCGGACTCATATTGCGCAGCGGGCACTTTATGTAGCCTAGAGTGTAATGAGAAGTGTGTACATGTTATAAATAGTATATTTGTGTAATTTAATGTAATATATATTTACTTGTAGTAGGCATATTGCAAGGCGATTTGTATGTAGCTGTCAGGGCTTAGTTTTTGCTGCTTCAGGAAACCTTTGCCGTAGTCTTGGAAATGCAAAACATTTACATGCAAATTCTCAGCCAATTCATTAACATTTTTCTTCGCTTTTTCAATATAACGGTTCAAAGTGTTGTTGCTTTTCAGCTTAAGCTTCGCGGCACATGGATAGTTATCACGGGCGCTGCCTTCATAGTGCTTATCATTGCATCTAGAAGAAGGGGAGAATATTACATGTTATTACTTTTTAAGATATTTTAACAAAAGTAGATTTTTTCGAAAAATTACCATTAGTTTATTTAAAAAAAAGGTAAAATTTTTTACGCAACTGTTTTAGATTTTAAATAAATCTGTTAAAAATGTTTTTTAAATCAAAAAAAATTGTATACGTACAAATTTTGCGATACATAATCAGTGATATTGGCAATTGGTTGCCCTTCAGCTGGTGAATGCTCATAACAAAAGCCACTTATACCATTGCGATTTAGTATCAACTGAAAAAAAAATGAAAATAAAAATTATTATTTCAAATTTAATGAAAAAAAGAAAAAATTATTAAAAAAAAAATAAAAATTTAATTATAAAAATAAAAATTTAATAAATTAAAATTAAAAATTTAATAAAAAAATAATAAAAATTAAAAAAAAAAAATTTAAATTATTATAAAACAACTCACTTGTATAGTTTTATCCATCCAACGATTGGCGCTATTTGCGTTAGATCCACCGCCATGTATTAGTTGGCCACTTAGCTCATTGAAAAACTGATCATCTTTAACGTCAAAACACTCATCCAGCGATACCGTAAATAAGGCACTTTGTATAGTTTTGACATGCTCCTTATTACCTTCGATTTTTATCAGTTCCTCATAAGCCTGCGCCCAATTATCACGATTATCCGTTGTTAATATGCCAAATTCGATGCCTTTTTTCTTTTCAGTGGCAATAATTTTTTTAATTTGCGCCAGCAACACATCGGTATGTAGTACCACGCCTTTATTGTTGTAGATTGGCAGTTTGTAAAACTGATAATTGAAATTGAAAAGAAAAATTAAAATTTAAATGTTTCAAAGTTCACTTTCATAAACTTACATGATTTTTATATAACACCACCACATGTGTCGACTTTGGATTGTATTCCAATGTGTCTTCTCCCTTTTGTGGTATACGGCAGGTACCGTAAACTTTGCTAAATTGCGAATTATCCAATTCATATTTACCCATCTTCACAATTGGCACTTGACCAGCATCAATAATTTGCTTGTAACGTGCCAAACTATATATCACTTTGACGGCATAATTTAAAAATTCATCTTCGTTTTCGAATTTTTGTCGTGGAAAAGACATGCCTGGACTGACGTAGACGGTGACTGGGTCACGATATTGTAGATAAGCTGTTTGCAACCAGCGGCGCGCTAACCAATTTGTTTCACATGCAGCGGCCTTCTCTAAGAGCGCTTGCAATTCAGCGCCTTCACCAGCTTGGAACTTTTTAATGGCTTCCTTCGTTTCGACCAACTCACAGGCGTTTAAAAGCGGTTCGACAGTTTTCAAGAACTTATCCAAAGTATCTTTCAGCGGAAATGCTGGATAACGTAGTAAATTTTGTTTCTGTGGACCATCAGTTGTGGCAATAAAACGTTTATCAAGCACATTTTGTTGAGCGGCAACGTTTGCGGTGGGTAAGCCTGCCTTCAACGACGTTTGTAGTGCGTTTTTGGTCTATATTTGGGGTAGTAAATAAAAATTGTTCAAAAACACAAAATTCAGTTTTCTGAGTTTACTTACCAAATTGAAGACGGCACGTCGTGTTACAAACTGCATTGCGTTACTTTGATCAGCGTTATTGTGTTGTTCAAAGTCTGTATAGCTTTGCAAGCTGAAAATAAATAATTTAAATTGCAAAATAATAAAAAGAAAACAATAATTATACATAAAACAATAACAATCAGTTGCAGTTTCTTTTGTATGTAATATATGTGTGTAAGTATTCAAATGTGTATTTACCTTTGCCCTTTGTGCATAATCACAGCTATATTATAAGATTATTGTGTTTAGATTAGCAAAACACTAAAATTAGTTAAAACAATTTTAATTCGTTTTAAGATAAGTAATGAAAGAGCTAACGCTTTTAATTAAACCAACGAACCACGTAGTCAAAATTTCGAAACTAGTTTATGACTGCAACTCAAACTGCTTCAAGTTGCTTTACCACTAGCAATACTTGTTGGCACACTGAGTATCAACAAGCAAACTTGTTAACATAACAATTTTTTATATTTGTTATTGCATTTTATCACCGATACTCCGGCTCTCGAAATGGTTTCACTTTTGTTATCATTAGCAAAGAAAAGAACACGTACATAAGGTGTTCCAGCAACTGTGTAAAAAATGCAACTGAACTTTTACCTTCACAAACGGACAACATTTTGCTATCAATTGTTTATTTTTTTTATTTTTTGTTATTGAACGGCGAACCAATCAACATTTGTACACTCTCTTAGCAACTTATTACAAAATATTTATCAATCAGCTGTTTGTATTATACCTGTTTTTAATTAATGCACTCCGCTTATGCTACACTTGCTGTTTAATCATTAGCTGAATTCGGTTGGTTTTGACTTACAGCAACGATTTATGCCAAATTTTTAATTTTTTTATATTCGTTTTCAATTTAGTCAATTTAAAATTTTTTTCTGTAATTTTCTCTGACTTATTTTCATTCTTTTTTTTTTTTTGAATGTTAGACACTTGTTGATATATAGGCGCGACATCTAGTGGTATTTCCATAATGAGTTGCCAAATTAGAGGTTTGCTGGTGTGTGCCTTAGCTAATAGTATTGTCAGAGAATGTAAAATATATTTTACATTCTCTGGTATTGTTTTGCCATTTGGTATGAAATATTGTGAGAATTTGAATATTAAGTTTAAAAATTTGATCAGATATCTTTAAATATATAACAAAATATACTAGCTGCGCTTAATATTTAAAATGCATAATATATAAAATTCATAGTGTTATAATAAATAGTTGCGCTTTTATGGGAATATATTTATATTTATATATTGCGAAAATAAATCGAAAATTAGTGTAGTCAACTACCGTTAATTTTATCAACTGCCGTTTTGCTTAGCGTCAAAGCGTGACAGTTCTGTTGACAGTTAAATTTTCACATTCGGCAGGATATTTACTTATTTCAGTTGACGAATCGCTATTTCCTTCTTCATTTATATATTATAATTAGTGAATTTAATTATACCATAACAATGTTGTGATAATATTGGAACACCCGTTTGAAATTATACAACTTTTAAGCCATCAAGGACTACTCACTGTGGCAGCAACTTGTTGAAAACTAAAGTAAGAGTTTCTTTAATTTTATTTTAAGAAATGCACCCAAGCTGTAGTTTGCCGCCATTTTATGCAATGCAGTAGAGTAGGAGAACGTATATATATGTATATTTAGATATTACACAATTTCAGTGCAAAAAGTAACAATAAGTAACCGAGTGTCTTTTTACCTTATGCTAATAGCTTTCATCTCCAGTTGAACGGAATTTTGTTATTTTTTCTTTTAAACGGTGTGTGCCACAAAATTTGCTTACCAAGGCGGTCTTAATCAATTTTTAGTAACACCTGGGTTCTTCAAACAGTAGCTAGTGACTAGTTGATAGGGCAGTCCGTTCTATGTAACCGAAACGGAACTGAACAAGTATTGTCAAACCGGCAGCTTTCCTCAAAATATTTGGTGAATATTTTATGCCGCTACAACAACTAAATATTGTTAATTAATGAAAAAAGACACGCATTCATTTCAAAGAATTTATTTATAATTATTTACATTTACCAACCATATTTCTAATATACATATATAATAATCTCTATTCATACCCTCAATTACAATTATTTTGTATTTTGTAAAAATGCTACAGAGGGATTTGCATATTAACTAAAATGCTTTACAAAAAGGCATTTGAGTATAAAAAATACACTTGTTTAATATGTTTTCGCTATATAACAATGAAGTTCTTTATAAATCACAATATTTGTAACCCAAATAAAACCACTACCTTAAAAATTGAAAACACTTTCAACACAGTGCGTGAACATTACTTTTTTTTAAATAAGTGAATGTGTAAAAGTATGTGTATGTAAATTCACACGTGTAAAATGAAATAGAAAAAAGAAGCATAATTAATAATATTACATGCTACATCCTACTACAAATCACAGCGCGAATATTGGTGACAAAAATTTGCCCACACAATTTGTTTACATTATATAGTTTTTTTTTTTTAAACATATTAAAAAGCACAAACGCACATACATACATATTTATAATAAAATGGAACTTCAAGTTTATTTGCATTTCGTGAATTTTCAAAACAATATAACGGCGATATGTATGCACGTATGTATGTAGCTAAATTCAACTAGCACGTAATTTTAATTTTTATAATTTATAAATACAATAGCTTGAATTTCAATGCAAAGAAGGCGTGTATAAAAATGAATAAATGTTTATAATATAGCTTATTTATATGGTTTTGGTTTATGCGCACCTCATGGAGGTGGTATTACTTAATATAAATTTTGTTATTTTTAATTTTTCAATTTGTGCAAATGCATTTAATCTTAAATAAATACATTTGTAGGCATACATATATGTACATATACATATATAATATATGCTACATTTGTATGCATGCATTGCTAATTATCACAGCTGATAACCAGTTTAAAGTCGACAAAATTTATCGAAATTAATTACTGTGTAAAAGCATTTGCATTACATTGGTACATGTAAAATTAAAATAAAATTAAGTAAAAAAAAAACAAATCGTGCTTTCTTTACATAAATACAAAATTACTAACTAAGACTATGAGGCGTTTTGGATAAAAAGCAATACTTTAACAATATAAAGGAGCCTTAAATGCGCCAAATAAACTAATAAACTACTATATACATATACAGTTATGTAGTGAATGAATAACCAAGGTACATTAAAATATAATGAACATAACCGTTAAAACCCGATGTGTGTTTATGTTTAATACGCGTTGAAATTATGCAAACTGTGTGCATACAGTTAGACTGTATATTTATGACTATTTGCTCGGCTATTGTTGCTATTGTTGTGTTGTTGTTGATCGATACTGTTGGCGCTGCTATTGTTAGTTGTCGTCTGTTTAACTGCTTGCTTAGCATCTATACTAAGCGCAGTATTCGCTTGTGTTTGTTTAATTGCAATATTATCGGCATTAATTGTAGACTGTAATGAAAAAATAATTCAAAAATAAATATAATTAATATATTTTATATATATTGCGGCTATTTAAATAAGGATTTATGATGAATATGTTGTTTTGATGTGATGTGATGTGATGAATGAGTTTTAATGGTAGAGTAAAGCTGTTCAGCATAAGTAACTGATCATAAATAGAATATAAGTAACTAATTAGAAACACGTATGTAAAAAATAAATATATATGTACGCACGTGTAGCTAACTAGTTTAAATTTGCTTACTTTTCAATGGAAAAATTTATGTAAATTTTTTTAAAACGCTTGTAATAAGCCAAGTGTGAGCGGGTGTTACTATTAAAAACATACTGTATAACTACAACAGGTTCAATAATCTCTTATTGTCTACAAAATGTTGTTGGGCAAGTCTACGCTTAGCTCAATCTCAATAAATATGTTAATTAATTTCAGCATCTTCCATTTCAATAAATCAAGAAAGTTAAAATCACGCTCAAAGAGTTTCATTCAAAACTCAAATTATTTGTTTGATGTTTGACGTAAGAATTAAGTTGTAAACAAAATTAAATAACAACACTTTAGTCAAGCTGTTATTGAGGCAGGTAATGTTGATGTTAATCGTTACGAAAAAAAATGGTGAAAACAACATTATTACGGCAATTGTGTGAATAAGTGTGAGACATATAATAAATATAAAATAATAAAAAAATAATAAAAATGTGTTTAAAAAAATTGTGCTAATTTATGGCTGATGACGAGCAGTTTTAAACACGTACATATATATATATATATATATATGCATTAACTCAGTTAAAATAAATTATATGAGTAATACAAATTTTGTGTGAAAACGTGAATTGCAAATCTCGTGCATTGCATGCTTACATACACTTTTGGAAAAAAAATAATTAAAAATAAAAATAGCGAACAAATGTTTTGTGGAATTCTTATTTAAAAGTTTCAACTAATTTGAGAAATATTAATAAAAAACGAGTATATATATATTTATATTATAAGAATTAACAAACAAATTTTTTTTTGCATTTATCTTTTTTAATATTTAAATTTCTATTTTTCTTTGCTATCAAAATCAAAAATCACAAAAATTATTTAATCATTTTCTCTTAATATTATTAATTTTTCTGTAATATGTATGTATATATGCACAAATATCACTTTACACCCAGACTGCTTGTCGCCAACATAAACAAAACACATGCAAACGCATATTTCCGACTAATTTCCGCACGTGGTTTGCCTTGATTAGCTAAAATGATCGATTTGCCATTGACATTGAGCTTAATTGCAGGCTAACTACACGGTGTAGACTCGTTAGAGGCTTAGAAGAAACAACTAAGAAATTTTTTTAAACAAAATTAAATGTCATAATTATTATGCAATTGAGAAGAAAAATAGTGTGTCAGGGTAAAATGCAAAAAAAAACTAATAATTTCTGGAAAAATTACAGTTTTTTTCTTAATTCTATAACGCTATTGTTGTAATATGACGTTTAGTTAGAAATAATAATTTATGATGCTTATGAACGAGTTGTATGCTTGATAAATATATATTTTTTTATTTTTTTCTCCAAAACTCACCTCATTCACTGTTGTCTCCACCTCAAATTCACCACTTTGTCTGCGCTCCACTGAGCAAGTGCATGTGGATGTGTTATGACTGCATAATGATGACAATGCCGATGAGTTACTCTCCACATCATCATCATCACCACTCTCAGAACCCGATAACGCCGGCTCCAATTCCAAAGCAAATGAACCCTGACGCTGTTGTGTTGCGGCCATTTCTTTGTATAACAAATCTACACCGGCTTCCATATCCATATCATCATGACGTGTGATTACATTATCCTCAAGCGTTTGCTGATTTTTTTCATGCTTATGCAGTAGCTTCATTTCACATGGCTTGTAGACATCATTGCAGTGCACATTGGTGACACCGCGTAGTATATTCACTTTACTGTATTTACCATCGGAAATGTTATTCATTTGCGGTAAATTCGACATGCGTAACGTGGCGCGTGTAACGGCATACAGTAGCAGTGCAATGCCCAGCAAGAGGCTACCCCAGTAACCGAGTATATCGAGGTAGGGCAGTATGTTGAGGTAGAAATTGAAGCGTGTGTCTAGTGATTCGGGCAGTTCGGGCATCATCTATTAAAGTATAAAATAAAAAACATTTTAGTTGTTGGTTATATTAAAAATATATTAAAAAAAACTTACAATATCGAACCACAGCATCGGCACGGTCAAGTGACTGAAACGGCTGACTTGTCTGAAGGTGCTCAAATCATCGAAATGCATGTTGATTTGTACTTTGGCGGAGATGGAGAGTGGCAAGCCGGATTCCTAGTGAAGTGAAAAATAAACGAAATTATTAATTAAAAGTTGTACAATACTATATTTGCTTAAACGCAAATACTAGTTACTAGTTTGTGGGCAATAAGTAATTCAATTTAATTGCCTCAATAGGCGTCTTATAATGACTTTGAAATGCTTTGATTTCATATATTATTCTTTTTTATTTGCACAAAATTTACATATTAATTGTCGGCGTACTGTGTTTCAATAATTTTTCAAACATTTTCAATACAAACAACAATTGTTTTTGAAAATTTAAATACAATAACAACTAGTTGCGCAGCAAAACGAAAAATAAACATCAATAGTACGCGTTTAAATGTTAACTTTCGCGCATCCTTGTTGCGCTGTTTAAATTGCAAACTTTTTTATTTGAAGAGGACGTCCTTAGTGACGCCTGCCAGCAGCGCACCAAATTCGCATTAGTGACAAAATTTCAATGGTGGCACACAACTTTTTATGACATTGACACAATTTTCAAAAAATGCAATGCGCAAATAACTGAGATTTTTTAGTGACACATATCAGTTTGTGTGCTACTATGTAGCGCTATTTATTACAGCTGCGTTTAACTATGTAACTATTTTGCTAGTTTTTTTTCATATGCTTGTGTACATGTGTGTATAATTTCAAAATTACATCAATAATATGATTGATTCGTTGTTGGCGTTCGTTTAGTAATTAAAAGTTTACATCATACACAGTTTATTATTTAATAGCATTTATGTATGTGTTTACTTGGTCTTATAATTGCTAGTATCGGGGACAGGTAATAAACTATTAAAGGTATAGTCAATGTATAATTGTAGGGAATAATTAAAAATTCTAAATTCTAGAACTAACAGAACTCTCACGAACTGGTTAAATCATGTAATAATTATCAGAATATTAATATGCAAACGATTCTTATCATATTAAAATAATTTTTTTTTAATTAATGTTTAATATTTTGTTAAAAAATACATTCAGCAATAAATTCTTTATTATTTACATGTCATAAATTTATAAAGTGCTGCCAAATTGCACAAAATTTTGGTAAATATTTGAAATTTTATATTATCGATTTTTCTGTAAAAATTTAGATTTCAATTTATAAGTTTCTTTATATTTAACTGAATACATTCTGTATTTTTTAGCTTTAAATTATTAAAACATTAATATTTTTGTACAAATTTAACAAAAAAAAATTGATCGGTGCACTCACAAAATTGCATACTTATCGATAATCGATAATAAGTGTCACACCAAGTTCATTAATAATTGTTTATTTTAAAATTCGAAATTATTGAAATATATAAAATTGTGTTGCTTATAACATTTTTTGGTAGTTTTATAATAAATAAATAAAGAATATCACGCCTGTGTTAAATTCTGTGGTTTATTTATGAAACAAATGTTGTGCGTGGGATAGTGGAAGTTTATTTATACTCTTTTTGCATAGGAGTGATCAAAGTTCTATAAAAGGAAGTAGTGAATGGTCTCGGAAAAAACTATGTAAAATTAAATTTACCGGTGTGGAATATATATGTATAACATATTATGAACAATGCATTTTTCTTTTATAGAGATTGTGACCAAATATTACCAAGTGAAACTTTTTTGTCATGAATTTGAAAGGTTATGTTCTTTTGTAGTCCCTCAACGGTCATGCTCGTTAAAGAATATATGTATGTAAGTAATGAAAAACGTTAATTAATTATAAAAATAAATCGCAGACGTTAAGCTTCTTAAAATCATAAGTAATTTTTCATTTAACACGTTTTATAGGCGGCAACAAGCATGTCATAAACTTATAAGATTTGCAAAACAAGTTTGAGACCAATTAAATTTTAGTTTTCTGTAAAATAGTAAGTGTTTAAAATGCAATCGTTGCTCAAAAGTGTCTATGTAAATAAATGTTTAACTATGCACTGATTGCCATGGTCAACGGCTTTAAATGCTATATGCTAGCGTTTAGTACGAAACTCTAGTAGCTGGGATTAAACTAACAGCTTTCTAAATAAAAAATAAACTTATTTTTCATGAAGAAAAAAAAAACAGTTCCGACAGCTAAAATATCCGATTTCCTGTTGATGCTTTTAATTTAATTATTGTGTGCATAGCAGCAGCTGATATGCTCTGTTGGCTAATAAAGTTGTAATGCCATAAATAAACAAGCGTGAAATGAGCATAAACATGTTTAAATATATTATGTTGTTAACACTATTTAATATATAATGTGTAAACAAGTTGAAATATCAGTTATTACTTTATATGTTTAACGAAAGTGGTAAACAGCAGAATTAGTGCACTATCTTTTTTCTAAACACACGGGGCGTTCCAACTACTATTTAGAGTAATTAAGTTCTCGAACAATGAGAATAATTAAAATAATTTAAAGATAGCTGCATATTAGCGCCGTTCACTTGTAGCTATGTATGTGCATGTGTGCATCAATTTAATTGGCAGTGTGACAGCTAACTAAACCACACTTTGATTTATGTGTTTACTTTAGATTTATTGAACGCTTTTATACATATGGGATAGTGTAAAAAACCCTTTTAACAATTCATTTATTTAATGCAATCGATAATATTATTTAATTAATTGCTGCATAAATGAGTGCAATTATTTTGTGTATGACGTCGTGCATTGTTGGATATTATATAATTCAGAACGTAGATGTAATAACGAGTAAGAAATTAGAAACAATTGAATGTGTTGTTGTTTTTTTCAATATTAGTAATTTTAATTTATAATGCAGAATAATTGAATTTTTCCATTTTTAAGTGTAATAAACTGCTTAATTGACATTTCTAGAATGCTCTTGCTGCTGCTATTGTTTATGAAAAAGTGACGCTAGGGCTGTGATGAAAAATATGTGAGAATATATAATTTTATAATTCACTTGTGTGTGTAAAATGGAAAATTTTGAAATTATTAACTATTAAATTAATATAATTTAAATTTTAAATTCAAAAAATATAATAAAAAATAACTGTTTTTAAATTGCCACAAACTCATTGCTAAATTCAACCATTAGCTACTTACCGGTTGTACAACAAATGCGGAGGAGTATTTCTGTTCATCTGGTTGCACGCCGGTAATGTTGTCAAGTAGACCAGCGTCACCATGCATAAAATGTGGATAACTTAGAGAGATGGGGAAGCCGTAATAGCAATCGGTCACGTCGATTAGACCTTGTGGTTGACATTTACCTGTTGCAAATGAAATGTAAAACGTGAACGTTACAACAATGCGTATAAAATGCAAATGTTAAGACATAAATAAATTAATTAAATTACAATGTAAATATATAACATAAAATAATAGAGGTTTAGACTAAGATTATATGCCTGCAGCCGGCAACGCCCAACTGCACAATGCATATAATGCACGATTAACTGTTACTAATTAATTAAATAAATTATTTGAAATTTGTAATAAATTTTACCACCATATAAGAGCATAACCACTTGAAATGACCTTGCACCAATGCTAAAACAACAATAGCAAATCTCAACACCATCAGTTGTCATGGCTAATTGCTTGATTATATTGCATTATTAACGCTCTTTATACGCTATTTAAACAAGCTGCCAGTAAAAACCGTTATTAGCACGCCCATCGCGTGTGGTAAATTCAAAAAGCTCATGCTTTATGCTTAGCTTCTGTGTGCGCGTAGTAAAAATATCAACAAAAAATAAAAAAACAAAATTGCACATAAACAACAAAAAGCAAAAACAAAATCAAAACAAAAGCGCGTCATATTCAGCGCACTTCAAAATACAAACGGAAAATTTCACGTGCTGACTTTTATAGTCACGACTTTAGTGTCACCGGCGCACACCTGACACGGTGTATAACTGAACGCGTTAAACATGCTACCAGCACGCCTGTCACATTGTATAAATTTATATGTAAGACAGTTAAGTGTTATTATTATTATTTTTTTTATATTTTTACTGCTTTATGGTGTACATAAAAACAAATGTGTGTAAATATGGTTTGTAATTGCGTGCCACGTCATAGTGTCCATATCTGTAATTTCGTTTGCTTTCCGCGTGAATTTTTTCCAACGGTATTTTTCCAATTACAATTTCATATGACGTAGGACACTTGCACCTAAGGTTTATTGAGCAAGTAATAGTGCTTTTATTTAATGTTTTTTATTTAGTTAATAACTATTTAAATGCGAATTTGCGTTTTGATTGCAGTTTTTTCCTTAGAATTTCTTTAGGTAATTATTTATTAAGCTGCAATTGTGGTTGTGAATACGTTTTCTTATTAATTAAAGTGTAAAAATCAAGTGAATACCTTGAAATGCATCAATCAGCACGTGTGTGACATGTATGGTATAATTTATAAAAATTATAAGAAATATTTTTTTTTTTATAAAAAAGAGCATATTGAAGTAGAAAACATAGGAAGAGTCTAAAAAGAATTATTAAAGTCTTTATTAATAAAGGAATGATTTTTATAACTTTAATAACTTTTTTTTTAATTCGAAAATAGTAATCTAAAATTATTAATTTACGAGTTAACTATATACTAAATATTAACAATTAAAAATAATTCAAGCACAAATTAAATTTTATTTTTTTATATTGTATGTATACTATTATTAAAAAATGGAATTTTTAGTGTAATATATTATATAATTATGCATGTGCAAGTGAATAAATATTAAAGAAAGATTTCAATCACTCATCAATCACGATTTTTAGCACTATTAGCTGTTGCATGGCAAATAATAACCTATATTTATGATCATCAGTGATAACAATTAAATAAAAAAAAAAAGTTATCGTATTTCGAGTTATTAAATTTGAAAATTGTGTTTAAATAAAAATAATTAAAAATTTGTAAAATTTCATTACACAAAACAGCTCAAAATTTCAAACAATTTAAATTAAAGTTGATAAAATTAAAAAAAAAATAACTAAATTAACGAAATATTGAAAAATTAATTAATTACATTTTTTTAATGTTTCTTAATACAAATAAAATAAATTTGGATTTAGAAAATCATCATGAACTATCAGCATGCAATTTTATGGAATTTAAATAAGAATTAAAATACATTGATTTATTTGTAATAAATAAAAATAAAAAAAAAATATTAAAAAATCGAAATGTGAATAATTAAACAAATTTATTTAGTTAAACATATTTGTAAATAAAAATTAAATAAAAATAAAATTTATTGAAAAAAAAAATTATTTCAATAAAATACATTAAATAATGGTCTTTAAAAAATTTATTAAAACAAATAAAAAATATTGAAAATAAATAAAAAGAAATAATTAAACAAATTTATTTAGTTAAACATATTTATTAATATAAATTAAATTTGACAAAAAAAAATTATTGAAAAAAATTATTTCAATAAAATACATTGAATAGTGATCTTTAAAAAATTAAATAAAACATATTACTAATAAAAAAAAAAATAAAAAATATTTAAAATAAATAAAAAGAAATAATTGAACAAATTTATTTAGTTTAACATGATTTTTATTATAAATTGTAATTTGAAATTGTAAAAAAATATTCTTATAGAAGGTTTATTTCAAAATTTTCAAAATCTCTGGAATGCACTGTGTACTAATACGTACATACACATGTATTTTTATATTGCACGTGATGGTGCCAGTAATATTTCCAAGTGCATACACCTCTTTATGGCCAACACATTACTGATTTTCCAACTACTTTTCCGCATGCAATTAGCTATTATCACCATAATGATATGGACTGTAGCGTACATTCCCCAGTTGTAGTGCTGACTCATTTCAATTGATATATGATTGCCACCATGCAATTGCAATTGTTTCTTAGAATTCTAATAACTACCATGTCATATCAAACGCAATTAAAGCAAGTAGGAATAATAAAAAACAACAACAACAACAAATATTACAAAAAGTACAAATCGCAATATTAACTAAATTACTTTATATTATTGCCTGGGCATATCAAATTGACAATGTGGTGTTTATTGCACGCGGAATGCACTCAACAATTAATTACCACAATTAAATATACCGGTGATTACTAGCTAACTATTGAACTTTCTTGTTTCTACGTAGAATTTAGCATCATTCGCACATTAAATTAACAACAGTTTCGCTGATGATGGACCTAGACTACAGAGGCACACGGATATGCATACATATAGACAGCAGTTAGAATTCAAATTCAATTCAAGTTCCTATTTTCATTAGCGTAAGCAATGAACTCGCTTGTGTATGCGTTAAAAGCGTCAATAAACTATTTTTAATTATCAATCTCACACTAGTTGAGCACATGTCGTCTTACATGCACAGTTATAATGGAACTGCGCACAAACGAGTTCGCCGCTTAAGTCTTTTGTATCTTACATATATAATTACTAATATGTACTTAGTATGTATGATTGATTGATGACACTAATGCCATATTAATCTTATCTAAAACATATAAACGCTTAATAGCCAACGCATGCGTACACGTGTTGGCGCACGTGACGCACACGCAAGTAGCATAAATATGTATATCGTAGGTATAAAAGCTTGTGAAACTTACTCTTTCTGCAGAAACACTTGTTCGCCTCATTGTTGACACCATTATCGAATGCATTCTCCTCAAAAACGTATTTGTAACCGGTAAGACTACCATACGTTTGTGGTTCACCACTGCGATACTAAAAAAAATATAAAAAAATTTAAATTTTTTTCCAAAAATAAATTTTACTTTACATTATAGTAAGATAACTTACCAAATTGATGGGCCTGCACATGCTTTTCCTGAAGAATTTAATACTATCATTGGGTTGTATGAAACTCCTGAATTTGGTGCCATCCGAAGCGAGTTCAATATTGCTGCAGTGTTCACCATCCCATTGTGGCAAGTTGGTTTTGCCACGATAAGTGGCATAGAGGCCAGATATGGCAGGATTTGTTGCGCCAGTGTAGAAAGTTTCATAGTCGGTGCTAAAGTCATACATCTGTGGCGTGTGAAAGAGATAGAGAGTTGTTGTGAGTTGTGTAAGCCAATTAGTTAAGTACATTTTTTATGAGCTCTATTAATTTGCAATATAAAAATTAATTTAATTGTTATGTAAAATTTAATTGTGCTGTTTTTTATTTGCGATAAAGGGTTATTGTATCAATTTTATTTGATTTTTATGTCATGCAAATCGTATTTTATAGTTCGAGTTTAGTAAATTTAAATGTTATGACAATTATTTGTTTTATATAAAATGTGGCAACATTTGTTATTAATAGATTTGTGATGAAGGAATGTGAAAATACGTGAATCTTAATTAAAACAATGCCTGCTCAAGTGTTGTTTTTTATATTTTCTCAACAAATATTGTTTTTAATTAATTTTATTTTAATTTTGTTGGTTATGTTGCGTTTTTATTTTATAATCATAAAAAATAATATAATTTATTTTATTTTCTAGCTTATATTCTTTAATTAATATTTTTTTAAATTTATTTATATTTAATTTTTTTTTAATTATAATCAGTTTAATATTTTTGAAATTAGTTTATTGTGCTAAAAACTTCTTTCAATAATTTAATTTTACTTTTTTACTAATTATTTATTTCGTTAATTTCATACTCTATTTTTATCGTTTATTGCATATATGTATATACAAAAATATAATATAAAAATTATATAATTTAATTTATGTTCTAGCTTATATATTTCATTTAATTTTTTTTAATTTAATTTTTATATATTTTTTATTTTTTTAAATTAATATTGTTTAATTTTTTTAATTATTATATTTTTTATTTTATTTTACTAAATTATTTAATTAATTTCATACTTTATTTTTATCATTATAAAAATGTACATATTTAAAAAAAAAAATAATTTAATTTTTTTTATTTTTTTTATATTTTTTAATAAATATTTTTTATATTTTATTCCTTTTATATAATTTTTTTATATTATTATTATTTTTTTTTTAATTTTAAATTTTTATTTTCTTTTTATTTATTTAATTTTATTATCTACTAGCTTACTAGTTTTCTTAATTTCAAAAGTCTATTTTTATTCGAGTATTGTTTTTAAATATTTTTTTGCCACTCACCCGATCAATAAGTCCCACTTTTTCGAAAGATATCCAATTCGAGAAGAATGTGTTGCCCAATGTAGTCAACGATGACTGATAACCAAACATAAATTCCTTAGCTGTCATACGTACAATTGGCAGTGATTTCGATGTTGCAAACAGTGTGCGTAAGCCCATGCGTAGGAATAGTGGCTTGTCAGCGGTTAAATGGGAAATTGCCTGAAAGAAATAAATGGAAATAATTCTATTTTAGAGAATTTTATAATTTTTGGAAATTTATATGTTTTACTACTTTTACGTAATACTAAATGTTATTTATGTATTATTATTTTAGAAAATTGTATTCACTATATTAGATAAAAAGAATAAATATTATATTAAATAAAAAGTTAAAAAACTTAGTTATTAAAAAAAATATATCTCATAAAAATGCACTTTTGAGTAAAAAAAATAATTTAAATTTTTTTTTCTTAATTTTTTTATGTATATTTGACAAAAAAAAATTTTTTGTTGAACATTTGTATTTTTTTAATTTTTTTCCATTAAAAAAATATATTTTTTTCTATTAAAATTAAACATTTTTCATATTGTTTTTAGGTATTTTAAAAAAACAAAATTATAATTTTGTTGAAATTTTTTTTCTAAATTTTGAAATTTTTTTTAAATTATTTTTAATTTTTTTTTAATTTTTGAAATATTATTTATTTATTTTTTTAATTGTTTTTATTAAAAAAAAATATTGTTTATTATAATATTCGCTTGTTATCAATTGGAATTAAAATCTATTAATTACCAGAAATAACGCTATATTATTTTGATATTCATCTTCCAAATTATTTCAATGCAACGGTTACCTCAATTATTTACTGCACGATCCTCGATTAGTCAAAGTTAAATGAAAACAATAATTATGCATTCATACATATATACAATTTGTAATTTTTTTTTTAAATCTCTAAACATATATAATAATAATTAATTGAACTCTCATTAATTGTATTCGCTTTACAACCATAATTCATAGCTTGTAATTTTCTACAAAAACAAATTGCCACACTAACGGTAATTATGCAAAAATTATGGCAAACAATTAGTAAACATTAATAGTTGGGCATTTGGGGCGGCTTTAATGACGAAAAAATCGTTACGAGAACAATCACACAATTAAAATGTAATTGTTATCGATTTTTCAATTAATCGATATAAGTTACGCTTACCATATGCGCATAAATTAGCACTTTTGTTGCTGTCAGCTTGTTATAAGTAAGCTGATTTTCACTTGTCATAAAAATACAAGAATTCTGAGTTATTAACTATTAGTGAATTAGTATTATTAACTGTTACGTAAGTGCAATTATTTTTTATTAATTTAATAAGACCGCTTACGGTGCTAGCGCGCTTCACTACAGTTGTGCATTTGTAATTTTAAAATTCATATTTTTTTATTTATTTTTTTTTTTATTTTGCAATATTGTTTTCTTTCTACTCATGTAAGTGTCAAAACGCTCATCATTAGCATACTAGTTGTGTTAAAGTTAAGAATTAAAATTGCACAAATTGCACAGACAGCATGTACCTATTTTATATTAACTACTAATTAGCTTGATTGCTGTAATTTGTTAAGTCATCACATCACTATAACTACTGTTAGCAAACAACTTGGTGTTTTACTGCAACAAAATCTTAAATAATTAAATTTATTTTTTGCTTTCAAAAACAACTTTTTTTAATTTTTCATCAAATTCCCGGCATGCTGTCTGAAATTTTATGAACTTGTTTTGATTTGTCAAATTTACTGTTGTGATTAACTGATGAGACGAGAAAACAATATAACGGAAGCAACAACAAATGTAACAAAGGTAAAGTAATACCAAAACAAAAAATACATACAAAAACAACAATCAAAACAAAATAACTGGACTGCGACGAAAAGATTCCTTAATAATGGTAACTTTCCATTTTTTAATGTAAACAAAGTTGTTATATGTTTTTATTTTTTAAATACTTGTATTTAATATAAATTTATGAATAATTTATTTTAAATCACGCTTTAAATATTTAACTGCTTTCATATATTTATGGCAGCAACTGCATTTGCATATGCACAAAATAAATACACGCTACTGCAACAACAACAAATAGTTGATTAAAGCATTAAAACCGCTTTGACAAATGCGTCAGCCATTTATGTACAGTTATTTGTTCTTTTGTACTCTTCTAGTTTAGCTAGACTTTGGCATCAGATTTGCATTTGATATTTGTCATTATTTTATATGAAAAAATAAAAAAAAAAATTAAGAAAATAAAAAAATCAAAATAAAATATTTATAAAAAAATTAAAAAAAATATATAAAAATTATAAAAATAAACAAAAAAATATTTAAAAAAAATTAAAGTAAATTAATTCTTAAACTCGTCGCATAAATTACTCAAAAATCTATTCTACAAAATATTAATTTATGGCGCATGCAAAAAAATGCGCGCACTTGTTTGGCCAAAAGCGTAAAAGAAAATAAACGAGTTCTTCGCTTAAGTCTTTTGTTTGGAGCGAGCCAACACACCCCTTGGCGAGTTGTAGAACTTGTATGCAAGTCGTTGTTCTAACAGCACTTGAATTTTGCTTGTTTATTTATGTTGATTAATTGAATGGCTATGTATGTATAAGTTAATATGTATGTATGTATGTATGTATGCCTGTATGTAAGTTGTTATGCGTATTTTGCCAAAAAAAAAATGTTGTTGTTATCGTGTTTATGAAAAATTTGCAGGAAATTGCCTAATATTTGTATACAATGTAGTTAATTATTAAAAATAATATTTACATTTGTATTAATCCCAACTATGTTCATGAGTTGGCAGTTTTTAATCAAACATAATTAGAAAATAAACAATTAATGGCGTTCAAAAAGGTCTTTCATTGATTGATATGACTTTAGCAAACAATTTATTTATTATTCTTTATCAAAATTATATTTAGATTTTATTTTTAATTTTTTATAATTAATAAAATGTGAATTAATACTTAAACTTACAAATTTTATTAAAATTTATTTTTTTATAAATAATAAAATGTGAATTAATAAAAAGCTGAACTATTATTATTTTTTATTTTTTATTTTATGTAATTTCATTTCATTTTTTATTTTATTTTAATTTATTTTATTTTATTTTATTTAAAAGAATTAATTCAATTTAATTTAATTTATTTTATTTTATTTTATTTTATTTTCTTTTATTTTATTTTTTTTTCATTTCATTTTATTTTATTTTATTTCATTTTTTATTCTTTTTATTTTATTTTATTTTATTTTATATTATTTTTTTATTTTATTTTATCTTATTTTATTTTTATTTTATTTTATTATTATTTTTATTTAATTTAATTTAATTTCATTTCATTTTTTTTTCATTTTATTTTCTTTTTTTTTTCTTTTATTTTATTTTATTTTTTTTCTTCTATTTTATTTTATTTTATTTTTATTTTTATTTTATGTTTATTTTTATTTTTATTTTTATTTTATTTTATTTTTTATTTTTATTTTATTTTATTTTACTTTATTTTATTTTAAGTTATTTTAATTTACTTTATTTTATTTAATTTAATTTTTTATTTTATTTTATTTCATTTTTCATTTCATTTCATTTAATTTTATTTTATTTTATTTTTTTATTTTATTTTCTTTATTTTAATTATTTTTTATTTTTATTTTATTCCATTTTATTTTATTTTATTTTATTTTATTTTATTTTATTTCATTTTATTTTATTTTATTTTTTTTTATTTTACTTTATTTTATTTAATTTAATTTTTATTTTATTTTATTTCATTTTTCATTTCATTTCATTTCATTTTATTTTATTTTATTTTATTTTTTTTATTTTATTTTATTTTCTTTATTTTATTTTATTTTTTTATTTTTATTTTATTCCATTTTATTTTATTTTATTTTATTTTATTTTATTTTATTTTATTTTATTTTATTTTATTTTATTTTATTTTATTTTATTTTATTTTATTTTATTTTATTTTATTTCATTTTATTTTATTTTATTTTAATAATTTTATATTAATTATTTTTCTATATTTCAAATTCATAATATACTCCCTCAATTTATTGTATAATTTAATATGTGTTATTAAGTTCATTATTTTTCAATTAATGAAATTCCCTATAATACGCTTTCCATGACGTCAAATGTGCACACAAACAATTCCGTCTTGTCTACGCTGAAGTATTATTCACAATCATCTATACGTACATACAGTAGCAACTACCAGATAAATGACATATGACAGCCCATATAAATGTTGTCACAGAAGGCATTAATCATACACACGTCTGTGTTGAAATAAATACAATTATTTTAGCTGATTCTTCGCTCTGCGACAACTTGCATGCAACTGTTTTTGCTAAATCACGTTAGCAAATAGCAATTGTATGTCTGTGCATCCATATATATACATATGTCTGTATGTGAGTAACAATTTGCTGCCGCATCAAGTTCAATTGTCGCTGAATTCCAGCCGGCTTAGTTGACATTTAGGCCAGTGACACATAGTGTGAGCTCTACTGTTTTTTTTTTTGTTTACATTAAGACATATTTAAAATTTATTGCATTTTTCATTTTTTTGTTTTGTTGCTTTGTCTTTAGCGGTACAATATTTGTAGAGGAAAATTTTCGCGTCCGGGGAAGTTTTGTGCTGTTTGTTTACATTTTTGCTCGCACAACAAATTGCAATAAGCAATTGCATGCATGTGTGTGTGTGTGTTCACAGTTATTGCGAATACAAGTTTGCAACGTTTATTGACCCAAGTTAGACTTTTTTGTGATTTTTTATTTTTATTTCACGCTTAAATTCGCTTTTAAAGGTAACGAACAATAACAATGTAAATCTAATCGTTTGTTTACATTTTCGCTCGTTAAGTTGAGGTCACATTTGTGGAATGACAGTATTCACTATGACGCATACAGGTGAGTTTAGAGTGGCAATATTTGCTGAGATTGCGACTTGTTTTGATGGAATAAAATGTATTAAACAAAAAATAATTATTAAAAATAAATATTATTATTATAAAATAAAATTTAATAAATTAAATTAATTATTTTTAACGCACAATTATCTTGCAAAAATTTTCCTATACGTTAATTTACTTGCTATTTTTATTACAAATGTTTCATAATTGCCACTTCCGCAACACTAAATCTGCATTTAATGAATACCCTTAAGGCAATACAAGTTATTTGTTTACATTTTGTCAGCATCTCGACTGAAATTTCAACTCATAAATTTTGTTAATACTTGTTAGTGAACTTATTATAAAGCAGTCGGAGACGGAGCAGACGGAGTGTTTGGTTTTTAGCGAGTTATTTATAAATGTTATAAACAAAAATAAATGATTACATACATATTTATTTTACATTAAATGGAAAAATATAAATTATATATTATTAAATATTAAGTATAAAGCACATTTAATTAAGAAAGCTAATTATAATAAAACTTATTTTTTATGTAAACTTCAGTCCATAAGCACTTACCAGCATTGCAATATTCAACATGACCACCTGATCATCTTCTTTACGCCCCTCAGACAAGTGTTCTTGCCACACCAATGGATGACTGGGTGTTGTAGACATTGTATTGTTGGCATTGAAAGTGATATTTTCGTGTGTCATGATTTCTCTGTAAAGAAATTTTTTAAAGGAAATATAGAATGACATTATATACAAAAAATTTATATTTATTTTAAAAATTGTATAATATTTTGTTGAATACTATTTCTTAGTTTAATTAAAATGCCAATTTCATGTTTTTTAAATTCTAAAATTTAACTTTTTAAATATATAACAATTTAAATTATCAAAATTTTTAAGTAGTGCTACATAAAATCAATTTTTTTATGTTTTTTTAATTTTAAGAAAATTATATTTATAAAAAATTCAGAACAAATTAAATTAAAATTCTCAAAATTTTTATGAACTAAACATAATGTAAATTATTATTATTTAAATTTTAAGAAAATCTTTTTTTTTTTGTAAATTTTGAAAAATCACTTTATCAAAAATATATCTGAAATAAATTATAAAAATTAATTTCTATTAAAGAAAATCAAAATTTTTAGTTTCATTTTAATTTCAACTTAATTTTTTTTTTAATAAAAAATTCAGCACAAATTCAATTCAAATTCACAAAATTTTTAAGCACTGTAAAACTAAAAATAATGTAAAATTTTATTATTTTTATTTTAAGAAAATTTCACTTTTTTTATTTTATAATTCCAAAATTTCACTTTATTTAAAAATGCAGAGATTCATATATTTCAAAGGTAAATTATACAATTTTTGTAATCACAATTCACCTTTCGCTTCAACAATCAACTTACTTGTAAACATATGGGCCAACTTGTTCCACATTCATTTTTTCGCGTCCCGCCAGAAAAGCCTCTGCGTTCGTTATATTAAAAAGATAAATCTTTATGTAAAGATCTACCGGTGGTTTAGCCCACAAATTAAAAATTTCGCCATCGTCAGCCATGGTGAGTTTCTACAAAAAAAAATGATTGAAATATTTAGAAAAATTTTAAAATATAATTAGTAATTAAAAATGTAATTAAAAATATAATAAAATATTAAAAATAAAATTAAAAATATAATAAATAATTAAAAAATATTAAAAATATAGTAAATAATTAAAAAAAAATTAAAAATATAATAAATAATTAAAAAATATTTAAAATATTATAAACAATTAAAAAAAAAATTTAAATATAATTGATAAATAAATAAAAAATAAATAATAATTAGAAAATAAATTAAAAATATAACTAATAATTGAATTAAAAAATTTTATTAATTAAATCGTATAAAATAATTCAAATTAAACTCACCCATTTGAAGATCAAGTCGTATGGCTGAAAGATTTTCACCAGCACAGCTGTTGTGATGGCCAACACGCCGAGGGCGAGTAATAAAAAGGCGCCTGTAATTAGAAAAAAAAATATAATTAAATATTTGATTTACACATAAGAGAAGCTGTTAATAAATTTACAATATTTATTAAACGTTTGTGTGCATAAAGTATGTTAATATAAGTAGCTAGAAAATTATCAATACATGTGACTGTAATTGAGTTTATTGTCACCGCTATAGCTAAATTGAATGCATTTTTTTTCTATAACAGTTGTTAGTTGACTAAACCAGTGCATAAATAATAAAATATATTAACATTTGCAAAAAAAAATATTTGATATACATTATTTGAAAAAAAAATATTTAAAGAATAAAAAATAAGTGCAAGGTTGCCATATTGTTTTTCCTTTTTGTTCAAGTGTTTTTATATTTATTTTAATAAATGTATAATTCATAATAATTTATACACGGTTTATATTTAATATAATAACATTATGATTTTTATTTTATATTTAAAAAAATATTAAAAAAATAAAAATTTTTTTTTTATTTTTTAAAATTATTAAATTTTGTGTAATAAATAATTAAATATTAAAAAAAAATATTATAAAAAATATATAAAATTATTAAATTTTGTTTGTATATTTTTGAAATTTAAAAGCAACCTCACGGCTTAATAATTATTTTTAATATTTTCTAATTTTTAATGTTAAAAATATTATATTTAATTTTAAATTAATCATAATATTTTTATAAAAATATTTATATTTATATTTAATTTTAAATTAATAATAATATTTTTCAATTAAATATTTTACCAAAAAATATATAAAATTACTATATTTTATTGTATTTTAAATTAAGTAATTCAAAAGCACCTTTCTGGCTTAATAATTATTTTTAGAATTTTTTTAATTTTATTTTAAAATTATTTAAAGTCACAAAAAGTATAAATTTTTACAAAAAATATATTATATTTAATATTTATTTTTACTTTGTAAAAATTCCAAAAACGTTTTAATCTCTAAATGAGAGCTTAAGCGACAATAAATTTACACATAAAATCTTTGCTGGTTATTGCCATTAAAAATTCCTGCCATAATAACGTTATTCCCCACAAAACTAGTTCAGAGTGAAAGAACAGATCAGAGAAAAAAACAACAACAATAAACACAACCAAATATGGCAAAAGAATTGTGACAATCTCGAGCTTATTGTATAAAAATAGCATATCAAGGGCAGTAGCAACGTAAAGATCATCACATAACTGTTGTATTTGACCGCCGGTGATGAGCACGTGATGGACAATCGAGCTGCTGCTGCTGCTGATTACTATATGTGAAACTACTTAACTATGTACATATGTGAAAGTAATTGTTAACAAGTGTGTACATGTTTGCACATAATTGGCAACTATGCAACAAGATGTAATCGCACTGCAAGTCATGTCATCGCATGCCACGCGGAAATTTTATTTATTTATTTTATTTATTTATTCATATGTATGCATGTTTTAAGGTAGCGCATCACTTCTGTGTTAACTCCAGAATCTATAGATATGCGAACTACGTTAGCCAAATGCTGCGGGCTAGGCCAGCGCATCGCCAGCTGATTAGCCTGTTGCAATGAAGTTAACAAACCATAACTTTTACTTTCGCACACACACACACATACTCATTTATATGTATGTATGTGACTAAAAGTGTAGAGTTGCAATCATTAAGTTGCCATAAAAAGAGGCAGAGTCATCAAGGGACTTAAACAAAGCACTAAATTGTAATTAAAAAACGCATTTATAGCTGTTTATCTGTATATGTGTTTTGAAAAACAGGTTTCACATCCCTGCCAAGAATATTCTGGATGACTGGCGCACGCAATTGAGGTTGGTCAAGGCAACACGTTAAAATTGCCGTCAAACAACGGCGGCGGTTAACACATTTGAACCGGTTACATGCCTTTGGCAAACGTATGCACGCAACTGCATGTGATTGTGTGTGTGTGTATTTTGCAAATAAAAAAAAAAATTTTAACACATTTGTTGCGCTTGGTCAGGGTTGCGACAATTGCAGATGTGCATCATGTGATAGCGAGTGTTTGCAAGCTGAGCAGAGCAGTTACAATTATATTTAGAAATTTCTTTTATATTTATATTTAAAAAGAAAACTTAACAAATTAACAAAAAAAAAATTAAAAATTGTAACCTACATAAAAAATATATAGTTATAATAATAAGGCATCATATGATGATCACATCAATATAAACTGTAAAAAAAAAAATTAAAAAATGCTCGAATTTTGTTTCAAGAGAATATTATAAAAAATAATATAAAATATATGCTCAGTCATTTTTTGAAAAAAAAAAATTATTAAATATGTTGAGAAATTTGCATTTAAAACATCATATGATGATCAATTGTACAAGTGATGTGATAATCAACTATTTTAGTATAAGGAAAAACAAAATATAAATGCATAAATGCGCTAAATTTTATTTAAAAAATCTATAAAAACTCATAAAAAATGAATTACACTAAATTTTAAACTAAATTACTGCTAACAAATATATTAAAATATGTCATGTGTTCTATAGCATCACATGATGTGATTAGAAGATTATGTTATATTGTAAAATTAAGTTTAATTTTATTATTAGGTCTACAACTTTGCTTCCGCCGTTTTCCAATAGATGTCTCTAGGGTCAAGCACTGGTCGATTAAATCGATTTATATCGAGCTTGGAAAATGCCACTTTTTGAGCCGAATTTTCGACATTTGCGGGAATGTCTCTAGGGTCAAGCACTGGTCGATTAAATCGATTATATCGTTTTATATCGATCTTGGACATTTGTGTCAACATTAACCCAACAAACTATTTGTAGAGATCTGTTTGCATCCCAAACTTATTCTCAACTGAAAATGTCACTTTTACAAATTTAATTTTTGAAATTCATAAAAAATCGGAAAAAAATACGCTATTGATTCAAATTTAAAACTAAATTACTGGTTTCAATTATGTTATGTATATTAACAAATGTATGCTATGAGTTATAAATCAGCATATGATGTCATCAGATCATCATGTTATATTGTTAAATTCAATTTAAAGTTAAAAATGCGCTAAATTTTATTTTTGAAATTATAAAAAATATTCAAAATAATATTTAGAATTTGTAAAATTTCCTTTCTGTTCCTGTCATGAGTAAGAAATCATATTATATGATGATCTGATGATCCTATGACTCAGCAAAAATTTCCAAACACACAAGAAAATGCGCTAATTTACAATATAAAAACAACAACAAAAAGTATATTTACTGATCAACAACTCGACTTTCACTTATTGTCCGTGGATCAGCGCCAGTTAATGGACTTTAAAATTCAAATAGTTTAAACTTAAATTCAAATAAAATTCAAACAAAATGCATAAATATTGATAGTTAAGTGTATAGACACATTTATGTGTTAATATGTTTGCATACAAACGCTTGAATAAAAAAAACGTAAACACACGTTGCGGTGTCTGCTTACAAGCACATAACTTATGTAGCTCTCTATTTGAAACAGTTCGCAAATTTAACTCAGTTGCCAATGGCATATGTTCAGTTACATACATACATACATACATATATGCCAACAATGACTTGCATGTGATTCACTTAGTAATCAACGCTTGAAGGAATGTGGCTGGACTTGTCATCGGCCACAGCATTCATGGCTCAAAGCGTTTGCGGCTAATGTGTGGGGATTTTTTTAGCGCAGCTCTTACATACATATATAAGAACCACAGCGCACTATCAAAGTCATAGATATGTTTTTAAATAGATCTGATTGTTTAAATATGTATGTATGTATATATGTAAGTATTTATACAAGCGCGCTTCTACATCACCTTGGCATACACACACACTTGCTACACAAATTTGTTTTTGTTTACATTTTTTTTTTGCTTCATGCGTTTTGAAGTAGTTTCAGGAAGATCAAATATGATGACGCTTAGCTTATTTAGGTGTACTGAGATGATGATGACACTACAAATGCGGTGGCGGTAACTGATTCAACCGCCCAAGTGCATAGATAGATACATACAAACACTTCGTGTACTTTATACCGACTTTCATATATTGATATATATAAATCTGTACGTGCTATATTACTAATTAGACACTTTATATGCGCGGCGAAGGTGTTGCCAACTCATGCATTTGATTTGTAATCTTTTCTTTTTTTAATTTTTTTTCTATATTTTTAGGTTAATCAGCTGTGTTCGTGCGATGTTGGGTTGTACAATAAAAATACCATTTTTTATGCTGCGTGAAAAGGCGTCAGTTGCTTTGGCGACACATTAGCTCTGCGCTAAGAATTTCCCACCGAATTTGTTAGTATGATTCAATTCTAAAAAGGTACGCATGCGCAGTTTGAGATTTATTGTTAAAGCATGTAGGAGGCACATAAATGTGTCACTTGATTTTGCAAAACTTCCCCATTTCTTCTGACATGCACTCATTTGCAAATTTCTTGCGTGATTTCTTTAAAACAACATGCAGAATTCTGCAAAGTCATTGCCGGTGATTTTGGTCACATCACATTTTCGCATGTCATCCAAAACAGCAGAAGTCGCTTGAAGTGGCTTTACAGTTTGAAGTTTCATTAAAAAAATGTTTATCTTATATTGATCAGCATACAAAAAAATATATAAATTATGCAAAAAATTAAAAAATTAAAATTTGGAAAAAAGTTAAAAAAAAATGTTATTGAGTAAAATAAACAATATAACTGAATATTAACATTTAATACTGTTTTTTTTAATTTAATAAAATAATAATCTTTTAAAATTGTTTATAATGTATATATTTTTTTTTTAATTAAAAATTTAAAATTAAATATAAATTTTAAATTTAAATTAAATATAAATTAAAATTAAATATAAATTTTAAATTTTTTCAGTGCAGCTTAAAAAAATAATTTTTAATAAAGTCAAATTAAAAAAATATAATTGATATTTTTAATTTATTAAAATAATAAATTTGTAAAATTGTATATAATTATATATATGTATGTATATATATTTAAAAAAAAAATAAAATTAAATATGAAAATTTAATATTTTTTCATTGCAGCTTAAAAGATATTTAAAAAAATTTCAAATTAAAAAAATATATAATTCTTATTTTTAATTTTTAATTTTTTTTTAAATATTTTATTTTTAACAAATTTTTAATTAAGTAAAATAAACGAAATACCACTGAATATTAAAATATAAGACATTTTCAATAAATTTTTACAATCAAATATAATAATTATGTAAGTCCATCTTCAAAAATTCGATTTTTAAAATAATAATATTAAAAGAATATTGAATTTATAATTTTAAATTTAAACTTATTTTGAAATATTGTTTTTATTAAAAATATTAAATTATTATTGTTAATTAAAAAAATAAAAAAATGGTATTTTTAAATTTTTCATAATTTTTTTTAATTTATTTTGATTTTTTTTCTAATCAAATTTTTTCATTATTCATTATTTTTTTTAACTTATTTTGAAATATTTTGTTGAATTAAAAACATGAAATTATTAGTGTTAATTAAAAAAATAAAAAAAAAATTTAATTCTGAATTTTTCATAATATTTTTTTTAAATTATTTCGATTTTTTTTATCAAATTTTTTCATTATACATTATTTTTTAACTTATTTTGAAATATTTTGTTGAATTAAAAATATTAAATTATTATTGTTAGTAAAAAAATATTTCATAAAAACGAAAATTGAAATTTTAAATTCTACATTTTTCATAATATTTGTTTTTTTTTTATTATGTCTAGATATTTCAAAAAATATGCTTTCTCAAAAAAGCAGTCTCGTTATAAATGATTAAATTTTACTGTGTTTTTTAAGTATCGATTTTATAATTAAATATTTTTTTTTTTAATTTTAATACATTTTTTAAATTATCAATCCATTTATAAATTATAAAACTTTGATCTGTTTTTATATAAATATTATTTTTTTATTTTTTGTCGATTTAAATATTTTTTTTTTATCAATTTAAATATTTTTTTAATTAAATATTTCAAAAAATTAATATGTAAGGTTGCCTTACATTTTTGTAGTTCCATTTCGTTTTAAATATGTTTAATATGAAATAAGCAGTCTCGTTATAAATGATTAAATTTTACTGTGTTTCTTTAAGTATCGTTTTTTTATTTAAATCTATTTTTTTTATTTAAATACATTTTTTAAATTATCAATCCCGTTATAAATTATAAAACTTTGATCTGTTTTTATATAAATAACTTTTTCTTATTTTTTGTCGATTTAAATAATTTTATTTTTTATTTTTTTCAATTCAAATATTTTTATAATTGAATAGTTTTTTATTCAAATAAAAATATTTAGTTAAAGATAGTGATTTTGACAATAACGAATGTGCTTAAATACACTCAATTGTCTCTGGAAGTCAAGTCATTTGAATTTTTCATAAAAATTGTCACGAAAGCACCTCTGTGTTATATTCTAATAAACAAATTGTATGCCACTTCATAATCCAAACAATTTGGTTTACTGTACGTGTAGGTGCCAAATTTTCCACCCTCGTGTGTTGAATTTCACAATTTCTGGAAATTTATTGTGTATAAAGAATTATGCAGAAAGTTTCCACAAACCTTTAAAAACTAATCGTGCTAGGCATATGAATATATGTAGATATAAGGCGTACATTGCTCACCGGCATTTCAGCACAACAAAAGAAGAAACCGGCAGGGCAGTAAACATGTGGTAAACAACATTAAAAAATACAAAAAAAAATACGAAAAATTTCGAAAAAAAACATCTCGCCCAAATAAGTCGTAAAACTGGCTGATTCGCAAATTTAGTGTTGTCTTTAGAGTTTTGGTCAGAAATATAAATGAAGCCAGCTGTAGGCGGTAGCTGTGCTACTTGATGCTACCTAACAGGCTGTCTGTCTGTATGTGCCATACAAGTGATTATTTATTACTCATTTTTCTTATAACAATTTGCTGCCGCCTCAAATTTATAGGAAATATATGAATGCATGCCCAAAGCGGCAATTAATTAAACACTTAAGTGCTTAAATGATAAATAAAAACAAATCTCGTACATTAATATACTATATGCATACATAAATGGCATATGTAAGTGTGAAAGCCTTTTTTAATAGTTGCCAGCTGGCGTGATTGACAATTGCCGTTCACACTATAGAATTTCTGACATATGTTACATTTTTCAATGCGTCACAAGGAAAATATTAATTAGTTTGTTTTGCTGTTTGGCAAATGTCAAAATAAAAGTATTTAATAATTTATGCAAGCCACACGCCACGGCAGTCGGTGCGTAGTAATTTCAATAATTTATTTGAAAAACTCGATATAGAAAACAAAAAAAAAAAACAACAACAACAAAATCGAAAACCATAATTGCCGGTAGTTGCAGGCTAATTTGCACGCCACTGTGCATGCCGCGCGCGCTTTTTGTACGAAGTCAGTCAGTCAGCTGGCGTCGTGTATTGTTTATTAAGTGAGCGCGCGGAAAAAATTTATTTGTATTGAAATAAGATATCTAAGGTGCAAAAAAATATGTGCGGGCGTGAAATTCTCACGCCAAACAAGTGCCGTTGTTTTATTTTATTTTATGCCATATCGGTTTTTTTGCCACCTGTGTGGTCTGATGAGTAAACGTTTTTATATGCAAACACTTGTCTATATGGACATAGCTATGTATGTACAAATTTGGCATTTCGTTTGAAATTGTCATAAATTAAATTCTGGGTAGCACCTTCTTTTGTTATTTTTATGTTTGTTGACCATTCAAACAAACATTTTTTACGTATTTAGGCAAGTATTAATAACAATGAATTGATTTAGAGAAATTCTGTATTTGTGTAGCACGTAAGAATGTTTACAAGCAATTAGAGGTACACGCGGAAGCTTAAAAAAGAGTGAACAATGTAAAAGAAAAATATTAAAATGTAAAAAAATGTGTATTTGTAATTTTTTTTTACATACAAAATAGTTTAGTTTATTTGAATAAAATATGTAAATTTTAATATTTTTTGATATTAAAATATTTTTATTTATTTCAATATATTTATTTTTCTTCATGTAAATATTTTAACTAAATTAAATATTTATTTTCTTTATCTTAATTTTTTATCAAGATAACAAAATTTCTAAATGCATGTATACATTGTTAGAATTAAGATACGGTAACACACACATAAATTTATCGATAAATCGATGATGTCGTTAAAGTTGTTGACATTTAATATGTAAATTTTGGTAAAAAATAATTTAATTTGTATGATAAAATACAATTTGTTGTCAAGCGAGCGATTATGAAATGCAAACAGATCGTCACATGTAACAGGACTAGACTATATGCATACATATATGATTTCGTAATAATTAGATAACTTTCACGGCATGAAAAGAGGGCACGCAATGAAAGCGCTACAATTATTCAGAAATATCTGCATAAAAGTGCCAATATATGTAGACTAACAATGCAAGGGACACACAACAATAAAATACAAAAATAAAAAAAGCGTAAAAAACGCAACAAAAATTACAAATTCAATAACAATTAATAAAGCGCTGGCAATTTATGCCACAAACATAAACACACAACCTGACTGTCTGCCTTTCACACGCACACACACACGCCACAAAATAGAGGAAAAAACGCGATATAATCAAATCAAATGAATTTGCATGATAATAAAAATGTGATAAGCAGTGACCGTTGTTCAAACAACAACAAAAAATATAAACGAAAAAACTAGACGCGCGCCTAACACTAGTCTCGTGTATGCGTTAATTAGCATGTGACCACTCCGCTAGTTTTCAGGTCCATTGCTGCTGCTGCTCAATTGCTTTGGCTTTGACTGTTTGAAAATTTTAAATTTTTTTTTGGCAAAACCCCATGTGTTGTGCAGACACATGGAACGCATTAGTTGATGTGGAAGACAAGCAGGTGCTGTTACCATTGTTTGATGATGCTTTTTCAATTTTTTTTTTTTATTTTTTTTCTAATATTTAGTATATAGTATTTATAAATTTTTAATGACTATTTTTAAGTGACGTTGTTTGGTGTATTCTTTTCTTTATTCATTTTAACAAATGGCGTTTTTTGATAACTTGTCTCTCATGAATATATTGAGTCAGCGAACGTTCGAGACTGCTACGAAAGCCAGTTTAACGTTAAATTAATTGATTTTTGCTCGCTTAGAACTGTATTAACGTTGAATCTGTTGATGGTGTTTTTAGGAATTTGCTTCGTTAATATATACAGAAATCTGATATTTGACGAAGCAAAAGCAGTTTGTGCTTTATAAATATGTATGATTTGCATGATAAATATGTGCGTATGTATTGATATGCAAATTAGTTAAATTTAGGAAATTGCCAATGTCATTCTGACTTTTCTATATGCAAAATATGATATGCCAATGCAAAGTGGACATTTTGCTAATCTGCAACCGGTTGAGGTTAAGTGGTATATGCTTGTATATATGTATGGTATATATATATATGTATGCATGTATATATATATATATTTATAAATATATATACATATGTAGATGTACCGAAAGCGGCAACGCTTTACAACAATTTTGTGACTCATTAGTAAACGTAATCGAGTGTATATCTTGTTTTAGCGCATTTATAAATTATTGTTTGTGAATGACTTGAAATTTTTGGTGGCTTGTTTAGAAAAAAAAATGGAAAATGAAAAATAAAAAAAATAAAAATAAAAAAAATTTAAATAATAATATATTGTATCAAATTAAAATTAAATTTAAAAAATATTGCATTTAATATTTTTAATTTTTGAAATATTAAAGCCTGTATTTTTCGACTTTTTAAATATTTTGAAATTTATTTTTGAAAATCATCATAATAAAACGAAAAAAAAAATAAAACGCTTTTGACGTCAAAAGTTTAACATTTAGCAACAAGTAGTAGTGTTCTATCGTTTCTTTTGTCTATTGAAATCGTGTTTTCTAAGCGTGTTTGTAATGTTCAAATAACTACTAACGTCACTGACCGCAGAATTTATGTAAATTTTTATAAAACTACAAATATATAAGCAGATATTTATGCATTGATAGCTGTTAATTTATTAAAATATGCATTTTCTACTCTAATTTGTTTACATAGTATTTAATGTAAACAATAATTTAAAAAAAGTGTTTAATAATAAAAATTAAATTAAAATTAATTATTATATATGCAATTATTATTATTTATTTGCATATACATATATTTTAAAAAAGTGGAAGGCTTTGAAAAAAAAATAAAATAATATTATCTACTGCTTCCAGTAAAGGAGCTGTAAAAATTAAATACAATATATTGTACACCCAGTACATTCGAAAAAAAAAACAAAAAATTTACTATTTTGCTTGCAACCTCCACATTCTTGCACTACACTATGTTGTTGAACTTTCCATTTCAAGCAGCTTTCTATTTTTAAAATACATTTCCTTAAATTCTCATACCACAAGCAAAGTAAACAAATCATGTTTGCCATAAAAATCTTATTAACAATTTAAATATTTAACCAATAAACAGACAGCTGATAATTGGCAAACTGTGTGTGTGTGTGGGTATGTGCAACAAATAAAGCAAAAAAATGCAATAAAGTAAATAGAAACAATTCTTTTCAAGCCAAAGCGCCCGTTGTTATTGCCACAACACCTTAAAAACGCTTTCTAATTTAAATACGCGCGATTAACTTGGACAAATATGTTGACTTTAGAACAGTTAGCAAGTGCTTATAAAGTTATAAATTAATATATTATATTATTAATGTGCCTTACACGGCTGTGACCGAATATTTGTGTACAAAAGCCAGCGCAAGCACGTTTCAATAAAATTAATGTATAGACCAACTATGTGCTTATTAATAATTATTTATAATGCGAAATATAAGTTTGGCCATGCAAATAATGCGATTAATAATATGCTTGTGTACAATTTAATTTGTCAATTGTTTGTTTACCAAATGAATTAACGTGTGCAAGCACTCCCGCACAGCTGACTGTTATCGATTATCGATATTTATTGTGCATAAAGTCGTTGCAGTTTGAAATTATTTGTAAAGAAATGAAATGAAATGCATGAAGTGCATTATTTTAAAAACAAATTTAACTTCATTTAATGATTTTGTAACAATTTCTGTTAATTTGTGCACAACTGTCAAGTTTTGTAGTGTAAATAACGCTAACATCAGCAGCATGTGTTTGTTTGCGAAGTAAATATATTTCTGAACGAAAAATGATATGCGCTAATATTACAAGAAAATTTGCGCAACTTTCAAAAGCTGTGAAAATACACAAACAAAATAAGAAGCGTAAATTGCGTTGCTGCTGTCATAATATAACATTTTATATACTTTATAATTTTACTAATTTTCTACGGCAAACTATACATACATATATTCTTACGAACAAATGCATAATAAAACTGTGTTGCATCAGTGCATGCATGTGTAATATTACAAATACAACAACAACAACTACAACTAGTTGCTGTGGCATTTGTAATCAAAATGATTATCACGCATGTTCGCCTGTGGTGTAGTAAATTGACGAGTTGCCCGCCGTCCATCAATGCCTGTAACATTTTTGTTGAATTCTCTTGTATAATAAATATATGTATGTACGCTACTTTTATTAGAAAAAGGTATACATTAGTGTCAAAAGTGTGCAATAAAACTTCTTCTTTTTTAACTTTCAACACATTTGCGGCCACAACATAGCGTCGGCGCAGAGTTTTATGCCTTTAACAATGCTGAAATGCTACAAAGGCGCGTAGTATACAGCGGTTATTGGGCAATTTCTCGCGGCAATTTGAAAGTCATTTGCTTTGCAATACAAATCAATAGTTGTATAAATGGAGGTGCATAGATCTGGGTTTTATATGTATGTATCTAAATATAGCTGGTAGGTTTGCTTTTAGTGTTGTTACTGTTTATGACAGATTTTTAACATGAATTAAGAATAATTAAAATTTTTTTTACACCAATTTTTCAAAGTATATAATATTCTTGTAACATGAATTTTGTATTATATGGTCTAATTCCTGTTAAATATCTGTTTAAGCTTAAATTTATTATTAAATTCTTCAAAATTGGTGAAATTCATTTGAAAAATCTGTCATAAAAAAATTTTTAGCTCAACCAAAAGAGTGTCTTCAATTGCAATTTTTGCACATATGTATTTTTTTTAATTATTCTCTTTCTCTTTTTTCATACATTTTTTGTGTTTTATTCTTCAGCAGAAACCAAATATTTCTACAGAAATCAATTAATGCTTTATTAGACAAATGCGCGCACGTGCTGTAGTTGCTGAATACGAATTTGGCATAAATTGAACGCTAATGCGAAACCGGCAAATAGCAGGACAAAAGCAATTTTGCACATGTCAAAAAAAAAAAAAACGAAACCAGAAACTTAAACAAAAACCAAAAGAAAAAATTGCTTAGCATACAGGATTCTTCTATTATGCAGCACAAAAATATTAATTATTGTCTCTACAAAATTTCACAGCGTATTAACTGAATTTTTAGAAAAAAACAACATCAGCAAACATCAATAAATTAATGCGAAATTTATGAAGATGAGCGCGCTAATAAAACGAGTTAACGTGTTTTTTTTTGTGGTTAAGTGTTAAAAATTTTAACTTAAAATACAGCTGTGCGCCAAAAGTAGACGGCCTTAAGTGTCCAAAAGAATAACGAAGGAAAAGTGCAAAGTCTGCTTTAAGTCAAAATGTGGGAAGCGTGAAAGTATGTTAATTAATAATGATAAGTATAGCAAATAAAACGAAATAAAATAATTTAAGAAATAAACAAAAATATTTAAAACAACAACAAAAAAGTTAAAACAAAATAAATATCTTACTAATAGTAAAAATCAATATCAACACAGTGATAGTAACAGCAAAACGGGAATTTGAATGAATCTGCAAAATTTTTGTATATAACTACATAATTACATACATAAATATATAATATTAGATTTAATACATAATAATAGTTTAAAGTGCTGCTAACCGGACACGAATACATGGCATTATATGATAAATAGTGAATATATATATATATGTACATATATAGCTAACCAACAGCATCATCGGCACTTAAGTGTACATCTGTTGAATAAACATGAACAGAAAACACATGCTTTGAGCTGCTGCTATTCAACTTGTGAACTTAAACTGCTCAAATGGTTTGTCATTAATTGGCACTAATATATGTATAACGCCAAACAACGGTAAAACAAATACTTATATAATAAAGCAAATGTTAATCATTAGATTAGACCGAAAAATGTTAAGGTTAGGAAGTCCGCTGTGTCGCCACAATCAGAAGCTTAAAATTTGCAAGAAATGCGCAATTAAAAGAAATCGAGAAATGTTCGAGAATTTTCGCATGGTTCATGGTTAATGTATGCTAATAAACAAATGCATATAAAAAAAAAATAATAATAATTTCGTTTATGCAAGTCAAAAGCGCGTCTAAAAATACAATAAAAATTTAGAAGCTATAAATTAATGAATATGAAAAGAAACAAAACTCATAAAAAGACAACTGCTTATGAATTTTCATAATATTTATATTTCATTTGAGTGCCAGTTATCATAACATGTTAACATTGGTTAGCGATTAGTGCTATTAGAAAAAAATATTTTAACTGCTGGCTCAAGAGTCAAAAAATATAAAAAAATTGAGTTTTTTGTTTATAAACAGCCACCAAGCGTGCAGCAAAGAAAAGCAAATAAAGCTTGAAAACATTGACATTGACCCAATTGTCAGCGTTGCATTGCTGGAACAGCAGTTTATTCATAGTCGCTGAAGGTCTACTTATATGGAGCACTCGAAAAAAAAATTAAAACAAAATACACATTGCATTAAAAGCAATTAATATTGTAAAGCAATAAATTAACTATAAAATTTTAGTGCGAGTTCATTGCACTCAACGAAAGCTACAAAGAGATATGTGCAGTGGTGAGCAGTGCAGTGTGTATATAGCAGTAGGCCTAAAATAAATGCATATTTGCAGTTGTATAAAGTTGCTACGACGACCTGTTTCTTTAAAAAACTATTTACTGACACTTATGTGCCTACAGTGTTGGACAAATTAATAGATATTTTATTTTTGACTAATATTAATGGCTGAATTTGAGGTTATGTTTGTAAAAAAAAATTGTAAAATTTCAATTTTAGAAAATTTGCTAGAAATTTTTATCAAAAATAATATTATATTGAAAGTATTTTATTACATTTTATAAAAATTACTGGCAAATTTTTAAACTTTTTTTCTAAATTTTTACAAATTTCAATTTTAAAAGATTTGTCTGGAAATTTTTATAAAAAAAAATATTTTCAGTATAATATTTTTTTTATTTTCAATATAATATTTTTCACTTTTAACAAAAAAATTCTAACATATGATTTTATCTCATTAATAACATATTCTAAAGCGTAATATAAAAAAAATTGACAGCCTAGTTTTTATTGTTAATTTAAGCTATAATACCTAAATCTTATCTCCATTCACCTGTCCACCACTGTATACACAATTATGCATGCCATTGCACGCGATTGTGTGTGGTGTATATGAATATCAAAGTCAAATACACCAACTGGCTGGCAAGAGTTCAGTGTGTATCCCTGAACTTGACCACGAAATAAGCTGGAGGACGGGTTGAAAAGCAATAAAATGGAAATAAAAACGAATGCTACGGACATATTGAAAATTAATAAATGGGTAAATCATAAGAGATTTAATATCTTTAGAAAATATGAAAAAAGTCGGAAAAAATTAAAAAAAAAATTTAAATAAAAATGAATGAATGAAAAAAAAAATTTAATAAAAAAAAATAAAAAAAAAAATATTAAAAAAATTAAAATAAAAATGAAAAGATATAAAAAAAAATATTAAAAAAGATTAAAATAAAAAAAATTTAAATTTAAATTTAAAAAATAATAATTAAAACTAAAAAATAAAAATTTGAAAAATGAAAATAAATGTATAGAAAAAGGAATATTTATAAAAAAATATTTAAATGAAAATTTTACGTTTGCTATATTATAAAACAATTATTTTATGCTTGAAAAAAAATTAAATAATATTTATAAAACTGAAAAAAAATAAAATAAATGCTGAATTTGTTAAGACGTGATATAACATATAAAAAAAATAATTGGAAATAAAAAAATATAAAAAATATAATAATAAAAAAAATATTTTCATTTTTCCACATGTTTTAAAACACATTTTGTACACACTTAACTCTTGTTTTTTTTCGCGCTCAAACATTGTTTTGTTTATATAAATATGTAATTTGAAAACGAAATTCACAAATATTTATATAACAAAATAAGCGTGTCTTTGCAGATTGGCATGCAGCAGCAGCAGCAGCAGCACTCAAAAAATAGAAATCTAAAATAAACCCCCCAAACCATATTAGCATATCAGACGCAGCCATACATAAATACATAATATTAAATACATAAATATGTATATATTTAATACAATTTACCACATTTATTTACACACATATGTACGTAACTTGTCGTTAACACTCAACGACCACTTAACAACTTGATTTTTTTTTCAAACTCGTTCAACCAAAAAACTCGCAAATTTTGGCCAACTTGAAGTCAATCAGCTGGTGCACCATGGCGTATGCTGGCTTGGTTAGTCAGTTAGTCGAACAATATGTTTTTTCGTTTGTTTGCTTGTGGCAACACTGTTTGCTTGCTTAATTCAAACGACGTCAAATTTCAAGTACGCGCGTGCATTAAAATATAAACAGCTTTTTCGAGTTAAATTCTTAAAAAGCGCAAGTGAATTGTGTGAAATATTTTAAGCGTAATTTTTTGTTTGGATTTTCTGCACAGTTCGCATTTTCAGTGCAACTACTACAACTAAACTACAACATTGTCAGTTGTTACAAGTTTGTGTGAGTACACTGACCGCGGTACGAGAAAAAAAAATTAAGAAAAGAAAAAAAAATAAAAGTAATAAAAAATGTAAGCAATAGATTTCAAAATGTTCTTGACTTTAGCAATGCCGTTTTGTAGATAAATTTGTCGCGCAGCGCTGTGCGCTTTAGCGGCGTTTCTTGTTTGAAGACAATCGTTTTTCGCGTAGTTATCTGCTGTTGCGTTTTACTTCGTTTAAATAATTTAAACTTGCATCGCCCGAGAAATGAAATTTCTTTCAACAAGTTATCTTGTTTATTTTCTTTACATTCATGTTAAGATTTGTCATTATATAATTTTTATAGTAGGAATAATTTAAAAAAAAATCATTTTAAATTTTATAAAAATATTTTTTTTTTCACACTACATATGTTTATTTTCTTTAACAATTAAAAAATAGATACATTTGCTTATTATTAATTTACTGAAAATTAAAGACAGCAGGCACCAAATATTTTTTTTTTTAATTTTTAATTTTTCATTTATTATTATCATCATATTATCATTCATCATCATTCATTATCATCATATTATCCAAATAAAAAAATAAATATTTATTTTATTTTTTACTATTATGTTTTAATTAATTTATTTTTTATTTAAAAATTAAGATGTTTTATTCAAATATTTAACTACATATTATTTTTGTTATTTTTTTTTTTTTCAAGTTAAAATATTATACTAAAACTTAAATTTTGATACACAATTTTTGTATGTATATAAATAAAAAAAAATAAATTTAAATTTTTTATCCAAATAAATGGAAATTTTTTTATAATAAAAAAAATTAAGATTTTTTATTCATATATTTAACTACATATTATTTTTGAAAATTTTTTTTTTTTTTAAGATAAAATATTATATTAAAATTTAAATTTTGATACACAATTTTTGGATGTCCAGTGATCTCCTTTTTGCACGGTTAACTGGGACTGTAAATTACTCGTGTAAAAAAAAAAACCGTGCAAAAAAAATCAAATTTTTATATAAAACTCACTATTGGGACCAATTTAAGAAAAAAATCGTGCAAAAAATAGAAAACGTGTAAAAAAGTCTAATTTTACATGAAATTCTATCTATTCGTACAGTGAGAATTTTCACTGTTGTTGTTGTTATAAACTTTTCTGGTATTATATGTATGTACATATTACTGTTAGAAGGAACAAACAACTATTCTGGGAATGGTAAAAAATAATACTTTTCAAAGTTCCGTCATTATTCGCTGTGTCTTTTTTTTTCTCATTTCTTCATACAGCTTCATTTATTTCCTTACGTATTGTAATTGTTGCAACCTTTTCACTGGCTTTCGAATCTAAGATTTGTATTTTTTAGTTTAAACCTAATTTAGAATTTATTAAATTCAGCAATGGATTTGTGACGTATTGACGGATAGAATTTTGATTTTATTGCAAAAAAGTATACAATTAAAATAAAGAATCCGTGTAAAAAAATAAAACCGTGTAAAAATGGTAACTGGGAAGTGTTCAAAAACACCGTGTAAAAAAAAACCGTGCAAAAAAAAACCGTGTAAAAAGGAGATCAACTGTATATAAATAAATAAAAAATTAATTGAAATTTTTTATCCAAATAAATGGAAATTTTTTTATAATAAAAAAAAATTAAGATTTTTTATACAAATATTTAACTACATATTATTTTTGTATTTTTTTTTTTCAAGATAAAATATTATATTAAAATTTAATATTATATTAAAATTGAAATTGGATGTATATAAATAAAAAAAAAAAAATAAATTGAAATTTTTTTTGTAATAAAAAATTTTTTTTTTATTTTAATTTTTTTTATTAAATAGTATTAAAAATAATTAATTTTATTTCCCACTTCATGTGATTTTAATTATTTAATTTATTTTAAATTGAAACGACACTAATTTTTTCAATTCAATTTATATTTATTTACATTTAATTGTTGTATTTCAAAACAAAAAACAAAAAAGTTTTAATTTTTTTTTAAGTTGTAATTTTATTATTTTTTTAAGATTTCATATGCAATTTTTTAAATGTTTGATTCACTTTTTTATAATTTGTTTTTATTTTTTAATAAAAAAAAAATATATATCAATTAATTTTTAAGTTAATTAAGTCATATTTTGATTAATTTTTTTTCAGACCTTTTGCACGGTTAACTGGGACTGTAAATTACTCGTGTAAAAAAAAAAACCGTGCAAAAAAAATCAAATTTTTATATAAAACTCACTATTGGGACCAATTTAAGAAAAAAATCGTGCAAAAAATAGAAAACGTGTAAAAAAGTCTAATTTTACATGAAATTCTATCTATTCGTACAGTGAGAATTTTCACTGTTGTTGTTGTTATAAACTTTTCTGGTATTATATGTATGTACATATTACTGTTAGAAGGAACAAACAACTATTCTGGGAATGGTAAAAAATAATACTTTTCAAAGTTCCGTCATTATTCGCTGTGTCTTTTTTTTTCTCATTTCTTCATACAGCTTCATTTATTTCCTTACGTATTGTAATTGTTGCAACCTTTTCACTGGCTTTCGAATCTAAGATTTGTATTTTTTAGTTTAAACCTAATTTAGAATTTATTAAATTCAGCAATGGATTTGTGACGTATTGACGGATAGAATTTTGATTTTATTGCAAAAAAGTATACAATTAAAATAAAGAATCCGTGTAAAAAAATAAAACCGTGTAAAAATGGTAACTGGGAAGTGTTCAAAAACACCGTGTAAAAAAAAACCGTGCAAAAAAAAACCGTGTAAAAAGGAGATCAACTGTATATAAATAAATAAAAAATTAATTGAAATTTTTTATCCAAATAAATGGAAATTTTTTTATAATAAAAAAAAATTAAGATTTTTTATACAAATATTTAACTACATATTATTTTTGTATTTTTTTTTTTCAAGATAAAATATTATATTAAAATTTAATATTATATTAAAATTGAAATTGGATGTATATAAATAAAAAAAAAAAAATAAATTGAAATTTTTTTTGTAATAAAAAATTTTTTTTTTATTTTAATTTTTTTTATTAAATAGTATTAAAAATAATTAATTTTATTTCCCACTTCATGTGATTTTAATTATTTAATTTATTTTAAATTGAAACGACACTAATTTTTTCAATTCAATTTATATTTATTTACATTTAATTGTTGTATTTCAAAACAAAAAACAAAAAAGTTTTAATTTTTTTTTAAGTTGTAATTTTATTATTTTTTTAAGATTTCATATGCAATTTTTTAAATGTTTGATTCACTTTTTTATAATTTGTTTTTATTTTTTAATAAAAAAAAAATATATATCAATTAATTTTTAAGTTAATTAAGTCATATTTTGATTAATTTTTTTTCAGACAAATGAAAAAAAATAATATAAAAAAATTAAAATTTATTTGAATTTAAAAAAATTAAAATTTATTTGAATTTAAAAAAATTTAAATTTATTTGAATTTAAAAAAATTAAAATTAATTTGAGCTTAAAAAAATTAAAATTTATTTGAATTTAAAAAAATTAAAATTTATTTGAATTTAAAAAAATTAAAATTTATTTGAATAATTTTTTATTTAAATCACTTTTTCTGATTACATTTTTTGGAAGATGAAAAATTACTATATTTTTGTGAATTTTCGATAAAAAATGTATTTTTTAAATATAGAATAGCAATATTTCATTTTTATGAAATAACTGAAAACTTTTTGCAAGAAAAAAAGAAAAAAATTGAACACGCCTTATACACTAGCACACAATTTTTTTAAATTCAAACTTCTCCCTTCAATCACCACCAAATTAACACTTTTCACACTTTCTCAACAATCCACAACACCATTTTCATTTTCATTTTTTATAAAATAAAAAAATCTAAATTCTCATTAACATTCAACTTACATTTTGGTGAACGCGCACGCTTATTGCTCTTGCGTTCGTAAAAGAACGAGCTGAGTATACCGGCAGGATTCATTTTGCGATTGGCTTTCAAACTTTTATTTTGTTGTTTTTCAGCGGTGCGCGACATGCTGCACGCTGTGTAAGGACCTGTCGTCGCTGTCGCTTGCATATTAGCAGTTAACTCTTGTTGCTGTTGCTCTTGCTGTTCTGTGTCTTGCACATTGACGGCGCTATAACGGCGTGAAAATATTTTGGCAAAATCTTTCATTTTCGCGCGTTTAATTTCTACTTTGCGTTTTACGGTTTTTGCGTTAAAAGCAAAGCACTAAAATTCGAATTTTTTGCTTTTTCAAAAAAATACCGTTATTTGCTTAGGCATCTAACAGCAATTAGCGTTAAGCTGTCAGCTGTGTTACAATTAACTGTTTTGTATTTTTGTTTGCTTTTTTGCGAAAAAAAATATTATTCAGCGCTTCTAGCTCTGTACGTAAAGTTCAAGCGCACTCAAACTGAATTGTTTATGTCACACTTTTTTGAAAATTTGTAATATTTTTGTTTTATAAATTTCACTTTTGCATAAATAAACAATTATCCTTGTTGCGGTTCTAACATGTTCTTAACGTTGTTTTTGCTTCTTTTTTTCTAAAAATTTAATTTTTAAATTTACTTTTGAAGACGTCACTATTTAAACTCAACGTTTACGATATGTTCTTGTTAGCGTTACGGAGAGCTCACTGGTTTAAAAGTTCGTCTACTCGCTTGCGCAGCTCACTTTTGAATGAAGTCGTTGTGGTGCATGACACGGCAGGTAAATAACGCTTTTGCTAGCCGCTGGCTGACGCCTCACTGACTGCCGCATTGGAAGCTGAGGCTGTAGCGCGTCTACCGCTTACGTTAACGTTTGCAATTTTTTTTGTCGCTGTTTGTTGTGTCGCTGTGATTCTCGTTTGCGCCCAGTCATCATCAGCGGCAGCAGCGTCGCTTATAGACCGGTAATCAGGTAATTCCGAGTCTGTTTGCTGCGCGCTGTTCTCAGCCGCTGTCCAATACAGCTTGACCACTGGTAGCGTAAGCAATTACGTCGCAATGTTGTTGTATTGATAAAATCAAGTCTCAATGAATTGAAGCTGAGCGCAAATTCTTGGCATATATGTAGTTAACAGCAGTTTAGACTGTAAACATAACTGCTAACAGCGCATTTACTCGTTAACAGTGACGTTTATGTTAATTAACAGCACATTTGTTTTTATGTTAACTTAACATTTTCTAAGCAAAATGCTGTTAAATTAACAGCAAACTGTAGGGCATGTTATTTAAGACTGTTAATTAACAGTAGCTGCGCTGTTAAAATGAAGATTAGAACATTTTTATATGAAATAACACCTTTTTTATAATTTTTGTTAAAAATTATAATTTTTTTATTAAAACAATGTAAATATTTTTTGTTTTTAACAAAAAAAAAATTGTTAAATGTTAAATAAAAAAAATATAACAATTATTTAATAAATTATATAAAAATATATTAAATAAATTCTGTCATATACATTAACATAATTCACTGTTATAATATCTTGTGATAAACTGTTAAACGCCACTCTATGTAATTAAGTCACTCACAGCTGATTGCGGCTGTCAATTTTGCGTTGTCATTGTACGACACGCGAATTAAATAAACAATAATAAAAATGCGTTTATAGCCATATGTACGTGTTGCAATGTCAAACTACTTGTGGCAGAAATTTAGTTAATTACTAATGTATAAGAAAAATTCCATAATTACGATTAAAAAGCACTTTTTGATGAATTTTTGCGAGTTTCGAGCACATAAGGAACATAAGGAAGTTGCAGCGAGGAAGTGACTTTGCAGAATTGTAACTATCAAGGATCACTTTTTTTTGAAACTATATAGATCTTCTTCTTATTAACTGTATAGATATATATTACAGACATTATTGACATATGTGACATTGTCAGAAATGTAAACAAATTTATTGACGTCTGCGTGTGTTTTACAATGACAATTGCAAATATTGTAAAATGATAGACATATTTCGCATGAAAATTCAAGTGATGAGTACTGTTTGCATTAACTTTTGCGAAATTATACTTAAATTACTAATTGAGGTATTTTAAGTGAATTTTAAAAATAGATTTTGTCACAATAACACACTATACAGACTACTTGTCAAGGTACATTTTAATAAGTTAAAAACAAATGATATGTGAAGTGGCAGTTAGAACATTAAGGAGTTTCCTCTATTAATTTCCATGTAAAATTGAAAAAATATCGATTTTTTTCGATAAACAGAGAGTATCGAATGTTGAGTCTGTACTGCCGAGTGTAAAAAAAAATGTGAATATTGTGGAAGTTATATCTAATATAATGGAGGGCGAAAGAGTGAGAAAATTTAAGGGGGGAAGGGGAGGTATAAGGTTTGTTTCGTCGAAAAAATACCTTTTTTCATGATTTTTTTAAGAAAAAATTATTGCTGTAGGTTTATTTTACTTAATATTATATGAAAGTACAACATTTGAAGGATACTTAAAAAAAGTTTTATCGAAAAATAGCGAGGAATACAGCATCGAGTACATTGACGTCGAGTTTTTTTATTAGTATTTTCTATATATGTGTAGAATATTTGTTCAAAATTTCAAAACGACCGATGCAGTAGTTTTTCCTGTAGGCTGGTCACCGACTTAAAAAATGACATATTTGGGAAAATCGATTCAAAGTTTTGTACACTCAGCGCAGGTAGCTGGAGGTATCGTTATTCAACCTGCTGTAACTTCGTTAGCTTTTCTCCGAATGACCTAAAACTTTAACACAATATTCTTGAGATGTTGATGGTTCAGAAAAAAAAAATTGTCAAACCTTAACCCCCCCCTCCCCTTAAATCTGTACTTTTTTTACTGTATCTCAAAAGGTTATTGAACGAATTTTGATTTTTTGGGGTAAAAAATGACAAAAAATAGCCATAAATTCTGACTTCATTCAAAGGCTTATTATATGTGTATTGAATTTATTACTTTTTAATTTTTATAGGTTTATATTTTCCATTAATATGTCCTAAAAAATACTTTTTTTTTGCATCAGATCAATGATTGATGAGTGATAAATAGAGCAGTTTGGCACCTCGCGTCGAAGGCAGCAGTTTTTCAAGACTTTAAGCGGCTATACCAGAGTGACACTTTCAAAGATTATTTTTCTTTGCTTATTCGATAGTTTATAGCTTTCAAAAATCGTATCTTGAATAGTTTTTGAAAAAGCAAACGCTCGCAGGTATAAACCGCTATAGTCGAAACTGTAAACGAGTGTTTCTAGAAACGACATTTTTCAAAATTTCTGACATCATAACTCAATGACAAATTGACCGATCGACTTGAAATTGAAACTGAGTATTCTTGAATATATTTACTATAGAATGGCCTACCTTTTTATTTTAATTTGTTGAAAATTGTCAATTTGGCATTAAAAAACCACTTATTTTTACTTAAAATTTTATTTTTGTTTCAACTACTCATTCGACAGGAATCAGCAGTTGGTGAACTTTTTTTTTGGCACCTCCGAAGATAATATTTTTGTCAAAAAATCTTTAAATATAGCTGAAAATATACCTTATCATATCCAAAAAACTTCAAACATTCGATCGAGTAGTTCTTAAAAAAAATTCCCTAATTGTTCCTGTGTTACAATGTCCCTGAAATAAATTAACTATTCAAAACCTAATCTAATGAACTACTTTTTAAGTTTGACTGCCACTGCACTCGGAGAACTATGTATAGCCAAGAAGAGCAACTAAATCTTCAAAGTCAACCTGTACTCTAGATTGGGAGATCGACAAATATCCTTGCTTTTAAAACTAATCCTTACATTGAATTAATTAAATATAGCATCTTTTTTTCTTCCTGAGATGTTACAGTTAGCGTCAGAGTAGCAGATGAAGACCTCCAAATGACAAAATTTGCACAAAATTGTACACTATAAAAGTTCTAGAATCGACAACGACAACTTCGATGTTCCCAGTGTACCCCCAGAAGACTGTCAGTAGCTGTTATTCAAGAGAACAAAACAATTAAGGTGTGTTCAAAAAATAACGGGAATTTTTTGTTTTGTTCAAAAGTCCAATTGTCAAAGTTTGATACGAGAAATTGCAGAAAAAGCCAAAAAAATATATATATATAAATGGAGTTGTGAGAAGTGTTTCAACGATTGACAGAAGCGCTGACATAATATTGAAGGAATGAATAAATAATTTTTCAAGAACACAAAACGGAAATTCCCGTTATTATATGAACACACCTCCTCTTTACTTTCATTCAGTTTCCCTATTTAAGGTATAAAAAAACGTGGCAGATAAGATTGAAACTATCGTAAGCGTTATTACTACAATATGTTAGAGATTAAGTGACAATATCAAAGTTAGCAACAGTCTGATTTATTCGTTGATCTTCTATTTTTGGATGATTGTATTTAATATTTTTTTTTTTGGTGAAACGCAATATTAGTTAGTATGAAAATTGATTTTTTTTTGGAGTTCGACAAACTGTAAGACAATAGAACACTATACGGAAATGCTAAGCAGACAAAGAAATCGATACATCAGAAGAATAGCGACCCTAGACTTATTCAGACTTCCAAAAAGCAAAAAAAAAAATATTAAAAAATTGCGACAACTTTTAGTCATAAAATTAAATTGTAGTCAAAGCTGATCTACAAGATTTTTCTATGGAGACAATATTCAACGTTTAGCGCTACTTTAAGTTTATAATAAATAACAAAAACAAGACAAAACCATATTTCAACATTTCACACACCTTTTTTCTGCGCTCATTCGCACCACACACACACTAAATTCACCTGAGTCATTGGGGTAAACCCCTTTAGGTATAAATGACACTTTGGTCCAAAAATGTCAATAACATATGTATGGATTTGCATTAATTTATGCATTTGACAAGCTTTCATTAGCTAGAATAAACAGTGAAACTTATGAGATAGAATAATAAAATTTATAAGTTAGAAATTGCGTGCATACTGAGATACATATGTTTGCTTGTATATTTGTATGTTTGTATGTAAACCTTAAATATTTGTTTATAAGCTTGTATTGAGTTTTCAATTGAAGCACAAAGTCCAAATTGGACAGCCGCCTAGTCGAGTCATTCAATCAACAAACGATTTGTGTCGTCATCCAATAGTAGCAACAGCTGGGTTACAAATTCACTACAAATATACAGATAAATCTATCTACAAGCACCTCTAGCGACAAATATACAAAAACCTGAGTCTGCAGCACATTTTTCGGATTTTTTTATGATTTTTTTTTAAACTTCTTTTGCTTACTCGCTTCAATGCTTACATTGATTTGGTCAGTTTCGTTAGTGAAATAGCTTCGAGAAGTTTCACTTGTAGTTGTTTCTTGTCTAGAATCCCTTGTGCCGCTGTTTGCCGTGCAATTTCAGTTTTATAGTTTCGGAAATGCTGCCAAACACTCAATACACACCTACATTCATGCGTAGTTTGATATTTGATATACGAGTATATAAATGCAGCAGCCACCATATCGGTCTACCAATAACCATAATTCGTCATTGATAGTTGCTGCCAAGCAGTTAATTGATATGGTAAATAAATAAATTTAGTTTTGTATTGATTTCGTATACGAGTTTTGGTGACGCGGTTTTTCAACTTTTGATATATTTTTTGAGTGCACACAATAGTGTTTCAGAAAATACTAGCATCTGTGAAGGCTGTGACGAAATTTTTTTATAGCAAAAACTATTAAATATAAAAGTTCTTTTAATTTCTCGAAATATTTTAGTGCAAATTGTGCGGAAGAATTCGTGCAAATATTGTGAAACAACTCTTGCTTTGGCACGGAGACATATTATTAGAAGAAATATCTTCCCTCAAAATTTCTTCAAAATATCCGAGAGACTTATGCAACTATAATTTCGGCAAAAAATTTGTTAGAAGTACTGAGGTTCTCATATTCGATATATACGGTCTTGAAAACTTATTGACCGATTTCGACGATTTTTAGAAGGGTGATGGCAGTCTTTAAATACAGTATTTCAGCGAAGTTCTGTTCCGATATCTTCACTAGTACTAACTTTATATATTCTAAAGTAAACTATTCATACCGACTTCAGAGTTCTGGTATATGGGAAGTAGACGTGGTTGTGAAGCGATTTAGACTATTTTCACAACATTTTCTCCATTTTTGGACTGTATAAGGTAGTACCTAAAAGAAACGACTCTAGAAAGTTTCCTTGATATAGCATTAGTAGTTTGCGAGATATGTACAAAAAAATTAGTAGGGGCGGGCTACGCCCACTTCCCCAAAAAAATTACATCCACATATGCCCCTTCATAGTGCGATCCTTTGTACCAAATTTTATTTCTATAGCTTTATTTATGGTTTAGTTATGGCACTGTATGTGTTTCCGGTTTTCGCAAATTTGTGGGCGTGGCTGTGGTCTGATTTTGCCCGTCTTCGAAAAATGTGTGGTGAGAGTAGTCAATGCCCTCTAATGTTTCTGAGTTCTCGAGATATATTCGAAATATGAATTTCGTAAATCAAATTAGTTCGATAAATACAACATACAATGTACTTAACTATCGCAATTTCATATTTGAATTCAACATTCAACACTTGAATTCAATTGAATTGATGTTCTAGACCTATTAGGAAAGTGTTCTAATACTTTGAAGTGTGTGTCATACGATATATGTACATATTCATCCTTCTTGTAATTATGGGAATATGAATAAAGCATTCCCATGAATTCTTCTTTCCGTTCGAAAGTAAAAATCGCATCATCAAAACTTATATACGAATTTCGGCATTCTGTCACGTTTTGGTGCCATAAATGGCAATTCATTTTTGTGAATTTATAAAGCCAATTATGCGACTGTTTTATCATAAAAACAAGCAATTTATCTAATATCCGTGACATGTTAAATATCATCTACATAAATTATCCATATAACATTTTTCTAGTTGGCCCGATTTAAGTTCACGGAAAAAGATGCTTGGTATATTTAAAGGAATAATGTATAAAAACAACTTGAACGGACGTTCCTGGGAATTATGTTATTATTCCCAAATGCATGCATTTTCTGCTTAGCAAAGAGCTTTCACTTTAATATATCAGTATTTTCCATCAAAACCTTCAACTGTGTTTTGCTAATAGACCTTGGGAATGGTTTTATGGCTGTTTCTCACAAGAAGAGGAATACACAATAAGAACAGTCCTTTGTGAAGTCAGAAAAACTCTAATTAGATATTTAGACTCGATAAAGTGCCGTGTACCTACTACAAATCTGCATAGCTTGTTTACTTTTAAAGCTGCTATTTCACGAGAATGTTGAAAAAAGTGAGAACCAAGGAATTTTAGTCTCACTCACGTCTATATTCTATAAGGAAGTGTTGAACTGATTCTAACACGCCTTCTTCCAGTCAAATTTTGCACCTAGCATCTAATACAATTTTTAATGGAATTGCGACTTATACAACTAAGAAATTATTACAGCGAGTGAAGACCATCCCTAGATATATTACGATTTTCCTTAGGAAGAGGAGGATCTTGCGACTGCCGAACGCTTACCCAGCTCAGCTGGATCACAACTGTTCAGAAGGAAATCACTACTGCAATTAAGATTGACGCGGCTAGCCTTGCCAGCTCATTAACCTTATCATTTCCCGGGATACCGATGTGGCCAGGCACCCAAATTAGTCTAATTGTGAAGATATAATCGATTGAAAGTGAGGGCCGATGTTTTTTTACAATAAGGCTGATTAATCCGTTAATGTAACTCTGCATAACCAAAGAACCCGAGTGGTCTCGAAAAGGCTAGAAACTGCACTATTACAACTAATACCATTAAATTATTTCGCAGTTACCCAATCCATTATCATCCATCGCATTAAATCAAACTGTTTCAATAAGAATCGGCTCTATGAAACCCGGTAAGCAATTACTCTTATATTCAATAAAGAATTTGAGGTATTTCTAGGATGGACAAGTAGACATTTTTTTTTTTATATAAACCCAAACGATTACCCACCTTCGGCCCAACCGACGCGTGGGGCGCAATTCGCAAACGAGCGGAATTTGCCGAGTCATAAAAGGCAAGATTTTTTAAGCGTCGAGATCTCAAACTGCTCAGCTACAGAAAGAAAAATTTCAACAGCTAAGATTTAAAATTTACAAAAACAAAAGGTTAAAAAATTTTAATGTTACTTATTAAACGAAGACCAAATAGTTTTTTTAATGCTAAAGATCGAATCAGACAGGTCAAATGTGCTGGAATGAGAATTAAGACAATAACATATTTGGCGGAATGGTTCGTTTAACTCAAAATTTGTTTTCGAAGATTTTAAAAGTAATGGTCCAAACTGCCTAGATGAACGAAATGGGACATTAAACTTGATATCAGACAAAAGGAACTTTTTCTAATAATTGTTACTCCTAGTTCGATTATTTAGATCGATCTTAAACTCTAATATAATATAAATTCTAATAATAATTCTATTGACCCATCAAAAACATACATCCATATATTTTCGACGAAACATCTGTCAAGCTGTCATTCTTATTTGATGTTTTGGAACTTAAAAGTTACGCCGATGATATTGATATCATCGGAAGCAACAACCGCGCCGTTTGTTCTGCTTTTTCCCGCATGGATAAGGAGGCGAAGCGAATGGGTCTGGAGGTGAATGAGGACAAGACGAAATATCTCCTGTCATCAAACAAACAGTCGGCGCATTCGCGTCTTGGCTCCCACGTCACTGTTGACAGTCATAACTTCGAGGTCGTAGATAATTTCGTATACCTGGGAACCAGCATCAACAACACGAACAATGTCAGCCTCGAAATCCAGCGCAGAATAACTCTTGCCAACAGGTGCTACTTTGGACTGAGTAGGCAATTGAACAGTAAAGTCCTCTCTCGACGAACCAAAATCAAGCTCTACAAGTCGCTTATCATTCCCGTCCTGCTTTACGGTGCAGAAGCTTGGACGATGTCAACATCAGATGAGACGACACTAGGAGTTTTCGAGAGGAAAATTTTGCGCAAGATTTATGGTCCTCAGAACATTGGCAACGGCGAATACCGCAGACGATGGAACGATGAGCTGTACGAGTTATACGACGACATTGACATAGTTCAGCGAATAAAAAGACAGCGGCTACGCTGGCTAGGTCATGTTGTCCGAATGGACGAAAACACTCCAGCCCTGAAAGTGTTCGATGCAGTACCCGCCGGAGGAAGCCGAGGAAGGGGAAGGCCTCCACTCCGTTGGAGGGACCAGGTGGAGAGCGACCTGGTTACACTTGGGATCTCCAACTGGCGCCGAACTGCGAAGGAGAGAGACAGGTGGCGCACTATCGTCGATTCGGCTATAACCGGCTAAACGGTTGCAACGCCAATCACATACATACTACATAATGATATGTGTAGTTCAAATATCAAAAATTATATATCAACCAAACCTATGTATTTTACAAAGAGAGTTGATAAATTAGGGCTATAAAATCAGCTTGGAACTATGAAGTCAGTCGCGAAATTACATTACTCGAAATTAAAAAAAAAAAAATAACAAATTTGAATTCTACAAAATCTCAATAAGTAATCAATAAGCTTGTAAAATTAGTTAATCATTACGAAATTCATTTTAGACATAAATTAAGCAGAACTTGAAAAAAACAAAACAAAAGCAACAATGAAATAATTGTTTAGATTTTTTACAAAAAAAATGTGCGCAAATTTTTGTATTTGTTGTGAAATTTCATAAAATTGCTTGTCATCATGTATATGTATATACTTCAGACTGGCGAAATACAATTGAAAACCATTGGCGCCATATCTTATATCAAAACATTCTTGGAGTAAATAAAAAAGTAAACAAAAATAATAGTTAAATCATGGCAGATGAGACGTTAAACTAATTCTAATGAAGGCGGAACAAAATTTGTTTAATATTTCTTTAATTCTATATATTCTTAATTCTCTTTTTTCTCTAGTATTTTTTTCTCGTTCTTGACACATATTTTGAAATATATTAACAAAATATTGTAAATAACTTCTCGTTAACATATTGTTACCAATTATGTTTTTTTATTGTTATACGAAATCTAAAATGTAAGCATTACTCAGCGAAATTTTTTGAACTCTTCCCGTTTATTGCCTCACAACTGGTTCTAAATTGATTTGTCTCTACGCTGCTTGCATATGCCAAATTTTTTGTTGTTTTCAGTAGCAAATTATACTTTTGAATCCGCATTTTCAGCTTTTGTTTTAAATAGAACTGCTATTTTTCAGCGGCACATTTCTGCTTTCATTTTCAGCCTTATTAAATTTCTTAGTAACCTGGGAATTTCGTTGAAATTTTGTATATTAAAATTAATTTTTTCGAATTCAAATTCCGATTTTATGTTCAAAACTTGTTTCAAATGTACCTTGGCTATGTGTAGTATCTGCCTAAGAGCGAAATTTAATTAGTATAACAAGTATGACATACATTTTCAAGGTCTATGCTTGGCCTTTGTCAAGTTCAATGTTCGCACTAAAAATTTTAAAAATTATTATAAAAAAAAATGTTTCTACAACTTTGCTTCTGCCGTTTTCCAATAGATGTCTCTAGGGTCAATCACTGGTCGATTAAATCGTTTTATATCGATCTTGGACATTTGTGTCAACATTAACCCAACAAAATATTTGTAGAGATCTGTTTGTATCCCAAACTGAAAATGTCACCTTTTGAGCCGAATTCTCGACATTTGCGGGAAATTCTGCTTTTCTTTTTTAATTCCAAGAAAAGTGCGGCTGAGGCTCATCGAATGCTTTCGGATACGTACAGTGAGGCAGTCCTAAGTGAAAGAACATGTCACGAATGGTTTCAACGTTTTAAGAATGGTGATTATGAAGTCGAAGACCGGCATGGTGGTGGAAGGTGAGAAGATTTTCGAAGATGCTGAATTGGTTGCTAAAGCCAAGTGAACCCATCACAGGAGATCGATACCGAACGTAATTGATGCGTTTGGGCCGAGCACTAAAAGAAAAACGGCCACAGTACGAGGAAAGACACGATAAAGTCATTCTCCAGCATGACAATGCTCGGCCTCACGTCGCAAAGGTGGTCAAAAATCATTTGGAGACGCTGAAATGGGAGATCTCACCCCACCCGCCGTATTCTCCAGACGTTGCTCCATCTGATTACCACTTGTTCCGATCGATGGCACACGGACTAGCTAACGAGCACTTCAGTTCTTATGAAGAAGTCAAAAATTGGATTGATACTTGGATCGACACGAAAGATGAGGAGTTCTTCCGTCACGGAATACGCATGCTGCCAGAAAGATGGTCAAAAGTAGTAGCTAGCGACGGCCAATATTTTGAATAACATTTTTGTAACCGTTTTTATACAATAAAGTCTTAAATTACCAAAAAAAAAACGACGGAAGACCCAAAATTCAAATAGACCTACAAATTCAATTTTGAAATTTCTTAATTATTTTTGAAATCGAAATAATTAAATCGGTTTGATTTATTTGTAAAATATAGTTGAGAGTGAGGTTATGGGTATCTATCTGTATAAATGCTTATAAATCGACTGTCTTATCTCAGCATTCAACTGTTTTTAGTTATGATCGCAATCGTTACATCCTCTAGTACCGATTTTATGTTGTTAACACACAATTTATTTGAGCAAATTTTGAAATTGATGGATGCAAGAGTCGATAAAAGTTCTAAGATACAGAATGTTTACGTAAGATTTAGAAATATGGTTATTGGAATTATCATTCACGATTATATCTTTTAGAAGTACTGTGACCGATCTCAAATCGTATAAGAAATATTGTGAACATTTTGGGAAGATATTAAGTATTAATCTGTAGGTAGTAAGCCAACTTTTAAAAAATTGTCTTTAAAACATTGAAAGTTATAAGAATTTAAGTAGTAAGCTCAGAGATGTGCAATAATTACTCTCACTTCTTCGATACTAGCCGATTGTAGCGATATTGGAGCAAAACGTCATTATAAAATATATTTAGCGGTCTTAGCTTTTTATTTATACTTGAGTTTGATGTCTACTGTTTAAATGAAATTATTTTGTTTCTCTTTCACTCAATTCGAAATTGCCTTCTCTGTGTATAACAATGAACTCAGAGAACTTCCTCATTTTTTATACCCATCCATATTTTAAGGGTGATATCCTTATACCTATTGTTATAGGTTACGTATACGCCTGTACGTTGTTAACCCGTAACTAATGTCGCTGGGTAATATTGACCCGTATATTTCTGTGGTCATAAAGAAAATTTAAATAAATGTTAAATTAAAATAAATCTATATGAGTAAGTTGTGAGGCTATGCCATGTTCTGAAGATTTGTAAAATAAATTTAAAATCTATATTAAAAACTTTAAGAACTTTTTAAACTTTCAGAGCCTAGATTGTATGAATATTTGTAAAAAATTTTAAAATCGATATTGAAAGCTTTAAGAGCTTTTTTAAGGTTTTTAAGCTTTCAGAGTAAAGAAGACGCTTTAGCACTATACACTTGCAAATGGATGGTTGGACGGGGGGACTAACCCCCCGCGTATCACATTGGCTCTACACAGCTGTGGTAAGACCGATTATGACTTATGGGATATTGGTCTGGTGGCCAATAATTGACAAGAAGTACGCAGTAAAGCGTATGGTAAGTTTACAAAGAGCGACATGTATATGTATCAGTGGAGCTCTCAGAACAACGCCGAGCCAGGCATTAGATGCGATTCTGTATCTATTCTATTCTGCAAACAACAGGCGGCGAAATCGGCACTTAGGCTGAGAGAATCTTCGCTACTGCAAAACTACAATAGGGGACATTCCAGTATACTCTGCACGTTTCCATTTCTACCAAATATTACGGACTTTCGTAATCCTATAGAAATGAATCTAAACTCGGACCTACACATATCCTTCCCCTCTAGAGAGGAGTGGGAAATGGGAAAAGTGGACAAAGATTCTGTGCTATGTATCTATACAGACGGTTCAAAACTGGACAAACGAGTAGAAGGCGGGGTATTTTCAGAGAAACTGGAGACCAGAATCGCTTTTCGGTTACCAGATCACTGCAGTGTTTTCCAAGCAGAGATCACTGCAATTAAAGAAAGCCTTCTCGTTTTGTCAAAAAGAATGCTAACGACTAAACACATATACATATTCTCGGATAATCAAGCAGCTTTATAATCACTAAAGTCGCAAAGAATATCATCGAAGATATTGAAAGAATGCTGGGATTTACTAATGACAATGACATCATATATCACGATACACCTGCAGTGGGTCCGGGACATAGTGACATTCATGGAAACTGTGTAGCAGATGAACTAGTCAGATTGGGCACAATACTGCAGTTGGATGCTAATAAAGAGGGAATTTATATACCTCTGGCAACATGCAGATATCTAATAGATAAACATGCTGTTGCTACGGCTGAATCACAATGGAAAGAATCAACGACTTGTTCCGTAAGTAGACAAACGTGGCCTGAGTGGAGTAAGAGCCGCACATGTGGTTTATTGAAATTTAAGAGGAATGACACAAGAACCATTATAGGGGTGTTAACGGGACACTGTCTGATTGGTAGACACGCCAGCAGACAAGGGTTACCTTGTAACGATTACTGCAGAAGCTGCCAGGAAGAAGAAGAGGAAGAAACGATTACACACCTTCTATGTGGATGTAAGGCTCTGTACAGGAAAAGAAAAGAAACTATTGAACGCGGTTTTCTCGAGGATGTGGTGCGTCGTTTTGACCACCACATAACCTAAGTTTTCAGAGCCTGATGTTTATTTAATTCTTAATGAGAAGAAGAAAATATATAATTTGAATATAAATTACTTATAATAAATTTATTTTTAATTACAGAATAACTTGGCTTCATAATCTTATTGGGGGTTTTGGGACTAGAAATATGCTTATGAAAAAAAACATAGCACATAATATTTAATTAACCCAGCAGAGGTACAATTGATGTATCACATATGATTTATTCTGATGAATTTAATTTGTGAACATGTGTTGTATATTTTAATAAATAAATTTAATTAATTGAATAATAAAAGAAAAGTTGTAAAAGGAAAATTTTAGTTTAATCTATAATTGTTATCAATAATTTTAATCAATATTTATTAATTGGTTCGAAAATATTTCGAAGCTCCACTATATAACACATAGCCACTTATGACTACATATTAATAAAAAGTTTTTTGGTTTCCACTACAAATTACGTAAAGTATAATCAATTCATAACTTGTGCACACCGTTTAAATGTTTAGTAAGCGTAAATATTTACAAATTGACCATATTATCTCATTTCGCGATACATATTCAACTATTTTATGCATACGTAAATACAAAAATATTATCTCATGCAGCAATCAATCAACAATTAAAAATAATCAAATCGATAATTGTCTCAGTAATTGTAAATGAAATCGATCGCTACTGCTTCCGACAACCGAAAGACAGCTTAAAGGATTGCATAGCACACGCTACACTTTTTTCTGAATAAAAAACATATTTTTTTTTAATTGTTTCTGTGCATATGTAATGCCGGAAATGTTCTGGTGTTCGTGTAATTAAGTATTACTGCATTTAACCATTAAGTGTTAGGTGCAAATTCAATTATAGTGGGTATTCAGTAATTTACTTAAGGTAATTTAAACGTTAATTTCATATTAATTACAGTGTTTAACAAAAGTACACCTACATAGATGCATACATACATATGTACATTTAAAGAGCGCGCGTAATCATCCAGGATGGAGACTAGTATAAAGCATAAAAGCACAAATGTAATCAGAAGCTATAAAAAATACTTGGTTTTTATGATAAATTCTTTTTTAAATTTTTAAATTATATGTTACAGCGTGAACTTTGAAGTGCGAGAATTATAATCGATTTCAACAGAAATTAAGAAATATATGTATATATGTTAGTCGAAATCCAGCTGTAATTAAGAAGACGTATTTTATCTGTAGTGGTTATAAAGTGATATTTAATAAAGGAAAGAGTACATAAAATATATAGTTCGCGAAAGAACATTATATTAAGTGATATGTGGATCTTAGAAGAGGCTCTTCGCTTTTTTAATAAAATTAACTTCATCATAAACTCACTTCCTCCAAAGCTCAACCCGAATTTTAATGATAGGAAATGTTAGGAAACATGGTAATACCAAGAGAGCTGAGGAATTAAAAGAGACGCAATACCTGAAAATAATATCAACTGTAACGAAAAAGTTGTATGCCGGATCATTATTCGGTACCCCTAGAACATCGTCAAGTCTATATCCAATTTTATTGTCTTCAAAGCCAGGCAACATTAATAGTTTAACTGAATTTCATATACTATATTGATACAATATTGCTTCTCAGAGATCGGTTGGAGCTGACTTTAATCATAAAAAACCCTCCATTAAGCGGAAAGCACGAGGACGAATACCACAAAATGAATGAAAGCTTGCCGAATGTTTTTATAACAAAGTTGCTAAAGAGAGTATAATAGTTTTGTCCACATAACGGTTGTTTGTAAGTCCTAAAACTAAACGAGTTAGATATAAGGTTATATATACCAAAGTGATCAGGGTGACGAGTAAAGTTCAATTCCGGATGTGTGTCTGTCCGTCCGTGCAAGCTGTAGCTTGAGTAAAAATTGAGATATCTTATGAAACTTGGAACACGTGTTCTTTGGCACCATAAGAATGTTAAGTTAAGATGGGCGGAATCGGACCACTACCACGCCCACAAAATGGCACCAACCGAAAACACATAAAGAGCCATAACTAAGCCATAAATTAAGCTATGAAAGTACAATGGATTGTTCTAAGAAGCGGCATATTTGGATGTAATTTTTTTTTGTGAAAGTGGCCCTGCCCCCTACTAAATTGTTTGTACATATCTCGTAAACCACTAAAGCTATATCAACGAAAATCTTAGGAGCCGTTTCTTTTTTCAGGCATTTCCTTATATAGTCCCATGCAAAGGTTACGTTGAAAACTACTAAAAATGCTTTAATTCAGTAAGGAAAACCAACAGAAACCTTAAATTTTATTATAAAGAAGGTACGGAAGAGCTGTACTCAAAATGCTATACAAAATTTTAAATATGAGTGGGTCTGCCCACTTATGGGTCAAAAACCATATCTCCGACCAATTCCAATGAAATTCGGTTTGTAATATTTTACTTGCATCCCAATGATATGTTGTAAAAATATGCCAAATCGGTTCACAACCACGCCTACATCCTATATACCAGAACTTTGAAGACGATCTGAATCGTTTACTTTACAATATACAAAGTAAGCACTAGTGAAGATATCGGAACAGAACTTTGCACAAATACTACGTTTATAGTGTGGCAGCCCCATTCTAAAAATCGTTGAAATCGGACCATAAATTTTCAAGGCCCCATATATCGAATATGAGGACCTTAGTGCTTCTAACACATTTTTTTACCGAAAATATAGATATTTCAAAGAAATTCGGAGGGAATATAATAAACAAATATTTGAAATCGGGTCATAACTTCACCTAACTCCCATATACCTAATATTAGGGATTCCAACTTCCAATGGACTTTATACCATAAATATAACGAATATGTGGGTCAAATTGTTGCGAGAGTATAAAATGTTCGGTTACACCCGAACTTAGCCCTTTCTTACTTATTTTAAATTGGTTTAGAACTAAACGAATCGTTTTTTTTTTTCTTTATTCAATCTTGTCGGATGTAATATATGGTTGCCATTTTAATGGCCATCAGTTTCTTAGCATTCCGTTGTGACCTGAGCTATAGTAGCTTTCATAGTATCGTTGGCCTAGCTAACCTACTATGTGACCTTTGCTGTTCTGATTCCACGGTCACACCTTAGAAATCCATAAATACAATAAAATAAAACTCGAAAAAAATAAACTGTTGTTATTTAAGAATATCCCACACAAGTCAAAGTAAATGCGCCCATCGACCATTATAAAGTAGGAACTGAGCAAGCTACCTTGAAATGGCATACATATTTCTGGACTCAGGAATGTGAGTATATTTCGAGATCGTTATAAAATTATTGAAACGAGGTAAACTTTTGCTGAACTCTTATTTAGTTTATGCTCTATAAATATATGTGTATGATGATTTGACCTTACCTTGGTCCGAACTAACTGCGAAAGTATATATGACAAGGAACCTTTATCATAAATAATATTTCAGAAACTAACTGGAGAGCGAGGATGTGGAATCTTTGAACTTTTGCGTTCTTACAACACATCTCTTTACAATATATGTTTATTTTTTTAATATCACAAATGACGTACTGTCTGTGGAGTTAATAAGCAATGTTCAGCTACACTTCCATATGAAAATAGCAAATAGAAAATAAAAGAACGCAATAGTCATGATTTCGCATACTTCAGTCCACTTTAATGAATTTGCCAATTTTAATGAATTTGCATACAAAAGAATACCCCATTTAGTTTATAGCACGGCATCTTCATGAATAAAAAATTTCTCTATTTACGATTAGTTTTATGGTTAATCGTGTCTTGTATTTGCATATCTATAGGTGTTCCTTTCTATTGTATACCTTAACGTGTAAGTAAGTGATTGTGTGTGTGTGTTTTTTTTTTCAAGTAAATATTGAGCATGAGTTCACGGAGGTCACTAGATTTTCGGCACATTTGCAAAAAAATAAAAAAAAATTATAAGCAAATCAGAGCAACTTTGAAATAGGAAATATTATTTACCAATAGAAATAAATACAAGCGGAATATGAGGGTGCAACAGGAAGTAATCGGTTTTGAATCGGATTACAACAAGATATCGGAAAAAGAATAATTTTGTTTTAATTAGAAATATTTGCTAATTTTTTGGGAGTGGAGAACCGAATAAAAACCCAATTTAAATCAAATTATGCTGACAATTATATGTTTCAGATACTATCGTAATAACATTCTCAAAGAGATCGGTTCTCTAACTAACATCTGAGACAAAGAAACACCGTTACAATTTACCAGATCTAACAATCAAAGAATCCGTTCCAGAAATTTGTTGACGGTTTATTTACTTATCATAAGAGGAAAGCGATTTTATGAAACGATTACTCGTACTACGAGTATTGTATATAAGAACCCCTTTTCTAAAAGTATAATAATAACTGTTCCCACAGGAGGCGGAAAGGAACCAGATTTTAATCCACCGAAGGACTACCAACTCGACAGCAATACTCAAAATTATTTGGAGATTGTTTTCTGCCAGTAAAACAAACTCATACGTATAAGTATTAACATCAAGCCTATGATGTCATAAGTTCGAAATTTTCCATATCCCTACATACCTATTATCTTCTGAAGACAACCTCGCTTTAACATTGTGTAATCTTCAGTGTCATATGCAACAAATTGTATTGCTTTGCCTTCGCCCACCTCCTCATTTGTCTCACATATGTATCAATGCTACAGCTTCATGGACCAACTGTGTACTTGGACTAAGGAATCTAAAGGTCGTACTTAAGTATGTCATTTCAATAAATGTTTACAATGCTTAACGTATTGTCGACTGTATGTATGTATGTATGTAAGAAAAAGAAAGAAGGGTTCTTATTGTGTACACTTACTTCTTATCAGTACATAATATATTTATTTCAGTGTTTCCTATAATCTGCAGCTTTAAAAAATTAATAACAACCAATCGCAACTGACGTATTTAATTGCTCTTTAATGGCTGTCTATGCTTTGCCGAGCTGCAGGGTGTTTTCTTTTTCAATGCGGAACGTTTTCAAGTACTCAAATGTCCTTGTAACACTTTTTCTACAGCTGATTTCGTGGCGATCGCGGCTTTTTAAACGCAAATAGTTTGCTTATTTTTTTTTTAAATAGTGTAAACATTGAAAAACTTCCTTTTCTTGTCAAGTTCAAGTGATAATAGAGTGCTAGGTGCTATCAATAGCAGTCAGTAGACAAAAGCTGATAGTGTGGCAGAAAAGTGTATACTCAATATGAGTTTGAAAATATATTTTTAGTTGTTTTTATTTTTGAACTGTAAAAATTTTGGATGATAACTGAATCAGGAATATTTTTAAAGCTAATATAATTCATTATAAGGCTATGCACATAGTGTGAAGTGTGTATATACGGAGTGAGAATTCTTTGTATAATATTTTTTTTGTTTGTTTTCTGGTTAGGTAGACTATAGCTTCACTGTGACCTTTGCCTACTGGAACCTTTTTGTTTATTTCTCTGTTTATAATTAAAATTTTTGTGTTAAATTTCCTCAGGCTTTATTTAACCATAATATAACAGATGGACTTTTTCCCATGTCTAATGATTTCTTTTAAGATATTTCATAAGAGTTTGCTAATCCTACTCTACCAAAGCTTTACAAGTCCCCCTCCATTATCGATAATAACATTAACAAGTAAGGAAGGGCTAAGTTCGGGTGTAACCGAACATTTTATACTCTCGCAATTTATTGATGTAATTTTTTAAAGATAACACAATTCGACCAATATATTCGGTATAAAGCTCAATAGAATAACGAAAATCATCATAAATAGTATATGGGGACTGAGGTAATTCCTAAACCGATTTCACTCGTTTTCACCACCAAGATACAATGTATCGAAGTTTATACGCTCACTTAATTTAATATTACTTATAATTAGGTATATGGGATATGGGAAAGATATGACCCGATTTTTACCATTTCAGGTACAGAGAGAAACTGTTATAAGAAAAAAATTCAGAGGGAATGAATTACATTGAAATACCTGAGGGATTTACCTATATTTTCGGTGAAAAATTACCCTTAGGCACTGAGTTCTTCATGTTCGAAATCAGGGGCCTTGAAAAGTCATGGTCCGATTGTGATAATTTTTCCACAAGTGATGTCACAGCTCAAATACAGAATTTGTGTAAAGTTTTATTCCGCTATATTCATTTGTTCCTAATGTATATATGTATTATAAAGTGAACGAATCAAAAGAATTCAAAATTGAGTTATATGGGAAGTAGACGTAGTTGTGAACCGATTTCGCCCATATTCACCCCGTGTCATCAGGGTGTCAAGAAAGTGTTATATACCGAATTTCATTGAAATCGGTCGAATAGTTCTTGAGATATGGTTTTTGACCCATAAGTGGGCGACACTTTTAATAATTTTCAACCTAAACTTTGTATGGGAGGTGGGCGTGGTTATTATCCGATTTCTTTCATTTTTGGACTGTATAAGGAAATGGCTAAAATAAACAACTGCAGAAAGATTGGATTATATAGCTTTATTGGTATGAGAGTTATATACAAAAAACCTATTTGGGGGCGGGGTCACGCCCACTTTTCAAAAACAATTACATTTAAATGTGTGTAAGTGAGTTCAATGTGATCGTAAATTTTATTTTCGATACGGTTTCAATGATTCCGACGAAAAATTTTTTTCGATCGAATCATTTTCTTAGGTACCTTATTAGTCAGATTTGAAGTTTTGTAACTTTTCTTATACACGAAACACAAATATTACTTTCTGGAGATCAAATTACATCGTGAGTACATACATTGTTAAAGGAATTCAAGAATATTCGGGCAAATACAGGTCTCTAACAAGATAATAGAATAATGGATATGACGTTGGTATAGCTATACTTCCCTAGAAAGTTCATGATTGCTGATTAATATTTTATTTAAAAAAATGTAAATTATTATTTTTTTATTAAAAACACAAAGAATACATTTAATAATTGGAAAAAAATAAAAAATTACAAATGAAGATATTTGGAAATCATAAATTAGAAAAAATAATTAATTTCAGATAACCGAGTGAAAAAATAATAAACAAATAAAATGAAATAAAAAAAATAAATTAACTAAATTAAATTAAATTGAATTAAATAAAATAAAATAAATTAAATTAAACTAAATAAAATAAAATAAAATTAAATAGAATTAAAATTAAATTAAACTAAATAAAATAAAATTAAAATTAAAATTAAAATTAAAATTAAAATTAAATTAAATTAAATAAAGTAAAATAAAATTAAAATTAAATTAATTTAAATTAAATTAAATTAAATTAAACTAAATAAAATAAAATTAAATAAAATAAAATTAAATTAAATTAAACTAAATAAAATAAAATAAAATAAAATT